>NC_064636.1:138950030-139606652 GCF_023864275.1 Schistocerca cancellata | reverse complement strand
ATGTGGTGGAGGATTTCCCCCGGAATCGTAACTTTGGGCTGAACTGTTGCGGCTGAAGTTATTCTGTCTTCCTTGATAATAATTGTTTTTGTTCCCATATTGTCTGTTTCTATGGTAATCTCTGTCATATTCATTACTACGGAAATGCGATCTTTCTCTGTAACTATTATTACTCTGCCAGTGGTTGTCATATGGGTGGTGTCTGTTTTGGTGACGATTTGCGTTGTAAGAATAAACTTGTCGTGTCCAGTTATTGCTTCTGTCGTCATGGAATTGTGACGGATGTGACCTGTAGTGATTGTTTTCCCGTTTTTGCATCCCGCGACTGTCTGTGTCAATTTCCAGTTCTTGTAACAGTCCCTGAAAAGCTTCAATGTCGTCTTTGCAACGCCCTGCCAAAATAATATTTCTTAAATGTTTAGGCAATTTCATTAAGCATATGCGAATGAGTTCTGAGGGGCTGTATGGGTTTGACAGTTACTGATTCTTGTGCAACATGTCTTCAAAATATTTCACAAGACTGGAAAATTCAGATTGTTCGAAATGTTTCATCATTATGATGCTATGTTTAACTCGGTCTTGTGTAGCTTGAGACCAGTATGCTGAGAGGAAGGCATGATAAAAATCTCCTTCACTGTGACAATCGTGAATGACCGATCGTATTCTTACAGCTGGTTCATTCTCTAAATAACCACACATAAATTCTAATCTGTGCTCTAATGACCAGTTGGGAGGAAAACAATGAGAGAATTGATAGAGCCACGCTTGTGGATGAATGTCGTTGCCAGAATTCTTAAACGTTTTGAATTTACGTGTAGTAATGAACACCTTATAGTCAAAATCATCGTGTCGGCGAGTAGCATATCGGTCATTGTTATGTCGTGTCGGCGGTTCCATCTCAAAATTCGGTGCACCTTGCCAACTTCTTTCATAATTTCCGAAATGCCCTGCGTTATTATTTTGTGGCTGTTCCGTATTTCTATGTCCCTCTTATCGTATTGGAGCGCGAGTGTCCTCTGAAATACGTAATTCTTGTATTACCTGTGTCAGCTGATCTTGTACTTCCTGGATTTCTCTTTTGTGCTGTGTATTGATTTGATTTTGATTTTATTTGAATTTTCTAATTTGTTCACACTCTTCTGTGTCATTAAAGACTACCGGTTTTGTGTCATTCAGATTGTCATGTACCTTCGTAGATAAATTATTTAGCTGATCCGAAAGTTCAACTACTTTCTCTGATAATGAACTAATTTCCTCCATGTGTCTTTCTGAACAAATTTTCAGAGTATCTACTAAGTTTTCCTGAGTTTTTGCAAGTTGCGTAACCAAATCCGTAGATGCAACTGAGTAAATTTTAGCTTGCAGGGTCTCATGATTTTCATGAACAATAGTTTGCAGTTCTTTTATGGCTGCTTCGTGATTCTGTAATGCATTTTCATGCCGCAAAAAAATAGGTTGAAAATGCTCACAAATTTGTGTTTTTACGTCATTACAGACTTTTTGACATTTCGATTCAATGTTATGTAACTCAGTAGTTAAATCTTCACCTGTTTGTTCAAGCTTATGTTCCACTGAGTCTAACTTTTGAAGCTTTTCTTCCATTGTGTCTAACTGTTGCTGTGTTTGCCTCTGGTGTTGTTCCATTGTGTCTAACTTTTGAAGATTTTCTTCCATGGTGTCTAACTTTTGAAGATTTGGTTCCATTGTGTCTAACTGTTGCTGTGTTTGTCTCTGGTGTTGTTCCATTGTGTCTAACTTTTGAAGCTTTTGTCCCATTTGTTGCATTAATTGTAATAACAATGCACTGGTGTCTGAAACATGTTCTTCAGTGCTTTTCGGCAGTGAATTTGAACCGGCAACATTTACATTTTGACAAGCGGAAAATGTGTCTTGACTCATTTGAGAAAACGGTGAGAACCCAAAACCTGAGTCTACAGTATTTGCAATATTGTGTTCTGTCATTCCCGATTCCTGAGGCGTGCTGTTGCCGACCGATCGATCGATAATGCTTCCCTGTTCACTACCTGTTTCACTGTCTACACCATTATTTGCCGCCCACTCCATTTCCCTATGCACAATTACCAAATTTTACTTAGAATATTAGTTAATTCATTACATGGTTGCGCTAACACACTGCTTTCGTCTTCACTGTCATTTCTCAGTTTACTTTGGAGCCTAGTATTACGTTTTTCACACGCCATTATTGTCACAGTATTTCACACGAACACATAGAAAAACACAATCTGAAGAGCAAAAATAAGAGAACACATTAACATAGCACTGAAAATAATATCTAGTTTCTTGCATGCGCAGCTGTGAAATACTTGGTGCAAATCTACATGCATGCCACAACTGTTTTACTGTACAACAATGAAAGACTGCAACTACAAAGGAGATTCTCTCTACAATTACATGCTAGCAATAAACAATAGCTACACTAATTACACAAATTACAAGAAAAAATCAGAAGATTCCAGTGAGGTATCCTAGGCTAAGGGTCGACATATGAAACGTCCCCTTAGAACAATTATACAAGACTGTGCTTAAACTGACACACAATATTTTTAGCGCAACGCAATCTGACTTTTAATAATCCCTACAAAAGAATGGCCCTGACTAACATTAACCTATACCTTTCACAAATCACTTACCTCACAAAACTCTTCGTTACTCGAACTACTCCAATACGGCGAGCGCCACTACTGCCAGCTAAATAAAAGATTCAAAGTACTGAAGTCACTAACTACTAATAGGCATAGTTAGCAAATGAAAGATTTAAATAGAGAACAAACACTGTATTTACCTTAATAGTCATAATATATATAGCAGTTCATGACATCCATTCGTACAAATGTACTGTTTCTGATGGACACACTTCCAGATTATCCATTCTCGAAAATCGGCCATCTCACTTCCCCACATCCACCACTGCTGGCGGCTCACCTCCAACTGCGCAACGCTACGCGCTGTTCACATCCAGCTGCCCAACACTACAATGGCAGACAACAATGCAAACTAGCCCCAGACTGCACACAGTGACACAGCACAGCCAGTGATTTTCATACAGAGCGCTACGTGGCATTACCAATATAAAAATCTAAACAGCCTACTTACAACATGTCCACATGACGTATTTTCTTTCTTTGTGTGTGATGAATGTTTCCTGAAAGTTTGGCCGTACCTTTTTGTAACACCCTGTATATCTTTCCGTACGTTACGACGATCGTTTCTCCCCTCGGCGTCAACAAAATATTTTCATATTTGGTGGGGCAAGTTGGTGACTAAAATTTTGTGAAAAGATCCCGCAGCAACGAAAAATGCTTTTGTTTTAATGATGCCCATCCCAAATCCCGTACCGCGTATATCTCTCTCTGTCCCCTATTTATCGATAATACAAGACGTGCTGCTCTTCTTTGAACTTTCTCTATATACTCCGTTTATCCTAACTGCTAAGCATCCCCCGCCCCGCAGCAGTACTCCAAAAGAGAACGGACAAGTTAGTAGGACACCCGACTCTTCTAAGTGTTCTGCCAGTAAAACGCTGTCTCTGGTTCACCTTCCCCACAACATGTTTCATGTGTTATTTCCAGTTTAAGTGGTTCGTAAATGTAATTCCTAGGTATTTATTTGAATTTACGGCCTTTAGATCTCTCACTCAAATCCGACCTTCCGTAGAAGATTGACAAACTTGGGGATTTTCCGAGCGTCTGAATTCGGCGTACTTTTCTCGTTGTTTCTGCAACACTGCTCTGACCTGTTTTGTGTACATTGGGGGATCCCTGCTCCGTGTTCTGTTAATTTATTTGGTATAAATCTCGCAACTGCTGTGGACGCCATTTCTTTGCATTGAAGCCACATCTGGTCTACTTACATTCTTAATTTCGAAGGAGTGCAGATTGTCTCTCAGGAAGGATACGAGCGAATTTTTGTCAGCTTTTTCGAACAGATAAATTTTTCGTTTATTTTTGGAGGATTTGGGAGTTGCTATATTCACTCTCGCTGCGACAGCCGTATGTTGACTAATCCCTGTATCCGATTCGATGCTCGTCATTAGCTCAGGATTACTTGTTGCTAAGAGGTCAAAGGTGGTTTCACAACTGTTTACCACTCGAGTGGGCTCATGAACTAGTTCCTTGAAATAATTTTCAGAGAATGCGATTAGCACAATTTCGGGTGATCTCTTACGCTTACCGCCCGATTTAAACACGTACATTCGTCAACACATTGGGGGGTCACCTGAAGTCAGCACCGACTGTAATTGTACGAGTCGGGTGCGTGTTTCCCAGCAGGACGGAGGGAGCTCCTTTATTCAGCTTTCTCCTTAAACAGCACGCAGTGCCCAGCCGTTGCTCGGCTCTCAGGGCAGTGGCAGCAGCCAGTTAAAGATTAGGCCTTGGCGTTACTGCATTCGGGGAAGTGTAAAGTACATCCACTTCTTTCGCGGTCTCCAACACTCGGCGTGTGGACAATGCCCGTTTACTCACTGGCTGGGCTACACGGCGCCACGCTCCTACGTACGTCCCCGTTCTCCAGGGCAGTGGCGAGCATCGCCAGCTTCGGGCACCATGTTTTGGCGAAGCGTAAGCTGTGGAAACGTCTAGTGCTTGATGAACGGATGCGGAAGTGTGGAGAATAAACACAGACCTTCGTGCAGCACTTCCAAGGAGTTCAGTGGGACGTGATCTTCCAGCAGAACAATGCACCTGAACTCATTACTGCGTCGCACAGCTCCAAAATCCCAGATGAACCTCAACGATCTACAGTGCCGATATAATCATGTGGTGGGGAACTGTACACTCTCGTTCTTATGGTTAGCAGCCCCTTGGCAGCCCCTCTCAAATGTAGGACTAATCCGGAACCATTTGTCAACACAGATACCATCATGGCACTTTTTCAATTATTCGTTCCTTACTCGGATACCTTCTGTACCTTATCCACCTCTATTGACGGTAAAAGCGATAAGCGGTACTACATTTGGCAGCGTAAAGGGACGCAGCATTTCCTCGCTCACCACTGGACCACCCCTACTGTACTAGTCCCTCTGGGGTGTTGGGTTACGTTTTCTGCACAGTGTCTTCGTGATTCAGAAGTCTGTCCCCACCAGATCGCTTGGGAAGCGGCCACACCTTGCGAGGGGGCTGCTGACCTCAGAAGTTAAGTCCATAGTGCTCAGAACCATTCGAACAATTTGAGCCACACCTCGCATCCACGTCATCGTTCTGCACTACGCTTTGTGGCAAGATACACTATATGATCAAAAGTATCCGGACACCCCCCGAAACATAAGTTTTTCATATTGGGAACATACATTGTACTGCCACCTATTGCCAGGTGCTCCATATCAGCGACCTCAGTAGTCATTAGACATCGTGAGAGAACAGAATGGGGCGCTGCTCAGAACTCACAGATTTTGAACATGCTCAGGTGATTCGGTGTCGCACATCTGTATGTGAGATTTCCACATTCCTAAACATCCCTATGTCCACTATTTCCGACGTGACAGTGAAGTGGAAACGTGAAGGGACACAAAAGTGTACAGGCCGACCACGTCTGTTGACTGACAGAGAAAAAAAAAAATGAAAAATTGTGGTAAGTTCTTTTGGTCCCTAAGCTTACACACTACTTAATCTAAGGTAAACTAACTATGGGCAACACACACACACACACACACACACACACACACACACACTGAAGGAGGACTCGAACCTCCAATGGGAGCAGCAGCGCAGGCCGTGACAAGACGACTCAGACCGGGCAGCTACCCCGCGCGGCAGGCTGACAGAGACCGCCGATAGTTGAAGAGGGTCGTAGTGTGTAATAGGCAGACGTCTGTCCAGACCGTCACACAGGAGTTCTGTGGTGTCACCGCCAGACACCACACTTGCTAGGTGGTAGCTTAAATCGGCCGCGGTCCATTAGTACATGTCGGACCCGCGTGTCGCCACTGTCAGTACTAGCAGACCTAGCGCCACCACATGGCAGGTCTAGAAAGACGGACTAGCACTCGCCCCAGTTGTACGGACGACATTGCTAGCGACTAGACGTACGAAGCCTTCCTCTCATTTGCCGAGAGACAGTTAGAATAGCCTTCAGCTAAGTCCATAGCTATGACCTAGCAAGGCGCAGTTAATCACATCTGGAGAGAGTCTTACTTGTATTCAACATAAACAATGTATACCAACAGGATGGATTAAAGATAAGTAAACCGACATTACGTTCTTTTCTTATTAGCATTAATAGAGCGTCCTGTTTCAGACTTCACGCCCGTCTGCATTAGTTAGCGTGCCTTAAAAAGCCACCTCGACTACAAGGTGTTTGGCCCAGCTGCCAAACACTACACTGGCGACGAAGATTAACGGATTGTTCTTTCACCTTGCTCTGAATTATTTCTGTCATGGCTTCGCCACAATCTCCAGATGTACTGTCCGAATTTTATCGCTTGCAGAATCAGCAGACGCAGGCGTTATTGGATGCCCTGGGACAGCTCGTCCAGGGTCAACGTGCGCTGCAAAACGATGCTACCGCCGCCGCTTCCTCACAGCTGCCGCAGCCACAACATGCAGTTGCACCGCAGTTTCGCCAGTTTGATTCCACTCAAGAATCGTGGGCGGAGTATTCCCGCCAGCTTGCTTTTCATCTTGCAGCCTACAGAATTCAAGGTAACGAGCGGCAGCCTCACTTATTGTCTGGTGTCGGCGTGCAAACGTACCGTGTGATAGTGAAATTGTTTCCCCGACGCGACGTAGCTACACTGTCCTACGAAGAAATTGTGTCGGCTTTAGATGCCTATTTCAAAGAAACAGTTAATGTGGTTGCAAAACGGTATACGTTCTTTCGTACAAAATGTACGGCCGGTCAAACTAATAGGGAGTGGGTTGCAACTTTGCAAGGCCTTACTAGGGATTGTGAATTTCAGTGTGACTGTGGCCTTCCTTATGCTGATACAATGGTGCGTGATGCAATAGCACAGAACGTTTCTGATGTTCGCATACGGGAACAGATTTTGAAACTGGTCAATCCCTCCCTTCAACAAGTGATAGACATCTTGGATAGGCAAGACACACTTGACTGTGCTCAGGAATCTTTTGAAGCTTCGCCAGCAGTGTGTAACATTAACCGGCCCGCTGGACGCGCTGCGCGGCCCGGTAACCGGCCCTCGCGCACTTCGACGCAGCTGCCGCCGCGCTCTAAACCAGGTGTGCCTCGCCAGCACACAAATGCAGTGAAATCCTGCCCGCGGTGTGCAACTAGACATTCGCGTGGAAATTGCCCGTCACGCCAAGCTATTTGCTTTTACTGTCAAAAGAAAGGCCATGTTCAAAGTGTTTGCCAGAAAAAGCTCAGATCAGACAATCACAACCGTTCCAGGCCCTTTGCTTCGCGCCGGAATCGAACCAAGGACACTCAGGCTCGGGAACATTCGCCCATGGACATTCATGTCGTTAATGCCATTCCGCCCAGTGTTCCTCTCTCTAATAGTGACTGTGTTCGTCCCACAAAAAGTGTGCGTCGACGTCGACGGCAATCCCGTCACGTCGCAAGTGATTCTGTACCAGTGTCTGTTCAAGTTGCACAAACCAGTCGCTCTTGTCGTCAGCAAGACAATAAACTCTTTGTAGATTTGGACTTTGCCGGACAAGTGATACCATTCCAGCTCGATACCGGAGCTGCTGTTTCCTTGCTCAATCACGCCACGTACAAACAACTGGGCGCCCCGCCGTTGCGTGCCGCAAAAGTTCAGCTCACTAGTTATTCAGGACAGCATATCCCTGTGTTAGGACAGTGCAGCCTTCTTGCAACATACAAGGGACAAACAAAACTTGTGTCGTTTTACGTTCTTCGTTCTTCTGCTGCAGTGAACTTGTTTGGTTTAGATTTATTTCAATTGTTTAACTTGTCTATTGTGAATCAGGTCCTATCAGTGAACCAGACTGTGCCTTCAGCCAGTGTTTCTAGTCTATGTGCGGAATTTGCAGACATTTTTGCTCCGGGCCTTGGTTGCGCTAAGAACTATGAAGCACATTTGGAACTCAAAGTCAACGCGCAACCGAAATTTTTCAGAGCGCGCAATGTTCCCCATGCATTGCGTGACGAGGTCGCAAAAACATTACACGATTTAGAATCCCAAGGTGTCATTGAACGTGTGCAGGCTTCTCTCTGGGCCTCACCTTTAGTAATTTTGCAAAAACCTTCCGGAAAATTGAGACTTTGCGTGGACTTCAAAGCAACAGTGAATCCACAACTAGTGACTGCTACTTTTCCTTTGCCCCGCCCGGAAGATCTTTTTGACAAACTGTGCCCGGGAAAATATTTTTCAAAGTTGGACCTAGCAGATGCGTACTTGCAAATACCGGTGGACGAAGAATCCCAGCGCGTATTGGTGGTTAACACGCATCTTGGATTGTACAGATTCAAAAGACTGCCATTCGGGTGTGCCTCAGCCCCTGCATTGTTTCAGCAATATTTACAAACTATTTGTGCGTCGGTCCCTACTGCAGCTAACTATCTGGACGATATAGTGATCTCAGGAAAGACAGAAACAGAACATTTACAAAATCTCAGAACACTATTTCAGGTCTTGCGACAGAATGGTCTTCGCTTGAGGAAGGACAAATGTGTGTTTTTTGCTCGTGACTTGCCGTATCTGGGACATGTTATAAATGCCCAAGGCATCCATCCGAGTCCAGAGCACCTCAGTGCCATACAGGACTTGCCTGCACCGCACACTTTGAAGCAGCTACAGAGTGTGTTGGGAAAAATTAATTACTACCATCGCTTTCTGCGCAATGCCTCTTCCATTTCAGCTCCGCTTCATCGCTTACGCCGTAAAGGTGTTCCGTTCGTCTGGTCGACGGAATGCGAACGCGCCTTTCGCCAATTGAAATCGGCGTTGCTTTCAAATACTTGCCTTACGCCATTCGATCCCCAGCAACCCCTTTTGTTGATGGTAGATGCATCGGATTTCGGGATCGGTGCTGTGCTTGCGCACAAAGATGGTTCGCATGATCGCCCTATTGCCTTTGCGTCCAAATTGCTCTCGTCAGCGCAAAGAAATTATTCCCAGATAGAGAAAGAAGCTTTGGCTCTCGTGTTTGGTGTTACAAAGTTTCACGATTTCTTGTATGGTCGTCACTTTACCATCATTACAGACCACAAACCTTTGACATCGCTTTTTCATCCGAACAAGCCTGTACCTCCGCGTACCGCGCAGAAATTCATTCGCTGGTCTATTTTCCTCTCGCAGTACCGCTACGATATCTTGTATCGGTCCACTGCTAAGCACGGAAACGCAGATGCGTTGTCCCGTTTGCCTGTTGCCGAGGATAAAGCATTCGATTCTTCCGAACTTGCTTGCATGTTCATTGATGCGGAAACTGATGACGTGGTCGAATCGTTTCCGATTGATTTTCGTCGTGTCGCTACAGCCACAGCTGCAGACCCTGTCCTTGCTACCGTTTTGCGTTTTGTTGCTACGCAATGGCCCTTGTCGAAGTCGCGGATCGAGGATCCGATGGTTCGCCGATTTTTTGCTCACAAGGAGAGACTTTTTGTACGACGTGGTGTTTTGTTGTTGCGTTCTGATAATGATCAGTCTAGGGTCGTGGTCCCACGTTCGTTACAGTCCTCTGTCTTAAAGCTTCTCCACCAAGGACATTGGGGTATAGTGCGTACGAAACAACTTGCTCGTCAACACTGTACTTGGTTCGGAATTGATGCTGCGATTACGAATATGTGCTCTTCTTGCATGGCGTGTGCCGAACAACAATCCGCACCGCCGCGGAAATTCTTTGCTTGGCCGAAAGCCACTTCCCCTTGGCAACGCTTACACATAGATTTTGCTGGTCCGTTCTGGAATGCTCGATGGTTGGTTGTTGTCGATTCCTTCAGTAATTTTCCTTTTGTTGTCCGGATGTCTTCCACGACGTCCTCTGCCACCATCCAAGCGTTGTCTGCTATCTTTTGCATTGAAGGTCTTCCACAGACTATTGTTTCCGACAATGGTCCACAATTCATGTCCGCAGAATTTCAGTCATTCTGCCAGGCCAATGGTATTCAACATCTGACATCCGCGCCGTTTTCGCCTCAGTCAAACGGTGCCGCTGAACGTTTGGTCCGGACTTTCAAGTCACAGATGTTGAAGTTGAAAGAGTCGCATTCTCGGGAGGACGCCTTGTTGCTCTTTTTGTCTTCCTATCGCTCTCAGCCCCGCGATGGTCGCTCGCCGGCTGAGTTGCTTCACGGTCGTCCTCATCGAACCTTGATGTCTTTGCTGCATCCGCCGCATCAGGTTCCTGTGCAGCGGCAGACTCCTGCTTTTGCTCCTGGCGACGTTGTATTCTATCGTAACTATCGCGGTTCACGGCGTTGGCTCGCAGGGCGCATTCTTCGCTGCCTCGGCCGCGCGATGTATTTGGTTTTGGGGGCCTCTGGTGAGGTGCGTCGGCATCTCAATCAGCTGCGCCTCTGTCGTCGCCTGGGTTCTGCCGCTCCCCGTCTGCTTTCAGCGACGGAGCCGTCCAGTCAGCGCCCTGGGGACCCATCTACTGGCTCGCCTCATCCCCAGGTGTTACCGCCGATGCCTTCCATTCTGCCCCATGGCGTCGCGCCGCCGCAGCCGCCGCAGCAGCCGCCGACGGCGCAGCCCGCAGAGGACGCTTCGCTGCAGCCGCCAACCGCCTCCCTGGGTCACGCGCCGCTGATCGCTTCCCGTGACCAGCTGTCCTCCGCCATGGAACTCTTGCCCGCTCCGGACCACATGGCGTCATCGCGCGTCGGATACCCCGACGCAATGGAGGTTGACCCTGTCTCATTACGGGGGCATACGCCGCATGTTGACGTGCACCCTGGAGTAGGTTTCCAGGCGTTTCCTAGCTCCCCTCGGACCGAATGGCCGGGTGCGGGTGGCACAGCCTCGCCTGTTGTTAGGCTCCCCACCTCATCGCATACGTCAACATGGGGCCCTCCCCACGGCCGGCGGAAGCCGTATAACACGACCGTTCGCCGATTTGCGGGGGAGGAATGTGGTGTCACCGCCAGACACCACACTTGCTAGGTGGTAGCTTAAATCGGCCGCGGTCCATTAGTACATGTCGGACCCGCGTGTCGGCACTGTCAGTACTAGCAGACCTAGCGCCACCACATGGCAGGTCTAGAAAGACGGACTAGCACTCGCCCCAGTTGTACGGACGACATTGCTAGCGACTAGACGTACGAAGCCTTCCTCTCATTTGCCGAGAGACAGTTAGAATAGCCTTCAGCTAAGTCCATAGCTATGACCTAGCAAGGCGCAGTTAATCACATCTGGAGAGAGAGTTACTTGTATTCAACATAAACAATGTATACCAACAGGATGGATTAAAGATAAGTAAACCGACATTACGTTCTTTTCTTATTAGCATTAATAGAGCGTCCTGTTTCAGACTTCACGCCCGTCTGCATTAGTTAGCGTGCCTTAAAAAGCCACCTCGACTACAAGGTGTTTGGCCCAGCTGCCAAACACTACAAGTTCCAAACTGCATCAGGAGCCACTGCAAGTATTATGACAGTTAGGCGGCAGGTGCGAAAACTTGGATTTCATGGTCGAGCGGCTGCTGATAAGTCACACATCAAGCCGGTAAATGCCAAACGACACCTCGCTTGCTGTAAGCAGCGTAAGAATTGGACGATTGAACAGTGGAAAAACGTTGTGTGGAGTGACTAATCACGGTACACAATGTGGTGATCCGATGGCAGGATGTGGGTATGGCGAATGACCGGTGAACGTCATCTGCCAACGTGTGTAGTGCAGACAGTAAAATTCGGAGGCGGCGATGTTATGGTGTGGTCGTGTTTTTCATGGAGGGGGATTGTAGATGGTTCAGATGGCTCTGAGCACTATGGGACTTAACATCTGAGGTCATCAGTCCCCTAGAACTTAGAACTACCTAAACCTAACCTACGGACATCACACACATCCATGCCCGAGGCAGGATTCGAACCTGCGACCGTAAGGGAGCTTGCACCCCTTGTTATTTTTCGTGGCACTATCTCAGCACAGACCTACATCGATGTTTTAAGCACCTTCCTGCTTCCCACTGCTGAAGAGCAATACGGGGATGGCAAAACGATATTTCAACGCGATGAACCAGCTGCTCCGCCTGTGGCGGAGTGGCTGCACGACAATAATATCCTTGTAATGGACTGGCCTGCCCAGAGTCCTGACCTGAATCCTGCAGAACACCTCTCGGGATGTTTTGGAACGCCGACTTCGTGTCAGGCCTCAGTGCAGCATTCCGTGAAGAATGGGCTGCCATTCCCCAAGAAACCCTCCAGCACTTGGCTGAATTCATGCCTGCGAGAGTGGAAGCTGTCATCAAGGCTAACGGTGGGCCAACACCATACTGAATTCCAGCATTACCGATGGAGGGCGCCACCAGGTTGTAATTTTCAGCCCGGTGTCCCGATACTTTTGATCACATACTATGTCATATTTCTGCTACACTTGTCAAGATTAAACAAGTAAACAAGATATAAAATCGATCAGCACGAAGATCCATATCGATTAACACTTTGACCTTGGACCTTGCATGTTACCGTTTAGTAGCGGAGAGACGAGATAAGACTGAAACGCAGTCGGGCCTTCAGTTACAGGGGTCGCGGCTCGCTGCGGTAGCGAGACTGCTGCTCACACGGCCGCCCTACACTAAATGTTCATTTCTCCTCGGTTCCTGCAAAAACTGGCTCGACAACAGAGCGACAGAGTGTCTTCATCGCCACCATGTGCTGGATGAGAGTCTACTGGAGTAGAATCTTTGGGGCAACATATTACTACCGCCCACATATATCTCGCGTAATGATCACAACGAAAAGATCCGAGAAATTAGAGCAAATACGGAGACTTACAAGCAGTCGTTCTTCCCACGCACAATTCGTGAATGGAACAGGGAAGGGGGGATCAGATAGTGGTACAATAATTACCCTCCGCCACAAACCGTAAGGTGGTTCGCGGAGTATAGATGTAGATGTAGATGTAGAACTTTATTGAGTTAAACTGCAAGAAACGCTTTTTGTTGGAGGCGAAGGCAAGCTCTACTAAACAGAGTAGAATGCCAGACTGACCACTGGATTGGAGAATATGAAGAAGCTGTAAAGGGCGGTCTTGTGCACAACAAATTTGGAACCTGAAAATGTTTTACAACACAAACAGAACCTGACTATTTCCTCTGTCGACTTCAAAAAGCCGTACGACTATATCGACCGGAAAACTCCCTTCAAAATTCTAGCTGAATACAAAGTAGACATCAGAACACGGACTATCACAGAGCAAACCTTGACCAACACGACCTCCAAAGCAGAGTGTTGTCGGCAACTATCAGAGCACTTTGAATTTCGCACAGGTGTCCGACAAGGCGATGGCCTCTCACTGAAACAAAAGAAGCTATTGAAAAACTACACGATATCGCTACCAAAACTGGACTATAGATCTCTTACGAAAAGACACAGTTTATAAGCACAAAGAAACTCTCATCTCTGAACACAAAGTACGGCACGATTTACAAAACGGCAAACTTCAAATACCTCGGTGAAACACTACAAATGAGCGGACATAACAGAGACTCAAACGAAGAAAGAAAAACTAAAGTGGACAAGGCACACAAAGTAGTGTGGAATCATTACAACAAGAAGTCTGTCTCACAAAAAGCCAAATTACGCCACTACGACACGGTGGTGCTCCCCGAGGCACTGTATGCAGCAGAGACCACACTAACCCTAGGGCATACACGTATCAGACAACTAGAAAAAGTAGAACGCAAGATGCTTAGGAAAATACTTGGCGCAACCAACAACAATGGAATATGGATCAAGAAACCTTCAGCGGAACTATACAAACATACGGAGACAATCACAGGTCATGATGTGAAAAAGATCTGAGGATGGTCATTACGGACTGAAACCGGTCATCGTCTAAGGAATTCATATTGTGATCAAAGACTGGAATGAAAAACATTTGAATCACAGAAAAGATTAGAAAATGGAGACAACAGTTCTATGGACAGTTATACAGAAAGCCATCACACAGACTGACCAAACAGATCTTTGACTGGCTAACCACTAGAAACAATAAGTGGGTGGCAGAGCTGAAGAACGAGATGAACCAACTCAACATCACACCAGACACAATAAACGACAGAATAAGATTCAGAAACATCATTAAGAAAAGTAAACTACATGAGATACACTATGACAAACGAACAGGCGTAAAATGGACCGAAGAACGCAAGCAAGATCACAGCCGGAAGATGAAAGAAATATGGGCAACCAAAAAGGCAATCAAGATGAAGCCGAAGACACGAAGCCGACAAGAAGCAGGGACAGAGGACCGGAAACAGAAACACAGCGAGCGAATGAGGGAAGTTTGAGGCAGCAAGGAAGGCAGCGAAAGGAACTGGCCATCTAGTTTAATCTAACTGCGCTCTTTAAGGGCAAAGCACCAATAATAATAATAATAATAATAATATACAGGATGGTCTATTTATAGTGACCGGGCCAAATATCTCACGAAATAAGCATCAAACAAAAAAACTACAAAGAACGAAACTCGTCTAGCTTGAAGGGGGAAATCAGATGGCGCTATGGTTTCCCGCTGGATGACGCTGCCATAGGTCAAACGGATATCAACTGCGCTTTTTTTAAATAGGAACCCCCATGTTTATTACATATTCGTGTAGTACGTAAAAAAATATGAATGTTGTAGTTGGACCACTTTTTTCACTTTGTGATAGATAGCGCTGTAATAGCCACAAACGTATAAGTACGTGGTATCACGTAACATTTCGCCACGACCTACAACAAATGATGATGCCCAAGTAGGTGTTTTAGCTGTTGTAGCAGACAAATTGTGCGAGAATCGGGAATCTCTAAAATGTCGGTGTTGAGAATGTTAAATCAACATCGATTGTACCCCTATTTCTATGCATCAGGAATTGCAAAGCGACGACTTTGAACGTAGTGTACAGTTCTGCCACTGGGCACAAGAGAAATTACGGGACAATGACAAATTTTTTTCACGCGTTCTATTTAGCGACGAAGCGTCATACACCAACAGCGGTAACGTAAACCGACATAATATCCGCTATTGGGCAACGGAAAGTGGCTACGATGGCTACGGCAAGTGGAACATCAGCGACCTTAGCGGGTTAATGTATGGTGCGGCATTATGGGAGGAAGGATAATTGGCCCCCAGTTTATCGATGGGAATCTAAATGGTGCAATGTATGCTGATTTCCTGCGTAATCTTCTACCGATGTTAATACAAGATGTTTCACTGCATGACAGAATGGCGATGTACTTCCAGCATGATGGATGTCCGGCACATAGCTCGCGTGCGGCTGAAGCGGTATTGAATAGCATATTTCATGACAGGTCGTCGAAGCACCATACCATGGCCCGCACGTTACCCGGATCTGACGACCCCGGATTTGTTTCTGTGGGGAAAGTTGAAGGATATTTGCTATCGTGATCCACCGACAACGCCTGACAACACGCGTCAGCGCATTTGCAATGCATATGCGAACATTACGGAAGGCGAAATACTCGCTGTTGAGAGGAATGTCGTTACACGTATTGCCAAATGGATTGAGGTTGACGGACATTATTTTGAGCATTTATTGCATTAATGTGATATTTACAGGTAATCACGCTGTAACAGCATGCGTTCTCAGAGATGATAAGTTCACAAAGGTACTTGAACTACATTGGAACAACCGAAATAAAATGTTCATCGTACGTACGTTCTGTATTTTATTTTAAAAAACCTACCTGTTACCAACTGCTCGTCTAAAATTGTGAGCCATATGTTTGTGACTATTACAGCGCCATCTACCACAAAGCGAAAAAAGTGGCCCGACTGAAACTTTCATATTTCTTTACGTACTACACGAATATGTAATAAAACATGGAGACACCTATTTAAAAAAGCCAGTTTACATCCGTTTGACCTATCGCAGCGCCATCTAGCGGGCTAACCAAAGCGCCATCTGGTTTCCTCCTTGAAGGTAGACAAGTTTCGTTCTTTGTAGTTTTTTCGTTTGACGCTTATCTCGTGAGATATTTGGCCCGGTCACGATCAATGGACCACTTTGTATGTACACACACACACACACACACACACACACAAGAGCCAAAGAAACTGTTCACCTGCCTAATATTGTGTGGGACCCCGCGAACATGCAGAAGTGCAGCAACACGACGTGTGGCGTGGGCTCGACTAATGTCTGTAGCAGTGCTGGAGGGAACTGACGCCATGAATCCTGCAGGGCTGTCCGTAAACCAGTAAGAATACGAGGGGGTGTAGATTCCTTCTGAACAGCACATAGCAAGACATCCCAGATATGGTGAATAGCGTTCACGTCCGGGGAGTTTGCTGGACAGCGGAGGAGCGTTCCTGGAGCCACTGCGTTGCAGTTCTGGGCGTGCAGAGTGTCGCGCTGTTCTGCTGGAATTGCCCAAGTCCGTCGGAACGCACAGACGCGAGTGAGCAGACAGGATGCTTACACACGCATCGCCTGTCAGAGTCGTCACACCTTTACGGAGCCTCCACCAGCTTGAAGAGTTGCCTGCTGGCGGATAGTGTCCATGTATTCATAAGGTTGGGCTGCTTTACAGTGTGGTTCAGGTTCTTGTGCAGGCTATTTTTGGTAGAAAAAAATTGTCTTCGACCCCTTTAGAAGATGGCCTATTTTATAGGAAGCTTTACCAATGAATGGAATAGGTACTATGGCAGATGGACTAACTTCCGGCATGGCACCTGACGTGGAACTTGTCGTAGTTCTATTGTTATTTACTTCCTTGCTATGGAGCTGTCTCACCATTCCAGGCTCGTAAGCGTTACTTTGGGCTATTGTTTCAAGGGTCACCAGTTGGCCACTATCCGGAGATTACAGGATTACATGTGGCAATTGCCCGAAATTTTACGTCGGCCAGACAGGAAGAGCCTTACCAACAAGGCACGAGGAACACATCCCTACTGAGGTTGGAGGCGGCACGCGTGGTTCGACGTTCGCTGAACGCTTAGTGGGAACGGCTCTCACACCCAACCCTGCGGATTATACTCAGCTCTCGCACTGCCAAGTGAAGGGTGCGCGGTCGGATATTGTGGAAGAAATGCAAATTTTTAAACACCGACTATATGACAAACGTAACCTTTTTAACGACCAGCTGCAGCTGCGAAACAAAAACTTTTTTGAAGGTTTTCAGCCGTTATTCCATCCGCCATAATTTTAGGGAGTAATTATTATACCCTTGCCAACATGTCTCTAGCACTCCCGTTTTCTGAATAGCTGGGATTATCTGGCATTTCAAACCCTTATTTATCCTGCTGCGGTCAAGTTCGATGGTTAGCACGAATGTGCTAGGTTGGCTTAAAATAGTAAACGCATTGCTCCATTCACTTTTGACGTCCAACGAATTGTCACAAATGTTAAGACAGCCGATCTATGTTTGTTCCTTACAGGACAGCGTATACGTCAGTTTCGTTAGCCGCACCTGGTTATTTACAAAATTTTAAGCTTAGGAGTACATGTTGGTACCAGCGTTAACAAGCACGCGTCACACACCATCGCGCATGCGCTCTCGAGGCTGTAGCCAGTTCCGGTACAACATCCGTTGCTGCCGTACTGCGGCCGATTCTGTTTCCCACATACGTTATTGCAATATGACGATGTGTTACTATATATAGCTTTTAGTTTTTGACTTTGTCCATTATGGACAAATCGTAGTTCCTTTTATTGTGAATAAGGTTGGTTTATCCCAACTGAAACCTCGGTAAATCTAGGTAAACATTGCAACTAAAGCTGTTCTTAATTTAAAATTGATATTTATACAGTTGCTGACAAGGCCGCGAAATGCCGAAAATATTAAAAGTATGTGAAAGCGCAGTAATTGGTTTTACAGTTAAGTCTTTTTATCTGTAATCGTTTAGGCAGGACGCAGAGCGGTGTGCAGACCTAACTATCTGGTCGCTCTACAAAGGCTCTGCAGACGGAGGGTGCTCTTATCGCTGGAGGCTCCAGATAGCGAGAGTACGTCGGCGCCAAACAGCTGTTGACACGGCGCTGCGTTATCGAGTCGCGGTGAAATTGCAGCCCAGCTACAGAACTGCAGGGCCGCTGTCTGATTTTCGGTCTGAAACGGGACGCTCACGCTCCCCCCCCCCCCCCCCCCCCCGGACCGTCACTGGAGCTGGAGCGGCGACCGAGTCCTGCACGCAAGGCCGTACCGAAAGTCGCGACAGACAAGTCCTCCAGATTCCTGTCCCAACAGAGTAACAAGAGTGGCACATCGCCTTGTGATCTCATTAGCGTCTATAAGCACACGACATTCTCCTGCCTTGACGGTACACTACTGCTGCTTACTTTGACTGCGATTTTCAGTAAGTGACGTCACTGAGGCTGTCGTCGGCAGTGCTGCTAATGCTTCGGCTGGTCGGTGTGAACCACGCCCTGGGAGGTCACGGCAAGTCCGGAAATAAGGAGACGAATATTTGCAGCAAGTAAGGGAGTGAGCGCCACTGCCCCTCGTTTCACTCGCGCCGCTTTAGTCTTCCGTTTTTTAAACAGGCTGATCACAAAATCTTTAAGAAGTAATTCCTGAGAAAGAGCGGTCTCATATCTAAGTGAGATCGAATATTGCAAAACATACTTCACTTACACTAATGGGAAAGTTCCACCGTGTGTTGCAAATGTGAACCTACTCCTTTAGACTCCACAACTCACATTCATAACCACTACACCACAGTGAACACATGCAATTTTCAACAACAATGATGTGTGTGTGTGTGTGTATAAAGCTGACCACCTTCTCACATGTACACACTAGACTCTCGCTAATCTGGCCATTTCTGGCACAAATGGGTGCCGGATTAGCAAGAGTGTCGGATTATTGAGTGTCTGAAATCTATTTTATTTATTTATTTTGTTCTGTATTTATTTTGGGAATATAGGGGATATAGTGTACTGTCCTTTATTAAACCGAAGGATACAATTTGAAAACTTAGTCCTTGGCTATATACAGTACGTAATCATACAGCAGTATCACTCACTGTGAAACATGTCCCTCATTTTTAACTGTCGCAATGACGATACGCGACGGTGGCATTCTTCATCACGCAACCGATTCTCAAGTTACATCGGTACTGCGTGTGTCTGGCTGTTGCGTAATGTACTCAAGGAAGACCTCGACAGCAGTGTGACAAATTTTCATGCTCTCTCCCCCTGTGTCCTCTTCTCCATTATTTTCATCATTACTCTCTATCACACCTTTGATTATTCCTTCATCTGTCAAAGTTCGGTCCGTATCCCAGGTTTCCTCATTCGGCCACTTAGTAACATCTCCACCAATTTCTTCTCCTCCTCGAGGGTTGTGGAACATGTCAGCGCACAAGGTAATTGATAATTCCGAATTCACTGGCTCATCGCTGTCACTCGCTACTGGATCCAACTCGGCATCAGTGGATGGCCACAGTTTTCTCCAGCTCTTCATTGTGGTAGCGCTCTCCGCTTTATCCCACGCTTCTGCTGCTTGCAAAACATCATCACGTATGTTAATCGCTTTCCACGCCTTCATCATAGTCTCGATAAAGTCTTCTTCACTTTCGTTGAGCGACGAGACGAGAAGTGAATGTCGATAATGACGTTTAATTGATTCTAAAATTCCCTGGTCCGTGGGCTGGATTAGGGCTGTCACACTGGGTGGGAGAAACAGTGCTTGTGTACCATCGGACTTCAGAAAAACATCTCAAGGATGACTGGGAGCACTGTCAGTTATATAAGGACAGCTTTCAGTGGAAGCTTTTTCTTCTTCGGCTCTTTTCTCACCGCTGGTAGAAACGTTTCATGGAACCACCGAGAGAATATTTGTCTGTCCATCCACACTTTCTTCTGAGCGCAATACTGCACTGGTAGAGTGCAGGTATTTATGCCAGTGTGTTGTAAACAACGTGGATGTTGGGATTTTCCAGTCACCACAGGCGGTAGTCTATGACTCCCACATGCATTACAACACGCCATTAATGTTACACGCTGTCTCTGTTGCTTCTAGTTCTTGTCAGCTAATGTTTTTGAGGCGAGCATCTTGTAAGAGAGTCCTGTTTCATCAGCATTATACAAGGCATCAGCGGTTAAATCTTCTTCCTCTAATATCTTCCGTATCTTGCTTACAAACTCATCAGCTGAGTGACTTTCTCCGGGGACTGTCAGCTGCCGAATGCCATGTCGTTTTTTCCAGTTTGACAACCAACCTTCGCTCGTTGCAAACAAGTTACTACCGCCAAGTTGTCTGATAAATGCAGCTGCTTTTTCCTTTATAATCGGGCCACTGACTGGAATTCCTTTACTGCGTTGTTGTATGAACCATCTATAAACAGCTAAGTCCAGTTCTTTATTCTCACTCTACATCTACATCCATAGTCCGCAAGCCACCTGACGGTGTGCGGCGGAGGGTACCTTGAGTACCTCTATCGGTTCTCCCTTCTATTCCAGTCTCGTACTGTTCGTAGAAAGAAGGATTGTCGGTATGCCTCTGTGTGGGCTCTAATCTCTCTGATTTTATCCTCACTGTCTCTTCGCGAGATATACGTAGGAGGGAGCAATATACTGCTGGACTCCTCGGTGAAGGTATGTTCTCGAAACTTTGACAAAAGCCCGTACCGAGCTACTGAGCGTCTCTCCTGCAGAGTCTTCCACAGGAGTTTATCTATCATCTCCGTAACGCTTTCGCGATTAATAAACGATTCTGTAACGAAGCGCGCTGCTCTCCGTTAGATCTTCTCTATCTCTTCTGTCAACCCTATCTGGTACGGATCCCACACTGCTGAGCAGTATTCAAGCAGTGGGCGAACAAGCGTACTGTAACCTACTTCCTTTTCGGACTGCATTTCCTTAGGATTCTTCCAATGAATCTCAGTCTGGCATCTGCTTTACCGACGATTAATTTTATATGGTCATTCCATTTCAAATTACTCCTAATGCCTACTCCCAGATAATTTATGGAATTAACTGCTTCCAGTTGCTGACCCGCTATATTGTAGCTAAATGATAAAGGATCTTTCTTTCTATGTATTCGCAGCATATTACACTTGTCTACATTGAGATTCAATTACCATTCCCTGCACCATGCGTCAATTCGTTGCAGATCCTCCTGCATTTCAGTACAATTTTCCACTGTTACAACCTCTCGATATACTACAGCATCATCCACAAAAAGCCTCAGCGAACTTCCGACGTTATCCAAAAGGTCATTTATCTATATTGTGAATAGCAACGGTCCTACGACGCTCCCCTGCGGCACACCTGAAATCTTACTTCGGAATACTTCTCTCCATTGAGAATAACATGCTGCGTCCTGTTATCTAGGAACTCCTCAATCCAGTCACACAATTGGTCTGATAGTCCATATGCTCTTACTTTGTTCATTAAACGACTGTGGGGAACTGTATCGAACGCCTTGCGGAAGTCAAGAAACACGGCATCTACCTGTGAACCTGTGTCTATGGCCCTCTGAGTCTCGTGGACGAATAGCGCGAGCTGGGTTTCACATGACCGTCTTTTTCGAAACCCATGCTGATTCCTACAGAGTAGATTTCTAGTCTCCAGAAAAGTCATTATACTCGAACATAATACGTGTTCCAAAATTCTGCAACTGATCGACGTTAGAGATATAGGTCTATAGTTCTGCACATCTGTTCAACGTCCCTTCTTAAAAACGGGGATGACCTGTTCCCTTTTCCAATCCTTTGGAACGCTACGCTCTTCTAGAGACCTACGGTACACCGCTGCAAGAAGGGGGGCAAGTTCCTTCACGTACTCTGTGTAAAACTGAACTGGTATCCCATGAGGTCCAGAGGCCTTTCCTCTTTTGAGCGATTTTGTTTCTCTATCCCTCTGTCGTCTATTTAGATATCTACCTTTTTGTCATCTGTGCGACAATCTAGAGAAGGAACTACAGTGCAGTCTTCCTCTGTTAAACAGCTTTGGAAAAAGACATTAGTATTTCGGCCTTTAGTCTGTCATCCTCTGTTTCAGTACCATTTTGGTCACAGAGTGTCTGGACATTTTGTTTAGATCCAGCTACCGTTTTGGCATAAGACCAGAATTTCTTAGGAATTTGTGCCAAGTCGATACACAAAACTTTACTTTCGAATTCGTTGAACGCCTCTCGCATAGCTCTACTCTCACTACATTTCGCTTCGTGTAATTTTTGTTTGTCTGCAAGGCTTTGGCTATGTTTATGTTTGCTGTGAAGTTCCCTTTGCCTCCGCAGCAGTTTTCTAACACCGTTGTTGTACCACTGTGGCTATTTTCCATCTCTCACGATCTTTCTTGGTACATACTCACCTAATGCATATTGTACGATGGTTTTGAACTTTGTCCACTGATCCTCAACACTATCTGTACTTGAGATAAAACTTTGGTGTTGAGCCGTCAAGTACTCTGAAATCTGCTTTTTGTCACTTTTGTTAAACAGAAAAATCTTCCTACCTTTTTTAATATTTCTATTTACAGCTGAAATCGCCAATGCTGTAACCGGTTCCCCTGTACTGCATTAACTGTTTCAAATAATTTGGGTCTGTTTGTCACCAGAAGGTCTAATATGTTATCGCCACGAGTGGGTTCTCTGTTTAACAGCTCAAGATAGTTTTCAGTTAATGCACTTAAAAAAATTTCACTGGATTCTTTGTCCCTGCCACCCGTTATAAACGTTTGAGTCTGTTAGTCTATATCTGGTAAATTAAAATCTACACCCAGAACTATAACATGGTCGAGAGATCTACTCGAAATATTTTCCAAATTTTCCTTCAGGTGCTCAGCCACGACAGCTGCTGAGCCAGGGGGCTATAGAGACATCCAATTACCATGTCTGAGCCTGCTTTAACCGTGACCTTCACGCAAATTATTTCACATTTCAGATCTCCGTTAATTTCCTTCGATACTATTGCACTTCTTATCGCTATAAGCAGGCCTCCTCCTTCACTGTCCAGCCTGTCTCTGCGGTATACATTCCAATCTGAGTTTAGGATTTCATTACTGTTTACATCTGGCTTCAGCCAACTTTCCGTCCCTAGTACTATGTGGGCATTGTGGTCGTTTATTGATTAGAGCAATTGTGGGACCTTTCTATAGGCGCTCCTGCAGTTTACTATTACCACATTAATATTGTCATTCCCTGTAGTAAGACTGCCTCTACCCTTACATTTTATTGACTCTTTTTTTTTTTTACTTTCAATAATATGTCAGTTTTAAGAACTGAATCATACTTCGATAACAGGGCAACTAAAATTAGAGTGTCACAAAGGAATTACGGACATTGGCTGCGACTGGGCATTGATTTAAATCAATGGGGAAAGATGAACATTTGTGCCGTAGCTGCTTAGTGGGACGTATCGCGCGAGAGAGCAGACGCCACACGTCCACATAATGAGGGCGGAGGCGGCCAGCGGCCTCTTCAGGGCGGATGCACAACAGGCTGCAAATCTTACGGGAATCGGCGACGTGTGGAGACACACTCGCATTTTCGTCAGCTGCCGGCGACGTATTTCGATCTGCCTTTATTATTTTTTTAGTAATAAAATGAAATATTTCAGTTCGGTACTGAAAGTGGTGTGTAAGAGTACCAAGTGAAGGAATAGAAGCATGTTACGTCGTACACTGTTTTGGTCTATGTAAGCTACTGCACGACATTGTTAGCTCTCTTCGGTATGTCGCTTGCTGCACTTATTCGTCGCTCTTGTTGCTAATATACGGTTTTTGATACGATTTCTGACGTTTATATTGACACTGCAGTGAAAGTTTCTTTATTTGTGCTGTGCAAAGAAGGTATTGAAAATGCAACAAAGCTTATTTTAAACAGCGTACGTCCTTTAAACAAAGATATCCTTGCACCAACTCGGCGCTAATTTCATCCTTCCAAAGAGTTACTTTTCAAATTTGAAACTACGGAGAGAAAGAGAGGAAAATTAATTAACTGTTTATTAAATGAGAACTCATTTAGAACTGACTTTTAACTAAATACGCCACGAGAGTTTAAAAAGTGATTTTAACCCGAATTTTTAGAGTAAAGAGTTTACTACGAACCACAAAGATATTAACAGTGACAGTCGTATATCAGCTTTGAACCTCAATAAGGTGGAGATAATAAAATCTCTGGTCACATTTTACGTGAACTGGCCGGAACTATTTCTGCTCACTAATTAAATCATATTTCTGGGCCTTGCATATTAGTAAAGAGTAGAGAGTTTCATATCATAAAATTATGTAACTGAATGTTAACGCAGGCCATCTTAAATAACCGTCGCAGTCCGTTGTATAGCGACTGAATAAACAGTGCATTAGTAACCAATCCCGCACAGTACGTATTAAAAACCATTCAAACAATATATGATATGGAAGTGTGTTGCTTGGAGCCAGGTTGTGTATCTTCTCAATGTCTAAATATGCCCCGAGTAAGAATATTTATAAAATGGCATCGTCGTTACAATGTGAAACAATCTTCTCTGCCACGGCGACGCATCGAGATGACAGCACACTGCGACACTGCGGCTGCGAAGAGAGCCGCAGAGTTGCCGAGGAGTGAGTCACGAGGCTTATACTGCCGAGTACGGAAGACCAGGCAGGCCGCGAGGCGGGATCGACTCGAAATGGCGCGAGTGGTGGTGATGGCGGCCGAGGTTGACTCCGCCGGCAGTGTGTGGGCGAGCTGAGGGTCTGCCGGGGTGGTCCGGGCAGATGCGGCGGCCGCTGTGTCCGCGTGGCGCACCTGCCTGCTCAGCGGGAGACCTGGGTTCGATTCCCAGTCTGGCGCACGTTTTCAACTTTCTGCATCAGTGCCGACTCGCAGCCGATGTACGTAATACCCCTGTGATTTAATTCATAGTGACTACTGGATCAAAATGGTGTCCGGTCTTTCGGACATGTCGGAAAGAGCTGCTACAGCGTACATAGAGTGTTTCCGTGATTCTGGTTTTAGCCGTCGGCGATGTATGGCAGTGAGTACATGGCATCACTTTTTCCACGATAAGTCATGCATTGTTTGGATATAAATATTATCATATCGATCATTCATTTTCAGAACAAGAAGGCTATTGGAAATCTCTTGCATATTTTTCCGCCTTAGTTGAACATTTCCTCGTATTTTTGGTGTTTGCAAAGCGACGACGGCTAACAGATGACTGTGTCTTCCTTCGTGTTTGACGAGTTGTTCGGAAATATTTATTTAATGGGGTGACACTGAAACGGAACTTGTTGTACCGTTCCGATGTTTTATTAAATTGCTAGCACGCAGAAATTATTAGCAAGAGTTTCTTCTCTTGCAGGTAATACCTCAGCTGGTGTCCAAAAGGAGAGAATGGACTAAAGAGTGTTAGTTATTGAATTTTTTTCTGTTGTGTACGACGTTTCCCATTTTCCTTTCCTTTGTGCGGCCTGGACCGTATAAATGAGTGAGTGTGTGAACTAGCAGAAAGCTTTAGGCACAGATTGTAACACTGCATGAATGGTCGTTCTGGGGTAGGGTGGTACCAACCCCCCAAGCGTGAACAAGTTTAGCAGAGACCGAGTTTGCAGGTCAGGGCCAAGAGGACACGGAGGCGCGCGCATCGGCTCTGTCAGGTTGGCGCGCAACAACCCGCCACGTCTGTGAGCGAGACGGTCAGGCGAATTCTGTCAGAGGAGCTCTTGTTCCTGGGCCGTGGTGCTGGACAGACACGGAGACGCAGCTCTCGTTTTGGCAATGTTAACATAGGTATTACAGTGTCTGAAGTCTGCTCTGTAATGAAGTCCAGATGTTGAAATCAGGGGCGAAATGAAGGGAATTGACTTTCTTAATTTACTCGACTGTCAGTAGACCTTGCGTTAGTGCCTTGTTCAGGCAACGCACCATGTGCCTTAAGCCCACGGTCACGTTATTGCTCTGAGCTTAACGGAAATTCACTCATTCAATGTATTTTAATCTGCTCTTCCATTTACAGTAATATTTTGGGGATTTTCATTTATTTTCCATACGTTTTCTCCGTGAACTTGCTTTCGCGCCACGTGGTCGGTTGGAGCAACCGCCGCATTGATAAATTGTAGTTTCGGTCTGAAAATATATTGTACACGATGAATAATCATACGATAGTGAGCGAGTGTAAAATAGGGAAGGAATAATCGTGTGTGTCCATATTTTTCTGGGTTTCTGTTGGCTACTGAAACTTGGCCATGTGGGTTGAACAGCATTGAAGTGATGTTTCTTGTGCACCCCCTGTAACGATTCCATTTGCTGGCGATGTTGTGCGTTAAGTAAAATACTCGTGCCACTAGGAAAAGTATCGGATTTTAATGCCCACTGATTCGATAAAGGTTTGCGAAATACTCTTGCACCCTGACCTAGTTCTGCTTGTATTGTCTTTGCGGAACTTGTTCTGTATAATGTATAGCAACTGAATGTAATAACCGGGGGTTTAGGTATAACTGTGCGGTTGTATAGAATTACATTGAAGCCAGGTCTGCGCTCCTCTGTCCCATTCCATAATTACGTGGCGAAATTGAACCATGTTAACTAGAGACCGGTTTTGATGATGTACATTGCAAGCGAAACACGACTAGTTGTTGAAATGCCATCGGTACTGAATAAATGTCAATTAATCTCTACCCTCGACTGATTATTTACTCCTTCCATCATAAAGAATAGGTGGCAGTCAGTACCACAGTCGAACTCTCGGTCATGCAAGCAAATAAAAGCTATATAATGCCTATTAAGCCTTGTATAGGTGCCTTCTGTACCAGTCAGAAGACTGATGACTCACAAAGGTGCCTTCTGTAGTGGTTCAAAATAAATGCGTTATCCGTTGGGTTCAAATTTCTACCGGTTCGTTAAAACCTTCCGCTAGAAATTATCAATACCCAGCAATAACTCGCAGGGGCCAGTAATTTCGTGGACCACACGAATTTAAGAAACCATTTACTACAGACGGTAGCTTTGCAGGAGCGATAGGACGTGTCAAAGCGACGGTAATCTGCCTACTTAGGTGGACTTTTACCACCACCAGTACTGGAAGGTTACGTTACAACACCATCAATAAATGTACTTCTTCCCTCCTTCATTTTTCTTGTATCGTCACACGCAAAACACATGCAGGTAGTCCAGAATAGCTCATTTAATTCGAGAGAGTTAGAGACATATTCTCTGGTTAGTCACTTTCGGCAGCAAACTCGATTTGCATCAGAAGGCAAGCTGTTTTTATCAGCCGAGCACTGGATACGGTGGACAGACAAAAAATGCAATTTCAGTGCATGGGTGGAATTTTTTTCGTGGTAGAGCAAAATCTGAAAGTTTCCGAATTCCACTGTAATCGTCGTCTGTCAGTGTAAGTCTGCGACAGCTCCGGTATCGCCAGAGACCGAGAGAACTGTTTCTGTAGGATCAGAAATGCAGGTATTTCCTTCCTGTGGTGTGTCATGAGTGATTTGTAAAACATGACATAAATCTAGTCTAACAAGTAATTTTAACAGATTTCAGTCGCTTTAATTTTGAAGATAAAAAGGAATAAAAAACAGAAATCGAGGGTAAACCGTTTAGTAGCAAACTATAAATTGGACTTATTAAATCAGACAAAGAAAATTGTATTAAAAACCTAATTTAGTATCCTGGTTGCCTTTCGTTCCGATTTTGAGAATCTTCAGGCTCTTGAGATGTAGAGTAAAAGAAATCTTGAATTCCTTTGAGTTCGAAATGGCTCTTTGTAATTCGCACTTCTTTTTATTTTTTCCTTTTTCGGAACTAGGTATGTGTTTATATGCGGCTGAATGTGTGTAATACAACCTAATTTGAAACCTTTGTGTCTAGTAATTACACTGTTGTTAAAGTATCTGTAGAGGGAAGTGTCATTAGAAGTAACACAGCTAGTTAATACTTTCTAAATTTACATTAATACTCTTCTGGCCATTAAAATTGCTACACCAAGAAGAAATGCAGACGATAAACGGGTATTCATTGGACAAATATACTATACTAGAACTGACATGTGATTACATTTTCACGCAGTTTGAGTGCATAGATCCTGAGAAATAAATACCCAGAACAACCATATCTGGCCGTAATAACGGCCTTGATACGCCTGGGCATCGAGTCAAACAGATCTTGGATGGCATGTACAGGTACTGCTGCCCATGCAGCTTCAACACGATACCACAGTTCATCAAGTGTAGTGACTGGCGTATTGTGGCGGGTCAGGTGCTCCGCCACCATTGACCAGACGTTTTCAATTGGTGAGAGATCTGGAGAATGTGCTGGTCAGGGCAGCAGTCGAACATTTTCTGTATCCAGAAAGGCCCGTACAGGACCTGCAACATGCGGTCGTGCATTGTTGTTGTGGTCTTCAGTCCTGAGACTGGTTTGATGCAGCTCTCCATGCTACTCTATCCTGTGCAAGCTTCTTCATCTCCCAGTACCTACTGCAACCTACATCCTTCTGAATCTGCTTAGTGTATTGATCTCTTGGTCTCCCTCTACGATTTTTACCCTCCACGCTGCCCTCCAATGCTAAATTTGTGATCCCTCGATGCCTCAGAACATGTCCTACCAACCGATCCCTTCTTCTAGTCAAGTTGTCCCACAAACTTCTCTTCTCCCCAATCCTATTCAATACCTCCTCATTAGTTACGTGATCTACCCACCTTATCTTCAGCATTCTTCTGTAGCACCACATTTCGAAAGCTTCTATTCTCTTCTTGTCCAAACTAGTTATCGTCCATGTCTCACTTCCATACATGGCTACACTACATACAAATACTTTCAGAAACGACTTCCTGACACCTAAATCTATATTCGATGTTAACAAATTTCTCTTCTTGAGAAACGCTTTCCTTGCCATCGCCAGTCTACATTTTATATCCTCTCTACTTCGACCATCATCGGTTATTTTACTCCCTAAATAGCAAAACTCCTTTACTACTTTAAGTGTCTCATTTCCTAATCTAATTCCCTCAGCATCACCCGACTTAATTTGACTACATTCCATTATCCTCGTTTTGCTTTTGTTGATGTTCATCTTATATCCTCTTTTCAAGACACTGTCCATTCCGTTCAACTGCTCTTCCAAGTCCTTTGCTGTCTGACAGAATTACAATGTCATCGGCGAACCTCAAAGTTTTTACTTCTTCTCCATGAATTTTAATACCTACTCCGAATTTTTCTTTTGTTTCCTTTACTGCTTGCTCAATATACAGATTGAATAACATCGGGGAGAGGCTACAACCCTGTCTTACTCCTTTCCCAACCACTGCTTCCCTTTCATGCCTCTCGACTCTTATAATTGCCATCTGGTTTCTGTACAAATTGTAAATAGCCTTTCGCTCCCTGTATTTTACCCCTGCCACCTTCAGAATTTGAAAAAGAGTATTCCAGTCAACATTGTCAAAAGCTTTCTCTAAGTCTACAAATGCTAGAAACGTAGGTTTGCCTTTTCTTAATCTTTCTTCCAAGATAAGTCGTAAGGTCAGTATTGCCTCACGTGTTCCAACATTTCTACGGAATCCAAACTGATCTTCCCCGAGGTCGGCTTCTACCAGTTTTTCCATTCGTCTGTAAAGAATTCGCGTTAGTATTTTGCAGCTGTGACTTATTAAACTGATAGTTCGGTAACTTTCACATCTGTCAACACCTGCTTTCTTTGGGATTGGAATTATTATATTCTTCTTAAAGTCTGAGGGTATTTCGCCTGTCTCATACATCGTGCTCACCAGATGGTAGAGTTTTGTCATGACTTGCTCTCCTGAGGCCATCAGTAGTTCTAATGGAATGTTGTCTACTCCCGGGGCCTTGTTTTGACTCAGGTCTTTCAGTGCTCTGTCAAACTCTTCACGCAGTATCTTATCTCCCATTTCATCTTCATCTACATCCTCTTCCATTTCCATAATATTGTCCTCAAGTACATAGCCCTTGTATAAACCCTCTATATACTCCTTCCACCTTTCTGCTTTCCCTTCTTTGCTTAGAACTGGGTTGCCATCTGAGCTCTTGATATTCATACAAGTGGTTCTCTTCTCTCCAAAGGTCTCTTTAATTTTCCTGTAGGCAGTATCTATCTTACCCCTAGTGAGACAAGCCTCTACATCCTTACATTTGTCCTCTAGCCATCCCTGCTTAGCCATTTTGCACTTCCTGTCGATTTCATTTTTGAGACGTTTGTATTCCTTTTTGCCTGCTTCATTTACTGCATTTTTATATTTTCTCCTTTCATCAATTAAATTCAATATTTCTTCTGTTACCCAAGGATTTCTATTACCCCGCGTCTTTCTACCTACTTGATCGTCTGCTGCCTTCACCACTTCATCCCTCAGAGCTACCCATTCTTCTTCTACTGTATTTCTTTCCCCCATTCCTGTCAATTGTTCCCTCATGCTCTCCCTGAAACTCTCTACAACCTCTGGTTCTTTCAGTTTATCCAGGTCCCATCTCCTTAAATTCCCACCTTTTTGCAGTTTCTTCAGTTTCAATCTGCAGTTCATAACCAATAGATTGTGGTCAGAATCTACATCTGCCCCAGGAAATGTCTTACAATTTAAAACCTGGTTCCTAAATCTCTGTCTTACCATTATATAATCTATCTGAAACCTGTCAGTATCTCCAGGCTTCTTCCTCCTTTCATGATTCTTGAACCAAGTGTTGGCTATGATTAAGTTATGCTCTGTGCAAAATTCTACAAGGCGGCTCCCTCTTTCATTCCTTCCCCCCAATCCATATTCACCTACTATGTTTTCTTCTCTCCCTTTTCCTACTGACGAATTCCAGTCACCCATGACTATTAAATTTTCGTCTCCCTTCACTACCTGAATAATTTCTTTTATCTCGTCATACATTTCATCTATTTCTTCATCATCTGCAGAGCTAGTTGGCATATAAACTTGTACTACTGTAGTAGGCATGGGCTTTGTGTCTATCTTGGCCACAATAATGCGGTCACTATGCTGTTTGTAGTAGCTAACCCGCACTCCTATTTTTTTATTCATTATTAAACCTACTCCTGCATTACCCCTATTTGATTTTGTATTTATAACCCTGTAATCACCTGACCAAAAGTCTTGTTCCTCCTGCCACCGAACTTCACTAATTCCTGTTGTGGCGTAGCAAGAGCCACGCCACTCGGAGGTAGCCGAAAGGCACGCTAGTAATGCAGACGGGCGTGAATTCTGGAACAGGATAACTATTGAATGGTAGCAAGAAAAGTACGTAGCTGCTTTATACTTAACTTTTATTCTCTGATGAATACAGCGTTCTTCTTGAGACATTTATACTATAACTCTCAAAGTAGGTAAGGCTAATGGCGCCTTGCTAGGTCGTAGTCATTAACTGAGCTGAAGGCTATTCTAACTGTCTCTCGGCAAATGAGAGGAAGGCTTCGTACGTCTAGTCGCTAGCAATGTCGTCCGTACAACTGGGGCGAGTGCTAGTCCGTCTTTCTAGACCTGCCATGTGGTGGCGCTAGGTCTGCAAGTACTGATGGCGGCGACACGCGGGTCCGACATGTACTAATGGACCGCGGCCGATTTAAGCTACCACCTAGCAAGTGTGGTGTCTGGCGGTGACACCACATTCCTCCCCCGCAAATCGGCGAACGGTCGTGTTATAAGGCTTCCGCCCGCCGTGGGGAGGGCCCCATGTTGACGTATGCGATGAGGTGGGGAGCCTAACAACAGGCGAGGCTGTGCCACCCGCACCCGGCCATTCGGTCCGAGGGGAGCTAGGAAACGCTTGGATGGTGGCAGAGGACGTCGTGGAAGACATCCGGACAACAAAAGGAAAATTACTGAAGGAATCGACAACAACCAACCATCGAGCATTCCAGAATGGACCAGCAAAATCTATGTGTAAGCGTTGCCAAGGGGAAGTGGCTTTTGGCCATGCAAAGAATTTCCGCGGCGGTGCGGATTGTTGTTCGGCACACGCCATGCAAGAAGAGCACATATTCGTAATCGCAGCATCGATTCCGAACCAAGTACAGTGCTGACGAGCAAGTTGTTTCGTACGCACTATACCCCAATGTCCTTGGTGGAGAAGCTTTAAGACAGATGACTGTAACGAACGTGGGACCACGACCCTAGACTGATCATTATCAGAACGCAACAACAAAACACCACGTCGTACAAAAAGTCTCTCCTTGTGAGCAAAAAATCTGCGAACCAACGGATCCTCGATCCGTGACTTCGACAAGGGCCATTGCGTAGCAACAAAACGCAAAACGGTAGCAAGGACAGGGTCTGCTGCTGTGGCTGTAGCTACACGACGAAAATCAATCGGAAACGATTCGACCACGTCATCAGTGTCCGCATCAATGAACATGCAAGCAAGTTCGGAAGAATCGAATGCTTTATCCTCAGCAACTGGCAAACGGGACAACGCATCTGCGTTTCCGTGCTTAGCAGTGGACCGGTACAAGATATCGTAGCGGTACTGCGAGAGGAAAAGAGACCAGCGAATGAATTTCTGCGCTGTACGTGGAGGTACAGGCTTGTTCGGATGAAAAAGCGATGTCAAAGGTTTGTGGTCTGTGATAATGGTAAAGTGACGACCATACAAGAAATCGTGAAACTTTGTAACACCAAACACGAGAGCCAAAGCTTCCTTCTCTATCTGGGAATAATTTCTTTGCGCTGACGAGAGCAATTTGGACGCAAAGGCAATAGGGCGATCATGCGAACCATCTTTGTGCGCAAGCACAGCACCGATCCCGAAATCCGATGCATCTACCATCAACAAAAGGGGTTTCTGGGGATCGAATGGCGTAAGGCAAGTATTTGAAAGCAACGCCGATTTCAATTGGCGAAAGGCGCGTTCGCATTCCGTCGACCAGACGAACGGAACACCTTTACGGCGTAAGCGATGAAGCGGAGCTGAAATGGAAGAGGCATGAGGAAGAAATTTATGATAATAGTTAATTTTTCCCAACACACACTGTAGCTGCTTCAAATTTTGCGGTGAAGGCAAGTCCTGTATGGCACGGAGGTGCTCTGGACTCGGATGGATGCCTTGGGCATTTATGACATGTCCCAGATACGGCAAGTCACGAGCAAAAAACACACATTTGTCCTTCCGCAAGCGAAGACCATTCTGTCGCAAGACCTGAAACAGTGTTCTGAGATTTTGTAAATGGTCTGCTTCTGTCTTTCCTGAGATCACTATATCGTCCAGATAGTTAGCTGCAGTAGGGACCGACGCACAAACAGTTTGTAAATATTGCTGAAACAATGCAGGGGCGGATGCACACCCGAATGGCAGTCTTTTGAATCTGTATAGTCCAAGATGCGTGTTAACCACCAATACGCGCTGGGATTCGTCGTCCACCGGTATTTGCAAGTACGCATCTGCTAGGTCCAACTTTGAAAAATATTTTCCCGGGCACAGTTTGTCAAAAAGATCTTCCGGGCGGGGCAAAGGAAAAGTAGCAGTCACTAGTTGTGGATTCACCGTTGCTTTGAAGTCCACGCAAAGTCTCAATTTTCCGGAAGGTTTTTGCAAAATCACTAAGGGTGAGGCCCAGAGAGAAGCCTGCACACGTTCAATGACACCTTGCGATTCTAAATCTTTTAATGTTCTTGCGACCTCATCACGCAATGCGTGGGGAACATTGCGCGCTCTGAAAAATTTCGGTTGCGCGTTGACTTTGAGTTCCAAATGTGCTTCATAGTTCTTAGCGCAACCAAGGCCCGGCGCAAAAATGTCTGCAAATTCCTCACATAGACTAGAAACACTGGCTGAAGGCACAGTCTGGTTCACTGATAGGACCTGATTCACAATAGACAAGTTAAACAATTGAAATAAATCTAAACCAAACAAGTTCACTGCAGCAGAAGAACGAAGAACGTACAACGACACAAGTTTTGTTTGTCCCTTGTATGTGGCAAGAAGGCTGCACTGTCCTAACACAGGGATATGCTGTCCTGAATAACTAGTGAGCTGAACTTTTGCGGCACGCAACGGCGGTGCGCCCAGTTGTTTGTACGTGGCGTGATTGAGCAATGAAACTGCAGCTCCGGTATCGAGCTGGAATGGTATCACTTGTCCGGCAAAGTCCAAATCTACAAAAAGTTTATTGTCCTGCTGACGACAAGAGCGACTGTTTTGTGCAACGTGAACAGACACTGGTACAGAATCACTTGCGACGTGACGGGATTGCCGTCGACGTCGACGCACACTTTTTGTGGGACGAACACAGTCACTGTTAGAAAGAGTAACACTGGGCGGAGTGGCATTAACTACGTGAATGTCCATGGGCGAATGTTCCCGAGCCTGAGTGTCCTTGGTTCGATTCCGGCGCGAAGCAAAGGGCCTGGAACGGTTTTGATTGTCTAATCTGAGCTTTTTCTGGCAAACACTTTGAACATGTCCTTTCTTTTGACAGTAAAAGCAAATAGCCTGGCGTGACGGGCAATTTTCACGCGAATGTCTAGTTGCACACCGCGGGCATGATTTCACTGCATTTGCGGGCTGGCGAGGCACACCTGGTTTAGAGCGCGGCGTCAGCTGCGTCGAAGTGCGCGAGGGCCGGTTACCGGGCCGCGCAGCGCGTCCAGCGGGCCGGTTAATGTTACACACTGCTGGCGAAGCTTCAAAAGATTCCTGAGCACAGTCAAGTGTGTCTTGCCTATCCAATATGTCTATCACTTGTTGAAGGGAGGGATTAACTAGTTTCAAAATCTGTTCTCTTATGCGAACATCAGAAACGTTCTGTGCTATTGCATCACGCACCATTGTATCTGCATAAGGAAGGCCACAGTCACACTGAAATGCACAATCCCTAGTAAGGCCTTGCAAAGTTGCAACCCACTCCCTATTAGTTTGACCGGCCGTACGTTTTGTACGAAAGAACGTATACCGTTTTGCAACTACATTAACTGTTTCTTTGAAATAGGCATCTAAAGCCGACACAATTTCTTCGTAGGACAGTGTAGCTACGTCGCGTCGGGGAAACAATTTCACTATCACACGGTACGTTTGCACACCGACACAAGACAATAAGTGAGGCTGCCGCTCGTTACCTTGAATTCTGTAGGCTGCCAGATGAAAATCCAGCTGTCGGGAATACTCCGCCCAAGTCTCTTGAGTGGAATCGAACTGGCGAAACGGCGGTGCAACTGCATGTTGTGGCTGCGGCAGCTGTGACGCGGCGGCGGCCGCATCGTTGTGCAGCGCACGTTGACCCTGGACGAGCTGTCCCAGGGCATCCAATAACGCCTGCGTCTGCTGATTCTGCAAGCGATAAAATTCGGACAGTACATCTGGAGATTGTGGCGAAGCCATGACACAAATAAATCAAAGCAGAGCAAAACAAGTAGGAAGAACACGTTGACTCGTCGCCAAACTGTTGTGGCGTAGCAAGAGCCACGCCACTCGGAGGTAGCCGAAAGGCACGCTAGTAATGCAGACGGGCGTGAATTCTGGAACAGGATAACTATTGAATGGTAGCAAGAAAAGTACGTAGCTGCTTTATACTTAACTTTTATTCTCTGATGAATACAGCGTTCTTCTTGAGACATTTATACTATAACTCTCAAAGTAGGTAAGGCTAATGGCGCCTTGCTAGGTCGTAGTCATTAACTGAGCTGAAGGCTATTCTAACTGTCTCTCGGCAAATGAGAGGAAGGCTTCGTACGTCTAGTCGCTAGCAATGTCGTCCGTACAACTGGGGCGAGTGCTAGTCCGTCTTTCTAGACCTGCCATGTGGTGGCGCTAGGTCTGCAAGTACTGATGGCGGCGACACGCGGGTCCGACATGTACTAATGGACCGCGGCCGATTTAAGCTACCACCTAGCAAGTGTGGTGTCTGGCGGTGACACCACAATTCCCACTATATCTAACTTTAACCTATCCATCTCCCTTTTTAAATTTTCTAACCTACCTGCCCGATTAAGTGATCTGACATTCCACACTCCGATCCGTAGAACGCCAGTTTTCTTTCTCCTGATAACGACGTCCTCGTGAGTAGTCCCCGCCCGGAGATCCGAATGGGGGACTATTTTACCTCCGGAATATTTTACCCAAGAGGACGCCATCATCATTTAATCATACAGTAGAGCTGCATGTCCTCGGGAAAAATTACGGCTGTAGTTTCCCCTTGCTTTCAGCCGTTCGCAGTACCAGCACAGCAAGGCCGTTTTGGTTAATGTTACAAGGCCAGATCAGTCAATCATCCAGACTGTTGCCCCTGCAACTACTGAAAAGGCTGCTGCCCCTCTTCAGGAACCACATGTTTGTCTGGCCTCTCAACAGATACCCCTCCGTTGTGGTTGCACCTACGGTACGGCCATCTGTATCGCTGAGGCACGCAAGCCTCCCCACCAACGGCAAGGTCCATGGTTCATGGGGGGTCGTGCATTATCCTGCTGAAATGTAGGGTTTCGCAAGGATCGAATGAAGGGTAAAGCCACGGGTCGTAACACATCTGAAATGTAACGTCCACTGTTCAAAGTGACGTCAATGCGAACAAGAGGTGACAGAGGCGTGTAACCAATGGCACCCCATACCATCACGCCGGGTGATACGGCAGTATGGCGATGACGAATACACGCTTCCAATGTGCGTTCACCGAGATGTCGCCAAACACGGATGCGACCATCATGATGCTGTAAACGGAACCTGGATTCATTTGAAAAAATGACGTTTTGCCATTCGTGCACCCAGGTTCGTCGTCGAGTACACCATCGCAGGCGCTCCTGTCTGTGATGCAGCGTTAAGGGTAACCGCAGCCACAGTCTCCGAGCTCATAGTCCGTGTTGTTGCAAACGTCGTCGAACTGTTCGTGCAGATGGTTGTTGTCTTGCAAACGTCCCCATCTGTTGACTCAGGGATCGAGACGTGGCTGCACGATCCGTTACAGCCATGCGGATAAGATGCCTGTCATCTCGACTGCTAGTGATACGATGCCGTTGGGATCCAGCACGGTGTTCCGTATTACCCTCCTGAACCCACCGATTCCATATTCTGCTAACAGTCATTGCATATCGACCAACACGAGCAGCAATGTCGCGATACGATAAACCGCAATCGCGATTGGCTCCAATCCGACCTTTATCAAAGTCGGAAACGTGATGGTACGCATTTCTCCACGTTACACGAGGCATCACAACAACGTTTCACCAGGCAACGCCGGTCAACTGCTGTTTGTTGTATGAGAAATCTGTCAGCACGTAGTAGGTGTCGCCACCGGCGCCAACCTTGTGTGAATGCTCTGAATGATTTGCATATCACAGCATCTTCTTCCTGACGGTTAAATTTCGCGTCTGTAGCACGTCATATTCGTGGTGTAGCAATTTTAATGGCCAGTAATGTACTTGAATTAATAACTTTTTCTTCGGAAGTCAATTAAATAAAATGTAAGCTATCTTTTCATTGTAATGGACGATGTAGGTATTCAAATGTTCAAATGTGTTTGAAATCTTATGGGAATAAACTGCTAAGGTCATCAGTCCCTAAGCTCACATACTACTACACTTAAACTATTCTAAGGACAATCACACACACCCATGCCCGAGGGAGGACTCGAACCTCCGCCGGGATCAGCCGCACAGTCCATGATGTAGGTATTCTCTGTACTTAACAAATGTAGCGAGAATTAAAACCAACTACACGACACCACAACTTTGAACAACACCAATATATCACAAAAACCCGCAATATTATAAACTTGCACGAACTTGGGTGCGGGCGGGAATAAACAATGAAATATGATGCCGGGAGCGAGAGATAGCAGGCTACGCCTTCAAAATGAGGTAATTTCCCGACGTGCGTTGCTAAGGCTCTTTGAAGTTGCGTTCCGTTTCTCCAGTATTATCAAACTCAATAAATTAGTTACGTTCTATATCTGTTAATTTATAAATGTCATTGACAATTTCCTATTATCTATTTTAATAAAAAATGGCATCCCAGTAAGAGTTTAATTATAATTAATGTAGAATGGTACGAAAATTTTTAAATGTGGGGTAATTATTGAATTTAATCCGAGTTTAGAAAATCTAGTTTCCAGTAGATCTCGACGTTGTATGGTTCCACATATTCCTATTCTCTCCCACTGTGAGTAGTACCTCCCCGTTCGTAAACTGATCAGTCCACCTAATATTCAACATTCGTCTTCAGCAACACACCTCAAATGCTTCGATCCTCTTCTGTTCCGGTTTTCCCACAGTCCATGCTTCACTACCCCAGAATGCTATTCTCCAAACCTACAGGCTCGGAAATTTATTCCTCAAATGAAGAAGGCCTCTGTTCGGTACTGGTAGACTTCTCTTGGCCAGGAATGTCCTTTTAGCCTTTGCTACTCTGCTTTTGATGTCCCCCCCCACTCCGTCCGTCACTGGTTATTTTCCTGCCTAGGCAGCAGAATTCCTTTACTTCATCTACTTCGTAGCCATCAGCCCTGATGTTAAGTTTCTCCCTGTTCTCATCCCTGCTACTTTTCATTACTTTCCTCTTTCCTCGATTTACTCTCAATCCATACTCTGTACTCATTGGACCGTTCATTCCTTTCGCCAGATCGTGTTATTCTCCTTCACTTTCACTCAGGTTTGGAAATCGTATCACTGATATCTTGTCAGCTTGAATTTAATTCCACTTCTGAACCTTTCTTTTATTTCCATCCTTGCTTCTTCGATATGCAGATTGAACAGTAGGGGCGAAAGGCTACACCCCTTTCTTACATCCTTTTTAATCCGAGAACTTCCTTCTTTGTCTTCCACTCTTATTATTCCCTCTTGGCTCTTGTACATGTTGTGTATTATCCGTCCCTCCCTATAGCTTACCCCTACTTTTCTCAGAATTTCTAAAATATTTCACCATTTTACAGTGTCGAGCGCTTTTTCCAGGTCACTAATCCTATGAATGTGTCTTGATTTTTCTTTAGTCCTGCTTCCATTATTAACCGCAACGTCAGAATTGCCTCTCCGGTGCCTTTACCTGACCGTCAACTAACACATCCTCAGTTTCCCTTCCCATTCTTCTGTATATTATTTTGCAAGCAACTTGGATGCGTGAGCTTTTAAGCTGATTGTCCTGTAATTCTCGCACTTGTCGGCTCTTGCGGCCTTCGGATTTGTGTGGATGGTGTTTTTCCGAAGGCCAGGTGGTGCGTCGCCAGACTCTTACGTTCCACACACCGACATTTTGTTGCCACTTCCCCATTGATTTTAGAAACGCTGATGGAATATTACCTACCCCATCTGCCGTACTTGATCTATAATTTTCCAAAGCTGTTTCAAATTCTGATTCTAGCACTAGATCACATATCCCCTGTTTCTTCTTTTATCACGCCATCGGACAAGTCTTCCCCGTCAGAGTGGCCTTCCGTTTTCTCTTTCCACCTGTCCACTATCTACTTTAACAGTCGAATTCCTATTGCACTCTTAATGTTACCATCCTTGCTTTTAAATTCACCGAATGTTTTGTCTTTTCTATATGCTGAGACAGTCCTTCCGACGATCTTTTCTTATTTTATTTCTTCACATTTTTGAGGCAGCAATTTCGTCTTCTTACTTATTTCGTTCCTCAGCGGCTCGTATTTCTGTATTCCGGAAATTCCCTGAACATTTTTGTACTTTTTTTTTTCATCGATCAACTGAGGTATTTCTTCTGTTACCCATGGTTTCTTTGTTCTTACGTACCTTGTAGCTATGTTTTGCTTCCCAACTTTGCTCTTTTTAGCGATGTCCATTCCTCTTCAACTGTACTGCCTTCTGAGCTATTCCTTACTGCAGCATCTATAGAACTTCAAGCGTATCTCGTCATTCCTTAGTACTTCCGTATTCCAGATCTTTGCATTTTTATTCTTGCTGACTAATCTCTTAAACTTCTGCGTACTCTTCATCACTACTACATTTAGATCTGAGTCTGTATCTGCTCCCGGGTATGCCTTATAATCTGATATCTAATTTCGGAATCTCTGTCTGACCATGATGTAATCTAATTGGAAATCTGCCTGTATCATCCGGTCTTTTCCAAGTGTACCTCCTCCTATTGCGATTCTTGAACAGAGTATTCGCTATTACTCGCTGAGATTTACCACGGAACATATTCTCCTGTAAGCTTCTCTTCTCCTCCACACCCGAATGGGCGACTATTCCGGAATCTATGCTAATGGAGGGATCATCGTGACAGTTTTTCAATTACAGGCCACATGTCCTGTGAATACGCTTTACGTATCTTTAATGCAGTGGTTTCCATTGCCTTCTGCATCCTCATGCGGTTGATCACTATGCTGCATTGGGGACAGTTCCCAACCCAAGTACAGGAAAGTGTCCTGAACCTCTGTCCGCTCCTCCGACCTCTTTAACAAGGCCGTTGGCAGAGTGAGGGTGGCTTCTTATGCCAGAAGTCTTCGGCTGAGAATGCTGATTATTAATCAAAGTCTAAGCGGTGGCGGGTTTCGAACCGAGGACGTTTTAGTTATTAATCAAAGACGCTGCCCCAAGACCGCGGATAATCTAACCTTAGATATCTTGAAAATTTGAAATACTTTTTTTAAACTTTCGTTTTTGTATTTTCTCAAAATTTATTTCTAATCTCTTTTAAACGTCTCGACTGACTGAGTGCAGAATCTAATCAACACTTTGTCTCAACAAACAACGTCAAATAACGCGTATATAAAAAAAAACGGTAGATTCGGCCAAAAGTTATCTCTTTCAAAAATTTCGAAAAATATGTTTTTTTCAGAATAACTTTTCGATTTCCTAACCAACAGACATTTTTGTAAGGAGGGAATTTCAAGAACTTACAACAGCACATCGAATGCCGTCAAAGTCGTTTAATTCATTTGGGAGATATTACAAAAAGTTTACGAAAAAGTACCTTTTTGAAATAACTTACAGATATCTTGATGGAACAACTATTTTGAAGAGACATTATTTCTTGTACTGAAAAACAGCATGGATTGCCACAATTCAGTTAATCTCTTGGTAAATATTGTCTTTCAAAATCATAAAAACGGCCATTTTTGTTCAATTTCGACCTCCTTGGGCTTGAAAAATAATAAAGTCCAGTTCTAGAGCTCAAAGAGCTCAATAACTATGACAAGAGGTATTTATGATCGTTTTGAGCTCGAAAATAGGGGGAAAATTCATAGATGGCCACGTGGTGAACTGTTTTTCAAATTTTTCTCTCTCATTTCTAATTATTTTACATGTGGGTCGCAACCCACGGGGTGTCCTCCAGTACAACAAAAAATATTAAAACGTTTGTTGCGATTAACTCCAATGGTGAATACGCATGGAGAAACAATCGTTCTCGTCTCTCTGAAATGAAACAAAAGACACTTTTTTTTCCTGTCCTAGCTTCGTTGCACCCAGGATATGGAAGTACGTGAATTATCTTTCATTAGTTCTGCCGATAGTAGTCCACAGACATGGCTTTGGAGAAGACTGTTTCATACTACATTATTTAAATACGCAGCCATATAGGTATGGCGTTCGCTTTACGCTATTAAAACACAATGTAAGTGTTCCTTTAGCGGGACTTGTGAAATCCATTTTTCGTTCCACATAATAGGCTACTGCTTTGCACCTTGCAAAGTCACTTAATTGTAAGTCCCACGCACCGTCTGCCAAAAACATGGCGGACAACTTTCTTGTTTTGGCCAGCATTCGCAGCTGATGTGTGTCAATTGTAGTAGTTTATACGGGTTCTTTCGCTGTTAGCTGCTGCTTGTAGACTTAAAACAGTTAACGGAAAATTTGTGCCTAACGAGTAAGCACTTCTTTCATGGCTGAATTAAGTTTCCTCGATATTTTATCCACTGAACCGCAGCCAGGCGTCTGCTTTCCCTACAGCGTGTTTTGTGTCATCACACCACCCCCTCCTCTATGGTTGGTTATTCCTGGCTATTTTAGGCTATTTATTCTCCCCGTCGATGTATCGGCAGCAGTGTAATCGAACAGTAGCTGACTCAGTCGCTTTACCTTCCGCTCCAGGCCTTCCAGACAGACAAAACTTGCAGCAGCGTGCTGGAGAGCGGTCAGTCGAGGAGCGCGAGGGACGCCGTCTCTGTCAGTGTCGTCACTGCCGGCAGCCAACGCGTCTGAGCCTGGCTGCACTCGCTAACTGTGCGGAAGAACACACAGTGTGCTGACAGTTCCAAATAAACCGTGTCCACCATTTTCCTATTTACTCCCCATTCGTAACTGACGACCTTTGTGCCAGTTGTTAATTTCGTCCGTTGGGAGGAAAACTGAGGAGAAGGAGGGAGAGAGCGAGCCGTCTGGACTCCAGCGAGTGGTGTGGCGCCGAGCCACTGGAGCGCCGCACCTCGGTAACGATGCAGGAGCGCAGTCTGGAAGGGCGCCACTCGCGCACCCACTTCGGAATGCCCGTAACTTGCCCAGCACTGAGGAAGAGTGGCCGGCTGGCAGACCAGTTCCGGTCAACGTTCTGGCAACGCAAGCTGGACTGGCATTGTTCAGTTTCTCCTCGGCGCAACCAGAGCTCTTTTTTATTAGGCCACATTCCTCACAACGTAGTATCAGAGGCTGGTCACGGATCAGACTGCCAGGGATAGCTAAATGACTGAGCTGAGTAACAGCAGAAGCAAGGAACGGCGATTCGTTCAGTTGGAAGAGAACGACAAGACGATTCTGTATCTGATCAGGCCTCATTCATCTTGCTCACGCTAACCCTTTCAGACCCTCTCACTACAATTGTGCACACCAACTTTTACCGTGTCTCAGCTGCGACGGAAATAATTTTTCCCAATCGGAACTTCAGCTACGCATTTGTGAACGTTCAAACTTCTCATCATTCACAAGTGCTGCCAACTGTTGGGCATCACTGTGAAAGTACCAGCAGATGGGTGCAGCAGTGGACAGCATCTCGTGACAGCCAGAATACACGGATGTGGTTGGTTGCCTGTATTCCGCTGCATAATTAAATACTGTTACTGTTATTTTGCGTGATAATTATTGAATGATCGTTTTACTATTTGTTATAACGGAGAGTATTTCGTAACTAGTCATTTTAGTGCATAAACTTAAGCCAAGTGTACAATGAATGTTTGGAAAATGAGTGTACACTCCTGGAAATTGAAATAAGAACACCGTGAATTCATTGTCCCAGGAAGGGGAAACTTTATTGACACATTCCTGGGGTCAGATACATCACATGATCACACTGACAGAACCACAGGCACATAGACACAGGCAACAGAGCATGCACAATGTCGGCACTAGTTCAGTGTATATCCACCTTTCGCAGCAATGCAGGCTGCTATTCTCCCATGGAGACGATCGTAGAGATGCTGGATGTAGTCCTGTGGAACGGCTTGCCATGCCATTTCCACCTGGCGCCTCAGTTGGACCAGCGTTCGTGCTGGACGTGCAGACCGCGTGAGACGACGCTTCATCCAGTCCCAAACATGCTCAATGGGGGACAGATCCGGAGATCTTACTGGCCAGGGTAGTTGACTTACACCTTCTAGAGCACGTTGGGTGGCACGGGATACATGCGGACGTGCATTGTCCTGTTGGAACAGCAAGTTCCCTTGCCGGTCTAGGAATGGTAGAACGATGGGTTCGATGACGGTTTGGATGTACCGTGCACTATTCAGTGTCCCCTCGACGATCACCAGTGGTGTACGGCCAGTGTAGGAGATCGCTCCCCACACCATGATGCCGGGTGTTGGCCCTGTGTGCCTCGGTCGTATGCAGTCCTGATTGTGGCGCTCACCTGCACGGCGCCAAACACGCATACCAAGGTAGAAGCGACTCTCATCGCTGAAGACGACACGTCTCCATTCGTCCCTCCATTCACGCCAGTCGCGACACCACTGGAGGCGGGCTGCACGATGTTGGGGCGTGAGCGGAAGACGGCCTAACGGTGTGCGGGACCGTAGCCCAGCTTCATGGAGACGGTTGCGAATGGTCCTCGCCGATACCCCAGGAGCAACAGTGTCCCTAATTTGCTGGGAAGTGGTGGTTCGGTCCCCTACGGCACTGCGTAGGATCCTACGGTCTTGGCGTGCATCCGTGCGTCGCTGCGGTCCGGTCCCAGGTCTACGGGCACGTGCACCTTCCGCCGACCACTGGCAACAACATCGATGTACTGTGGAGACCTCACGCCCCACGTGTTGAGCAATTCGGTGGTACGTCCACCCGGTCTCCCGCATGCCCACTATACGCCCACGCTCAAAGTCCGTCAACTGCACATACGGTTCACGTCCACGCTGTCGCGGCATGCTACCAGTGTTAAAGACTGCGATGGAGCTCCGTATGCCACGGCAAACTGGCTGACACTGACGGCGGCGGTGCACAAATGCTGCGCAGCTAGCGCCATTCGACGGCCAACACCACGGTTCCTGGTGTGTCCGCTGTGCCGTGCGTGTGATCATTGCTTGTACAGCCCTCTCGCAGTGTCCGGAGCAAGTATGGTGGGTCTGACACACCGGTGTCAATGTGTTCTTTTTTCCATTTCCAGGAGTGTATATTTTTGTACAAATCTTGCATCTAAAGTCATTAGTAAATCACATATCAGCATTACCACACAAAGAAAAATTTTCCTTCCTTGAGAAAAAATTGACGTCTGAAAGGGTTCACATTTGATCAACAAGGCTAAAAATTATTTTAGACATCCTCACATCTTGATACCTAAAGGCAACTGGGAGATCAATTCATACTGATGTTTTGGTAACGGAAGGTGACTAGGAATTACTGGTGGTACCCACTTCAGTATTGCCACAACACACCCAGAGGTCATTGTAGACCACGTTCCTCATAAGAAGATACCAGCGAACCTGAGGAAGATGTGAAATGTTTGAGCTGGAAATTTGGACAAGTAAGAAATGCAATATTGTCGAGCTGCAGAATCACTTGACACGACAGCTAGAGAAACAGGTGGCGACTGATTTATTATTCATGCAGTTAACGTCAGTTTTTCCTTAAGAAATACCAGACACGGGTTGCAGAATGAATTTTCAATTTGCAGCACAGAGGTGCTCAGTTTGAAAACTGGCGGCAGATAAAAACTGTGTGCTGGAGCGGGTCTCGAACCCTAAACCTTTGTGACTCAGGGAGATCTGCGCAACTTACTAAACTACTCGACCTTGACTCGCTGTCCTCCCTAAAAGCCTACTACGTGGGGTGCTGGTCCCGCAAGAATTGGAGCAGAAACTCCCCAAAGTCTGGACAGCGGTAAAGGTTTGCTGGCTGAAGGAAGCCAGGTATACAGGTATACAGTGGACAGCTAAGCTGGTGGAACGACGGCGCACGAGAGGCAGAGTGTCTGGATACAAGACCTGATAATTTTTCAGGAAGGTTCAGAAACCGTAGATAGCTTCAAATAATTGTACCTCGTAACATAATGTCCAAAGAAGGTCCTGCTTGTTGCTGCAAGGAAGCTGAGAAACATGACGAAAGGGTGAGCGTTAAAAGTCACAGAGAAGGGGGTGTTGTGCAGCTGGAAGACCACATCCCAGCCGTTCTGTAGCACATCTTTCCTTTTGCCAACTTCAGTGCGTCATCAACAAAACCAGGAGATCGTCCTGTATGTAACTGCAAGGCAGGTAAGGGTCATATGGGATGGTTGAGGTGAATAACAGCGTAAGCAAGAAATGATGCGTTGTCGTCCTGGAATATCATGTCCAAATACTGTCGCAGAAACAAAAGGAGGGTTTGCTTTGTAACGCAACACACTCCAATGATTCGTTAACAAACAGCAGAGGTTACTCTAGGTTACTGTCCCCTCCTGCCTGGCAGCTACAGTTTGTATTGTTTGTGACAGCAAGGGAGCTGAGGAACATACGTGACGGTTGGAGAACAGTAACTTTGTAAACACTTCATTATATGCGGCTGTAGTAACTGAAGAGGACTTGGCTGTATTTATATGGTTTACTTCAGTATTCACTCCAAAAATTCGGAAAGTCATTTTAGATCAGTATTCACGGGTGACGTATATTGGAGTAACGGACCTGAGGAACACGTCGAAGAGTGAGAACAGCTACACAGGAAGCTACGAATGGGGCACTGTCCAGTCGGATCCTGGTGTGTCGCTGATGGCGGAGGAACGGAAGCAAAGTACACTCACCCTGCACACTTCGTCGTCCCCTCAGAGAACACAAGAGTCTATTCGAGGTCACTGTTCGCTGCAGCACGGTACCCGCAGTTGCTCCAGTATGTCGCAGCAGAGGAGTTGAGGAAGAGTCGCGAGGGCTGGCGAGAGCAGTGAGGGAAGCCCGGCGCAGCTGGAAGGCCGGCCGCCGCTGGCTGGCAGCCGGCTCTGTGTGTCCCCCAGGCAGCTGGTCGGCGCCGTCAGGCGGTGGCGGCTGGCAGGCAGCGGCTGCCCGCGCCCGCACAACCGTCTCAGCCACACAAATTCTGTGGGAAATGCGGATGCAGGGACTTCGAATTTTCCCAACTCATTGTTACCTGCATCCTGCTCCAAGGCATATAGTCCTGCGTTAGGAGTCCAATGATACATTTAATCGTTGACAAAAGACGTTAATACCGTCCAAAAATGAGTCTAAAACCTTAGTAAGGTTTAAAGTTGAGATTGTTTATAAGTAACTAATCTTTTCAAAGATGCTTGAAAGCACAAATAATTGAAGTTTAAGTTTAATGTTTGCAAGAACTATTTAAAAGGAATATAATCTAGTTAAACTCATTAACTAATTCTTTTATTTAGGAATATAAATGAATATTTTTGTGGTGTTTTGTGTAGTTCTCTTGGCTCCTGGATTCTAGCATTGTTAAAGTGTTTTGTTGTTTATTTAGGCGCTTTATTATAATATTGAACGAATGTTATTAATGATATTGAGGTAGTTGAAGTTGAGAAGAACTGTCAATTGGAGTTTTTGGCAGTTAACGCAGGAGTGAGGTCACACCATTCATTATCATCATGTTGTGTACATCCATTATTCATTCGATTATCAGTCTATCAATCTCTGTATAAAATAAAACGAACTTAATGGTACAATATTTGCTCCTAATTAAATTTTACTCTTCCATAAAGACAAATATATTACAGCACAACTAGTGAATGAGGTCTTCAGAGCGAGTAGAACCCATTCTTACGTGTAAATTATTCTCATTATAATTAATTGATTCAAAAGTAAATTATCTGCCCTAGGAGTGCCGACTGTATTGTATTTTTACCTGATTTTCCATTTGTAATATAAATTACAATCAACCATACTTTTAGCTTATGAATAGCAATTAAACATTCTCCCAGGTAAGCAATCAAAAATGAACTTTATTGATTGCAGTTATTTTAATTAAGTCTTGACTGAGACAGTACAGTAAATGGCCATGTTGGTGATTAGTTGTACACTTTCTCATATCGTTTTGTTCCCAATAATTTGGAACTGATAGCTTACCGTATTATTATATACCCATAATCATTGTCGAAATTAATCAAGCCTTAGTGGGAGGGCTAAAACATGGCTGCTCTCAGATTTGATCGTATGCAAATGTACCGTCTGAAGGGTTTGTCACCCCGCAGTTGTACTAAAGTAGACTTGGTGTTTTCCTTCCACATGCACTCGACGATTTACATCTGCCCAAACTTGGTTATTGTGGTAATTCATTGTCTACCTCTATGTACATCTCTCCTCACCTGGGAATAAAAGGCAAGTTGCGAACTTTGTATCTTCTGTGCCCCGTCTTAGTATCCACTGGCAGAACTGTAATCTCCCATGGGTTGACAGCTCGCACAGGCTTTACGTGGTGTGGACAAAGTCAGTGTCTGTACAGAACTGACCACCCGAGGGCGTGCGTAATGCCTCGACAACTACAGTTATCCACACACTTTTTACAGGACCATCTCCTAGTCGTGGCAACACTCCCTCCCCCCCTCTGTACCCCCCTCGCTCCCTCTCCCCCCTCTCACCCCTCCTGCCCCCTCCCCGGCATGTCATCTCCTGTCCTTGCTGCAGGTACCCCATGTCTGAAAGTCGCCAGAACGACTGATTGATGCTGTGCAGTGGTAAAGATGTCGCTCAGCATACCCGATCTGTACCTCTCGATTAACACCACAGCGAGCACCGTGTCTGTCATTTCCCGTGTGGAACAGTAGAGTACAATTTGACAGTTCAAACTGGTCGCACTCCATGGTACGATTAGCCCTTTCCTGATGCCAGCACCACCTCAAAATTATACGTGGGTAACGGCTGACGTACACGACACTTGCAGGTGCTGTGTCTGAGATGATGGCAGCACAGTAAGAGGGAGTGAGGCCAGAGACAAAGACGACCAACAGCAAATGAGCGACGGCCGTCTACAGGGAGTCTGCCCAAACCACTGAATTCTGGGTCTGAACTGTGGGAAGAGGTGCGTGACGTACGGTATGTATAAGGACTAAGAGGGAGAGAATGGGACCAGGTGTGAAGTGGTCAGATTAGAAACGTTACAAGACACGGATGTATTGCCTAGTCCTATTGTTCAAGGTATGCATGACTGAAGTAATGACAGAAATGAAAGAGAGATTCAGGAGTTGGATTAAAATTCAGGGTGAGAGGGTGCCGACGACAAGATTCGCAAATGACGGAATTGAAACAATGCTGTGTTGAATGGAATGTAGGGGGTGCTGAGCACACGTTGTGGGTTGAAAGAAAACTGAAGACGTACAAAAGAAATAACTTGTAGCGATGATAAATTTAATATCAGAATTGTGGGGAGCGGCAACAGAGCAGGCAACGTGAAGGAATTTTGCTACGTGGGAAGCCAAACATAGACCTTCATTTGCAGAAAGAAATGTGTGGGGAAGTGATTCACGGACTGTGGAGACAACTGGAAAGGAAGAGAATCTGAGCGTTTCTGATTTTGTGCCGTCAAAGGATTCCGAAAACTGAGGGGACTCACAAGAGACGGCGAGGTTCTCCGCAGGAACGGCGATGACTGCAACGAGTGGAAAACATTGACAGAAAGAAGGGAAAGGATGATGGGACGGGTATTAAGACGTGGAGGAATAACGTCCGCGATAGTTGATGGAGCTGTAGAGCGTAAAAACTTTTTGGGAAAGACAGAGATTGGAATACATCCAATAAAAATACCTGAGGATGTTGGTCGCAAGTGCTACTCCGAGATGAAGAACTTGACACAGGAGGGAATTTCGTGGGGACCCACATCAAACCAGCCAGACGACTCACCACCAAAAGAAAAAAAGGACGGAGAGATCCAAAGTAAGAAATTTTATCAGGCATTTACGAATTCCCAGACGTCAGTATTTGATGTGCCAAAGGTTTATACCAGCTTCTTGCAGCTGACCGGCTATTCTACCGTCATTTTCGCGACTGTTGCGACTCGGCAGTGTTGCGAGGGTTTTGGCAGGGCCGCCTGCGTGCCGGCCACGCCTCGGCACAGTCTGCCTCGGTGCGCAGCGTGTTGGGCGCACCGCAGTGGGCGGCGGGGGGCGGAGCCGGGCCGCCCCCCTGGCGGCGAGACGAGCGTGCAGCGGCCTCGCCAGCCCGAAACGCGGGGGCGTGGCGACCGATGCCGGTCGCTGATTTCCTTTCTGAACGGTATCTCAGTATTTGTCATCTGAATGGTTTCTTTTAACAAGTAAGGACTTTGCTTCACTGCATTTAGGTACAAGTCTGTTGACATTTCATTGCACTTACCTGTGTCTTACAGTGATACTTACAAACTCTGGGAAAAAGCCAAAGGAATTATTGTTTGCGTCGACTAGCAACGATAGTAGCAGTGCTTGTGCGTTGGAAAACCTTTGGGTAGGCAGCTGTTGCGCGGAGTGGGCGTAGAGGGGGAGAGAGGCTCCGGCGCTTGCAGGGTGCGGCAGTGCTGCGTCGACGCTCTCGCAGCAGAGGGCACCAGTTTCGGCGGCATCGTGTCCGCGCGCCGGCCGCACGTCCAGCAACAGCAGGGAGGGCAGTGGACGGGCCGAACAGCCTGTGTTGACTATGACTGCCCGCCCCTGTACTTAGCCGTGCCTCCACGACATCCTGCCGCCTTCAACAACAACACCAGTTCCGGCAAACCAGATTCGTCGCCGGCTCCGAGTTTCGTCGCACGCACAGCACTCAAGTACTAACGGCTAACCCAGCACCGCAACTGAATGTGATCTGATTGATAAAATTTATTTCAATAATAATCAGTTAAATTCAGGGCGTTTGTGTCCTCTTTGTCCCCAGACATCGTTACCAACCAGGATCCTTGTTACTTTTTTTTCCCCCTTATATGCTAACCGAGTGCCAAAAGGAAACAAATTGAATAGTTGCAGCCAGTTTATTAATGAATAATTTCACTTTTAAGAATTTTAGCCTCAGTCTGCTTTCAATTAAGTGTTGTACAACAGGGTCTTCAGTATTTAAAGTAAAGCAATTCCAGTTTTCAAGTTTGAGAATCTATCACTGGAAAAAAAATCAAATCTAAAGAAAATGCACAAATTAAGAGTGCAGAAGTTTTAGGAATTTTACATATAGCTTGAAACACATGGCTGTTTGGTTTGGTACGTATTGTAGTATTTAATTCTGTGCAAGTCAGTAAGAAAAAAAAGGCTCAGTTGCTCAGACAATTATCAAATCCAGTTTGCAAAATAACTAACTTCAAATTATAAAGTGCTTGCCTTTTTTCTAAATTTCTTTGATGACGTTATGTTGGCGTCACTGAAGGTCATTGTTCACGTAACAAAGTTCGGTACTAACATATAGTTTAATTGTATATTTTCAAATCATTACTCAACTGCCTTTTTGAAAATTTAATGCCAAACATAACGTAAGAACGACTTCTCAGTTTTGTTTATCATTACATACTCACTTACAATTAGTGTCAAAAAGCGTCCCAACCTTCAGTTGCCACGTCAGTGCTTAATAATACGTGTTTTTGTTTCCCATCATCTTGTAGAGAATTTTGGACGTAAATTGCCCTAGTGGGCTCGCGGCCGTTCGTCATTTCCATTTTGTTCATTATTGTAATTTTTGGATTCATGATCGGTGGTACCCCTTTTCTGACCAGTGTTGTTCGTGAGTGAATGTACAAAATAAGATTCATTTTTCCAAATTATACCCCTGTGCGGCTTAACTATTTTTTCTTTGTAGTAGACTTTTCCATCAGAAGCGTCCGTTGTACACTTTCCTCCTACTTGTCAGTATTACTTCTTCGGGAAAGATAGCCTTATCCAACTAGTAAAAATCCAGCAGGCACACACGCGATCCACGGTCATATTTCATATCGCAGGCAGGATAGGCCGGTTAGTAGGAGGGAGGTTACACGTGGCAGGGGACAGGACAATATCAGTTTGGTACTGTTCTGGGCGCGAATTTGCAACGTGCCGTTTTGTAGCGAATGATAACGTCTTGCTACGAACAAAGTCGGTAACATACAACAACAGTAAGTGGCAGAAACAAGCAGCACATTTAAATTTCACAGTAATCAGCAAACTGGGCAATATGAATAAATTAGGCGAAACAAGTAATTTGATTGTACCAAATGCGGAACAATCGGTCGAACAATGCACTATGAGGAATCGGGAGAAATTGTTCAGAGTTCGGCAGCTAGCATCACAGACGCTGCTGCAGAAAACCGAACAATGGCGGAAATGGAATTCCACGAACTCGCAAATGCTACGGAATACAGAATAAAAAGTAAAACGGAACCTACTGATGATGCATACGAGGAATTTATTAAGACATAACTGACGGTGCAACCATTGATTTCCGGAAATATAAAAGATTTGTTCAGTTTGTTAATCCGTAAAATGGATGCCCAATCACCAACAATAGATGACCAGAATAAAGGAGTTGGAACTGTTATCGGTAATGTTGGGATTATTAACCCAAAGGTTGATAAAATTGGAGCAGAGGTAGTGGAATTGAGAACAAAAATTGGTAATCTGGAGAGTGATGTGGAGGAGCCCAAATAAAGATGGGAGACATAAATAGTCGTTTCGAAACTGAAGTAGGGGGGATCAAACAGAAGCTGTTGGTCCCACAATAGAGAGCTGAAAAATTGAAAGTAGCTCGAGAAGAAGATGTAGGAAAAATAATGAGTTTACAGACTTTAGTACCCGACGTAGGTGCTAAAGTAAATAGACAATTGGTTGTGTGTGATGAAAAGAAGCAGGAGGTGGAAGCGTTATCAGTTGCCACTTGCCAAGGGGTTGCAAGGATAAAGGAGTTAGAGAGACGATTAGGAGAAAATCAGCACTGTGTGTCATACCACGCACATAGCGCTGAAATATTAGCGAAGGAGGAGCGTTTAGATCCCCTCAAAAGGCAGGGTGGACTGCACGCTACCGACTTGATTAAAAATTGTGAAAGGGGATTGCCGGAATCATGGCCGGACAAGGGAAAAATATATACAGTAATCGACGTGTTAGCTGGGGAGGCAAAGCGATGGGGTTTAAACCTCGATATAACAAACATGACGTTTCAAGTGTTCAAAAATGCATTCTTGAAAGAGTAGTGGTCAGAGCTGATACAAGAGGGTGTATGGCACTATTTCGTAATGTCGAAGCCCTACGATGTAAACACGCGAGGCTCCATGATAGCATTTTGTGGAAACTGGATCCGCAAATTGGAATATTTGCGTGATCGGGAAAGTGAATCGGAGATTGTGTGGGAGCTGTGGCAGAAGCTTCCATATGACTCCAACAGATTCTTCGGCAGTAGTTCGAGAACGATTGCTGCGTTTGTAGAGAAAGTAGAAGACGAATACAAATATCGGAATAACCGCGAAAATGTTAAAAGTCGTGGCAGTGGTAACAATTACCACCATACTCACCGTGGCAATAATGGTATCAACCACCATGGTAATAACAATCCACAGCAGTATAACAATAATGGTTATAGTAACAATAACAACAACTGTAGAAATGATAGAGGCCAGTATCAATGAAGTACGGTACGTGGTCCTTGGAGGAATGGTAGTAGAGAGGAGCGGAATGATACATCACGGCGGTCTGGTAGCCACAGGTCTGTGGGAATCGGCGAGGGAAGCAACCAGCCGCGCCCGTTAGGGGGGAGACCTCGGCGGCCCAAACGAGAACCTAGACAATGCCGCCGTGACAAATCCGGAAGGATAATCAGCGATGGGGGAATGTGCGAGAGAGTAAAGAGGCCGGCGCAGCTAGAGTAGTGATAACTGAGCTGTAAACGGCAGGCGGCGCAGCTGCCACTGCTCGTAAAAGTAATAATGATATTAGTGTACCGGTAGGGGAGCAGGAGGCGGCCGCAACAACGGTTACGCAGGTTTCAGCTGAGTACGAGTCGCCGGCGTAAGTATGAGAGCCGACCTCGAATAAAGTTTCCGGAATCGAGCAGGGAAATGTGGAATGCGAGGAGGCGTGGTAGGTCAGTTCGGTCGGATGTACTACGAACTGAAAAGTTAGAGAGGATTGTATGGGAGGTGTGCTAATGGGGAGGGCGGAAAGAAACTGACGCTTCTCAGCCCACAAGAAATTAACGTTTCTGAAACGGAAAGCACTGTAGCTGAACGGCAGGCTTGTCCAAATGAAGTTTTTGAAGTAGCCAACCCCAGCGACGCCAGTCCTGTTGGAAACAGAGGCGGATGTTACGAGGAGGGGCAAGATGAATTTGGCGACAATGACCAGGTACAACCAACTGAAAGCCACGTAGACTGCAGTATCTACGAGGCCAAACCTGGCGTTACACAGGCAGTCGAGAGTGACGACGGTTGCGTGAGCTCGGCAGGTGACACAGAACACAAAACACAGCACTTTCCTCCAAAACTCTCGGAAGACGACAGCCATCTTTGCGAAGAATACCTACCTGAAGTGACAATTAGCGAACTATTGGTTAAACGAAGTTCATTAATCGATGAAATTGATAGTGATATTACGGTGTTGATATCAAAACAAGTTCAACTACCACAGGACAGAGAAATAGAGATCAAAAACGCTCAAACACAAAGAATTAGAAAACCGTCGGATAAACCGCTGTCGGCATCGGAACCGGACAGAGTTTTCTGGGACGACCTGCAGATAGACGAGGATTTCTTGTGCGAAGAACAAACCATTGACAATGAAAGGTGTAGACAGATTGTAGTGCCCGTTAATATGTATGGCCTACAAATGCAAATTTTAAATGATACAGGCGAAGAGCCAAGTGCTAAGTCGTGAAAAAGTTTTCAGTTACTGAAATCTAAACCAGAAGTAGTAGTAATGCTAGTAGTGGGAGTCAAAATAATCGGTGCTACTGGAAGGAATAGCAAACCGATAACAAACCAAATATTTGGATGTTTTGAGATTCAAGGAGGACCATTCGAACAGTAATTCGTCGTTGTGCCACCAATGTTATTGTGGGTTTAGATTGGTTGTTAAGAGATTGCACAATTATTAACTGCAATAATAAGACACTGAATTGCATTTCCAAAGACAAGACCGAAGTAAAGGTGAGTTCTGATGAAACGAGTGACGATGTGAGTAGTGAATACAAACCTGTTCATCTTGTTACTTGTCCTAATGAGATTGGTTTAGGCAGGAGAATGGAATACTACGGTATCTACAATATGAACATCGACAGTTGTTTGGAAGGCGAAATAGAGAACATTGTAGACAGATTGCCAAACGCCCTGCCTGATCAAAAACAAGACCTCTATGACGTAATAATGAGAAATAAGAACGTGTTTTCAAATAAACTGGGGCTTGTTACCGGCTATCATAGGAAGTTAAATGTAATATCCCATAAAGCATTCTTTGTAAGACCATGTGCGGTACCGCTATCCAAGAAGGAGGCTGTCCAACAAGAGATAGATCGGATGTTAGAATGGAATGTTATAAAGAGGAGTACCAGCACCTATAACAATCCCTTAATAATAGTAGGAAAGAGAGATGGTAGTGTCAGGATTGCGAGAGACACACGCAGGTTGAGCAAGGTCGTTCAACGTGAGACGGATAGACCAGAGAGTATGGAAGAGATGGTGGAATGATTTCACTGTGTACAGTCTATGACTAGCCTTCACCTCAAAGCTGGGCACTGGCCAGAATACGTCTGTTTCTGTCTTTGTCAGGGCCCTGGATAAGGTGAATTCGTCGTGGCGACAACATTGCGAATTGTTGGATGAAGTGCGTTATGCAAAGTCGGAATGACGCTGAAACTGAGGAAGTGTGAGTTTGTGAAGTAAGAACCGAATTTTCTTCGTCACGTTGTGACAACAGAGGGTATCACTAAAGAGCCTCAGAAAGTGGAGGCAATAATTAACTGTCCTTCGCCGAAGAGTAGGAAGCAGTTAAAGAGTTTCGTAGGGCTCTCAGGATTCTATCGCAAGTTGGCGCAGGGGCATGCATTAAACGATCCAAACCTGAACAGCTTGTTGCGAAAAGATACGCCCTTTGTGTGAACTGACGAGTGTCAGGCCGTATCTGAAAGACTGAAAAATGAATTACTGCAGAATAACGTATTGTACCATTCTGATCTTGCGTTACCATTTCATATGGGAACGGACTCGTCTAATTATGGCTTAGGAGTGGAATTGTTTCAAGAAGTAGGAGAAGGAGGAAATAAAGAACACGGAGCAGTCGCGTTCGCAAGCCGAACGTTGACGAAATGTGAGCGAAAGTATACGATTTCTGAGAAAGAATGTCTCGCTACCGTATGGGTTTTCAGATAATCTAAAGGTTATTTGTGGGACCGAAAGGTGATAATTCACACTGACCACAAGGCGCTCACTTATCCAAAGGATCGTCGTTTCCCGCGTGAAAGACTGACACGGTGGTCTCTCTCCTTGCAGAAGTTTTACTGTGACGTTTGTCACGTGAGAGGATCGGACAACCGTGTAGCGGACGCGCTGCCACGTCTGCCTGAAACCGGCCATCGGCTTGTGGGGGACGAGTCTGAAGCCGCACTGAAATTGTACTGCTTTCAAGATGTAGAAGGTCGTAAAAGAGTAGAGACCATCTGTAAAAACATGCGTCGTCATCAAGAAGTATGACGAAAAGAGTAGAGAAGGGGAGAAACTGAGAAAGTATTACAAAATACATAACCATATCTTGTACATACGTAAAGGTGAAGAAAGCTATAAATGGCGAGTGTGTTGGCCAGGCAAGTACGTCACGGAGATGATTGACTACTACCATTTACAGTCAATAAACTACTATCACTTAGCGTATGGTCACTGCGGCCTATAGAAGTGCGCTGAGAAGCTGGCGGAAGTTGTAAATATTAGTAATATGCAGAAAAGAGTTGCTCAAAGAATAAGGACATGTGATAAGTGCCAGAGGGTGAAGGTAACGAATTGCACGAACCGTGGCCCTAGGCAGAGCATAAGACGTAACGATGTGCTGGATTTGGTTTGTACGGACCTCTACGGTCTACTGCTCAACACTTCAGTGAATTTCGCGTACATATTAGTGGTGCTAGAAACATTTTCTAAGTGTGTCAAGTTTTATCCGATAAGAAAGGCAACAGCTAGAGTGGTTTATAACAGATTTGAAACTTCCTGGCAGATTAAAACTGTGTGCCGGACCGAGACTCGAACTCGGAACCTTTGCTTTTCACGGGCAAGTGCTCTACCACCTTAGCTACCCTAGCACGACTCACGCCCCGTCCTCACAGCTTTACTTCTGCCAGTACCTCGTTCCCCACCTTCCAAACTTTACAGAAGCAATATCCTCTCTTTCAGGAGTACTAGTTCTGCAAGGTCTGCAGGAGAGCTTGTACAACAGTACAACAGTATTGAGTAAAGTAAAGCAGTTTCAATTTTCAAGTTTGAGAATCTATCGCTGGAAAAAATCCAGATCTAAAGAAAATGCACAGATTAAGAGTGCAGAAGTTTTATTTATTATACATATAGCTTGGAGCACGTGGCTGTTTAGAGTGGTAGGTATTCTAGTATTTAATTATGTTCAATTCATTAAGAAAAAGGCACAGTTGCTCAGACAATAATATGAAATCCAGTTTGCAAAATAACTAACTTCAAAGTAAAAAGTGCTTCCCTTTTCTCTAAATTTCTTTGATGACGTTATGTTGACGTCACTGAAGGTGGTTGTTCACGTAACGAAGTTCAGTACTAACATACAGTTTAATTGTATATTTTTAAATCATTACTCGATTGCCTTACTCAAACTTTAATGCCAAAAACAATGTAAGAGTGACTTCTCAGTTTTCTTTATCATTACATACTCACTTAAGATTTGTGTCAAAAAACGTGGCAACCTACAGTTACCATGTCAGTGTTTAATAAATAATACATGTTTTCCTCTCCCATCATCTTGTAGAGAATTTTGGATGTAAATTGCCCTAGTGTCCTGGCGACCGTTAATTATTTCCTTTTCGTTCATTATTGTAACTTTTGGATTCATGATCAGTGGTACCCCTTTTCTGACCAGTGTCGTTCCTGAGTGAATGCACAAAATAACTTTCATTTTTCCAAATTATAGCCCTGTGCGGTTTAACTACGTTTTATTTGTAGTAGACTTCTCCATCAGAAGAGTCAGTTGTACACTTTCCTCCTACTTGCCGGTATTACTCCTTCGGGAAAGATAGCCTTATCCAGTTAGTAAAAATCCATTAGGCATACACGCGATCCACGGTCATTTTTTATATCGCAAGCGGGGTAGGTCGTTTAGTAAGGGGGACGTTACAGCCTCCTCAGAAGGTACGGTGCGCTAGACTGAAGCGATCTTTGGCCATCTTCAGCTGCGAACTTTCTCACTGCTGCACTAACACATCTGTAAACTTAGCACAGGACTTGGCAGTGGAAAAATTATAAATTGCTTAGGGAAAAGGTTGACCTATTGTCTTGGATTGATATCAGACACTGCTGCCGGGTTAAAATACATTTATCGGGAAATGTCAGTGAGCTGACAACACGTGATAAGCTGAAAGGCGAGACCACCTTATCGGAATTCCCCACACTCGTGAACACCAGACCGGCGACGTGCCGGCGCGCACGTTTCGAGACAGGCGAAGGTCACTCCGAACGGCCCGAGCGACTGCGTAGTTGAGGGGTCAGAGCTGGCAGCAGGTTCAGCCGCCACTGCGCGCTCCAGGAGCTTGTGTCACTTATTTGGAGACCGAATGTGTCGACATCAGTACGGAACTCGACTTTGGAACGGGGTGCTCAGATGCAGCCTAACCCCGCTGCATGTGACGCACTGTGGGGAAGGGTCACCCGCTCCACTGAGAGCCCTGCCCACATTCCAGACTGTTGACAGGCGGCAGTGATGTGTGGCTTCTGTCCCACAATTCAGTACTGCAGTCGATATCTGACTGGCAAGTAGTGTTTCGTATTCCAAGGATGATTAAGAATGGGCATCAGTATATGGTGGACTATATCATCAAAAAGGGATGTAACTCACTGCCATTGTGTAAACATTATAAAGAATCAACTGAAGACCAACCATTAAAAATAATGCAGTTTTGGGAGATGGTGCCCACGCTTGTATTCCAGATGAAGCAGCAAATGATGTGTGAAAATATTTTTCAATAAAAAAAATCGTGAAAAAGAAACAGATACTACAATTTTGTCAGTTTACATTGAAGAAGTAGTGCTTCAGTCGAGGCTAAGACTTTTCTAACTACGTTACCGTCACGTACAAGTGCAAAACAGTAACTGTGTTGCGTTAGGAAAAACTGCATCCGACCGATTCTGCACGAATATTCTTTCAACAAAATAATTTACTGCCGAATGATGGCAGCAAACTTTTATCTACAGACGATCTTGGAGGACTGAATGACAGCACTGGTGTCTGTTGGCGGAAAAGAAAAATCGTGTTCATCAAGCTGTGAATCATTCTTTATGGCTGGAACATTGAAAAATTCGAACAAGTAGTTTGGACAGTTGTTTTATAATACATACCAGTCTTACGAGTTCTTGGGAGGAAACAAGCACAATTTCATTGCTGTATGTTTCTTCTACGCAATAAAAAGCGTGAAACATACGGTTTTTTGTTTATCTAATGTAATGTGCTTGGATGGAATCCTGGTTCTGTCATGATGGCTTTGGAAGTTGCTATTGTCGAATCAGCTGGAAATTTCTTCCCTGAGCCAGATATTATAGGTTGCAATTTCGATTTTGATCAACTTCTGTGGAAACAAGTTCAGTTTCGCTGATTTTCTTACCTGACTTAAGCAAAACGAAGAAATACACAGTTATGTAATAGAGTGTGGAGCTCTAGCCTATGTTACCTTATAAATACTGCATGATGGTTGGCTGTCTATTCAGAGTTTCATAACTTATTCGACTATTTTTGGACCTGCTGGTTGATAACGAGGATGTGCCAAGACAAGAGAGATGTGGAGTTACGGTGGAAGGCCCCATCACACTATCAACGCCTCTGACGGATGGAACCAGGCGATAGACATGTTAATACCAAGACTTCGACCAAATGTTTACTCATTACTGAAAAGCCTGGTACAGTGTCCTTTGACCACAAGTTTGACCCATTAATTTCGAATTTCGGTGGGAAAACAGGAAAGAATTGAGAAACTTAGACTGATGAGACTACTGTAAAGAATCAAACTGATGCCAGCTTAAAATCATTTCTGACCTGTGTGACCTCTGTACGGAAATTCCAGTGAAGAAGGAAACGTGACAACCACTGGAAAGTATGTGAACATTGAAAAGAAGTTCACTGTAACTCGTACACACTGGAATGCTTATAAATCCACGAGTCTGGATGGATGTATCGCTTGTTGTCAGACAATATGAATGTGTGTGTGTGTGTGTGTGTGTTTGTCTAAAAGCTCCAGAATACATCTTCTGGAAAGGGAGGCAGACTCTCTCATCTCTGAACTGCTCATCCTGAAAATGATGTCTGGATACACGGTGGCTTGCAGTCACTGGATAATACGCCGACGCTGTTTATGACCGTTTTATACTGCATTCTTTACCACAGAGATGGGCCCTGCATCTTCTTCTTCAGGAAACAAGAGGTAAATATCAGTCTGTTCAAACGAGTGTTGGTGTGTCAATCTATTTAGACTTACAGTGGTAATGGAAGCCAGAGACTGTGGAGGTGCCACGTTAGACGCGTTAGGTGCTGCTGGTAAAAGTATCCGCCAGCCACACACCTCGAAGTAGTCGACACTATTCTCACCTCCTTACGGCGCCAGTACTTAAATGCCAGTACAGGGCGCAGACCGAGGTATGCCGGCAGACATCGGCCCTCGAATGCCACACGGCCAGAATAAGACGGTATGCGGACAACATCGCTACAAGCCCCACACCTCCCTCCGCCGAACACCCACCTCTGTCTCGGGGATTCTACAGGATGTTTCAGAAAGTGTCCCCTCGATCTTTAAAGGTAAGTGAGAGAACTCGAACGCTTAGAACTCGACGAAAATGAGCTTAGAATATAAGTCGCTCATCCCAGAAACTACGCTACGAAGCACTCGCATGCCAAACAGCACGTCTTGGCACGAGACACATTCGAATGATCACCTTTCGGAGGTCTAAGAGAAGAACTTTGGGAACGTGAAGAAACAAAATGTCGACATACTAGCACCAAAAGCACGCATGTATCATCGCCGTGCTTGTCGCTACACTCCGCTCTGCTTAAAATAATTACAGCGAACTTTTTCTGCTCAAAAGAAAGTGTTGCACAGCCATTGAAACTTGGGTGTACAGGAGTTGGGATTTCAGCGAAGTGCTGAAACCACAATATGCCACTTGTTCGACATTCGGCATCCCTTCTGCACGCAGGCAGTCCAGTATCGGTCACCACACTAATCACATTTTCAGACGTTATTTACACGTGAGTTCGTGACCTGCCTTTTGGTAAACGTGTCGTAACGTAAGCTTGCATTTCGATGCAAAAAGTATACCGTATGGCACAGAGTGAAGTCTGACGATGAACCTACGATCGTGTAGCTTTACGCGTCGTTTTCCACTCTGCGTTCTTACAAAATCGACGACCCTTCTCACGCAGAGCTTACGCAGTGTTTTGGTTTCCCTCGCTGTGCTTTCGGTGCTGTTGTACGGACACTGGAAATCTTCCTCCCTCACCCCTCCAACAGGTGGTCGTCCAAATGCCTCTCGTGGTCAGACGGGCTGTTTTGTACGCGAGTGTACGGGGCGTATCAAAAAGGACGGCGCAGAGTTACACGGCTGAAAGTACACGACAGTAGAAGCGCAAATGTCGAGTAGACATGGGCCCCGAGACGCACACCTCAAAAGTTAGGAGCACTTGTCCATTCGTCTGTAAAGAATTCCCGTTAGTATTTTGCAGCTGTGACTTATTAAACTGATAGTTCGGTAATTTTCACATCTGTCAACACCTGCATTCTTTGGGATTGGAATTATTATATTCTTCTTGAAGTCTGAGGGAATTTCGCCTGTCTTATACATCTTTCTCACCAGATGGTAGAGTTTTGTCAGGACTGGCTCTCCCAAGGCCGTCAGTAGTTCTAATGGAATGTTGTATACTCCCAGGGCCTTGTTTCGACTCAGGTCTTTCAGTGCTCTGTCAAACTCTTCACGTAGTATCATATCTCCCATTTCATCTTCATCTACATCCTCTTCCATTTCCATAACATTGTCCCCAAGTACATCGCCCTTGTATAGACCCTCTATATACTCCTTCTTCTTCTTCTTTCGATTTCGGCCATCTTTGGACCACGTTCAACAATTCACTTGCCCGGCTTTTTGATCTTTTTTTCTCTCTTCCCAATATTTCCTCATCATTTTCGAGTGGTTCCTCCTCCGCTCTTCCGACCATTTCCTGTTATTATTCTTTAGTTTCGTTTCTTCTGGAAAACACTTAATTTCGTTCACTATTTGTCTAAACTTTTCCCTGTCCCTGATTGACTCACGGGTGACATTAAAATAGGCCAAATCCTTTTTCACCATCTGTATCCATTTATTGTTGGTTTTTTCGTTCCTGTTACTATGTTCAAACACTTTTCTTGTTAGTCTGTTTCCATCCATCCTCGACAGGTGACCATAAAACGTTAGTCTGCGTTTACGCATTGCCTCACTCACTTTCTCAATAGTTTTGTATATTTCCTTATTACTCTTTAGCTTGTACTCTTCTCCAATCTTTCTCGGTCCTAATATTTTTCTCAAAATTTTCCTTTCTTTCTTTTCCATGTTTTCTATTTCCCCCTTTTTGTTAAGAGTTAGGCACTCTGATGCATACAGGCATTCTGGTCTAATGACAGTTTTATAATGTCTTAATTTAGCTTGAATCGAAATGTTTTTTTTGTTATATATGTCTTTGGTTTTTTGAAAAGCAAATTCCATTTTCCTTGCTCTCGCCTGGTTTGCACTCTTGTCTAAACCATTCACTTGAATTATTTCACCTAAATACTTAAATTTTTCTACTCTCTTAATATTGCCGTATTTAGTAATAAGATTTTTCTTGTTATTTCTATGATTAGACATATACACGGTTTTTTCAAATGAAATCTGCAGTCCAGCTCTGGCCGAAACTTCTTGTAGTTTCTCCAAGTAGTTCTGAGCTATTTCTTCGTTTTCTGTAATTATTGCCAGATCGTCTGCAAAAGCTAAACAGTCCACTTCTATTTTTTCTTTTTTTGTTCCAATTCTGATGTCTGTCCATCTTTCTGCTTTCCCTTCTTTGCTTAGAACTGGGTTTCCATCTGAGCTCTTGATATTCATACAAGTGGCTCTCTTTTCTCCAAAGGTCTCTTTAATTTTCCTGTAGGCAGTATCTATCTTACCACTAGTGAGATAAGCCTCTACAGCCCTACATTTGTTCTCTAGCCATCCCTGCTTAGCCATTTTGCACTTCTTGTCCATCTCATTTTTGAGACGTTTGTATTCCTTTTTGTCTGTTTCATTTACTGCATTTTTATATTTTCTCCTTTCATCAATTAAATTCAGTATCTCTTCTGTTACCCAAGGATTTCTACTAGCCCTCGTCTTTTTACCTACTTGAGTCTCTGCTGCCTTCACTACTTCATCCCTCAGAGCTACCTATTCTTCTTCTATTGTATTTCTTTCCCCCATTCCTGTCAATTGTTCCCTTATGCTCTCCCGGAAAGTCTGTACATCCTCTGGTTTAGTCAGTTTATCCAGGTCCCATCTCCTTAAATTTCCACCTTTTTGCAGTTTCTTCAGTTTTAATCCACAGTTAATAACCAATAGATTGTGGTCAGAGTCCACATCTGCCCCTGGAAATGTCTTACAATTTAAAACCTGGATCCTAAATCTCTGTCTTACCATTATGTAATCTATCTGAAACCTGTCAGTATCTCCAGGATTCTTTCATGTCTACAAACTTCTTTTATGATTCTTGAACCAAGTGTTAGCTATGATTAAGTTACGCTCTGTGCAAAATTCTACCAGATGGCTTCCTCTTTCATTTCTTACCCCCAATCCATAATCACCTACTCTGTTTCCTTCTCTCCCTTTTCCTACTCTTGAATTCCAGTCACCCATGACTATTAAATTTTCGCCGGTCGTTGTGGCCGAGCGGATCTATTCGCTTCAGTCCGGAACTGCGCTGCTGCTACGGTCGCAGGTTCGAATCGTGCCTCGGGCATGTCTGTGTGTCATGTCCTTAGGTTAGTTAGGTTTAAGTAGTTCTAAGTCTAGGGGACTGATGACCTTACATGTTAAGTCCCATAGTGTTCAGAGCCATTTTTTTATTAAGTTTTCACCTCCCTTCACTTCCTGAATAATTTCTTTTATCTCATCATACATTTCATCAATTTCTTCATCATCTGCAGAGCCAGTAGGCATATAAACTTGTACTACTGTAGTGGGCATTTTACAATATAGAACTACTACTCCGAAGAAAACGAAAGTTCAACCAAAGTCAGCTACGTCACTTTTCAACCGAAACAAAATTTATTCTGTAATTAACTTCAGATACTACATTGAACCTCTGTTCAACTTTCTAGAACAGCTCAGTCCTTATTTTGTAAACCATTTGGAAGCATCTAGCTTTAAAACATCCCATTTCAATCAACATAAGAACAATCTCCGACCGAGAATTATTCGCTTTTATACAACGAATTTTATATGGTTGTTGACTCACTTTAAGTGAAAACACATGAGGCAACACTGACCTTACGACTTATCTTAGAAGCAAGATTAAGGAAAGGAAAACCTACGTTTCTAGCATTTGTAGACTTAGAGAAAGCTTTTGAGAATGTTGACTGGAATACTCTCTTTCAAATTCTTAAAGTGGTAGGGGCAAAATACAGGGAGCGAAAGGCTATTTACAATTTGTACAGAAACAAAATTGAGCAAGCAGTAAAGGAAACAAAAGAAAAATTCGGAGTAGGTATTAAAATCCATGGCGGAGAAATAAAAACTTTGAGGTTCGCCGATGACATTGCAATTCTGTTAGAGACAGCAAAGGACTTGGAAGAGCAGTTGAACGGAATGGACAGTGTCTTGAAAGGAGGATGTAAGAGGAACATCAACAAAAGCAAAACGATTATAATGGAATGTAGTCGAATTAAGTCGGGCGATGCTGAGGGAATTAGATTAGGAAATGAGACGCTTAAAGTAGCAAAGGAGTTTTGCTATTTGGGGAGCAAAGTAACTGATGATGGTCGAAGTAGAGAGGATATAAAATGTGGACTGGCAATGGCAAGGAAAGCGTTTCTGAAGAAGAGAAATTTGTTAACATCGAGTATAGATTTAAGTGTCATAAAGTCGTTTCTGAAAGTACTTGTATGGAGTGTAGCCATGCACGTAAGTGAAACATGGATGACAAATAGTTTGGACAAGAAGGGATAGAAGCTTTCGAAATGTGGTGCTACAGAAGAATGCTGAAGATTAGATGGGTAGATCACATAACTAATGAGGAGGTATTGAACAGAATTGGGGAGAAGAGGACAACTTGACAAGAAGAAGGGACCGGTTGGTAGGACATGTTCTGAGGCATCAAGGAATCTCAAATTTAGCATTGGAGGGCAGCGTGGAGGGTAAAAATCGTAGAGGGAGACCAAGAGATGAATACACTAAGCAGATTCAGAAGGATGTAGGTTGCAGTACGTGCTGGGAGATGAAGAAGCTTGCACAGGATAGAGTAGCATAGAGAGCTGCATCAAACCAGTCGCAGGACTGAAGACCACAACAACAACAACATTGTAAAATACGCGAACCTATCAATTGATGAGAAAGTGAAGTCTCTGTTGTATATTGATTTATTTTGATGATAGGTGTCGGTATATGTAGTGGTAATAGTAGTGTGGGCCAAAACAAGAAAAACACGTCCAGTAAACATGTGCTCTAAAATGCATACCTTAACAGCTTCTGAACTGCTACCCCTGAAGAAACGTTATTACCGGCCAGTGTTCAACAGAAGATCCTAAAGAGGATGGCAATAGATAATCACTTTAAAGTACAACATCAGTTCTGAGGAAAACAGCACACCACCTCTGAGCTGTGGTTGCCTGACTGACGTATCTGAAGATTCTGGTGAAGATATCAAGAGAAGATACTGACAGGGTATAACACCATAAATTGACATCACCCGACTACTGTATCAAACAGATTTTCAAGGAATATTGTCAATAGGCAATCACAACATAATACAATCTATCTTCTTAGTTGTGGAGTCAGTGGAAACGATTAGCGGTGTTAAAATATATTGATGTACAGTTGTGATCTCTCACGATCAATATCGTAAATCAATCCACAATATATAAGAAAACTTCTGAGTACACTACAGAGAATCTTTAGAGATGGATTCTCTAAACTAATGTATGTTCGTTGGGCCTATACTTTGGTAACAACAACTTCGTTCATATTATAACACCACAGTTTTATTTAGGCCGTTAGTGTCGAAAAGTGTAGGCAACCTGTACGCGTACGTTATATGCAACAAAATTAATCTGACACCGACTCATTGGATCAATACTTTTTTTTTCTTTTCCGAAGATGTCCAGCACCACCTCAATTCAGCATACAAATAAAAACTCACAACGTTATAATTCCAAGTCGGCAAATCACAAATCACAAATGTACCTATTTGTTGTGGTTGTGACTACTAACCCCTGTGGAGAGTGTAAACGATTGTGTGATTAAATCCTGGTCATTTCACCTAAGGAATTTATGCTATTGTAATAGTTGTTCTTCCCATTTCATACTGAAATAAGCAATTGCGAGTTTAATTACTGCGAGCACTTACGCTGATAGTAAGTAAAATGAACAATTTCCGGACATACTAAAGAAAAAGTCCTTATTCTACATTGCTGGAAAAAGATATTTTAAAAAGGGTTAGTAACCGCAAATGTCCAGCGCCTGAAGAGGTTAAGTCTTGTACATTATTTCATACAGGGACAAAAGTGGCGGTGGAGCTTACTGATTTGATTTTCTTTATTTTCGATTTACTATTCAATACTGAAAGTCGGGACCTTTTTTAAAATCTTTTCCAGCAAAAGATTATATAACAACTGAAATTTTTGAAACATAAAAGACTGAAGTATTGTGTAACGTTCCTCAAGGACAATAAATTAACGTTCATCGTTAAATTAAAATCAAAGTTCCACTGGTGTCCGAACTCATTGTGTAGTTAGTTAATACTACTTATATTCTTGCGTCAGTATCTCTGATCATTTTAAATGCAGAAATAATAATACAAATACTTCTGAAGAGAAATATTTAGTAACGTTTTTCTCTAAAGTAAAAAGCATAAGATTGAATTTTGACAGTTACGATATAAAGTTTAAACTGTCAGAGAGGTTACCTGCCTCTGGTAGAAAAGATATATTTTATCACATCCAAACAATACGCAAACAGCAGTCATTTGTCTATCAGATCAGCTGAACGCAAATAATCTTTTTTGTGTCGTTAATTTTCTTTAACGTTGTTTTATCAATCTGATGGAAATAACGATTTCTTTTATAATCTAAAGAAATACCTTTTTATATTAATCCTCTTCAAATACAGGGCACAGGCATAGGATTCTTTTATTGTAAGCGAACATGATTTACAGATTGCAATACTCGGGTACGTAATATTTTGTGCGTCTCTGCACTGAGAGTCCCACTAGTATGTATATTGCCATTTATTCGAGCGGAGGTTATAAGTAGGGCAGTAATTTGTGAATTTGTGATTTGCCGATATGGAATTACAACGTTGTGGTGTTATATTACTGAACGAACTGGTTGTTACCAAAGTATAGGTCCAACGAACATACATTAGTGTAGAGAATCCATCTCTAAGGATTCTCTGTAGTGTACTCAGAAGTTTTCTTATATATTGTGGATTGATTTACGACATTGATCGTGAGAGATAACAACTGTACATCAATATATTTCAACACCGCTAATCGTTTCTACTGATTCCACAACTAAGAAGGTAGATTGTATTATGTTGTGATTGCCTATTGACAATATTCCTTGAAAATCTGTTTGATACGCTAGTCGGGTGGTGTCGTCAATTTATGGTGTCATACCCTGTCAGTATCTTCTCTTGATATCTTCACCGGAATCTTCAGATACGTCAGTCAGGCAACCACAGCTCAGAAGTGGTGTGCTGTTTTCCTCAGAACTGATGTTGTACTCTAAAGTGATTATCTATTGCCATCCTCTTTGGGATCTTCTGTTGAACACTGACCGGTAATAAGGTTTCTTCAGGGGTAGCGGTTCAGAAGCTGTTAAGGTATGCATTTTAGAGCACATGTTTACTGGACATGTTTTTCTTGTTTTGATCCATACCACCAGTTGCCAAAATATGGGAAGCAAAGAGCTTGCAGTAGAAGAGATTTATTTCACAATATTGAAAACCAAGAATACCTCATAGCTCTTAAGGTATGCGTTTTAGAACCCATGTTTACTTGACACTTGTGCTTCTATTATCGTGTACTTTCAGCTCGGTAGGTTTGCTCCATCCTTTTTTAATACACCCTGTATACACACACACACACACACACACACACACACACGCACACACACACACACACAAAAGGTGTTTCTCATTCCAGAAAACGGAAGGTGTCCCTGATCTTCTGTAGCTGTGTAGATACAGAGAGGACAGAAAAAAAATTTTTATAACATCAAACTAAATGAAAGAAGAAATGTACATTCTTTTCCTTAAGGGTGGGATAGCGTGTCAGACACTTTCAGACTCTCCTTTCAAGTTAAGCTCGATTTATCTGGAGACGTCGGCTGTGTTGACGTTATCGCACTTTGGAGTAAGCGCTCGGAGAGATAAGCTGGTTACCAAGTGACCTTTATCGCAATTTAACAATTGTGAAGTCGGCTGACAGATGTACCGCGTTGTGTGCTCTGGGGAGAGTTAAGTTTTTCAAACAGTGATTCCCATTAGCGAAACTGCTAAGAAAATACGGTAGGTCCCGTCAGAGTGACTCTTATCAACACAATAATAGCAACTACAAATAAGAGAAGGAAGTCGGCAGTTACGTTTGGGGTAAACATCTCGAGCCATTAATACCACGCATTGCTATAAAATATCACTAATTTCTATAAAATTACCACTACAGGGAGCAAGTGGACTCGTATTTGACATTCTGTTTTCTACTGGTTCGTGATAATTTCGAGGAGCAAACTGTCTTTCTTAGCCATGAATCGACAACAGATTACCTTTCTTCGAAAATCATTCACCAGATGTAGTGATGCAGCAATAGATTTACAACTGCTGCAAGTTTAAATTTCAGTTTTGTGACCACAGCACAGAATAAACGTCAATAAGGTAATTTCGAGAACGAGTGTTACGTTTCTGATGCTTCAAGGCCAGTGTCGTACCCTATCCTCGAGGTGTCCACGAGAGTAGTTCTCCGACAAGATAACGCGACACCCGGCCTGCCTCAGTACGGAAGGCACTGGGCTACTCCCCCGGCTGGCGCACTCTCCGAGTCTCTCAGCCGCCGGACACTTCCGGTGACGGGCCGCCGACAGCCTGTCGCAGACACTGCTCGCCGGCCGCTGCCACCGGTGGGGTCTGCACACGGCGGCCGACCGAGCTCACTCCGGTTCGGTGCCGGGCTGCGACAGAGCAGTTTCTGAACTATCGATTGCAGTGGCCAATATTCTGAAGGTCCAAAAAAAAAATATACATACTATTTGTGGAGAATGTGCCCTGCTTTGTCTGTTTCACGTCAGACTATTCGCTCGAATGAAAGAGAACTGACTTACGACCATCAGCAGTACAACTCCACCTGTTCCGCAGACAGTGGAAAACAAACTGTTTGTGCCCATTCGAATACAGATTGTGTACAAACTTATCACTCGAGAAGTACCAAATTTCGGTCAGACACAGAACTAGTGTCGAAATTTTAAAATTTCTGAAAGTGAGACGTGTCAGCCGGCAACGACAGACAGGTTACGTAACCCCGGTCGGTCGGCGCGCTCTAGATCGGAGATAACCTGATAGGGGCCGCCACCTGACGGTCGCGCACGCGGCAACAGGTGGACAGAGTGACGTCACGCGGACTCTGCCCCGCCGCCAGCCATATAAGCGGGGAGCGGGCTGTCCGCGCCGACACCGCTGCACCGGCGACCGACGGAGCGTTCTGCGTGCTGCGCTGACTTTGTGACGTCACTTCTCCCCGAGTCTGAGGTGAGTAGAGGCTGGCACAGTTGCTCCACGCTGCCGGCAGGCGCCGCACTGCTCGGACAGCCGGTAGCCCCTCCCCGCACTTTAGGTCCTGCCGAGTCTGTGCGCGGCAGCTCTGTAATTTGCAAAGGGACACAGGGCGGGGCCGTAGTCCGGGCCACGCGGCCGCCACCGTCACAGTCGTCGTGGCCGTGTCTCCCCGAGGTCCTGGGCCTTTGTGTTCTGCACCCGTAGCATTACACGTCTTTCGTGTTCTAACCGGGAAAAGAATGGTTTTGCCGGAGATGAAAGACGCCGCTGTAATAAACTGTCGGAAATGTCGAGACGACATTGTGCAGTGCAGAGTTATCGAGGTGAACAGTTCCTCCAAATGAAATGTGATTTGTATACTTTTCAATTCAAACACGTTGTTCCCTTCAGTTGCAGATCAATTCACAGCCTTTGTCTCCAGGGAGGTAAGCTCAGACCAAGTTGCCAAAAAGCCTCTCCATGTTACACAGAGATCAGACTATTGCTGTGATGTTTTTTACTGTGTTTTGTGTAGACAGTTGAAACCGCTTCGTAGGACAACTCACACGACACAACTGTGAAGAAAGTAGCAGCTAACTGGTAACAAAACTCAGTTTCTCAGTTTTTGCCGATGCTAACCTACCAGTCCTTCAGATGTAGAAGCACTGTGTGTTGGCGTAGCTATAATCCTAGATGGAAACATAAACCGTGAGTGTGTAGCAGGAAGAGAGAAAGTGCGACGCCTGTCTATCTCCTCACGTTGCCCCCTTTAAGCATGTAGTGCCTCGTTACATCAGCTGATATTCACGGGGTAGCAGTGTATTCCATTGTGTAAAAAGTGTGTGGTCATCCGCATGAGCGCTAAAAGGAATTCCTTAAACTTCGGTTACACAATAAATCAGTCAAATCCAAGGTCGTAAATTCAACTAAATACCTAGGAATTACAATTACAAACAACTTAAATTGGAAGGAACACGCAGAAAATGTGGGGAAGGCTAACCAAAGACTGTGTTCTAGTGGCAGGACACTCAGAAAATGTAACAGATCTACTAAGGAGTCTGCCTACACTACTCTTGTCCGTCCACTTTTATAATACTGCTGCACGGTGTGGGGTCCTTACCAGGTAGGACTGACAGAGTACATCGAAAATGTTCAAAGAAGGACAGCACGTTTTGTATTATCGCGAAATACGGGAGAGAGTGTCACAGAAATGATACAGGATTTGGGCTGGACGTCATTAAAAGAAAGGCATTCGTCGTTGCGACGGAATGTTCTCACGAAATTCCAATCACCAGCTTTCTCCTCCGAATGCGGAAATTTTGTTGACATCGACCTACATAGGGAGAAACGAATACCACGAAAAAATAAGGGAAATCAGAGCTCATACGCTATACGAGATTGGAATCATAGAGAATTCTGAAGGTGGTTCGATGAACCCTCTGCCAGGCACTTGCATGTGATTTGCAGAGTATCCATGTAGACGTGGATGTAGAGAAGTTTTTGTGACGAAAATATCTGGAACTCTGTAGAGTAGTCGATTAAACGTGAAGGTTTCGTGCAATGGGAGAGGCGTCTTCCTTTACAGTTCAGTCATGTATACTCTGAGACATCTCGTGATGAAACTGATTCCTGCTTTACATGTATATTGCTTCTGATCAGGCTTCACAGATCAAAGGAACTTTTGCGATAAGGAGGAATAAAATCATCCTCAGTTAAAGGTGCCACCAGTCTGGATTTAAATATAAATGATGTCACGTTACGAGTAAAAGGAGTTTGTTGGTTTACCAATTTTTACCACGACACAAATGAATAATCTTTGGACTTGGAATGATAAAATTTTTAGCATATGAAAGCAGTTTCGAAGGGACTCCCGAAGTGTGTGTGTCAGGCAACCCCGGTAACGAGTTTTCTGGACTGGTAGCTTCACTCATTTCGTGGCAAATGAACGGGGGAGGAACATGTGGTAGTTCCGAGGCTGTATTACATTGCTACAGCTTCATTATTGTTCTTCACTTCGTTATGTCATAGAGGTATGAGATTATATTCTCGAGCGAATTATGGCAGTCTGTGTTGAGTGCAGAGATTTGGGCATTACTGTGGAAAAGGAAATAAAGGTACTCACAGTGTGTGTGTGTGTGTGTGTGTGTGTGTGTGTGTGTAAAGTCATAACAGAAATAGACACGAATATAAAACAGGAAATATGTTTATGGCTCTTGAGCAAGTACAGTTGTAATGCACTGGTCATTCTAGCAGTATGACACTGTACAGTGACCTATTTTCGTCTTGAACTCTGTGATGGCCGTTTTGAATAAGCGAATACGCACTACTTCACACCAGTCACTGGTGGATGCTCAGAACAGACAGCAGTGAGTGATGTAGGGAGTGTGACTTGTCAAGTGGGAGAGAGTCTGCAGAGGACACCGTACAGGCTGTGAAAGAATATGAGAACGTATGTGGAGCAAGTAGGAGCGCCCACCCCTGTAAGTGTGACGTATAGCGCGCTCGCTTGGCGGCAGGGAGGTGAAGTGGAAATTCCGCACAACGGATTACCGACAGTGGGTGGTGCAGGCGCCCGCCTGGGTGAGGTTTTCAGGCGGTTTCCCAAACTCGTTTACGCTAATGCTGGGTCGGTTCACGATTTCCACTGCACAAAATACGGTACAGAAGCAGCGAGAGTGTGAACACACACACACACAGAACAAAGTGTACACAGTCAATAGACAGGATCCACAAGTGTCTCTCCTCCGTTAGGTAACTGACCATTGTAGTGAGATTAACTGTAAGAAGAAGAAGAAGAAAAATAAGAAGAGGAGGAGGAGGAGGTGTTGAGAAATAATGATCGCTAGTACTGATATAGCATGAGGGGAAAAGCGTAACCACAAGATGTGTGGCTCACAATACAAGACAGTGAGGCTCTTAAGTCGCAGACAGTCAGTGCTAAATACATCAGTGACAACGTATAAGTTACCGAGATTTGATCTGTGATGTTAGTAAGGGGAATAGCGAGACATGAGTTGCTTAGTTTACTGTATGAGAGTATGGGTCGACATTGTGACTCGATCGAATTTGAGTGGGGGAAGAGGAAGAACTCGTGGTGTTAAGGTAACTGCAATAAATAATGGGCAGCTATTTGTCCCCTGGTTTAGGTGAATTGTGTCAGTATCTAAAGTAGAGGTTATAAACACCGAATTTGAAATGCAATTGAATATTTGGTCTCCTAGAATCAGAAAGTGTAACTGAGAAATAAGGTAAATGAAAATGATGCTGTTACGAATACCACCATTTACATTGTGAGTGTGTGACATCAGTTACAAAACGATAGCTCATGTCTCAGCTAACTGACAGACACATTCTCTGTGAGTCGCTGCACAGCTGACCAATTCTCGGTTAGGTGTCGTCTTGTCGGAATGCGTCCGAAAGGTCGAGAAGGATTCGCAGTCCGAGTGCGACAGTTACCCCGTGGCAGTGTTCGCCGTCAAGTCACCGCCGACTTTAGTAGCAGAAGTTCAGTGCACTGTGCGAGGGAGCTCCTAAGAGACGTGCGCAACTAGCTGCTAGCTGCGGAAGAATACAGATTTCTGGAGTCAAATATAATTCTTGTCGTAAATAACTGGAGAGATTGGGACGGTTACTATCTCCATTTCTGCAGAAAGAAGTTAGGCAAAAGAGGCCTGCACCGCTCCTGAGGACGCGTCCAAAATCAGGATGCTCCGGCGAGACGGTAAGTCCGGAAAGCTGTGTTGTGGGAGATGTGCAGCTCGTCACGCGTGGCGCGAGTAGGCTCATGCGTCGTACGAGTGTGGAGGGCGCCGTGTAAGGCGGGCTCGGTGGCGCCGTGTTTCAGGACCTTCCGCCATGTCGGCAGCTGCTGAGGTTCAGAGGACGGCGGCCGTGGACCTGGGCGCCCTGCTGGACGCGGGCGAGGGCGCGGTCGTCACACTGGTGGCGGGAGAGACGCGGCTGGCGGCGCACCGCGCGGTCCTGGCCGCCAGGAGCCCCGTGTTCCGAGCCATGTTCCAGCACGACACGCTGGAGGCCAGCTGCGGCGAGGTCAGAATGGCGGACGTGGAGGGCCCGGTGCTGAGGGAACTCCTTTCTTACGTGTACACCCTGCAGGCCCCCCAGCTGACCGGCACGGCCCCGGAGCTGCTGGCGGCTGCCGACAGATACGGCCTGTCCGCCCTGAAGGCCGCCTGCGAACAGCAGGTGCTGGCGCAGCTGGAGGTGGAGACGGCGGCGGCTGCAGCTGTGCTGGCGGTGAGGCACTCGTGCCCCAGCCTAACTGCGGCCGCCATCCACTTCATAAGGTCTCAAACACACAAAGTAATGGTGACGCAGGGCTGGGCAGACGCCGTGCTGCAGTACCCGAAAGACATCGTCGAAGTCAGTCGGCTGCTCGGTGAGCCACCAGCAGAACCCAGGTGAGCACGGGGCAGGATGTTGTTCTGTGTCTACCAGTAACATACGTGTGTGTGTGCATGTGTGTGAGTATTTCTGAGACTAAAATATTTGTCAGCGTCTCACCTCGGATGTATCAGTGCTGTACAGTACCCGTGGACGGAATGCCATTCGCTGACAGCTCACGATGCCGTAATTGTCTTGTCACTATTGGTTTATTACAGCTCCACATTGAACTCTTTTTGTCAGCAGTTACGTCAATTAAAGGAATCAGAGACACGCCCAGTCTAACATCTCAGATACTTCCATTCTCTCCTGCTCCAGTTTCCCCACAGCCCATGTTTACTACTATACAGTGCTGTGCTCAAACGTACATTCTCGCAAATTTCTTCCTCACATTAACGCCCATGTTCGATACTAGAGACTTCTCTCAACCAGAAATGCCATTTTTACCTGTGCTACTCTGCTTTTGATGTTCTCCTTCCTCCATCTGTTATTTTGCTGCCTAGTTAGCAGAACTCCTTAACTTCAATTACTTTGTGACCATCAACCCTGATGTTAAGTTTCTCGCTGTTCTCATTTCTGCTACTTCCCATTACTTTCGTTTTTATTCAATTTCATCTCAAACCATATTCCGTATTCATTAGCTTCTTCATTCCATTCCCTGTAATTCTTCCCCACTCTCATTGAGGAAAGCAATCTCATCAGCAGTTCTTGTCATTAATGTCGTTTCATCCTGATTGCTTCTTCGACGTGTAGACTAAACAGTACGAGAGGAAGACTACATCCCTCTTTTACACACATTTTAATCCGAGCACTTCGTTATTCGTTTCCCAGTCTTATTGTTCCCTCTTCGTTGTTGTAAATATTGCATCTCTCCTGTCTTTCCCAAAGCTTACCCCTAATTTTCGTCAGAGTTTCGTACATCTTGCTCAAATTGACACTGTCAAATGGTTTTTCCAGGTCGGCAAATCCTATGAACGTGGCTTGATTTTTCTTCACTCGTGCTTCCATTATCAACAGAATATCAAAATTGTCCCTCTGATGCCTTTAACTTTCCTGAACCGACATCTAAAAGAACTTCAATATCCTGTTCCAGTCTTATGTACCGGAGAGTTAAAAAGTCAGTATAAATTTCAAAACTTAATAAACCATGGAATAATGTAGATAGAGAGGTAAAAATTTACACCCATGCTTGGAATGACAGGGGGGGTTTTATTAGAACAAAAAAAAAAACAAAGACGCTTGAAAGATCACTTGCGCATGTCGTTTGGTGATGATCATGTGCTCAACCACCACTTTCGTCATGCTTGGCCTTCCAGGTCCCCAGACCTCAGACCGTGCGATTATTGGCTTTGGGGTTACCTGAAGTCATAAGTGTATCGTGATTGACCGACATCTCTAGGGATGCTGAAAGACCACATCCGACGACAATGCCTCACCATAGCTCCGGAAATGCTTTACACTGCTGTTCACAACATTATTCCTTGACTACTGCTAATTCTGAGGAATGATGGTGGACATATTGGGCATTTCCTGTAAAGAACATCATCTTTGCTTTGTCTTACTTTATGCTAATTATTGCTATTCTGACCAGATGAAGCGTCATCTGTCGGACATTTTCTGAACTTTTGTATATTTTTGGTTCTAAAAAAACACCATGTCATTCCAAGCCTGTGTGTCAATTTGTACATCTCTATCTTCATTATTCCGTGATTTATTCAGTTTTTTAAATTTATATTGACTTTTTGATCACGTGGTATATTATTCTTGTCAGTAACTTGGATGCATGTGCTGTTAAACTGATGGTGCGATAATTCTGATACTTGTCTTGATCTTTTTCTGATAGTCAGATGGTGTATCACCAGACTCGTACATTCCATGAATAGTTATTTTGTTACCACTTCTCCAATGATATTAGAAATTCTGATGGAATGTTATTTATCCCTTCTGCCTTATTTGATATTGAATTTTCCATAACTCTTTTAAATTCTCACTCTAGTACTGGATCACCTATCTCTTCCATGTCGACTAATGTTTCTTCTTCTATTACGCCATCAGCCAAGTCTTTCACGTCATGCAAGCATTCAGTGTATTCTTTCCATACGTCTGCCATCTCCTCTGCATTTAACAGTGGAATTCCGGTTCCACTCTTAATGTTACCCCCTTTGCTTTTAATTTCACCAAAATTTGTTCTGACTGTCCTGTTATGCTGAGCCAATGCTTACAACAATCATTTCTTTTGCGATTTCTTCACCTTTCTCTGTGGCTATATGGCCTTAGCTTCTACACACTTCCCATTTATTTCATTCTTAAGTGAGTAGCACGTCTGTATTCCTGAATTTCCCTGAACATTTATGTACTTCCTACTTTCATCAACTGAAGCATTTCTTCGGTTACCCATGGTTTCTTTACAGTTAGCTTCTTTGTACCTATGTTTTTCTTTCTAGCTTCTGTGATTGTTTTTAGAGATATACACTCCTCTTCAACCACGTACCTAGTGATCTGTTCATTATCACAGTATCTATAGCCTCAGAGAACTGAAAGCACTCTTCGTCCCTTAGTACTACTATATCCCACTTCTTTGCACACTAATTCTTCCTTGCTAGTCTCTTAAAATTCAGGCTACTCTTCACCACTACTAAATTGTGATCTGCATCTGTATCTGCTTCTGGGTATGCCTTACAGTTCAGTATCTACTTCCAGTATGCTATGTAACTGAAATCTCCCCATATGTAACGTCCTTTCCCAAATGTAACTCCTCTTCTTGTGATTCCTAAACAAAGTATTCGCTATTCATAGCTGAAATTATTGTACAACTCAACTAGTGTTTCTCCTCTCTCTTTCCTGATACCAAGTCTAAATTCTCCTGTAATTTTTTCTTCTTCTGTTTCCCTTGCTGACTATTAGATTTTCATCTTCCTTTACATACTGAATTAGCTGTTTAGTATCCTCACATAGTTTTTCTATATCTTCATCTTCAACTTGCGATGTCGGCATGTATACCTGAACTATCATTGTCGGTGCCGGTGTTGGTTCGCTGTCGATTCTGTTGGCAAGAACCCTATCACTAAAATGTTCACAGTAGCTCGCGGTCTGCCCTACCCAACTACTCATAATGAATCCGACCCCTATTGCGCCATTTTCTGCTGCTGTTGATAGTACCCTATTCTCATCTGACCAGAAGTCCTTGCCTTCTTTCCATTTCACCTGAATGACCACCACCGTTTGCAGATTGAGCGTTAACATTTTCCTTTTCCGCTACTGGCCATTAAAATTGCTACACCACGAAGATTACGTGCTACAGACGCGAAATTTAACCGACAGGAAGAAGATGCTGTGGTATGTAAATCATTAGTTTTTCAGAGCAATCACACAAGGTTGGCGCCGGTGGCGACAACTATAACGTGCTGACGTGAGGAAAGTTTCCAACCGATTTCTCATACACAAACAGCAGTTGACCACCATTGCCTAGTGAAATATTGTTGTGATGCCTCGTGTAAGGAGGAGAAATGCGTACCATCACGGTTCCGTCTTTGATAAAGGTCGGATTGTAGCCTATCGCGATTGCGGTTTATCGTATCGCGACATTGCTGCTCGCGTTGGTCGAGATCCAATGACTGTTAGCAGAATATGGAATCGGTGGGTTCAGGAGGGTAATACGGAACGCCGTGCTGGATGCCAACGGCCTCGTAGCACTAGCAGACGAGATGACAGGCATGTTATCCAGATGGCTGTAACGGATCGTGCAGCCATGTCTCGATCCCTGAGACAACAGATGGGGACGTTTGCAAGACAACAACCATCTGTACGAACAGTTCGACGAGGTTTGCAGCAGCATGGGCTATCAGCTCGAAGACCGTGGCTGCGGTTACCCTTGACGCTGCATCACAGACAGGAGCGCCTGCGATGGTGTACTGAATGACAAAACTGGCTGCACGAATGGCAAAATGTGATTGGCGACTTCACGGTGAATGCACATTGGAAGCGTGTATTCGTTATCGCCATACTGGCGTATCACCCAGCGCTATGGTATGGGGTGCCATTGGTTACACATCTCGGTCACCTCTTGTTCGCGTTGACGGCACTTTGAACAGTGGACGTTACATTTAAGATGTGTTACTACCCGTGGCTCTACCCTTCATTCGATCCTTGCGAAACCCTACATTTCAGCAGGATAATGCACGACCGCATGTTGCAGGTCCTGTACGGGCCTTTCTGGATACAGAAAATGTTCGACTGTTGCCCTGGCCAGCACATCTCTCACCAATTGAAACCGTCTGGTCAATAGTGGCGGAGCAACTGGCTCTTCACAATACGCCAGTCACTACTCCTGATGAACTGTGGTATCGTGTTGAAGCTGTACACGCCATCCAAGCTCTGTTTGACTCAATGCGTAGGCATATCAAGGCTGTTACTACGGCCAGAGGTGTTTGTTCTGGGTACTGATTTCTCACGATCTATGCACTCAAACTGCTTGAAAATGTAATCACGTCTCATTTCTAATATAATATATTTGTCCAATGCATACACGTTTATCATTTGCATTTCTTCTTGGTGTAGCAATTTTAATGGGGAGTAGGGTATTATTTTCTAGCTTTCCAACCACATTCTAACTCCTCACATTCCACGTCTGGACTCGTATAATGTCATCCCTTGGTTGGTTATTCAATCCTTTTGTCAGGTCATGTCACTCTTGGCAGTCTCTTCCCAGGTATCTGAATGGACACTAGTCTGGAAGCTCTTGGCAGGATCGTCATGATACGTGTTCAGTTACAGGCCACATGTTCTGTTGGTACTCTTTGCGTACCTTTAATGAAGTGGTTTCCATTTCATTCTCATGCCACTCATGATTGCTGAATCTTCCACTAACCTAAGCGGCAAGGCAGAGCCCTGAGCCTCCGTGATCCCCTCCGCCCACTTTGACAAGGCTGTTGGCTGAATGAGGGTGACCTTTTATGCCGGGAGCCTTCGGCTGCCAATGCTGATTATTTTTATTCACAATGTGGATGGCGGGATTCGAGCCCAGGATCGGGGACGACGATACCTCTAGACGACGGGCTCCAAACAGCAGGGTAATGATTCCCAGTCAGACATCCAGGCGCCACACGGGGTAGCAGTGCGGCCTGAGGCACCTCGTCACAGTCCGGGGGGCTGCCCCCTCACCCCCCTCCTGTCGGAGGTTCGAGTCCTCCCTTGGGCATAGGTGTGTGTGTGTTGTCCTTAGCGTAAGTCAGTTTAAGTTAAAGTAGTGCGTAAGCGTAGGGACGGATGACCTCAGCAGTTGGATCCCGTAATGTCTTTCCTAAAATTTACAAATTTTTTTACAGCCGTCCAGTACAGAAGGTGGTGTGAGCACAGGGGCTCCTCATGCACATCGTGAGTGAACGACAAGAGAACAATCCAGTCAGCACGACAGCATGGTCACACACAGTGGTGGGCCTTACAGTCACATTGTCTTCTCCTCTCTGTTCAGCCATCACCCGCAATATGTGCCATGCCTTTCCTCCTAGGAAACACACAGGTACTGGTTACCTCACTGTACTGGATGCTGGAGGAGCAGGCGACAATTCTCTGCCCTCCTGTCACGTCTGTAATCGTCTCTGGCGCCGCCGGAGGCCGTCCAGTGGAAAGCACCAGCTTGCTTCTACTGGGATACGCCAGATTACGTCGCCTATGGATCTATTTGAGTCTGAAGCATCTTCTACAATGTCAGTTCTGATGTGACGCTTAGATCAGACTCCTATTTGTTACTCTCTGTCTCTCAGATACGTATGCTTCATACAGGGCTGTCTCCTTTATTTTTCAAATCTTTTGGAATGTGTATGCAATACTCTACAGATTACTTGACAAGTTGTAAACTTTGCCTGTGAGGCAATGTTGCCTGTACTGCCTGACCCACATTTTCTCATCTCAAGGTCACGGCTTGACTTAGTCGCTGCAGCGCGTGTGTATATATTACTTAGACTATGTTGCACGAAAATCAAGTTTGCGCGTGACCTTGAGTGTGTTATTCTTATGGCGCTGTCTCTCTTGTCCAGTTTAAAACGGAAGATAATGTTTGAGTCAGAAACACATAACCCTTGCTGTCTTTTCAAGAAATCGAACTATAGAGACATTACATGCCTGTATGATTTTGTCTGCTTTACTGAAAAGCAAATTTTGAAACTACTCATTGTAACGTTTGCAGTATAGCTGTTGTAGTTCCTGGCCATCGCCTTCTTCATTCCCTCAGGCATCAAACGTATTGCTTGGTAGTTATCCACAGTTCATCAAAATATGAGCCTATCAAACAACTCCTGTATGTAAGTTGGTACGCCGAGTTACCAGATTATATCTTCTCTATCTCCTCCCCCCCCCTTCTCTCTCTCTCTCTCTCTCTGTCTTCAGTGACATCATTGAGCTTCCATACATTAGGTTTCAACCAACCTCACAAGCCAGCCGACTTGAACTGCTTGTCAGGTTGTGCCCGACAGGTGTTGCGTGAGTGAGACAGAGCTGCTGGCCCCTGCGGCTGGGCTCTCGCGTCCAGTTCGGTGTCCGCCGCCTCCAGCCGCGCCTTTTGTTTTCCAGCGGGCCGGCCGCCCCCGCCGCCCGGCCGCCCAGCGGCAGCAGCCGGACCACCACCGCCGACCCCGCCGACCCCGCCGACCCCGTCGACCCCGCCGCCTCCGCCGCCCCCGCAGCCCGCCGATCTCCCACGCCGCCTGACAGCGCCGCCGTCTCCCGCCTCCGGTGAGTGGCGCCGCTGCAAGTCCGCGACTTGTACCCTCACGCCAACACTTACTGCCGTGTCAACCAAACGTTATACTAACGAAGAATTCGAATTTCATATAGTTTTTGAAATGTTAGATGGCGCCCAGGAAAATTATTTCCTTGCTTAACGGTGTGTTTAGTGTAGTTGCCACTTTCGATGGTCTTTATGCGTGTTACAAATTGCTTGTGAAGGAAATGGATGTGAACCCAGCGTTTCAGAGCATCGGCATTCACGTAACCTAGAGGATGCATTAATGAATCGTTGCGTATACAGGTGTATGCACAGTCCTCCCCCCCCCCCCCCCCCAAAAAAAAATGATAAAGTAAGAGTAAGCAGAATTAGAAGTAAGAGGGCTCAAAACCGGCTGTTAACAGCAGAGGGGCTCGATATGGCTTGTTTCGTGCGTGTCCTCAAATATTACTCGAATTTGCTTGAGATGACTTTGCAGAATGGATACTTTCGTATTGTAGGGCATATTCTGAGGCCTCAAGTGATCACCAGTTCAGTACTGGAGGGCACCGCGGAGGGTAAATATCGAAGAGGGAGACCAAGAGATGAGTACACTACGCAGATTCAGGAGGATGTAGGTTGCAGTAGGGACTGGGAGATGAAGAACCTTACACAGGATAGAGTAGCATGGAGAGCTGCATCAAACCAGTCTCTGGACTGAAGACCACAACAACACAACTTTCGTATGTAGCAGCCACTGATGATCTTAATGCAAATTAAAGCTCTGTTAGTAGCGTTTAGAAGTGAAGAAATTCAGAAAACATCAGCCACAATGAAAGTTGGAGTCAGGGGTGAAGGCAGACTCAGGTGGGGTAGCGGCTGTGGTGCCCGTCGACGATGGGCGGGAAACGAGGTCAGCTCTGCTGTGGGCGTGGCAGGGTGGAGGTGTGTGCAGCACTGCACACCCCGCCCATGTTAAACCACGCCCTGCAGCTGGTGGGATCTGCCACGCGTCTCGAGCACAGTATCTCCAGTCAGCGCAGAGCAGTTTTTTCCTTAACAACTTCCTAATATTCATCTCGCTTGTTCGAAATCAGCGACCGATGTTAGTGGACATACATAGTCAGCTTTCTGAAAAAGTATGCCTTACAGCCAACTGAAAGGTTTACAAGATGGCTTCACTGAGGCTCCACTGACATAGCTTTTTCTGAACTTGAAGAAGGTGCTTGATGTACCAGAATAACATCTGCACAGGACTAGGACTAGCAACATTGCGACTATTCAGCATGGCATTTGAAACTGATCAGAGCAGAATGCAGCAAGACACAATAGAATAGAGGAGTGTCCTAAGTTTCAAGTGGGAAAGTAGGTGCAAAACAAATGCTGTAGCTCAAATATATGCACTGACTTTAGAAAACACACTGCTCCCCCTATACGGAGATTCACGGATTTCGTGGCTCGGTTACATATCGTGCTCAGCTGTAGACATGTACAGCGTGTGGACCTACTTGTGATCGAACCACCGGCCTCCTACTGTTACAATCCAGTTTCGTTATTCTATTAGTGAAGCGAGGGTTGCTTCGTTCTGTCCACCAGAACCGTCTGTGATAATGTCTTGGTGTTGCAGCGCCCACAACCCTACCAGGCTGCCTTACTGATTTGGTTTTTTCTCCTAGTTCACTATATTATAACGACGGTTTGTTTTCATACATTGACACGTTTGTCGGATATATAGCGATTGTCAGCTGCCATTGACGGAAACACAGCCTGACCGTGTGCCACTCGCGCCTGCATAGCTCCATATATGTGCGAACTTCAGATACATTAACTTCTTACACAGGGAACAGCCTCTTCACGCTGTGTACAGTATCACTGTGGGCAACTGGCAAAATAACACCACGGAATAACAATGCTGACTGCACAGGAGTGAAGCTCAGCTTACACACCAATAGTGAAAGCTACTCACAGCTACTACTGGATTTTACACTACTATTATTGTCGAGGGTAAAACTAATGAGAGTAATTAGGGGCTCCATCGGAAACTGTGTCGTCCCAGTGGCAGGGCGTGGCCAGGGTTTAACGTGGCGTGAGCGGCCACTTGCATTTTGTAGGCTGGTGGGTGCAGCTGTCAGTGTGGCGACGTCAGGCCGTGTCCTGCCTGCCCCTCGCTGATGCTGCAGGCAAGTTTCAATGACAAAGTGTTCAGGTTTTGAGTCAGGAATATTCATCAGTGAAATAACACAGCAAATCCAGTGAGCAACTGCAAACACTGTATTCCCATTAACTGACACCACAGTTCTGAACCAATGTGGTACACTGCTGCTAGCCACTGTTGTTTGACGTTCCAGTACGTCTCTGGAGTTGGCTCCCTGCCCCAGTGAGAGAAAGTGATGGTGCAACCAAGCCCTGACACCTTCACGGATCGGACTGCTCCGTGGACAGCATATATGCTGAGAGCCGATTTCTGTCGTTCTTCTAGCTGCAGTCTCCCGACCTCTTAAGAAAAATGATGTAGAGGTCCTCTGAACACGAATGCATGTCCGAAGGAAGAGGCACAGTGACAACAACAGCTGTTAAGAAGATACAATCAACAACACAGGCAAGGAATTATCGTCTCCATCCTCCAGCACCTGACAATCGCTTTCAATCAGAGTATCCTCCCCTGCACGGCGATTGATGTGTTGCTGTGTACATAGTTCCGCGTAGTCAGCGCGTACACAACTTTCCCACTAGAGCGCGCCCCGCTAAGCACAACAGCGCAGGCGCAGCGCTCGTCCGTCTCCGCACTACGAGATGGCGCTGCCTTAGAGACGGACCAAATTCTGCTTCCGCCAATCCGCGTATTAATGTGTAACGCAGCCAATGAGGTTGCTGCTAACACAGAACCTTTTCTCCTCGCGGATCACACTCGCGCAGTGATACCTGAACGCGCGAGGTATTATAACGAGTGTACAGACCTCCGATTAGTCAGTCTGCATTAGTCTGCATTAGTCTATAGTCAAGTTTCAGTCTGCGCCTAATAAGATTTATCATATTCCTGTACGTAGCCATGAAGATAAATGAATAGACACTTTGTCAAGTATCAGAGATATGTGAGAATAAGATTAACGTACCAAGACCAAAGGAACTTCAGATTGTCAATTGTAAACAGCATCCAGAATCAAGTTACGTAATGTATTTCAATAAATGTGTGTGAAAATTAATCAAGTTCTGTTTAAAGTCGGTCACCGTCAATCTGCTACTCTAAGCGTGCAAGTGGCATTTCTATCGTCCGACCTAACGGCAGAAGATAAACACGCCACGATAAGACCACGAGACATATTGCTGACACTCGCCTACTTCGTTAGAGCGACAAGTCAAATAATCTGACGGTGTGTGTACCGAAGGTCTTACAGTACGCACACCACATGTGTGTACACGAGTACAGACTGTGATGGAGTAACAACGACATTTGGGAGTTCGGGCCTGGCCGTGAGTCGTGCACGGATAGCCGAAGTGGTTAAGGCGAGCGCTCGCGCAGAGAGAGAAATCCGGGGCCGAGTCCTTGTCCGGCACAAATCTTCATTGCATTCCGTCCCTCACACAGCTGACGTCTGTGAGTACATTTCAAGCTCTTCACGACGGCTGCGGCCACTACAGGGCCTTCTTCCTCGGATGTGCACGCGTGTCAGAAGGAACGTTGCGTCGTTCGTCTTAAAAGCACAGGCGCGGCAATATCGTCAGTGACAACACACTGGCGTGACAAACGTCGTGGGATACCCTCTGGTAACGTGGCGGGCATCCCTTTGCTCGACGCAGCGTAGCAGCTGGACGTGGCGCGGGCCCAGCAAGTCGCCAGAGGTCGCCTGCACAGGTACTGAGGCGTGCTGCCCCTGCAGCCAAAGTGCAGCCGGTGCAGGACTTTGTGCACTAACAGATCTCTCAATTATGTCCATAAATAGTCGGTGAGGTTCGTATCGGGCGAGTTGGGCGGCTAAATCATTCGCTCGAGTTGTCCAGATCGTTACTCAAACCAGTCGCAAATACTCGTTGCCCAGTGACAGGGTGCACTGCCATCCACAAACATTCCGTCGTCGTTCGGGAACTCGAGGTCCTCGGGTCGCTCCAGGTGCCCCCAGAGTGGCCGACCTCGACTGATTCCCAGCCAGTGTTGGGTTCAGCTCGACCACAGGGCCCAGTCCATTCCGTACAGACGCAGCCCTCGCCACTGCCGAGCCACAGTGCCTCGTCGACATCTCGCCTCCGGGGCTTCGCTGGGTCCGCCTCGCAGCCGAACCCCACCGCCAGCCCTCACCACCTGAACTCTGGACCCGCCTGACCGGCCCACAGTTCTCCAGGCGCCTGGTCTCCAGCCACGGACCCCACTGAGGCGATGCAGGCGATGCCGCACTGTTCGCAAAGGCACTCGCGTCAGATATATGCTGCCGTAACGCATTAGCGCCAAATTTCGCAGCACAGCCCCAACACATACGTTCGCCGTAATGTCCCACGTAGCTTTCTGCGGTTATTTCACGCAGTGTTGCTTTGCAAACGCCGCTGTACTCGGTCGTAAAGTGAAGGCAGTCGGGCACTGCGTTCTCTGTCCTGACAGACAATACCTCAAATTTGGTATCTTTGCTGTACTCACATCACTGTGGATGTCGTAATATTGGAATCGGTAACAATTTCCAAAATGGAATGTCCCATGCCTTGAGCTTAAGGATGTTGATGAAATGTAGATACATCAATATCTTCTCCAAAAAAAATTGATGTATATCGGCCATAATTTTCTGTCGGTATATCAGTATGTCGATATCAAAACGGCAATATCGACTGTGATACTTTTATTTTATGTTATATTTCTTCACAGTTTTCGATAAATATTTGAAGCTGTCTTTTTTTCAAACTGTAGTGGGACATGATTCTTACCTTCAAGTGTGTAATAATCTTACTACTTTCTGAACTTTAATCACGTCCAATCTTGCCCTTTGAGTGTGTGAATCAAGTATTTGTGGCAGAGAAGAAAAACACCGATTGCACCGTGGTGCGGAAGGGGGGGGGGAGAGGGTTGAATGGAATGACAAGATTTACGATGTGAACAAACAAAACACCAATTCCCTTATAAAATAATTTTCAACGCAACTATAGTTCAATTCATTTATCTTGGCGGCTCGCGCATGCCCGCCCAGACGCGGGAGATTGCAGCGTTGCCAGTTGCACGCGTCAAGAGAAGCAGCGCCGTAGCAGTGTAGTTCGCAAACTGACGTTTAGGGGGGAGCGCGCAGTTTATGGAGTAAAGCCACCACGGCCGCATTAAACCGTTCACTGCTACAGGGACGTGCTCCCGGAGGAGGTTCGAGTCCTCCCTCGGGCATGGGTGTGTGTGTTTGTCCTTAGCATAATTTAGCTTAAATAGTGTGTAAGCTTAGGGACTGATGACCTTAGCAGTTAAGTCCCATAAGATTTCACTCACACATTCAGAGACGTGCTCCCCGCATTCCGCGCCGTGCGTGATTTTGTAACCACTGCACTGCTCGCCTGTGCAGACACATAGTGTTCCGACTGCTTTGACACACGTATCATTCGATTTCACAAAAACTATTTGGTCCAAAAATTTGATTTTGACACATTTTCTTGACTGATAACTTCCCCCCATAAATGACTTAATTTTGTTTCGATTTTCAACGCAGTTATATTGCAGCATTAAATGTAGTAAACCATTGCACGAAATTTTGAAGAGTTTGCAGAGGTAGAGTTCATAGTGTATACTTTCCGTATGGTCGATTGTAGTTGCCACAATGTTGAGAATGAAATGTGGACAAGATACCTAAATTTCATATAAAATTTACTGTATAACAATATCTCATTTAATTTAAGTACCAGATTGGTGTCGTATGTAATATTGAGAAATATTCCGTCTTTCGCGACTGTAATAAAAGTTTTATTTACACCGGGCGCGTTTGACTTTATTTTAAAGCACTTCAATCAATCAAAAGGAAGTACACAAAATACGTTAAACAAAACTGTGGACTTACAAAAACATTAGGACTTGAATATACTGTGCTCTGAGCTATGTCAAATATAATTTTTGTGTGTGGCACACACAAAGAGCATTTATTTGCTAAAACACTGGTCGGCTGACACAAACGTTGAATATTGTGTTACTTCAGCACAAAACTACGAAAGGTGACTTGGCAATGGAGGAGACAAAATGCTGTCCACTGAAGATGCTTCAAAAGAGAAAAACGCGTCTGGTCTAAATAAGACGCTTATTACAGTTGCAGAAGAGGAATATATTTCAATACCATTGGTAAAATTGCAACTGTGGAACAAAAACAAGAAAGAGAACATGAGTATTATTGTGTATGTGTCTTACCTTTCATTGTTGTCAATCGCTGCGATTGTCTTCTGCATCGCTGTAGTCAGTGTCGCAGTCCGAATCATCAGGTCTTAGAGTGATGACGATGTGTTCAAGCAGATTGTCAATTACAATTTCCCTGTCCATGTCCTCCTCCTGTAGCCTTTGTGCATGCCGAAAACATTCAGCCCATGCTGAAGGAGTAATTCTGTCAAGTGCTTCGTGCAGAAGCCTTTCTGTGTCGGCAGTTTTAAATGTCACGTTTCGTTCTGCGACATACCTTTTCACTTGTGCCCAAATTAACTCTATCGGATTGTATTGGCAATGGTACGATGGCAAACGCAAAACTGTGTGTCCATGTTCCAGTGCAATACAATCGATTTCATAAACTTTTGTGCGAGGCTTATGAAGCACTACAAGATTCAACATTTCAGCACGGTTTGGTTGGCAGTATGTGGTATATTTTTACTTGCAAGCCATAACATGATATCGGCTTTTTTTTGTACTTGTTGTGGGTATCTTGTCAACAACAACAGAGTGATAACTCGCATTGTCCATTACAATCACCGAGTATGAAGGCAAGTAAGGGAGAAACTGATTCCTAAACCACAATTTAAATGTCTCCGAGTTCATTTCGGAATGATAATCCCCTGAATTTCTCTTTTTTGCTCGGAACACTAATTTGCTTTCTGGAATGAATCCAGAAGCAGAGCCAGCGTGAAGCACAATTATTCGTCCACCTTTACCAACTGGTACTTTAAACCCACCCGAATCATCACTCATTTTCCAACACGCTTTCCTTGTGTGATTTTGGTTTACCCATGTTTCGTCCAAGAAAAAAATGTTCTTATTCCCGGATTTTCTTACTTCAATAATACGTCTTAAAAACTGGGCCCTTGAAGCAGCGATATCACTACGTTCCATTAAAAACTTTCATCCGTCATTTGTGTGTACATATTTGAATCCAATGTTTTAAGTATTCTATTCATTGAAGTCATGATACCTTTAAAATTTATGGTTTCACGCATTTTCACAGTGATTTTTTTTACAGTAGGAAATTCGCCTGTGTTGTACATGTTGAGCACTTCTCGTCTTAGAACATCTTTGTCGAAATTATCTAAATTAGTTACAGTCCTCTCACGAGTGCGATATTTCCCTGGCGATCTGAAAAGTGGGCTTCCACAGGTCTCCGTAGATAACTTTCCTTCATTGGCAATCCGCTGAACGGTTCTCAAGCTAACGCCTGTCGCTTCTGCAGTGCGTTCCTGAGATCTGGCGACATCCGTGATAGGTCCACCGTTTTCTGCTTCGCGCTTGAAAAAAGCGTGTATCCGGTAAATTATGTCCCTCGCCTGTTTATGGAGAGTTTGTCGCTTACCACCATAATCAGCCATGACAACTTGCAAGAAATGCGATAAAAATTCACCAAAGAATAACTACAATCACATTTAACACTCGCACTCGCCAAGACATTCCCAGCAGACCGTTCAGAAAACTACTGAACACTCATTGGCTGTCAGCGGATGCGTGACGTCAGGTGCGTAGAACGAGCCTTAAATCGACCGCAGTCGTTCGTGGTTCCAACTATACAGAGTGTTCATTTTAATTGGAGACATTAAAATATCCGCAAATCTACACATTGGATCAAACAAATTTATAACTAAATTTTTTTTTGTCTCAGAGGGGGACATCCAATGATACCAAATCCGACGAATTTGTAGTCATATTTGTTATAATTGGATGTCCCCTTCCGGGAGGAACTAATTTTTATTAGGATTTCTTTTGGCTCTGTGTGCCGTTTTCAAGAGATTTCAATGTCCCCAGTTAAAATGAACACCCTTTATAACATAAACAGTGTTCATAAATTGGGAAATACACTCCTGGAAATGGAAAAAAGAACACATTGACACGGTGTGTCAGACCCACCATACTTGCTCCGGACACTGCGAGAGGGCTGTACAAGCAATGATCACACGCACGGCACAGCGGACACACCAGGAACCGCGGTGTTGGCCGTCGAATGGCGCTAGCTGCGCGGCATTTGTGCACCGCCGCCGTCAGTGTCAGCCAGTTTGCCGTGGCATACGGAGCTCCATCGCAGTCTTTAACACTGGTAGCATGCCGCGACAGCGTGGACGTGAACCGTATGTGCAGTTGACGGACTTTGAGCGAGGGCGTATAGTGGGCATGCGGGAGGCCGGGTGGACGTACCGCCCAATTGCTCAACACGTGGGGCGTGAGGTCTCCACAGTACATCGATGTTGTCGCCAGTGGTCGGCGGAAGGTGCACGTGCCCGTCGACCTGAGACCGGACCGCAGCGACGCACGGATGCATGCCAAGACCGTAGGATCCTACGCAATGCCGTAGGGGACCGCACCGCCACTTCCCAGCAAATTAGGGACACTGTTGCTCCTGGGGTATCGGTGAGGACCATTCGCAACCGTCTCCATGAAGCTGGGCTACGGTCCCGCACACCGTTAGGCCGTCTTCCGCTCACGCCCCAACATCGTGCAGCCCGCCTCCAGTGGTGTCGCGACAGGCGTGAATGGAGGGACGAATGGAGACGTGTCGTCTTCAGCGATGAGAGTCGCTTCTGCCTTGGTGCCAATGATGGTCGTATGCGTGTTTGGCGCCGTGCAGGTGAGCGCCACAATCAGGACTGCATACGATTGAGGCACACAGGGCCAACACCCGGCATCATGGTGTGGGGAGCGATCTCCTACACTGGCCGTACACCACTGGTGATCGTCGAGGGGACACTGAATAGTGCACGGTACATCCAAACCGTCATCGAACCTATCGTTCTACCTTTCCTAGACCGGCAAGGGAACTTGCTGTTCCAACAGGACAATGCACGTCCGCATGTATCCCGTGCCACCCAACGTGCTCTAGAAGGTGTAAGTCAACTACCCTGGCCAGCAAGATCTCCGGATCTGTCCCCCATTGAGCATGTTTGGGACTGGATGAAGCGTCGTCTCACGCGGTCTGCACGTCCAGCACGAACGCTGGTCCAACTGAGGCGCCAGGTGGAAATTGCATGGCAAGCCGTTGCACAGGACTACATCCAGCATCTCTACGATCGTCTCCATGGGAGAATAGCAGCCTGCATTGCTGCGAAAGGTGGATATACACTGTACTAGTGCCGACATTGTGCATGCTCTGTTGCCTGTGTCTATGTGCCTGTGGTTCTGTCAGTGTGATCATGTGATGTATCTGACCCCAGGAATGTGTCAATAAAGTTTCCCCTTCCTGGGACAATGAATTCACGGTGTTCTTATTTCAATTTCCAGGAGTGTATTCTATCTTTAGCAACTGTAACAAAACTTTCTTTATACCAGAGTCATTTCGCTGTTTTCTAAAACGTTCTGATTAAAACGAAGTTGGCGAAGTACACAAAACTGAATTTTGGACGTAATAAAACATAAAACTAAAATATATTGCCAGTGAGGCGCAGTGCGCAAACATTTTATGTTTGTCACAACGGACAGCAAATACTTGCCAAAACATAGATCAGTCGACGAAAACATTGAATATGATGTTGCCAAAGCAGCGAAGCAAAGAATTCCGTCAGACAATCAAATAGCTCGACAACGTACGAGCCGAAATTCTGCTCTAAATAATACTTTTATTACTGCCGCAAAAGAATATATCTCAATATGAATAGTAAAACAGCGACTGCGGAAGAGACGATATACAAACAAAACGGATAACGTGAATATTGTATGTGTGCCTTTTCATTGTTTTTAATTGCTGTGAAAAGACATATTGGAGGAGAAAATTAGAAAAACTGAAAACTTATTATGATTATAATGGAGAGATAAAGCACAGAAAATTTCAAAACATTACATTCAAACGAATAAAATTCATTAAATAAGACATTTCGCTATTGTTTTTAAATAAATGAAATATTAAGTAAGCAACAAGGCTTGAGCTCAGAATCTTCCGATTAGCAGCCCAACACCTTAACCATTACGCTAACGCAGCTGCTTGTTTCGGAACTCTCCTGGAGCACTCTAAACCTATGCAAAATACCGACAAACACTGTTGGGGTGACTATGAATTACTCACGTTGCGTCGAAGTACAATAGGAAATAAACAATTACCGCTGTTATTTATTGCGAAAAAGCGGTTCGTGAGACTGATACAAACACCTTTCCTTGCTACCGCCTGAATTAGGAGGCTTATTGTTTGTTTGGTTTAATTAATTAATAGAATATGAAGCAATTGGTGTAAAGAATGCTTTTTCCAAACTTTCTCTAAAAGAAAGTCTGCTATCAAGACACTGCTTTCGTTCAATTCCTTTATTTATGACTGAACGTTTCTAAAACTGAAGGCACTCGTCCGTGCTCTGCCCTGCAGTCGAGATCTGGCAACGTCGTTCTCTGTTCATTGGCTGACTGTGATTTGTGACGTCAGATGCGCAGAACGAACCTAAACTCGGCCGCCAAGATATATGACGCGCACTTTAGTGTGCTATTTTTGCACATCGAAATTCTTGAAAAACAGTTGCTGAAAATGAAGAACAGAAATCTAAATGACAAGCCGTGGGCGCAGACGTGTGAGTGGAAATGCTGACGTAGTCGGCGGGCACCGCTGCCAGCGGAAAAAGCAGGCTTTAACTTGGCCGCAGAATTTCGACGCTGCAGCTGGTAGGTGCCTGGCCTTTATAGAAATGGAAAAGCAGGGAAGCGGGCATGAAGTGTTCCGGACAAACCCGCTGTGTGACGAAACACCACGGTGGACCCATCAGGCGCCTTTCATTGTGCCACCTGCGTGCAGGCACCGTTTTTAGCAGAGTGTTTATCGGTATGCCTGAACGTCCAACGTTTTACTTTAAACTCTCGCTGTAAAGGGGATAGGCAGGCTGCTAGCTGAGGGTGTATACGACCCGGGACAACCGGGAGATCCGGGAAAAACCCAGGAATTGTTTAGAATTGCGACAAATTTTCACCGTTTTAGTTTTGAGTTAAATTTTTGTGACTGTTTATGCAGAGTTTGTCGCTTACCACCATTGGTGAGAGGCAATATTGTAACAAAGGATAATACTGTACCCTGCCACTGCAGAATAATGCTGCAGCAACAAAACATGAACGACAGAAAAGAAACGAAAATAAAACTTTAGTTGCGAAGGAATGCGCCACATACAACAACAAAACACAGTGCTCATACAAGCGTCTGCCAAGAGCAAAGTATGTCGAAGGCTGTAGGAAGACTATGCAGTGATCGATTACAACAAATTGCCTCCGATGAGCGTGACGTGACAACTGTTTGAATTGGATTCGTCTGAACAGTTGCGGGCTGCCTCTCGCGCATGCGCAGTTGAGCGGCGTGTGAGCAGTCCCTGCTCCCTGTTGTGGTTACAGAAGTGTGGCTGGGAGCCGCCATCTGACGTCGCCGCCCTTGGGAAATGCGGTGGGTCCGGGGCTGGTGCACAGGGCAGCCCGAGCTGTGGTGGGCGGGTGGGTCGCCTCCACGTGGCCTGTGGATACGTTCAGCGGTTTCACTGTTTCCTCTTCGTTTATTGCTCTCGGGTTAAATTAAAGCAAAACGGATTTTTGTGACCGGGAGCTGTCAAATGAATTAAAATACGTTCGCATTATTAAGGAAGGCTAAAATATGTTGTCAGTTTCAGATTTTATTTCCACCTTTGACAGTTAAACATTAATCGCCTTGCAGAGGAATGAAGTTATTTTTCGCTAAAGGGAAGTGGCTTTTATTAATCTTTCCCGCTGAGGCAGTCAGTTTATTTCAAACAAAGTGTTGAATTTCACAGTATTGCCTAGTTTCAACTGTTCGCTGCACATCAACTGCACTTATGGCATTATGGCATAATGAAGAACCAAGCATCAGGTAATACAGTACTGGTGCGCCAAGAAAATTTACATCCGAATCTGGACATACGAATGTGCACTTTGAGCCTAATTGTGCATTTTAGTGTGGTGCACGAATTCCGGAGGGTCTTAGAGTAATCTTGTGATGTCTTGTTTCTTTCGAGACATGATGTAAGATCTTTCAGTGTTTCACACGTACGAACATGAGGGCCTCCTGCGTCATCGTAGCTGCGCAAGCGCGGTGACTCCTTTCATCTGGCGCTCTCTGTCAACTGCTGAAACGAACCTCGTATTTCTAACACGTCGCGGGAAAATACTGCCAATGTTGGTTTGAAAAGCGTTACATTCAAAGCAAATTACCTTTTCCCCATTGTGTACTGTGTGCTACGATGTACGATGGATTTATTAAATCACAAAGGGTTTGACTCTCATTTAAAAATCAACTCTTTGATGGAGGAACGTTTGGAAGAATTTCGCGCCCAGAAGATCAGACATTTGGGCCATTATTAAAAATTTTAGTGGCACGTTACTATGACGTGTCTTAAAGTGGAACAAGGGCACAGATCATCAACATTATATGTGCCTTTGAGATCAATATTGTATGTGAACGCTGTGTGTATTAATTTAAACCATCAGCTTTCCTTATTTCTGTCTTGGCGGTACTTACGAGTGATGTTGCTGTTGGCTGACTACATCGCGTGTCGTGTGCTGTCATCAGCTGGCGACATCACGTGACATGAGCTATGGCTGGCTTACGAAAGCTCACCGCAATCTCGATTTCAATGCATCGGAATGTAACATGCGGTGTTTGGGGGAATCCGAATGTATACCTCCATAATAGGGTACGACATCAAAGGTCTTGCAAAACGTTTTTTTCCCCGCTGAGTTTCGTTTTCTAAACGGCCGCGAAATTCTACGTCGGTATAACAATCACAGAATTGGTGAGTTTTACAGTGCCGAGGAAGAGTATAGTGTCGCTTAACACGGAAAAAGTGTATTTTGACCCGGGAGAAAGTCTATTTTTAACCGAGAAGTCGAGGAAAAATGCGGGAATTTTTTTTTCCTTGTCCACGTACACGCCCTGTTAGCTTGTTGATGTACAGAATATGTAATAATAAGTCGATAGTTCTACAACTCTACAACCAGCAGTATATTTACAATGTGCAGCCGATATTTTTATACGAAGGAGTGTCGCTATATTTTGTCCGCCGACACACACTTTTTTTCAAGATGTCCAGAGTCGGTATCGACATTTTAGTAAATATCGATGTATTGGATGCTGCACATTATTAAAAATACCCTGGTTTAGCGCCGACTGCCGTTCCGCAGCCGAAGTGTGTCAACTGCGGCCGTGCGGCCATCGGAGAAGGCGGCGGCAGCCCTTGCAGGCGAGCCAGCCGAGTACAGGGGACAGCCCGGCCGACGCTCGGCCCTCCCTGCAGCTCGCGTGCGCCACGCCGCAGCCGCCTGCGTCTGCAGACACGGCTGTCGGCTCAGTCTAACATTCGACCTGGTCTCTGCCTGAAGGCACGCAGTTGCTTCCTCACGGTGAAACACCTGGTCTCAGGTCGAAATTAGAAACTACTCGCAATTGTACGTAGACGGAATACACTTTATTCAAATACTTTGAGCACATACTGAAATGTGTTGGACAGTCGCTGGCAGGCGGTAGGGGGCGGCGCTTGCGGGGGCCGCCTGCAGACGGCGCAGCCTGCCCTGGCCGCCCTCTGCCCTGGACGCGGTACAGTGTGTCCGTCAAGTCGTGCGCCCTCTCCGCTGCACAGTGCTGTCCCGGCCACACAGCCTGGCGGCGCTCACTCCCAGCTCAGCGACTGCCCCGTCCAGGAAAACACGGCATTGCGGAGTAAATTGCACCAACACGGGAACAGGAATCAAATGTCAGCGTTCCCATATCTGTTAGAAATATAAAAGCGAATATCTCTTCATCTGAATGCGTGTTCGTCTGCAATTTCATCCACAATTGGCGCATACATTCCGTCCGACACGGTTTTTAAACAAAACATAGTGTAGCTGTACTGGAGAATTTGAGCCTTTTCTTCGATGGGGCGCTCTGAAACGCGACAACTCTTGCGACACGAGTAGTGCTCAAAAGTAACGGGGAACTCGCCATTTTGCGTTTCTTATAACTGAGATTCGCAAGACTTTTTTTATCGTTGTGTAGGTAAACATGTCTGAAATTTATGTCTCCACCAGGTAAATGGGATATTTAGTCTGTTGTCACATCTTGGAAAGGTTATTGCTGTGTTACTAGAATCGGCGATTATTTGTTTCATGTAAAACCGGATTATCGCGTTTGTATTAAATTTGGCTATGAGAACGGAGTGAAAGTCATCAAGCTTTTAGAGACATTAGATTTTGCTTTGTCGAATCTACTATTAGTACGGGAAGTGTTTACGACTGGTGTAAATGTTTCTTCGATTTCAACAGTTCGATGCAGCACAAATTCCTGTCACAAGGTGAAACGGTCAGCAAGCAGTAAAACCTACAAGCTCAACGCCAGCGGCATGACGCAATCAAAAAAAAAAAAAAAAAAAAAAACTCTAGATTTGTGGCGGAACAGTTGATGATTTCTGCACTGCGATAACGCATCTGCTTAGAATTCGTTGCGTCTTCTTGCATGTTTCGCTACATACCATACTGTGGTGACGCCCTTGGCTGCACGATCACCCGATGTGAAATTTTGTTCCTAAAAATTACGACGAACCGTAAAGGGCTGTCTCTTTCATACACAGATGAGATTTGAAATGCACCGCTGAGAGAACTACAGGGTATCACAACAAAACTTGCAGAATTGTTTGACACAGCGGAACAAACACTGGAATAAATGTATTGACATGTAGTGGAAAATATTTTGATGAAGACAACATTGATATAGAGTAATACATAAACCCAGCAATGGATCCATTATTCACCGCTCTCGCTTTCACTAATATTGTCCGTGTTGCGACCTACGTTTTGTTAACAGACGAGGAAGTTGTGTTTCTGTACTTAGAGATGCCATTAGTTACCTATGTTTTCTTCCCGAGTGTCGAAAGGGATTGCTGTAAAGACAACGTAGCATTAGAGGTGTGTTTCTCTGAAGGTCAACGATCGGCTACCAACAGGATGCTGAGGTCACAGGAGGTGACTCCTCGGAGTGAATTAGGAGAAAAAGTTAAAACAGCTGGCAATGAGATGCAGTGCACCAATTTTTAACGGGAAATGGCTTCAGATTTCAATTATGGGATACTGGTATGTATGTGTCTGTGATACGCAGGTTGATCGGTATCGTAGAGGGAAGAGTTCTAGATTTGTAACTCGTGGCTGGGCAGAAGTGTATTGAGGGCTGCTCGCAGTGTGGCGTCTGTGACGGTTTCTTTGATTTGGTGTGTGTGTGTGTGTCTGTCTGTGTAGTGGAGTGAGAGAGTGTCGATGTTTTGTGCAGGAGCCTCTCTCAAGAGGAGAGAGGGAGGAGGCTGATAGAGGCGGCCAAGCAGGGGGCGGCGGAGCAGCTGCGCGAGTTGCTGGCGGCGGGGGCGGACGTGGGGGCGAGGGTGGAGGGGTTGTCGGGGAGCAGGTGGACCGCCCTGCACGTGGCAGCAGGCGGGGGTCACGTGGCGGCGGCCAGCTGCCTCGTCGGCGCCGGCGCGGAGGTCGACGCCAGGACCAGCAGGGAGCAGCAGACGCCCCTGCACTGGGCTGCAGCGAGTGGCCACGCTGGTGTGGTGCGGCTGCTGGTCGGCGCCTCTGCTGACCTCAACGCCAGGGATGTGTGGGGGCGGACGCCGCTGCACTGGGCGGCAGTGGAGGGCCACGCAGAGGCGGCGGCTGGGCTCCTCCTGGCGGGGGCGGACAGGGGGGCCCGGGATGAGGGTGGCAGGACCCCCCTGGACCTCGCCAGGAAGAACAGAAAGCAGCAGCTGGTGGATATGCTCACACACCGCTGACATACGGCACTCAGGAAACACAATCAGTTACATCATATGTGTTGGTCTTTCAAATAAAGAATACAAAAATCAAACCTTTGTTCATTTATTTGTACATACCATTTTGTGCTGTGTATGACAACTCCAGTAACACCGTGACAACTGCAACGACGAGAGATACCTGTAAACTAATGCGAGGAAACCTTTCTTTTGACGATTCGCTCTGTAAAATACTTCACGATCAGTTTTTGCAAAAGGTGAGTAACAACTGAAAAACACTCCACTATTACTAAATACCACTTGTCTCTCCCAAGATTGTCTTCCTCACTGTGTACAACATATGCAAGAAACACAGCCGACATCTATCACGACCGCCTGCATTTGAAAACGTCAGCACTCAATCTCTTTGAAGACACGAATGGCGCAATATTCTTGGTTGTCTGCCACATCATGCAGCTGCATTAACGTTCCTTGTTCGAACCAGTCCACTACATTACCCCATTACTGGAAACTCTTTGCTGGCCGCAAGCCTGGTGCTATGTTACACCAGCATATACTGCACCATACTCAAATTACTGGCACACAAGTCGTTCAGTCAGAATGTGTCTTCAGTTGCTTTCTCACGCCGAGTATTCTTATGTATCTCCAGTACGCAAATACTTGCCGTCTTTAATTGCAGCCCCACATTGGCAGCAAGAGTTACACCACGTACTGGACAACACTGCACACGGAACGAGTCACACATCAGGCAGATTCGTAGAGGTCACGCTATCACCAAAAGTAAAATAGATAAAATTCTCTACTTTGGCCCACGAATCGAGGAAGTGCTTCCAACTGTTGGTGAGATTCTAATGAGCGACTTGCTGTTACGTTAGTTCAAATGTAGATGTCACTGCCGATGTAAACAACGCAGTTTGCCATACTGTCGCCATCTGTATATGAGCGTGTCGTTATTTCGTAACTTTCGTCACCTGAGTCTACGACGTTTAATAAAAATGACGGAACGAACAGTGGGGATGTCGAAAACGAAACGCACTACGACAACTAACTTTTAAAAGACGTTTCCTGTGACAACAGTGCTACACTGAAGCGAATCGCTTGTGGCTACACAGAGGGAAGAGATACATGTCCAGTGTGCACAGAAGAGGTTCTTATAAAGTGTCAAGCGATGTGAAAGACTCATAAAATGTTGACGTCGAAAGTGAACTGGCCGGATTGAGCGTGGAAGGTTCCATTCCCTATCGACAGCAACAACTTATTTTTCCAGATTTTAGGTTTCAATGTGAGTCTGCAGCTAAGGGAACAGTGCAGAATACAGCGGCGGCGGCGGCGAGCGAGAAGGCGTTCCCTGCGCATGCGCCGGCAGCGGATTCGCCGCGCGGCGTGACGGTGAGTGGCTGGGGTGAGGCTCGCGAGCCAGCCGTGGGGCCGCCAGAGAGACTCGCGCCCGCCAGCCTCCAGCACTCGGCTGCGAGGCGGACCTGCAGCTTCCCCTCAGCCAGCATCGGCCGCCAGGGCCCACCTGTGCTACAGCAGGCGGTCACGTGTGCAACCGCTACACTTACACCCACACATTCACACCAGGTTATGATCGGAAACAGGAAACACAATAAATTTTCTTAATCGCGCAGTACAAAAAAGGAACAAGACCCATGGCTTCACAATATTCGGGAAACCGACAACCTCGAAGGATCGCCGTTCACAAACTGCCGAATCACCCGGTGGCGCACGGGCTTCAGATTCGGACTGCACAGACTGAACAGAACATCCGTAAGCAAACACCGTCACACGAAGCAGCTACACACAATAAAACATATACGACAGGAAAATAGTGGCAAGTCCCATATGGTCAAGAAATTAAACCAACAAATTAGTAGAGAGAAAAGGAACACTCAGACACACTCGCGCACAGGGAGGGACACAGAGAAAGAGAGAGAGACAGAGAGAGAGAGAGAACAATATTCAAATTCGTCGCCGAATACTCTCGACAAGAAATGATCGCCAATGGCGTTGGCAAACGCTACAATGTGTGTGTGTGTGTGTGTGTGTGTGTGTGTGTGCAGTGCCCTCAGAACGTAGAGGAAGAATGTCGCAACAAAACCTGACTAATAACAAATATGTAAGCAAAATATTTTGATACGCCAAAATCATGTCGTTTAATAATCAACAGCTTGCTGATAAATTTCATATTTACAGCGTTGACTTTGCAGATGACAAGCAATCATTGCAGGACAGCACACAGATAGTCCTGCAAAACTGTGTAATGTGAAAATTTCGGTAAGGAGAAAAACTAACAAAAACTTTCTTTAAGCCTCACTGTGTTGGATCAATTAAAACATAAAATACGTTCACTTTCTACAGCTTACAATAACCACATCTCACTCTGGATGGCACAGAGGTGCCGAAACATGTTTGGGTAACAACAAAAATTAGTGTTTCATCATAAAAGGGAACCCGATTTCAATAATATATGTATATATTCGCCGTTTACTGTAAAAGTTACTTTCGCAACTGCAATGTCGTCTTTTGGCTCTGAAAAAGATTTCATCTCGGCACATGTCAGACTTTAAACTCCTGCGACACACACACACACACACACACACACACACACACACACACACACGTCCCGATTTTTGTAACTTCATGTGGTGAACCGTTTCACCTATTTAAATGCTATCTGTTTTACTGCACTCTTTAATAAATGTACTGTGATGGCGTCTTGGAATTAATTTCAGATGGGTTAACTGCTCTCACCACGAAATTACACACACAGATCGCCTGCTTGCATCTAATAGCTGTCCGTTCTGCTGCAAGAACTGCCGAAGTGGCCATATCAGGGAGAGACGTACGAAGAACAACCAGGAGGGATTGCGGTGAGTCGGCACATTAACATCGTACAGGAAATAGTCAACTGTAGCAGTCTCGGGTGGGAAGTGTTTATTGCTTTCTTCGGAGTCGTGGCTACATTCAGAAACATGTACTGAGATTTGGTACCAAATGGGGGTCATGCGCGTAAAAAAACGTTTGGAAGAAAGGTAAGGAGTAAATATTTGTACAAAGAACGGATGTTGAAATATTACAGCAATGAAACAAAAACGAGAGGAAAAAATAAATCTTTAGTTGCAAAGGACATGTGCAATTTACAACAAGAAAATACAGCTAAAAATATGTCAAAGGCCTTAGGGCGAAGACGAGGTGATACTTCGTAACAATAAACTCCTTTCTGTGAGCGTGACGTCACAGCTGCTTACGTCAGGTTCATCTGGGCTGTCGCCAGCGGGCTGTTGCGCATGCGCAGTTGACTCGCCAGCGAGCAGTACCTTCCCCCGCCCCCCGCTGCTCGGACTGCTCCGACCGCTAGCTGTATCGCGCGCCCTGGCTGCCGCATTCGCGCATGCGCAGAGTTATCAGAGTAGTTGTTGCCGTGAAAGGGGGGGGGGGGGGTAGTGTCCACGTGACCCGTGCTTGCGTTCAGTGATTTCGCTGCTTCCTCTTCATATACAGCTCCCACGTCAAATGAACACACAACGTATTTCTGTGGCGAGGAGCTATCAAGCGTATTAAAATACATTTACATATTTATTGAAGGCAAAATTATATTATTAGTTTCAGTTTTCTGGATTTTATTTCAATGTTTTTGGCAGTCAAGCATTCCCTTTGCAGAACTATGAAGTTATTGTTGTCAGTTTGCTAAAGAAATTTGGCATTGTTATTGTCGCTGAGGCCGTCAATTTATTTGAAACGAAGTGTTTCGTTCCACAGCTGTTCGTTGAATGTAAAGTGCACGTTTTCATGTTCTGCCATGTATGGCATGATGTCATAAAGAAGAAAAAAGATGAGATGCTACAGTACTGCTACTCAAAGAAAACTTACGTCCCAAAAACCACACCGAAAAGCTTAATGTCAGGTGGGACCTACTTAATTGCGAATCTGGACAGTGTGCACTTCAGACTGAAGTATTCACGTTAGTAAATGCACTCGGAGTATCCTCTGACGTCCTGTTTCTTTTTGTGCTTTACACACACAAACATGCGGCCTTCCTACGTCACTGCAGCTGCGCACGCGCAGTAATGCCTGTTTTCTGGCGCTCTCTGGCTACTGCTAAGCCGAAGATATTTGTGACGGTCTCGGGATAGTTTTGCGAATGGTGGTTTGAAAAGTGTTACTTTCAAAGTAAATATGCTTCTACGCAGGATGAATTATGTTACGTGTGGGAAAGTGGGCGGAATTCCTTAAATCACAGAGCGTTTGACTCTCGCTTAAAACTGAACACTTTCAGGACCAACCACGTAGAAGAATTTCGAGCCCTGAAGACCAGACATTTACGTCAGTATTTTAAATTTACTGGCAAATTTGTGCGACGTACCTTAAAGTATAACACACGCAATAAACGTCGATATTGTATGTGAAAGCTTGGCTTTTCTTGTTGCTACACTACATATTTTAATGTAAACCCCTAACTTTTCCTATTTGTGTGTTCGCCCTACGTAAGTGATTGCTGTTGGCTTACCACATAACGTGTCCTACGCTCTGAATGTCTGCTGTCATCGGCTGGCCAAGTCACGTGCCATGACATCGCAATCTCGATTTCAAAGCTCCGGAAACTAGGGTGCCGTGTTTGGTGCAATTCGAATTTATAGTTTCGTAATACGAAAATATGCAGCGTAGGCCTATATGTTGCTGCAAATGAAAGGTCGTTCGAAAACTTCTCTCCCCGTTCCATTTTTTCCAGGAAGTTCCACGCCAGTGTATAAACCGTAAACAATTCAAAGGATTGATAAGTTTTACAGTTCCGAGGGAAAATTTACTGGAAACCTACCGTCACTTAGCACGGAAAAAGTGTATTTTCACCTGGGGAAAAGCATATTTTTACACCCTGAATTACCAGTAAAAGAATCAACCAAAAAACAGGTGAGAATCCTGGAGGCCAAAGAAAATGCGTGACCTTTAAGAAGCAGCAAATAGACTTTCCCACAACGTAAGTAAGACATCGGGTAAAAATTATTCTCTGTATCAGGAACCTGACTTTGGCACGCTCTGCCCCCAAAATCTCGGGTAAATTACTCTAAAAGCTGACTGATATTGTCGTGTTGGTTGCACTAGCGATGGGAACGACAGGAATTACCGCGAATAAGTACCATTCATTTCATTTACCACTATTATTCATGTCCGACAGGTGTACTTACCGGTTTCCGCTACTTGCAGAAGACTCCAAAGATTGGAAGGCTTCGCCGTAAAACACGTAACGTGGTAATTGATGTACTCGATGTCCCCGGTCTGCGACTCGTATTTGTTACATTAGAGGGTGCTGTGTCGTGGCTGCAGGATGCGATATCTTTCATTTCGATAACTGTGCTCAGATGCCTGAAGACGAACCTTAAATACTTCGGAGCAGACTGCGAATAGCGTAAACAATAAACATAGGTGACTGGACGATTAGTCGGAAAACAGACTGCGCGCTCCTAAACAGAAAGGTGGCAGCTGAAGGGCGTGTTGCACGATGCCTCGGAAGTAGCGACAAGCGCGTGGTAACATTCTTTCTGAGAGTGTAGCTCATTACCAGTGTAAGGGGGGCCGTGCAGATCCTGGTCCGGTCATTCGAAATCTACATCTACATGATTACTCTGCAATTCACACTTAGGTGCCTGGCGGAGGGTTGATCGAACCACCTTTAAGCTACTCCCCTACCGTTCCACTCTCGAACAGTTGTGGGAGAAACAAACACTTATATCTCCCTGTGCGAGCTCTGACTTGTCCTAATTCATTATGAAGATCATTTCTACCGGTGTAGGTGGGCGCCAAAAAAATATTACCGTACTCTGAGGAGAAAGCTGGCGATTGAAATTGCATGGGAAGCTTCTGCCGTGGCAAGAAACGGCTTCGTTTTGACGACTGCCATGTTAATTCCTGTATCATATCCGTAGCGCTGTCTCACCCATTTCGCGGTAATACAAGACGACCTGCCCTTCTTTGAACTTTTTCGATCGCTTCCGTGAATCCTGTCTGAGGCGGGTCCCACACTGCGCAGCAGTACTCGAGAAGAGGGCGTACAAGTGTAGTGTAGGCGGTCTCTTTAGTATATCTGTCACGTCCTCTATTTCTTCTGTCAGTAAATCGCTTGCTTTCTGCGCAACATTATCCATGTCTTCGTTGCAATTTAAGGTATTAACAACTCTAATCCCTAAATATTTAGCTGAATTCATATCCCTCAAATTTTTTTGATTTATCGTCTTAGTGCTTTCTTTGTCGTGCTCATGTCGACGAATTCACACTTTCCATGATTCATAGTCAATTGCCACTTCTTGCACCAATCTGATATCTTGTCTAAATCATTTTGCAATTCGTTTTGGTCATCTGATGACATTGCATAACGGTAAGTGGCTGCACCAGCTAGACACTGTCTAAGAGCACTGCTCAGATTGTCTCGTAAGTGGTGTACGGAGACCAGCAACAGCAGAGGGCCTCTTAAACACATACTTTGGGGAACACCAGACATTACTTCTGTTTTACTCGATGACCTTCCGTCGGTTACTACCAACTGTGACTTTTCTAACAAGAAATCACGAATCCAGTCACACAACTCCACAGGTGCGCAATTTAACTAGAAGGGACGGTGTCAGAAGCGATATGGAAACCTAAAAACTACGTAATCAAATTGATGTCCCTTGTCAATAGCATTCATTAGTTCGAGGGGGAATAAAGAGCTAGTTGTGTTTCACAAGAGCGTTGTTTTCTGATTCCGGGCTGGCTATTTATCAATAAATCTTATTCTTCGAGGCGGTTCACACTGTTCGACCGCAGTATATGTTCCAAAACACTACTGCAAACCGAGGTTAGCGATGTGGGTCTGTTATTCAGTGAATTACACTTATCCCGCTCCTTGGCTATTGGTCTGACTTGCGCAACTTTGCATTCTCTGGGTACGGAGCTTTCTGCCAGCGAGCGGTTGTGTGTGGTTGCTAGGTGTGGAGCTGTTGTATCAGCATACTGTGGGAGTAACAGACTGGTATACAATCTGGACCGCAGGCTCTGCCTTCCTTGTGGTTTAAGCTGTTTTGCTGCACCAAGAATTGCTGCTTCTGAATTACTCATATTGGCAGTTGTCCTCGATTCGAGTTCTGGAATGTTTACTTCGTTCTCTCACGTGAAAGAAATTCGGAAAACGGTTTAATAACTCTGCCTTCGTGAAGCTGTCATCAAAAAGATCACCATTGTTATCGCGCAGTGGAGGTATCGATTGCGTCTTCACGGTGTATACGATCCGGGACACCTGGGAAATCCGGGAGAAACCCGGGAATTTTTTCATCCGGTAGAAAACTAGGAAAAACCTGGAATATTTAAAATGCCGCGAATTTTTCATTGTTTTAGTCTGCAGTCAAACTTTCGTAATTTTGACTGGTAAGAACTGATAAACGGCAAAATGTTTCAAAGGCTTTAGGACGAAGACTGTGGAATACCTCATAACAATAAACTGCTGCCGACGAGTGTGACGTCACACCTGTTTGCATTAAGTTAAAAAAATGGCTGTGAGCTCTATGGGATTCAACTTCTGAGGTCATCAGTCCCCTAGAACTTAGGTTAGTTAGGTTTGAGTAGTTCTAAGAACATCACACACATCCATGGCCGAGACAGGATTCGAACCTGCGAACGTAGCAGTCGCGCGGCTCCGAACTAGAGCACCTAGAACCGCTCGGCCACAACGGGCGGCTAAATATCACACCGACGCATCCTTTTATGCGAAAAACAGCTTAGGCTCTGAAGAGATAAACCGTTTCACGCGTCCCTTGTCTTCCTAGTACTTTCTATTCACGAAATGTCCTATACTGACTGCGTGGTTTGAAGGAACCCGTTTTAAAAAATCAATTGCCTCGCCAATGCAACTTTTTCACACCTCATTCGCCTTCCTGCCGTCTTCTCCAAATGCCTTAAATTTGCTACTTGGCAGTCAGATACCTCATCAGTGTAGCTTTTTATGGACAAAACAGCTAGGTGTGAGGCGGTGAACTTTTAACGTTTCGTTTCATTACACCAGTTTCCGCTGTCGGTTTGGTTGTGTGCTAGTGTGCATTCCAGCCTACTTGTTCACTTAACGTGTCTCGGAATACCTGTTGCGGAAATTTCATTTTCCCCTCAGATCAGAAAATAAGTTTTGTTTGAGGTCCCCGGCATGTGCGTTGTGCGGTTCTGATGCGTTCTTCTCGTCGTCATTTCGCTACACGGGAGCAGCCGTAGTGGTTCTGCAATCTTGACACGCCGTTTTAGATCACTGTGTACTTTACCTCCCATCTTTTGCGTTCCTACTGACATATTCTTGTGTAACCGTGCGGCAGGGAGATTGTAAACGTTGTAATAACCAACTCCAGACTGTATCGAGCAACAACTGGTCATTTTCAGAGTTCTTCTTCACTATCGCGAAATTAGTGGGGGGGGGGGGGGAGTGTCACGGATACGATACCACAGATGGGGTGGCAGAGATTAAAACAGTGGCGCTTTTCCGTGAGACGAGATGTTATCCGAAATTTCGGTCACCATCTTTCTGATCGCAAACGAAAATGTTTTGCTGCCGTGCACCACGTAGAGAAAACTCTTTTTACAGCCTTACTGAGTATTTCTGCAGGTTTTTTCGGGACGTTGTACCAGTAAGTACGGATAGCGGAAGTGCTCTCTCCACGACAGACTTTGGTGACGTCACAACACGGACAGCCGCGAAGAATTTATCTCGACTGATTCCGCAGCGTGACGTATACCCTAGTGAGCTTGTCCTGCTGTTCTTCTCACCTATATGTTACATTTAGTACCCTAAAAGATTCACCCGTTTATGACGAGAGAAAGACTTTTCGATTGTATTGTGTCTACCTTTTGCTGTAATATAGTTGTGCTACGCCTTGAAGACACACAACTGACGGACATCTCTCAGACCGTTTCTTACGCTCCGGCTTAGGAGCGCCAAACGTGTACTTTTTTTCCCGCTCTATTCCTGCCTCTACAAGCCGGTCACGTGACCTGTGCTGGCTGCAGGTCACCACTGCTGTAACGTCTTCCGTCTCGAAATTCTGCAGCAGTCTGCTCCATATTCAGGGCGTATATACAAACTACGACTTACAACGGAACAGTCCAGTACAACATGTCAAAATCTACTGTGAAAGTTTTTACAGAGGCAGAAAACAACGAAAGAAATGGATTGCCAAACTTTTAGCTGCTAAGGAGCACTGCAAGTATTTTGTAAAAAAAATGTTGGAGTTACGGTGCACACATTTTTACCGCGCCGAGAGCAGCTTACGACAGCGGTTTGTGCAGCCCTGCCCGACTAGCGCGCGACTCGCAGAATCAGACAGGCAGCGCCGCGCAGCGGGATTGTCCGGAGTTAACAGACACAATTGTGAGCACCTGAAGTCTGGCTTACGTTGTGTCTAGGAATCCTACATACTCGGTTCGGTAGACAAACAGTCAGACAACTCGTACGAATGAGTTTCATTGCGAAACACAATTACAATTACTCAACGTCGATATGTGTCGCATGCAACGGGCGGCATTCAAATAATCAGTCTCCTTCATAAGAGACAAACAAGTCTGTAAGTCTGTGCTACGCAGAGGCAGCCGCCGCCGAAGCAGTGGTCCGCCTCCAGTCGGGGGCGGCGCCGACGCCGCCTCCACGCGGGGGCCGCTGCTGGCGCGTTGTCATCCTGGAGGGAGGCTGTTCTCTCGTGTGCGGCTGGAAACGTCTGTACGGAGGAGAACTGCCTGTGAACGCTGCTTTACTGGTTTCTACTCTCTGGAGCTAATACTCGGCACACAGGATACAGCTCCGTCCTGCTACAGCCACGACGCGGAACTTTGCTGTTCAGTGAGGATTATTTTGCGTGTCAAGTGCACTGTTCTTGACGCAGTGTCCAAAATGGCGCAGGGAAGCAGGAACTTAAGTGTCTCAATTTGTACGGAAGCGTGACATGTGCGGAGATCGTGCACTTTGCAACGGAATTGCATCTCCATCTCTCGTTAGCACTGGTCCAAAATGTTCCTCGTATGTCGGCTGCCGCCTTTTCCTGGCTTCTCACTACCACTGAGGGGGAATTTCTAAACAGAACGCCAATTACCGACATCGGACATCATCTGAAGAGCGGGCGACACAGCTAGCGTTTCCACTAAGGTTTGTGACGTCTAACGGTCATATTCCTTTTTGTTTCTTTTTTTTCTCTAAAACATAAATACTGCAGTGGCAAAGCGCCCGCTTCGTGATCCTGAGAGAGCGGGATCAAATCCCGTTCAGAGCACAACTTCCTCAGACGTCGGAGTGGCCACGGAAGACACGTGGTTGGGACTCCACGTCAAACTGCAGGTGTCCACTTTGCGACCGGGTGACAGTGGAGGGCCAGGGAAGCGCCAGCAGCTGCAGTGCGGCCACCAGGGAGACCTGCAAGAGGCCTGCCGGGCGGCTTCTCTCCCGCTCGTGCTCGTCAGCCCGTCTGCCGCTCTGGAAACCTGCCTTGAACTGCGCAGACAACTGTCTGAATAACTTAATACCGACTGTTGCATTTCTGGACGTGTATCAGTGGCTAGCAGAGACAGTAAAGTCACGGCAGTGTCTGATGTGACAGCACCGCAGACGTCGTCCCAACCACAGTTCACGGAATCGTCACCGTTATTTCGTATTTCTCCTGACGTATCCACAGTTTCAAACGAAATGTCGACATCATTCGAATGTCAAGCAAATCAACTAACAAATGACAAATATGCACATCCTCAGGAGAAGTAGGTGATTACGGCTGGAAGCCACGTTGTTCGTATTTCATCATTGCTAAATTCAGGACGTTAATTCGAATCCACATTATTGTGAAACAGGAGAAAAAGAAAAAAGTCTTCTGTTAGTAGGCGTGTCTTATGGAACCTCACTAAATATTAACTCGACTTCGTCTGTATTGCCAGTAGCTCCCAATACTGCAAAATACAACTGATAATTTGTAATACATGTTCCTTTACTGGCTAATTCCAGACAATAGTAACAGTTTACTATAGTGTCCGAGAAACTATCAAGGAAAGGTTACCTGAGACGTCCTTCACAAATTGTAGTCGTGTCGTGTCGTGTTTCCTGTTTATAAATGCACCGCCGATGTCGGCTGCGTTGCGCATGCGCAGCTGCTACAGCAGCAGTAGGGGTGTACATTTCTACCGCCGCGTGGCGCCTGTTTGGCAATTTTCAACGATTTTTTTAAATATTTGCAGTGCCTCTTAGCAGCTAATATTTTGACAGTGCATTTCTTTCGTTGCCTTCTTCCTGTGTAAATAATTTGAGGGCTATGTTTCGACTTGTCTTATTGGAACATTCCCTTGTTAGTTTTCTTGACCACAATGTGAAACGAATAAAAAATTGTAATCCTTATCTCCTCTTCTAAACTGAGCCATCCGCCTCATTTAACTAGTGCACATCATAAAGTTGTTCCACAAATAGGCGCGATTCGCATCTCTATGCCTTCTTCCAAAATCATTGCCCACTGTGGGACAAAAGCATCTACTTTTCATCGAAAACTTTTCGTTGTTTTACGAAAGGAATTCGATACACTTTCGCACGCCCGCCTGATCAACAAAATAACGAGCGTACGGAATACGAGACCAGCTGTGCGGCTGGACAGAAGAGCGCCCAGCAAACGGAACGCAGCGTATCATCCTGAACGGAGAGAAGTCTTCGCACGTACGAGTAACTTAAGCGGGCATTACACGAGGATTCGCCGCGAATGGTACTGGTCTACCGCGACAGCCATCTAGCGGTAGAACGGCTGAAACTACTAAAATTAGCAGACAGATTATCCGCGCGTCAGAGTAGAAAGCACTGCAGTGAATCCGGGCATGCACATTAGGCAGCGGTAACTCACGCATGCGCAGAAGGGTGTATCACAGTGCTTTCTGCTTGTTTCGTTATTGTTTGGCTGCTAGTGGCTAATTTCAGATTTTAGTGTTGCGGATTTTTCGCGTTCGGGATCTTACGCATTTTATTTTTCAGTAAGCAACTTTCCTAAATGCAGTAGACTCTTTTATACTAGCTGTTTGTGAATGGATTTTTTTATATCAGTAGCTTCGTATTCTAGAAATGAAATGGAGTAAAGATGCATTAAGCGTCTTAAATCAGGCATACAGCGACGAAAGGTGATTTATGACCCACTGCATCATGCTACATCGGATGACCCACTGTATCATAATAAGCTACATCGGAGGGGTGCAATGAAGGAGCCTCCCCAAAGACTGCGACAGCAAGACACAAACGACAACCACAATCGGGCGCACCCCGGGCCACGTCAATCTATCAGCGGCTAATCCTTCAACAGCCGGAACGGACTTCTGACAAAATGAAGAACAATAAGACCCTACCCAAACGGTCTTTTCTAAGGCCACTTGTGACGATGTCGATAAATATCCAGAGACAAATAAGTTTTATTATCTGACTTGTGTAAAGAATATCAATGTGACTTCCTCCTGATTCGAGAAACTCATCGGGGCAGTACAAGACCCACACCCAAAATAGACGGAATGAAGCTGATCTCGGAGAGACCACATGAACGGTACAGTAGTGCCATCTTCGCCAGGCCAGGAATTAGAGTCACTTCTGCATCACTGACTGACAGGGAAAACATTGAGATATTAACCATTAGAACTCAGCAGTATAACGTTACCTCTGTGTACAAACGCCCAGAATCAGATTTTGTCTTCACTGAGCCTGGCAATTTCAGTTTCCAAGACTTTAATTTTGTATTGGGCGATTTCAACTGTCAGAGCACTACATGGGGCTATAAAGAAACTAACAGCAGCGGAGTGGAACTAGAGGCCTGGGCTGAGGTACACGATCTGCTGCTCATACATGACCCAGAACTGCCAAGCTCCTTTAATAGTGGCAGATGGAAGAAAGGGCACAATCTGGATAAAATCTTTGTTAGCAAGAAACTCGCTCGCCAATGTCGAAAAGTGATTGGGGAGCCAGTTCCCTATACGCAGCGTCGGCCCATAATTTGCACGGTCAATGCAGTTGTTAAGCCTGAACAAGATCCTTTCGAAAGAGGGTTAAACTTTAAAAAAGCCAATTGGAAGAAATTTAGAGAGCTCATTGATGTAGAAATAACAAAAATCCCCCCCGCCTCCCCACAACCTGAGATGTACGACTCTTTTGTCAAACTCGTTCAGAAGGTGTCTAGGAAAACAATACCGCAGAACACAGTATACTACGGGAATGTCTGAGGACGCAAAGCCACTACTGGACAGATACCATAAGCCCTTCTATAACGACCCATTTGATGATGAGACACTTCTAGCAGGCGATGAACTCGTGTCAGTCATAGCTGGGAACCGCAAAGCCAAATGGTGTGACCTCGAGGAGAAGCTGGACATGAAAGTGAACAGTATGCGGGCTTGGAAACTGTTAAAGAACCTTAACCGTGACGCCACAAAGCCAAATGATAAATTTACTAACGTCACGGCAGACCAAGTCTCCACTACACTCCTTATGAATGGCAGAACCCACGGCAGAAAGTACCAGGAACCATCAGCACGTGATCCGGCAGAGGAAAGTCATCACCTCGAGGCACCATTTACAATGTCAGAACTTACTGCAGCCATTTCCAGCTCGAACACTAGTAGAGCTCCTGGTATCGATGAACTCGGAGTCGAGAAAATTAAAAACTTTGTCAGTAATACCGTACAGTGGCTGCTAGATTTGATAAACGCATGTGTAGAAAGGCTCCATATTCCAAAGATGTGGAGGAAAGCCCGAGTGGTTGCACTTCTGAAACCAGGAAAGGACTCTGATGATCCAAAAAACTTGCGACCTGTGTCTCTTCTATGTCACTGTTTTAACATCTTGGAACGCCTTACGCTAAGTGGCATAGAAAGCGTCTTGGAACAACAGGTCATTTCCACAGCAGGCAGGTTTCTGACCGGGCGAATCGTGCTGCGGTCCAGTCCTGAACCTGACCCAACGTATCGAGGGTGGTTTTGAGAGGAAAGAGATCACGGGAGTGGCATTCATAGACCTTTCAGCTGCATACGATACTGTAAACCATCGTAGGCTTCTTAGGAAAGTGTATATTGTGACAAGAGATTACCATTTAACATCACTGATAGGTACTTTCCTGCATAACAGGAGGTTTTTCGTCTGTCTCCAGGGCAAGAAGAGCAGGTAGAGAAATCAGAGGAATGACCTACCTCAGGGAAGCGACCTCGCCCCAGCTCTGTATAATATATACACAAGTGACCAACCCGTGCCAAACATCGCGCGCCAATTTAGGTATGCCGACGACACTGCAGTTGCAGCCCAAGGTATAAATTTCATGGATGTAGAGGAGAAATTAACCAGTACCTTGGGAGCTCTCTCCCAGTATTATGAGGCAAACCACCTAAGGGCGAACCCTTCCGAGATGCAGGTCTGTGCATTCCATTTAAAGAACAGGGAGACAAATCGTGAATTAAATGCAATACGGAGAGGTGAACGTCTCGAACATTGTAAAACGCACAAATATCTTGGTGTCACGTTGGATCGCACACTGACCTATAAACATCGTTGTAATGCCACAAGAGAAAAAAGTCTCAATTAGAAACATCATCATCAGGAAACTAACCGGCGGATCCTGGGGTGCAAACCCGAGAGTCCTGAGAACTTCAGCCCATGCGCTCAGTGTGTCAGCCGCGGAATACGCCGCTCCAGTACGGTCTGCATCAACACACGCGGGGAAACTTGATGTCGCGGTGAATGAAACGGCGCGGATTGTTGCCGGATGCTTGAGACCAACCCCAGTGCACAAGGTGTGCTTAATCATGGTGATCGCACCGCCCGACGTACGACGTGACATCGCTGCCGAAGCCGAAAGAACGAAGCAAGGAAAGGAGCTGCGCCACCAGCCTGCTGACCGACGGCTTTGACCGAGGAAGAGTTTCCTGCCACGTACCCGAGCCCTGGGAGGGTCGCCTGCACAGAATCGTTTGAAAAGGCGGCAAATCGACCCGAGAAACCCCCATAAAGACGCAAAAGAAGAACTGGCGCCTGGTGGAGACCTACCATACACAGTCTGGAGAACCCTAAACCGTATGAGGGTAGAAGTGCCAAAGGGCAACACAAACCTGCAGCAATGGGGTTTCCTAAAAGACAACGAGAACGCTGTCTGTCTGTGTGGTTCTGTCCAGCATCCTCAACACCTGCTTATCTGTCCGTATTTAGACCAGCCCTGCACAGTGAATGACTTATGGGAGGCCAATGACAAGGCCATATTGGCTGCTGAGTTTTGCAAGTTTGAAGTCTAGTTCCGGACACGGAAAGTAAGTAAGTAAGTAGGCTACATGGGAAAACGTTTCTTTCTGAGAAATATGCATATAACGTTACACGGCGGTTTGCGATTTGTATCGCAATTAACTAGTTTAGGAAAGTTCCAGTTTGATTTCATTGCATCTCTTGCTCGATTTCAGCATGCCAGAAAAGAGAAACTGGCAGTGAAAGGGACAAAGTCGTTGCAGTTTGGCCCAGAGCGACAGACGAGGACTGCAAAACTCTTGAGTAGGCCCCCCCCTCCCCATATATATATATATATATAACTATTCCAAATGTGGAAAAATAACACAAGTACACCTTTAAGTAGTGGTCCTTTCAAGTGTTGCAAATTGCAGTGCGTACATCCACACCTAGTTTTGAAATGGTGGGCTGTGCTGTAATGTGGCTAATAGCCAGACTCTTGAAAGATTCCCCAGTCAGCAGGAAACGTAGTGTTACATCCAGCCTGCGTAGTGACAGGGCATTTACCGGTATTTTATTGGTGGTGTAGGCTGGTATAATCACCAAATGTATAAACATATAATTTTATTCTTAGTTTCAAGAATGTGAGATAGCCTCCCTTATGATTGTGTCACACTTGTTAATTCCATCTTCTATCACAGACAGCAGCTTCTCGAAACAGGCCACGTCCATCCTCACGAAGGTCCGAAATTCATGCGTATACTCCGAGCCTCAGTTCTTTCATAAGCAGTGAATTTAATCCCATGCTTTTGTCGCTTTTTTTCAGCCAGGATCGAACTCACCAACAACATCTGGCTTTCTGTTTCCGTCGCCGTTCTGCCCTACTCCGAAGATTTACTGTCACTGCCAGGGCAACAGCTGCAAAAAGAAGTGGGTCCTCCATGTGCAGAATGCTGTATGAACGCATATAGCTGTGTAACCGAGTGTCGTAATGTAAAACTAAGTGTAGAGTCTGTAATTCAGAACATTAGTAACCTACATAAAAAATTAACAACTACTTAATAAATAATGATAAACAGTTTCTTATGAAAGAGGAACCTTGAGTGACATGAATAATTCGAACAGATGGCGTTCCAATATGTGACTCGGTCCCCCTCGTGCTTCACGAGGAAGAACGAACGACTCCACAACAGATCAGACAGTTCTGTTTGCGTTTCGCGCGTTACCACTGTCTACTGCGCATGCGCGCCAGGTATGTCCCGCGTGGATGGCGTAACAGGTCTACGTGAACCAGCCTGTAGTTACGGACATGCACGTTTGGGTCACTGGTGCATAGGTGTACAGTTTAGGGACAAAAGTCTAATACGGGCTTTTAGGGTGTGCCCCACGGGATTATTACAGGACGGTTACTTTTCACTATATATATGACGTAGTAGATGACGTCAGGAGTTACTTGATGCTTTTGCTGCTGCACGCGGAGGAGTCGCGATGGTGGGAAACTGCAGCGGAATACTGGAGGACCTGCAGGGGGTGCAGGCTTTGGTGCAGGGAGTCGCAGCGGACCCTCAACACGGACAGGCGTAACGTAGTGCGAGTACGTACACAGGGAGACCATTCACTGTAAGATTACAAAATAACAGAAGAAGCACTGGACAAATGCTTGTAGTATCAGCTCTTAACTTCTCGAATTTTCTCGCTGTGGCCATTTCGCGAGATGTGTGAGGGGGACAGGTAGCGTGTAGTGCGACTCTTCGTGGAAAATGCTCTCTCGGAATGTCAGCAGCAGACCTCTCCCTGATGCACAACGCCCCTCTTGCAGCGTCTGCCGCTCGAGTTTGTTGGCCGTCTCTGTGACGGTCTCGCGCCGACCAAAAGGTCCCGTGACGAAACGCGCCGCTCTTCTTTGGATCCCCCCTGTCACTTCTTCCAGTCCCACCTGCTGAGCGTCCCAGACTGACGAACAGCACTCTAGAATCGGTCGCACAAGCGCCTCGTGAGCCACGTGTTTCGTGGATGGTTTACGTTTCCTTAAGATTCTCCCTACGAATGTGTCCGGTTTCCGCTTTTGCTACTAATTGGTTTCCATGGTCATTCCACATAGGTTCGCTCTGGATAGCTACTCATAGATTTACGATAGGTAACTTACTGCTTCCAGAAATTTGTCATCAGGTATGTACTTTTAGAGTACTGGATTTCTTTTCCTATGTTTGAGCAATATGTTAGATACATTTATGTTCAGCGTCAACTACCAGAGCCTGCAGTGTTCATTAATCCTCTGCAGGTGATTCAGCAAATCTGCACCGCCCTCTGGCGTCGCTGCTTCCTTACAGACGACCGTGTCATCCGTGGAAAGCGTCAGAGACCTTCCAACTGTAATACTGTCACAGCAGGGCCACAGAACCACTTGTTCAGAATGTAGTCTGCCACTACTAGTCACACATCCACGGACAGGGATGCCAAGTCTAACTCTATGACAGCAGACAGGGGAATGAATGTTCGATATGTCGCCTGCCAGAATACGTACACGGGGACGCACAGAGATGCTACGAGTGATTTAGATATGCAAGTCCAGTGCGTGCTCTGCACACTTCTCGTAAGTTAGTGTTTTTTTATTACCTCCCACCTCACAGGCATTGTCCCAATAACTTTCTTCTCTCTCGTTCGCGAGCTGTAACGCTTGTACCGTAAACACTGCTTAATAATGTCATGACTACGTACGTTTTAATGCTCAGCATAACAATAAACATAAGATGCTAGTATCCCACCTAATTTTGTTGTATTTCACCAATGGCAAAATCAGTAAGACGATTTCTACAGCCAGTCTGTCGTTGATATTCGTAACAAGATTCCCAGTCACTGTTCAGTAGTTCCCGAGCCCTCCTAACGCCTCAGAAATGCTGCACACGGTCTTGGAGTCAACTTGACACCGCACAGACACGTTTGCCGACACAGCTGTGACAATTAACTCTGTCTTTATGCAGAGTTGCACTTCACACACCAGCTCGCGTATTGCCACTTTGGAAACCTATGGTAGACTAGTCGTGAGCTATCGTAACAGTCTGAGTTCGGCGCCTACCCCTTGGTCCATGATTTCCATCAATAAGCACTGAAGGTAACTGGAAGTCCTAATCAGCATTTCCTGATGGACAGAGAGATAGTGAAATTATTACTAACAAGTTCTCACTGCAAGTAACGTCATCAGCACGGCCCGAGCTGTATGTTAGTATTTCAACGGTGAATACGAAAGAGGAGAGGCGCGCCCTGTGAATCCCCAGTGAGGCGGCCGTCTGCCATCTGAGGTTGGGTTGGGTTGTTTGGGGAAGGAGACCAGACAGCGAGGTCATCGGTCTCATCGGATTAGGGAAGGAAGTCGGCCGTGCCCTTTCAAAGGAACCATCCCGGCATTTGCCTGGAGTGCTTTAGGGAAATCACGGAAAACCTAAATCAGGATGGCCGGACGCGGGATTGAACCGTCGTCCTCCCGAATGCGAGTCCAGTGTCTAACGACTGCGCCACCTCACTCGGTTCTGCCATCTGGCGCGCCGCCCCGTGAGTCCGCCCTGTCACCCTACCCGCTCGCCAGCCTGCCGCAGCAAAATCTTCCCACACCACGCATTCAAGCGTAGCAGCAAAAGGCAATGCGTAAGCGTGGGCAGGGGTGTGACGTAAACGCCACACGAAGCCTTTGTACTGCGTCTTTTCCACACCCAGTAAACACCAACAGCTTATGACAGTTCTTTGGGGTACTGCGGAACTTGCCGTCCGCATCTGTCGGTTTTGATGCGCTAAGAGCGGCGTGTCGAGTTCTGGCTGTAAGCAAGTCTCAAGGTCCACTGTCGCGGAATCCGTGTTCATTTTTGTACAGCGTAGCTTCGTTCTGCGAGGACCTCGTAATACGCAACCACAAAACGTGTCCCATAACTGTACAAGAGCCCGACGTCAACGATATAGGCGCATAATTATGTGCCTCTGTCCTGCGGTCCTTCTCGAAAACGGAAACGACCCTCGCTTTTCCCCGGTCGCTAGGTACCCTCCCTTGCTACGGCGATTCGCCGTGAACTGCTAGGGAGGGGACGAGGCAGATGGCAGACAGGTCCATTCTGAGAATCTTCGGGAAATGTAGTCCACCAACAGAGACAGTGGCTTACAAAACACTCGTTCGACCAGTACTTGAATACTGCTCGCCAGTATGGGACCCGTACCAGACAGGGCTGATACAGGAAACAGAGGAGGTCCAGAGGAGAGCAGCGCGTTTCGTCACAGGTTCGTTTAGCAAGCGCCAAAGCGTCTCGCACCTCCTCAGCCGTCTGCTGCGGCAGGCGCTGCAAGAGAGGCGTTCCGCGTCACGCCGTGGCCCACTGCCGAAGTTCCGAGAGCGAACACCGCTACAGCAGTCGGCCAGTGCGTCGCTGCCCCCTGCGTGCGTATCGCGAAAAGTCCGCGAAGGTGAAACTCAGAGAGGCTTCCCAGCAATCGCTCTCCCCGCGAACCACACGCGACTGGAACAGGGAGAGGGGGGGAGCGACACCGGTTCACAAAACTACCCTCCGCCACACACCGTTACGTGGCTTACGGAGTAGAGATGGAGACGCAGAGCAGCAGGAGTCGTAATTTCCTTTAAACTCTGAGTTGTCTGTCTTCAGTTCTTATCAGCATTTCGCCGTTTTGTTTTACGAACTGAACTGAAATGACGTGAAAGTGAGACAGTTTTATTTGCAACCGTGTGCGTAGTGCTGTTTTCTTTAGTGACTGTTGTGGGAAATGACGGCATCTCAGCTGTTGGCATTCTTCCTATCCTAGGTCGCCGGCCATGGTGTTTATCTTGTTTTCAAACTGTTGTTCATTGCTAATAACAAACTTGAGGAGGAGTTAAACGTAACGTCAGGCTATTGTCAGTCTGTGCAACGCTTCGGGGAGCTGCCTCTCTTTACGCCAGATCTTGCAGAAAAGTGTGGTCAACATCTGTCCATCAACTATGCCATACTGTATCCCTATAGGGTTCTGTTCGAATACAGTAATTGGTTTCCTCAAAAACATTCAAAGATACAAGTAATTTCATTTCCGTAAACAAACAAAATTTGAATTTTACCTCAGTTACCTCATACGGTATCTGTACCGTTTTACAAGCTGACGGTACGTTACGAGACTCCCACCTAAAGTCACCTCCCACTCCAGCCTCTGGCTAGTCTCTATGGACGCTGTCGCACATTTAAGCCTCACCCACATATCTCTGTCAACGACGAGTCTTTAAGGGACAAACATTAAAGGCAGAAGAAGTGACACACCTCAGCTCTGGAAACGACACAGGAGCTGGAGGCGCACGCGACTCGCCTGCTGGAAAGCCGCTTCCCTCCAGAATGAAATCCGCCCGTCCCACCAGCTGAGTGGCTCAGTTTCCACCCACGCGCTCACATTAGCTTCACTGTCAGCTGTTGGTGCTCTACAAGACAAAGAGCAATCCATAAAGGGGGTCCAAAACTGGACGGAAAATGCTATTACGACCGATAGCCGAGTTCTTTAATACGCTCTTAAAACATGTAAATGGCGTACATCTAACCGATCGCTTGAAACACGGCTGCTTACAAGCGTCAAACGTAGAAATTTCCATCGTTTGTTTCGTGCCTCTACAATCGAACTGTGACACGTCTGCTGTCTAAATGTTTACGCTGTAGTTGGTTCTCCCTCCGCGAAGTAGCGCTGCGGCATCTTGCGCATTCCGGCCACGTAGTGAAACAGTGGCGCAGCGATGTTGAAGGCGACAGAGGACAGAGTCGTCAGCAGAGTCTGCTCGGACCAAATGCGGTCTCCACTCTACGTCAAGTTTAAATACAGGGAGTCTCAAAAGGTGCGCTGCGACGTCAGTGTCGCATGATTCGACTTTTTAGGGAAAAAGTAAAGTTTGTGTGGCGCACCAGGTCAAGAAGTTTCATTCTGGTTCTTTAACAAAGTTGTACCCGCTCCCTGCTTGTGACGCGTTCCGTGTCTCGTCGTTCAAGACGCTTTCGGAATGTCGGCGTACCGTCGCACGAGTGCTTCGCCGTTGTTCCGGTGCCTTCAGAAGAGACTTACGTCGGGAACGACAGGAAAACCTGCCCAGGTCCCTCTCCGCCTTCCCCGCTGCTCCTCGTGCTGCGTGTTCGGCGCTTCAGACGCACTCTCGCTGCTTACAGCAGCTTCCCGCGCCATTTTCTTACTGATGACAAAAGAGGGCGGGGGTTTCCTATACCGCGTTCTCGAGTATCTCTCAACTTCGGTGCCTGGCTGTGTTTCAGTAAACCTAGCGGCACACGATTCTGCGATTCGTTTGTGGTTCCTGCGACCCTGTAACTAAAAAAAAAAAAAAAAAAATGCCATCCTATTTTTCACTTACGCTGCTCTTGTCGCCCGGAGAGGGGAAACGTTTATTCGTTACCTGACGTAGAACTGGTTCAGACAAACTTTAGATTTTTTTCTCTAAATTAATTACGAGTCGGGCGCGAACGGTGTGTGTGTGTGTGTGTGTGTGTGTGTGTGTGTGTGTGTGTGTGTGTCTCATCTTACGAAACCATGCCCCATCCAGGGCGAACACATCTGCTACGATAGAATTACTGTGCACTTTCCCATTTGCACGCCAAATTTTTATGAGGAATCGTATCTGGTATTCCGATAACATCTGTGACCGGCGAATAGTAAGGAAAGACTCTTGTTTCATTCACACAGGTGCTTCGATGTAAAAAGCGAAACTTACAGCTACGATTAAAACTTTCTAGCTTATATACGTACGCTTCCGGAGACAATATTTACCGCCTTTAATATTACTCATTATTGGTATCTAAAGGAGGGAGGGAGGGAGGGAGGGGGTCCCCAGTGGCCGCCGCACCCCAGTCCAGCCACACAGGCCGCCCCCGCCGCCCCCCACACTTCACGCCCCGCCTTGAGTGAAAAGGCTTCGGACGTATTAACAGAAGTAGGAAACGTTTTCCCTCATCGATTCCGAACCAATAGCCTTCTCCTCTTCCTCCTCACGACTTCACTGACTCACAAGCACACGTGGACAACTGTTCGCTGTCTTTATGTAAAATATTGCCAAAGTACTGCTAAGCCTGCCCCATCACACAAGTGGTATCAGACAGTTGCTTTACACACGCCGTCAGCGTAAAACTACCAGACTCGTGCAAAAGCAATGTGTGAAACAGTTCCTGAGAGGCGGTTTCGATTTACTCCGCCTCTCATGTAGCTGATAACAGTATCCAGTACTCCAACCGAGAAAAGGGAATCAGTTACATTTCAGCGTCGGCCGTAATTGCAACACCGATCGCGATTCCAGGTCATGTAGTACACGTGAAATGCAAGCACACACGTAGCTACCATTTTTTTTTTTACATAGTTGATCTACCTCGTAAGCCAAATCATCTTCGTCATCATATGTCCGCTTAGTTCATCATATGTCCGCTTAGTTGACTCGTTTACATGTCGTCAGCAACAGGGAGACGAACGTTTTAACTGACGAGCAATGTCTAAAGTGCGGCGGAACAGCCCAGGGCCGAAAGCTTCGTTACAGTTGGTGACGGAATCTCTCGCGACGCCATTCCTGTGTGACGGACGCTCTCCGTATTCTCGCCACGTCACACTCTAACAGCGAATCAAGATCAGGACGGAGAACTCCGGCGCCTTTTTTTCGGGAGCATGTCAATGCCGTCGTGCTGGCAGGTAGCGAGTCGACGTCTGCGACGCCGTTGCCCCACGCCGATACGTGGCCGAGTGGGGCGACTCCCCTGCCGCCTGTCCACACTGAGACCAATGGGGCCGCCCGTGCTGCACTCACTGCTGGGGAGCCTGCACTCCACGGCCTCTCCGAGGGCACAAAATGTCCAGACTTTTAGTTGTTTAGCACAGCAGCTGTACTGCTCCGTTTTGACAACTGTTACACGTCCTTGTGATGAGTAGAAAACGGCGCGAAATGTTAGAAATATGGAGTCGCTCCCGTAATTAACTATTCCCTCGGCCTGACTTGCGTTTAATGTTTACAGTTTCTTAATATTGCTTACAGGGGAAGCTCCCCATCGCACCACCCTCATATTTAGTTATAAGGTGGCACAGTGGATAGGCCTTGAAAAACTGAACGCAGATCAATCGAGAAAACAGGAAGAAGTTGTGTGGAACTACGAAAAAAATTAAGCAAGATATAAAAAATGAGTAGTCCATGTGTAAGATAGGCCACATCCTGGATAGTCTGAGCTTAGGAGCGCCGTGGTCCCGTGGTTAGCGTGAGCAGCTGCGGAACGAGAGGTTCTTGGTTCAACTCTTTCCTCGAGAGAAAAGTTTAATTTTTTATTTTCAGACAGTTAACTGTCCGTCTGTCGCGAGGTAACTGTGCCGCAGTGTGGGGACGCTACACATAAACAAACATCGAAACACACGACGTCAGTCGACTACAGCGCACGGAAGAGAGAGTATTACTGCTAACGAGGCTCGCTGGCTGACCGTTGACTGTTCGCTACTTTGGACGAGAGTGCATTAAATACGGGACATGCATTCCGTGGGCAATATGAATCCACCGAATATTGCTCGCGACTTCAATAACAAGGTCAATGAATATTTTCCTGTGGAGGAATCGGTTGACCTGTGACCTTGCGATCAAATGTTTTCGGTTCCCATTGAAAAGGCACGTCCTTTCGTTTACTAATCGCACGGTTTTGCGGTGCGGTCGCAAAACACAGACACTAAACTTTTTACAGTGAACAGAGACGTCAATGAACGAACGGACAGATCATAACCTTGCGAAAATAAAGAAAGTTAACTTTCCACTCGAGGGAAGACTTGAACCTAGGATCCCTGGTGCCGCAGCTGCTCACGCTAACCACGGGACCACGGTGCTCCTGACAGCACATTCTCCGTGATGTTGCCTATCTTGCGCAGTGACTACTCGTTTTGTATATTTTGCTTATTTTTCCGTAGTTCCACACAACTTCTTCCCGTTTTCTCGATTGATCTGTGTTCAGTTTTTCAAGGCCTGTGCCAACTTATAAATAAATCTGAGGGGGCTGCGATGGGGAGGTTCCCTTGTTAGTACATATTCACATTTGTTTTTGATGAATCGGCGAGCAATTACATGACAGACGGTGGCGAGAATTCCTCGGCGTCATAGCAGCCTCTAGAACTCACACAGAGACGTAAAAGTGTAGTATCGAGGAGAGGCGTGTGTTCCCACTTGTGGCTGCGTGTCTCTCTCTCGACTGTACACAACTGCGACGACAAATCGTCCACTCACGCGACGTACTTACACGAGCACCGAATATTCGCCGCCACGTCTACATCTACGCCCCCTCGATACGCTGCAGACCAGTGCCTAAGTGCATGGCAGAGGGTACTTGGCACGGTGACTCACTGCCGCCCCAGTGAGGAGCGCAGTGCGGCCGTGGCGAGTGCTGAGGCGGCCGGCCTGGCTCCGCCTCCAGCGACGCACAGTGAGCGGCTGGAGAGCGCCTCCAGAGTCCTCGCTCGGCCAAACTTTCCAGTCGGCCACTCGTGGGAGAGCTTGTGTCTCTCTTCAGACGTCTGCGCATTGAGTTTCTCCAAAACTTCCGTGACACTGTCCCGTGGGCCACACAAACCTGTGTTGCCCTTCTCTGTACACGTTCAGAAGCCCCTGTCGCTGCTGTGTGGTGCGGCTCCCACACACCCGGGCGTCATTCTGCGAGGCTAATCCCAAGAGTGAGGTCTGCTCTCTGTCTGTCAGTGCAGGACTCTGTCTGTGTGGCAGCTGGCCGCGCCGCTGTGAAGAGTGCGCCACGCGCTGTGTGTAAACACGCGCACGCCGCGCTGAGGCGCTCAGTCTCGGCTCGGCAGCCGTTGCGGATGGAGCTGCCGTTGGATGTCGGATGTTACCGCCGAGTGCGAACTGCGCGTTATTTTTCAACGCAAATGGTACTGCTCCGGTTGAAATCCGTCGCCAACTGACGGAAGTCTATGGTGAATCGTGTGTGGATGTCAAAAATATTCGTAAGCGGTGTAGAGAGTTTGCAGTTGGTCGGACCGAAATTCGCGACGAACAAAGGAGCGGGAGACCGTCAGTTTCTGAGGAGACAGTGTTGAAGGCTGAGGAAAGCATGCCTCGAGATCGGCGGATCTCCCTGGATGGTCTCTGCACGTCGCTTCCTGAGGTTTCCCGAACCACCGCTCACAGAAATTTAAGAGAAACGTCGAACTACCGGAGTGTGTGCGCAAGATGGTTGCCACGCGTGCTGACTGAGGACCACACGCGGCAACGAGTTGATGCTTCCTGCGGATTTCTTCACCGCCTTGCAGCCGAACGGGACAACTTTCTGGACTCAATTGTCACTGGTGACGAGAACATTTGGGCGGAAAGCGATTCAGCTCCGACGACGAGGTGAAAGAACAGGTTCATATCTTTCTGAACAGCATGGCGGCGAGCTGGTATTACATGGGCGTACAAAAACTGCCACGGCGTCTACAAAAATGCGTCGACGGAAATGGTGATTATCTCGAAAAATAGCTAAATGTTCAAGGTGTAAACTGATGTGAACCATTGTAGAAATAAACAGGTCTATGTACTTATAAAAAAAATAGGAGAGCTTACTTTTGAGATTACCCTCGTATGACGGAACCCACAAGTGTTCCGTAACCGATATCGCCTGTATACTGGCTCCACTGTCAGAGTATACTGCCAGAGGCCCGAAGTCATCCTCGCCTCATTTCTCCCCAGATCACTACTTTTAAATTCGTCAGCACGGGGTAAACGAACACATAAAATGACACGTAACTGAACGGAAGTCCCCTCAATACAACTCTGGACAGAAAAATTTGTTCAATTCGGAAAGGGAGTTTCGGACGCTCACGGTTTTCTCACTGCCTCAGATGTGAATAAAAGTGCGAGATTCGGACGAAAGCCACCGGCGGCTTTTGCCGCTCAGCTGACTGCAGTCCCGCCGTCGATGTCTGCCGCGCCGTGTCCGCCCACCGACTCGTAAATAACTGGGCGAGTTGCTGTGCGGTCTCTGAGCGCCGCGGCAGAGGAACTCGGGTGCGCCGTGCTGACACACCCACAGAGCCGGCAGCTGCCGCGGATCCTCACCTCTGCGGCCTCCCTGCAGCCACAGCTGACGTCCCTCGCTTTGACGTCAACACAAGTAGCGGAAACACTTCTGCTTAAAACACTGCAGCGAATGTTTACAGCCAACACCCACTACGGTCTCGCATTGCTCGTTGCAAACGTAGTCGGGTTCCGCAACACCTTCGCGCCACAAGACACCCTCTGCACCACCGACAGCCTCGAGCAGAGCTCTGAGTGGTCTCAAACCGGAGGGCCGCCTCACGACACATCCGGCCGGTGGCGCCAGGAATTCTAAAGGAGACACCGGCAAACCCACCACGACTCATTCCCCTAATTTTCTTTCTCTCGACATCAACACCAATACAGCCGCTCCACTTTGTTCTCTCAGCTTCAGTAAGACGACTTTCAGCTCTTCTTCGCTTTGTGCCATCCGTGTGGTATCGTCTGTTTTTCTGAGGTCATTTACAATTCTCACCTGTTGTTTGAATTCCGGTTTGCTCTTCATGTAGCCCGGTATTGCTCATAACGTGCTCTGCACACAGACTGAATAAATAACGCGACATGCAGCACTCCTTTCTGATTCTCGACCATTCAGTTGCTCCGTACATGGTCCTCACCGTGACCTCGTGGTCGGGATACAAATTCCGCGTGAGGTAAACGAGGCGGTCCGGTACTGCCTGCGTTTTAAGCATCTCACATTATTGTCATCGGCACAATCAAATGCTTTGGCATAATGAATAACGCAGAGGCACCGGTCTTTCGGGAATTGTCCGGCCTTCTCTATGGATTCAGTGTTCAGAAATCAGAACAGGAAGAGCTGTACTTCGATACTGCTGGGAGGAACGGAGGAATTCCTAGTGGATGACATCAGGGTCAAAGAGAGATTCCCAAACAGATACTGGATTTTAAGGCATACCCAGAAGCAGATATAGATTCAGGCCACAATTTAGCAATGATGAAGAGCAGACTAAAGTTTATGACACTCGCCAGGAAGAGTCAACATGGAAAGAAGTGGGCTACTGAAGAACTGGGGAATTATGATGTGGATCTGATTCCTCTGTGGCTGTACGTCCTGTGATAATGAAAACCACAGTGGGCTGTTCAGCTGAAGAGCAATGGTCCTCTCTACAGAGGGGAATCACAGGTAGTGGAAAGACAAATATAGGTACAGGTAAGGTCACTGCGGTTAAGAGAAGAAAAACTTCTACTGAGCGTCGAAAGAAAAGCGTACAAAAATCCTTAGGAGATGATTGGAATACAAAAGAATGAAATAAATAGGAAGTGCAGGGAAGCTACAGCGAAACTGCTGTGGGAAAAAATCGCACAAATGCCAGTAGGACTCACTCGCTCAAGGTTCCGCACAAACTTAGTTAATTATGGAGAGAGTTCGTCTGCAGATCCTGATGAGTGACTTTACGAGTATTAAAATATGTGACATAGCGACTGTATTGACATAGAAGCTTAGGTTTGTTACAGTGACAAGCAACTGTAGACCTGATAATTTGAAATAAATTTCAACTCGACGCCTCTACCCGTTTCTGAGAAAGCATGGGTGAGTCTTAAGAGACAGGCAAACAGACAACAAACTGATCATGTGAGGCTTTCGTTTTTACCAACCATTAAAACAAAGTTGTTTGTCGCTGCGGCGGAATCTTCGCACGAAATTTCAACCACCAACTTTCTTCTCTGCAAGCGAAAATATTTTCTGGACGCCGACCTACAAAGGCAGAAACGATGGTCATAACAAAATAAGGGAAATCAGAGCTCGCTCGGAAAGATACAGGTGTTTGTCTTTTCTGCGCGCTGTTCGTGTTTGGAATAACAGAGAATTATTGTGAAGCTGGATCGACGAACCCTCCGCCAGGCACTTGAGTGTGACGTGCAGAGTGTCCACGTAGAAGCGGGAACAGAGGCGCATCCAGCTTGTCCGGACGACATGTGCAACCAATAATGGCTGTTGCCGAGGTTGAGAACACCCACACGAGTGCAGCCAGTCCAGTTCACGTTGTTTACAAAATGTTGGTTACTTTCCGCTTGGCGCAAAAGTCATTCGCGAAACGGTATTCGTCGAATGCGGATGCCGACCTCCAGCTGTGGCCTTTTGTCTTCCGGTTGAACATTTTCTCGTTATAGGATGACTTGGGAAGATGTGCGAGGGTTTCACAGACGAATCTGCTGCGTTTAGGAAGGATGCGACGCCAGAAGGCTGCACAATTGCGACGACAGCGGCGGGTTTCGCAGCCGGTGTGGTCACCGTTTCTTTACTTCTTTCATTGTTTATTACAAAAAAATAAAAACTATGTTTCTGTTACCCTCGATGATTTAAAACACGCATAACACACAAAATGATAAAAGTATGGCGAAAACTGGAACGGTCGCTCCTTTCTAGTCTCTGTACATCTTGTCGTCCGTCTTCTTTCCCTACTGCAACGTTAGTTTGAGGCAGTGCTCCGTATCTGGTGCACTGTACTTGTCTACCACTACTTCAGAATACCTCCTCGTGCTGGCCATGAAGGCCCCACACCATGCAGGCGCGGCGCGAGCCGAGCGGCGCCCGGAACCCTGGAGAACCAGCTGGAGCGGCTGGACAGTGCTCAGCGACTGTAGTCGGGTTCCAGCCTGGACACTGGGCAGTGGGTGAGCTGCTCCAGACTGGACACTGCTCACTCCACACGTGCTTTCCAGTTCGTATCCAGTCTGTCTGTGTGCAGCGACCACAGACCAGGGTGACTGGTCCGCCGTGTAAGTGAGACTCCTCTCGAATGAGCCCGGACCCCTGACGCGGTCCGCCCACACCGCTGCAGACTCTCACCGCTCGAGGCCTAACCACAGTCTCCAGCACTTGGCGTACGGCCGCGTCTGCGTCCGACTCCGCCGTCGGTAAATGTTGTGGGGCCTGACGGGAGCTCCGTCCCTCACCCGGCACCGTCGCCAGCAGCGGCGAGTCGGCAGGCGACGCGCGGCACTCCCCACGTGGACTCCAGCAGCTCCAGCGGCGGCTCCAGGTCCAGCGGCCGCAGACTGCTGCCCGCGTCTCCAGACACTGCTGTCCCCCAGCTGAGGCAGCGCCGTGCCCTGCTCTCCGTCCTGTCACTCAACCTGTGCACGGGACAGACACGATAATATTGGGAAACGGATCTACAGTCGCGTTAGAAAAGTTAACGCTCTCGATGCCACCGTAATTCTGTCAGAGACAGAAAAAACCAGTTGAGTGTAAAGGACAATGTAGAATGATGGAGATCAGAAGGTGAACATCAACTATACTAAAATTAGTGTATAATCGACAGGACAGTCTATTACATCAAGCGATGCAGACGACTATACATTACGAAATCAGAAAATGCAAGTAGTACACGAATTCTGCTATTCCCGCAAGGAACTAACTGGGTGATGGCAGAAAAGAGGTCAATATAATATGCAGAGTGACAAAGTCAAGAAGGTCTATCCATAAAAAATGTATTTATATCAGAATATTAAAAACTTAAAATTAATGGAAAAATAAAATGAATAAAACAAAACCTGAATGAGACAGAGAACACCTTCCCATTACCCACCCCCCTTACACAGTTCCTCGACATTGTGAAATACGTTGAATGTTGAAATTTGAGAAATCCGTTCAGATTGGTGACTGCTTGGGGATGCATACTCTTCTGAATCAGGACACCTGTTGCAGTCAATAGATTAGGATACTGATTGAGATTGATATACATTTTGTAAAATTCTATCAGTGCATTCTGCGAGCACAGGCAATAATAATGTTGCACATTGCCCGTGTGGCCAACATAGTGTGCTCTTGAGTCACTGGTGGGGAAAAAGCAGGTTAATCTTAAATCATTCTTCTCACATACTACTGTGTCTGAAAAAACAACTATGTCAGGCTGTGATGTACCGGATTCTTCGTGGCCCACGGTCCATATGTTGGACAGCCCTCTGCTAGTGTATGCGGCAGTAAATCCCATTACAATGCCAGTGCTATGTATGCTTGTTGACCGGTCTGCCTGACCGGAGGCCCTAGCCACACGGCATTTACATTTAGGCCAAAAGTGACCGAGGCAGGAGGAGTACCTGATGTGGGAAACAGATCAGGGAGAAAGAGACAAGAAAGAACAACAAAGATGCGTCATCTGTATATATAAAAGGTTATGTCCTTACCAACTGACTGACTCACTCATTCTCTCACTCACTCCTCATTGCCCTAACAGCTGAGGAGAGAAATTTGAAATTTACGGGGATGTGATCTTACACTGTAGGCATTGTTTAGGACGCACTGTTCGAAATTCTGCTACTAAGCCAGTGAAATAGTGGCAAAAATGGCTCTGAGCACTATGGGACTTAACATCTGTGGTCATCAGTCCCCTAGAACTTAGAACTACTTAAACCTAACTAACCTAAGGACATCACACACATCCATGCCCGAGGCAGGATTCGAACCTGCGACCGTAGCGGTCACGCATGTCCAGACTCAAGCACCTAGAACCGCTCTGCCACTCAGGCCGGCGAAATAGTGGTTGAAAGGCTTTTTAAAAATGTGGTAGTATTACCGCAATTTTGACAAGAGAGCAACAAAAATTGGTACTTGGTTCCTCTGTCAGAATTAAGAAAAAAAGAAACATGTTTCAGCATTTTTGGAAAATCAACTACTAAGGGGGTAAAGCATTATTTGAAAATAAATCACTATTAAAGACCTGCTAAAGCATTTATGGAACTACATCTACGAAAATTGGTATTTGACTTCTCAGTTGGAAATACAAAAATTACACATTTCAGTGATTTAGGAAATTCAGCCCCTTAAAGGGTGTGAAACAGGGAATGAAAAGTTTTATGAAATTATTTCATTATGAAAGCGTTTTAAAAGCTAAATCTATGAAATTCCTATTGGGCTTCTCAGTATGAAACAAAAAACACTTCTTACACTGATTTTGAATCTCGACACCTAAGGGGGTGAAACTGCGAATTTTTCGTTATAATACAAAAATTTTAAAGTGAAGCCTGTGAAAATTGTTATTTCACTTCTCAGTTAGGCCTATATACAAGGAAATGTGTCTTTGGAGACGAAAGTTTCTATTGATAATAACAGCACAAAAACGCAAAGGGAGGAGTTAGCGAAAACCTTGGACTCCATCTACCAGAACATGCTTTTTGGTCAGAAGTAATTAATTTCATAATAATTCTTCAGTTGCTAAAGTTTATCCGTTTTCACTTTAAGGCATATATATACCTGCAGAATATCAATATTTGAATGTTATTGAAATAATATTGTTGACACGTGTGTGTGAGATTGACATAGAACATACTTAAATTAGGTACTATTTTTCATGTAGAACAACATCTGATCTGGAGCAAGATTTCAAAACGATCCACCTCTCCCTCCTTTTCCTCTGTGTTCCACATCGCACAAATAGAGTACCTTGCATTCGGGCGTAGGTGGCTGCATTGGGACTGCGTAACAACCGGTGTGTGCTGAAGTTTAAAACTTGTACGTTCAGAATGCCATAACTGGTTACTGTTGAAGTTTTGGTCCAAATTTTTTTTATGGGACCAATTTTTGGGGATATCATCTTACCAATCTGGTTTTTCTCCTTAAAATATGCTGTTAGGGTGGTCATTACTCACGAGATGGTGGAGGCTGATTGGAATGCATGATTTTTGCCTCATGTCATGAACAAAGACTGAAAGTGTTTAATGTCTAATGCCGACTTGGGAATTTTTCCTTTGTGTGAGACAGGGGTACAAGATAGTGTTATGATTTAGAGTTCTAGATTCGCATGTTTTACTGTTGATGTCATTTCTGCGTAATCTTTCATTGACTATATTAGTACCCATTTGTATTGAGATATACTGTGCAATTTCAAATACTCACGAGTGCCGCAATAAACTTGGAGCAGTATGTCTATCATCTATGAAAGCAATCGTTCATTAATTACATCAAAATAGGTTATTTTGAGAATTTTCAAACACTAAAAAATGTATTTTCCCTAGTTAACGTTAAAAATGTTTTCGATATATAATTTACTTCACAGCAGATCAGTGATGTGGTTCACAGTTCTGCCGAAGAATACATCCACCCTGAACTTCATTTTGTATCAATGCAGGCCGACCAGTGTGGCCGAGCGGTTCTAGGCGCTTCAGTCTGGAGCCGCGCTACCGCTACGGTCGCAGGTTCGAATCCTGCCTTGGGCATGGATGTGTGTGATGTCCTTAGGTTAGTTAGGTTCAAGTAGTTCTAAGTTCTAGGAGACTGATGACGTCAGATGTTAAGTCCCATAGTGCCATTTGAACCATATCAATGCAAATAAACGTGCATTTTTGAGAATTTTTGGAAGCTATCATTGTATTTTGCATAATCTACGAGCAATTTGTAGACAATCGACGTTTGTGATCCAGTTACTGTAGCAGATTTACTAACTAACATCTAGTTTTCCTTTCAAGAGCAGTAGCCCTATGTATTTCCTGCATTTATCATAAATTAACTGTTTTTTTAATTTTTTTTTATGAGTTTGCTAACAACTGTAATTAATCGCATAACGGTTTAGGAAACTAGTAGTTTTTACCATAGGTTTTTGTGTTGCCTTAATAGAAATCGAGTAACTGCTTAAATTCTTACAGGGGATTAGCAACTTTATTAAAAGATAATCAGCGCACTTAATTCGAAGTCTTGCAACCTACGTCCTCAATTATTTGCTTGACGTATTCCAATCTCTGTCTTCCTCTACAGTTTTTGCCCTTTACAGCTCCTTCTAGTACCATGGAAGTCATTCCCTCATGTCTTAGCAGATGTCCTATCATCCTGTCCCTTCTCCTTATCAGTGTTTTCCACATATTCCTTTCCTCTCCGATTCTGCGTAGAACCTCCTCATTCCTTACCTTATCAGTCCACCTAATTTTCAACATTCGTCTATAGTACCATATCTCAAATCCTTCGATTCTTTTCTGTTCCGGTTTTCCCACAGTCCATGTTTCATTACCATACAATGCTGTACTCCAGACGTACATCCTCAGAATTTTCTTTCTCAAATTAAGGCTGGTATTTGATATTTGTAGACTTCTCTTGGCCAGAAATGCCTTTTTTGCCATAGCGAGTCTGCTTTTGATGTCCTCCTTGCTCCGTCCGTCATTGGTTATTTTACTGCCTAGGTAGCAGAATTCCTTAACTTCATTGACTTCGTGACCATCAATCCTGATGTTAAGTTTCTCGCTGTTCTCATTTCTACTACTTCTCATTACCTTCGTCTTTCTCCGATTTACTCTCAAACCATACTATGTACTCATTAGACGATTCCGTTCAGCAGATCATTTAATTCTTCTTCACTTTCACTCAGGATGGCAATGTCATCAGCGAATCGTATCATTGATATCCTTTCACCTTCTATTTTAATTCCACTCCTGAACCTTTCTTTTATTTCCATCATTGCTTCCTCGATGTACAGCTTGAAGAGTAGGGGCGAAAGGCTACAGCCTTGTCTTACATCCTTCTTAATACGAGCACTTCGTTCTTGATCGTCCACTCTTATTATTCCCTCTTGGTTGTTGTACATATTGTATATGACCCGTCTCTCCCTATAGCTTACCCCTACTTTTTTCAGAATCTCGAACAGCTTGCACCACTTTATATTGTCGAACGCTTTTTCCAGGTCGACAAATCCTATGAAAGTGTCTTGATTTTTCTTTAGCCTTGCTCCCATTATTAGCCGTAACGTCAGAATTGCCTCTCTCGTCCCTTTACTTTTCCTAAAGCCAAACTGATCGTCACCTAGCGCATTCTCAATTTTCTTTTCCATTATTCTGTATATTATTCTTGTAAGCAGCTTCGATGCATGAGCTGTTAAGCTGATTGTGCGATAATTCTCGCACTTGTCAGCTCTTGCCGTCTTCGGAATTGTGTGGATGATGCTTTTCTGAAAGTCAGATGGTATATCGCCAGGCTCATATATTCTACACACCAACGTGAATAGTCGTTTTGTTGCCACTTCCCACAACGATTTTAGAAATTCTGATGGAATGTTATCTATCCCTTCTGCCTTATTTGACCGTAAGTCCTCCAAAGCTCTTTTAAATTCCGATTCTAATACTGGATCCCCTATCTCTTCTAAATCGACTCCTGTTTCTTCTTCTATCACATCAGACAAATCTTCACCCTCATAGAGGCTTTCAATGTATTCTTTCCACCTATCTGCTCTCTCCTCTGCGTTTAACAGTGGTATTCCCGTTGCACTCTTAATGTTACCACCGGTGCTTTTAATGTCACCAAAGGTTGTTTCGACTTTCCTGTATGCTGAGTCTGTCCTTCCGACAATCATATCTTTTTCGATGTCTTCACATTTTTCCTGCAGCCATTTCGTCTTAGCTTCCTTGCACTTCCTATTTATTTCATCCCTCAGCGACTTGTATTTCTGTATTCCTGATTTTCCCGGAACATGTTTGTACTTCCTCCTTTCATCAATCAACTAAAGTATTTCTTCTGTTACCCATGGTTTCTTCGCAGCTACTTTCTTTGTACCTATGTTTTCCTTCCCAACTTCTGTGGTGGCCCTTTTTAGAGATGTCCATTTCTCTTCAACTGTACTGCCTACTGCGCTATTCCTTATTGCAGTATCTATAGCGTTAGAGAACTTCAAACGTATCTCGTCATTCCTTAGTACTTCCGTATTCCACTTCTTTGCGTATTGATTCTTCCTGACTAATGTCTTGAACTTCAGCCTACTCTTCATCACTACTATATTGTGATCTGAGTCTATATCTGCTCCTGGGTACGCCTTACAATCCAGTATCTGATTTCGGAATATCTGTCTGACCATGATGTAATCTAATTGAAATCTTCCCTTATCTCTCAGCCTTTTCCAAGTATACCTCCTCCTCTTGTGATTCTTGAACAGGGTATTCGCTATTACTAGCTGAAACTTGTTACAGAACTCAATTAGTCTTTCTCCTCTTTCATTCCTCGTCCCAAGCCCGTATTGTCCTGTAACCTTTTCTTCTACTCCTTCCCCTACAACTGCATTCCAGTCGCCCATGACTATTAGATTTTCGTCCCCCTTTACATACTGCATTACCCTTTCAGTATCCTCATACACTTTCTCTATCTGTTCATCTTCAGCTTGCGACGTTCGTAACCAGCTGGAAATCATCCTGACTATTGTCAAACGCATGGCAGCTGCTGCGAACCGGTGTGCTGGAAGAGCTCCCTGAGAGTGGTGTACCTGTGACACTTGTGCCAGAGATTCCTCGAGTACTGTCCTCTCCCGTGGATCCCGTCTCCCCTGCAGAAAGCACGGGACCCGTCATGACTCACCCGTCTGACAGCGATTGGTGCGTCAGTGGCAGACCCGGGCACCGTGTACAGGGTGGAAGGGGGCCAGGGAGGACTCGGGGTGTCTTACCGACCCCCCTCACCGACAAGTCTGAGGTACTGTCTCTCACTGAAACTGAAACCGAAACGGCTGCAGTGGGACTCATTTCTCATGTTTTTGGGAAATTGTTGTGTCTGGTGTCTGGAGGAGACAAACGCAAAAGGGCAGGGGTCTATTAACTGTCAGCAGTTCCAACGTACAGCAAGTGGTGGAATCCCTGAGGGAGGTGGCAGCGGGGGGCAGGAAATGACACCGGGTGCACTCAGTGGGTGTGCCTGGCGCCTCATTCAGCATGTTGAGGAGGCTATTCTGGCAGCTGTTGACGGAACGGGCTGCAACCGACTGCCGTTGGAACAAGTGATGCCTGTCGTCTGTGGTCATTCCAGTGACAGGTTGAGAAGACCAGCCTCGCACGCAGAGTCTCGACGAAGCTCACAGTTTGCAGCATTGTTCGAAGAAGCCATCGTGGCCCTTCGGTTCTGAGTCGAGTGGGAGGACCGGACCAGAGACTCTGAAGGTTCTACGACAAGCTGGGCTGTGCCTTTCTGGACTTGCAGCACAGGGTTGAGAACTGTAGGGTTCCCCTAAAAAGGTCAGGTGTGTGCTACATATCAGAGGCTGCTACTGTCTGTGGGGTGGACATAAGGGTTCTTCAGACTAGGTGACTCTCCATCCAATCCATATAACAATAGCTGTAGGAAACCCAGAAGTATTAGTGTAAGATCGAAAGAAATGACTCCTGCAGGCGAGAATGTTAAAATCATAATGGTAAACTGCCAAAGCATTCGCATTTAAAGTGCAGAGTTTGATGCGTTGCTGAAAAGCAATGAAGCTCACGCAATACGATGTACAGGAAGCTGCTTGAAACCTGAAATTGATAGCAGTGAGAATGTTGGGGACGATTTAAATGTATATCCAAAGGATACGCATATGGGAAATAGAGGGGGTGAATTCAGATTCACTGTGGTAGAAATCAAAGTTGCATGGGAGACCGATTGGCCAAGATTCAGTATCAGGGGTAGGCAAACTTTCGGCACAGGTCAGGAGCATGTAGAGCAGCTCTGGCTCAAGTGTAAAAGAATAGTTGACGATGCACTGGATAGATATGTACCCAGTAGAGCAGTCCGTAATGTGAGGAAACCTTCTGGGTATATAGCCACTATAAAGAAACCTCTAAAGAAACAGAGCTAGAGAAATGATGAACGACACATGTCTGGCTGTCAAAAGAGCAATGAGTGACGCCTTGAGTGACTACCGTAGCAGAATATTGTCAAGTGACATTTCACAGAACCCAAAGAAATTCTGGTCGCGTGTAAAGGCTGTTAGCGACATCAGGTTAGTGTCCAGTCCCTAGTGATTGAGACAGGAATTGAAATTGAGGGAAGCAAAGCAAAGGCTGAAATGCTTAACTCCATTTCCAAATGTAGCTTTACAAAGTGAAACACAATTGCCCAATTTAAGCCTCGTACCACTGAGAAGATGAATGAAATAGACATTAGTGTTAGCGGTGCTGAGAGACAGATGAAATCTTCAAAACTAAACAAAGCTCCAGGCTGCTGTGGAATCCTTGTCAGGACCCATACTGAATCTGCAGCTCAGTTAGCTCCTCTTCTAACTATAATCTGTTGTAGGTCCCTTGAACAAAAAACCCTGCCCATTTCTTGCAGAAATGCATGGGTCACACCCGTCTACAGGAAGGGTAGTAAAAGTGATGCACAAAACTACTGTCCAATATCCTTGACATCAACTTGTTGTAGACTCTTAGAGCGTATTCTGAATCAAACACAATGAGGCACCTCGAACAGAACGGCCTCGTCAGTGCCAACCAACACAGATTTTGAAAACATTGACCATGTGAAACCCAACTTGCACTTTTCTCACACGGCATAATGAAAACTTTGGATCGAGGCAGCAAGGTAGTTGTAGTTTTTCTTGATTTCTGAAAAGCATTTGATTCAGTATCATATATACATTTGTTGTCACAAGTGCAATGATATGAGGTATCAAGTGAAATTTGTGACAGTATTGAGGACTTTTTGGTAGGAAGGACATAGCATGTTATTCTGGATGGAGAGTCATTGTCAGATGTAGAAGTAACTTCAGGTGTAACGGAGGGTAGAAGAGAAACACTACTTGTATAGCACGTCCTTATCTAACTGCAGCCCGGCCTTATGAGTTCGCTTCCACAGTTACGTCCCGGCACGTATTTACAGAACTAGGGTAAGCGCCACTGCACTAAACTTCTTTAACACTCTATTTTTAAGTATAATAGATGTACATAGTATACTACTCCCCCATCCCAGATGTGGGGTTTGCCCCACTTTAGCTGATATACATGTGTTTTGGGACCCTTGCTGTATATTAATGACCTTGAAGACAGTATTAATAGTAACCTCAGGCTTTTTGCAGATGATGCAGTTACATATAATAAATCTATCTGAAAGAAGCTACATAAATATTCAGTCAGACCTTGGTAAGATTTCAATGTGGTGCAGAGATTGGCAGCTTGCTTTAAATCTTCAGTAATCTGAAATAGTGCACTTGACAAGCTGAGAAAATGTAATACCCCATGACTGTAGTATCAGAGAGTGACTGTTGGAATCCACCAACTCATACAGATACCTGGGTGTAGCACTGTAGGGATAAGAAATGGAACCATAATTTAGGCCCAGTCGTGGCTCAAGCAGGTGGTGAACTTTGGTTTTTTGGTAGAACACTGGGAAAGTGCAGTCAATGTACGAAGGAGACTGCTCAAGTGTGTGAGATCCATAGCAGCTAAGACTGACATTGGATTTTGGAAGCATACCGAGAAGGATAGCAGGAATGCTCACAGGCTTTTTTAATCCGAGTGAGAGAGTCACAGATACTGAAGGAAGTGAGCTGGAAGACTCTTCAAGGTAGAGGAACTGTCCAGAGAAAGTCTATTACCAGTAACAAAGTTTCAAGCGCCGACATTAAATGATTGCTCTAAGAATACACTACAGTCCCCTATGTACCGCTCACATAGCAATTGCGAGGATAGGATTAGAATAATTACTGCACACACAGAGGCATTCGAGCAATCATTCTGCCCGCGCTCCACATGTGAATGGAACAGGAACAAACCCTAATAACTGGTGCAATGGGATGTACCCTCTGCCATGCACCTCGCAGTGATTTGTGGGGTATAGATACAGGTGCACCTGTAGTTAGTTTAGTAAAACAGCCTGGACCAAAGCCACCTCACATCCGAAGCTAAGTACTGCAATTTTCTCATTCCCACATTGTTCTTGTACCCCTATATTCACAAGGTGAATAATGTAGTGACGTAATTAATTTTGACAGCGTAGTGAGGTTAAACGCCTCAGTTATAGTACATAACTGCTGTTTGTCTGCTGTTGGTAGCTTAATACTCACTTGATTACAGTGGTATTACTCAGATAAAATACAAGGGCCCTTCAGTAAGTAATGCTACATTTTTTTTTTTGTTCTCGAAACATCCATCATGTTGTTCCACTGCTCCTTGGCTATAAACCCCCCCCCCTCTACTTCAGTGTGGCCTCTGTCCACCTCTGCTGCCTGGCACCACATCAGTGTGGAAGCCGGCACGCCTCCACACTGCCTCTCCACTGGCCCATGTCTCGGCCAACTTGGAGTCCCAGAATGCTGCAGCCGCGACGTTGCCAACTCAGGGTATTGTTTTAAACTACTTCTTTGAAGTAAGTAGATGTTGTGTGGTGCCACTCACCACAGGGCCATTCTGTTCCAGGCTCAAAGTGGTGAAGCCACGTTTCATCTCCTGCGGTAACGTTCAACGAGATATCATCACCGTCAGCCTCATAACAGGCGAGCGGTTTGGTGCAGATGTTTCTTCTTTCCTCTGTGTGCTCTTCTGTTAGGCTTTGAAGAATCCAGCGACACAAACCCAGTGGACAAGTGAGTCATCACTGCCAACAGAGACGTCAAGTTGAGCACTGAGTTGCTCGGCTGTTTGTTGTTCATCGGTCGCCTCAGATAAGTGGGTCCACACGTTGCAGCACTGCGGGTCTCCCAGCCATGTGCAGACAGCCAGCTCGTGGGAGACCAGGCAGGTGTCTCACGAAACAGAGGCTGGCTCCTCCTTGTCCTTCCGATGGCAGGCGCTTTCCCCAGTGACTCGCGTGCTTCCATTCACTCTCTTGTGTCCGTAGATGTTTCATAAATGCCTGTGAATATTTGTGGTGGTGTGGTTTTCTGCCAAATGAAGTTAAAAGTAACTGCTGTTTGCTGGGAATGCACCTCAGTTGCAGATGCCAGTTTGAAAACTGGATGCAGCACTGCTGACTTTTTGGCGTGGTTTCTTCTCTGCTTATAGATGGTATCACTTGTTACACAAAAATGGAAAGTTGAGAAATCGAACTATTTACTGGTGTACAACACATTTAATTTCTTTCAGTATTTTCAAAGTTATAAGCAATCATTACCAGGGTTTCTCACCAGCTGTTTAGTTTCTTTTCAGATGAGGAAATCGGAAGTCTATTGAATAAAAGTGATAGCGATGCTAAGGAGGGTGACATTTCTCACAGCTCCAATAACAGAGACAGTGAGACAAACAAATCTGAAAGTGACAGTGATGTTGCAGCAACAGTTGCAAGTATTGCTGAAAAAATGGAAGGTAGAAAAATGAAAGTGAGCAATAAATAAGGATAACCTTCCAACATTTCATTTTCTGGTTCTACTGGCATCAGTTCGAGAGTTCAAAGACAACTGCCTCAACAACTAATCCCCTTAGATTTGTACAGAAAAATAGATCATGTGTCTTTTGGGGAGGATGTAACAGAAGAAACAGATATGGAACAGACTGTTAAAAACAAGGTCCTACTTTGAAACAGTGCTTGGTTTTCTACTACATCTGATGAAATTCAAGCATATTTTGCTGTATGTTTTCTTATGACACAAGTAAAGAAGCCAACACTTCAGTCAGCGGGTCCATAAAAAAGTCAATTCATACTCCTTTCTTTTCTGATGTCATGATTTATAGAAGAATCTTACATATTTCTAGTTTCCTTCATTTTGCAGATAATGGAAATGCAAACCGTACAAGTCATCTGGACAAGTTGCACAGTGTTATTGACCATATCAAACAAAATTTCCAAAGTGTTTATTATCCTGAAGAAGATACTGCAATTGATGAAAGTCTCGTGAAATTCAGAGGTAGACTCTGCTACTTCCAATTCAATGCCCCAAAAAAGACACATTTTCGAATAAAGTTTTCAAAATTTGTGAGTCAAATAGTGGTTAGCATTCCACATTTGATGTTTATACGTGAAAAAAACCCGAGTCAGGCAACAAAGAAATCTCAGTTGGTCAAGCTGTTGCATTATGGACCTCGTGCAACTGTATTTGGACAATGGTCAGACAGTACATGTCGACAACTGGTTCACTTTCCTGTCATCATTTGTAAGGCACAATCACCACAGGGACAGTTAGATCGACAAGGTGAAATATGGCAGACCAGTTCCAAAAATATAAACTGAAAAAAGGAGGGACTTGTATTATTTTAGCATGAGGTTATGGCTCTGAAGCAGATGGATAAAAAACGAGTAAATATTCTGTCTACTATCTATGTAGATGTCAGGGTGACAGAAGCAGGAGAAACTGATAGGAAAACCAAAACTCCAGTCCAGAAGACCCAAGCAATTACGCAGTACAGCAGTCCAATGAATGCAGACTCCGGACTGGCAGTTGTCACCTTTCCTTCGTATGAGAAGATATGCCGGAAGATACAAGGAAATTTTCTTTTATCTGATGAAGAAGTTGGATTTTCGGTTAATATATCCTAGTAAACAAAGTGACAGGGAAAAGAAACATTGTTTCAATTAGTTCAGTTAGCTGGCACATAACAGAGCTGGACTCTATAGCAGACTACCTTAGACGTGGATGGCCCAACATGGAGTTTCCCCTATAAGACTGCAAGCATCAAATTGGGCTCATTTGGTTTAGTTTATCCCCTCCCAATCCCATCAAGAAAACACCCTCCAAAAATTTTGTAGTGTCCAGAGCAAGGAAGAAGATAAGTGACACATGGTATGTGTGTAAGAAATATCTAATGCTTCTGGACGTACCACATCAACAAAAACTTGTAAATCAGTACCATCTTCACTCCTCATCGCTTCAGTAAATAGTAAGGTAAGATTTATAAAGAATTCCTATCAAAAAATTGTATAGTTTTAGGAAAAGAGTGTAACAAAGAACCCCTGAAGTTCGAGGTCGCAAAAGGCGAATGATGTTTATGGCATTGGATGGCTCACTTATGTCTGCCGTGCAACCACAATATTGGCTGTTAATGGCAACAGGGGGGCAGGACCGGAGGTGTCAATTAGTGGGCACAGCACGAGGCTACGGAGCGTAGTCGAACTCCTAAGTCGACGAGTAACTCACAACAGTCCAATAGTGCTAGTGGTGTTGATACAAAGCAAAGCAGTGGCGACGATAAACGAAGGAAACATTGCATTGTATCCAAAACGACAACAACAACAGATGCTGAAGTTGACAATTCATCAGAAAGGAACCCAATGAACTTCGTAGAGTGAGAAAGAAGATGCCGGTGACATATTGACATTTCTGCAAGATGAGTCAGTGGAGTGTGTGGTGTCCCTTATGCTCTACTATGTGGGCCATGTATGTGAGGAGTTGAGTGATGACGATACGTGCTCAGTGAGTGAAAGTAATGTGGAAACAGGCGTCGGGCCGTGTAGTTCATCAATCTTGCCAGGCGGGGAGCCACACAGCCTGCATCCGGTGAGACATAGTGAAGGACAATCGTTGTCCGAGGAGCGGGTACTAAACATGATTATGACACAGAAAATAGTCCCAAGCGCAGTAAAAAACAATTACGAACAGTTTTCGAATGAGACTGCACCAATATGACCGTGTAGTGGGTAAGAAAAACTACGGATATTCGAGGGAGGACAGGGTGCACTTGCTACAAAAAATGGCATTTGCGCATTTCGAGAATGTGCGATACAGGTTACCGGATATGCACAATAGTGACCTGCTACGTTACGCGTGCCATACTTAGTCTGACGTACAGCTTACAGCGACTCTGAAGGAAGCAGCGCATGGCTGCAAACAGTGATACAGAACTGCGAGACCAAATATCGAGCAAAACGTCAACTTGACAGCGCACACCAAGCAGTGGAATCAGCTCGAAAATTGGTAGATGAGGTAAGTTTATCTCTTCATTCAGTAAGAAAATTGTTTACAACCGTGACCAGTCGGGATTTGAAGAGGATATGCATATTAAAGGAACCCTGCAGGTTAGGGTTACCAAGAGACTTGTATCAAGGTCAGCCGACTTCAGGGCCACAATGCATTCGTATACAGTTATGTGGTCTGTTAATCTGGACGGTAAATTGGCCGGAAATGCATTTGCTGTGCTGTGAGAAGTCAGAGGTGCTCTGCTCCCTACCATTCTTTCTCCTATGCGTGATCTTGCAAGGGCAGCGGGGAGTTTTTACACCACAGCAGTGAGAGAGTGGGAAAACGAGTGGAAGAGAACAACTAGTGTGGTGTGAGCACAGCTCCTGGCCAAGGCCTGGTCAAAGTACTTTGCTCTGCCCGATTCCTGCTCTACGTATAGAAATCGTACTCCCTTAGAGCAAACTATTGCCATGAAAAGTGTGTGACATCGCAGTTCACACGATCTAGAACCACTGGAGGAATGTTTGTTGTTTTCCGTGCCTGTTACACATATTATCGCACTATGTGCAGCTATGCCTTAAAAGACGCCGAGTTCCATGATAAGATCTACAAGAGACTGTTTTGCATTTGGTTGCATGGCATAACATTCCATCAGTTGTCATTGCCCTGTTACGCTAATATGACTTTATGTGCTTTTCCTAAGAGTAGATCTGTAGCTGAACGTCCTGCAAGGTTCGTAACTCCCGAGGAGGTCGCCTTTGATCTTGTTGGCACGAACATTTGTAATCAACGTGGTGTGCCACTTTCCATTCGGTGTGAGTTGATGGTTTGTTCTGAACATATATCAGATGTTGACGATGTCCATTTTGTGAAGTGTGGTTCGTACATCCCATAGAAGGTTGATTGTTCCACCTCCTGGACACTGGTGTTCTGTGAACCTGCTCATGCACATGGTAAATCATTAGCAGCTAATATTTTTCCTGTCGTATTTGTTAACACAACACTTTCAAATGAACCTTTATGAAGACTGAACCTGTGAGGGTTACTTGTAATATAAGATATGCTGATTTTTCTAAATGTAAATGGTAAAAATAGCTCAACTGTGGGGATAATATTAGTAAGTGAACGGTTTAAGAAGTAAATTTATTGGCAAGTGGCTGTAGAGTTCCAAGACTGTCACAAACCTTTCAACACCATCTGCTCACTTCTGCTGAAGAACCACTTCATTTAGTAATGGTACACAGCCTGGAAGATAATTCCATATGACAACATAGAACCAAAAAATGCAGAATGACCCAACACTCTTACCTTTAGGTCAACACAACCAGAGATTCGTCTAAGGGCATAAAATGCTGAACTGCACTTTGAAACGTCCCCTTAGAAAAATTAATGAGTTACTGTGCTGATAAACCTCTTACATTATTTGATCTTCAAACAGCTGAGCAGAACTGAACGTACTCAGACATTTCGCTCTTTACCTATCCTGATCAACACTAAACTGACAGCCAATATTTTTAGCGCAACGCAATCTGACTTTCAATAATCCCTACAAGACAATGGCCCTGATTAAGATTAACCTATACCTTTCACAAATTACTTACAAAAATCTTCGTTACTCGAACTACTGCAATACAGCGAGCGCCACTACTGCCAGCTAAATAAAAGATTAAAACTACTGAAGGCACTAACTACTGATAGGCATAGTTAGCAAATGAAAGATTTTGATAGAGAATAAACAATGTATTTACCTTAATAGTGTTCAAAAGTCATAATATATATAACAGTTCATGACACCCAGTCTTACAAATTTACTGTCTCTGATGGACACATGTTTAGATCATCTGCTCTCAAAACTCCGCCATCTCTCTCCCCACATCCACCACTGCTGGCGGCTCACCTCCAACTGCGCAACGCTATGCGCTGTTCACATCCAGCTGCCAAACACTACAATAGTGACTATTTCAACAATGTCCACCAGCCACAGACTGCACACAGCACAGCCAGTGATTTTCATACAGAGTGCTAGGTGATGTTACCAATATAAAAACCTAAACAGCCTACTTACATAGCCCCCATGCTCCCCACAATAAATTTTACAAATTGTTTTGGGCAGTGGCCAATACAGATTTGAAAAAAATTTTCATAATTACAATAACAAAGAAATCAAATGCACACGCTTAACGATACAATGTTGGTCAAAAGCTAAAATTTTCTCACACTCCATAAAGACAGTCCTGATCCTGTTTTTCTCAAAGTCTGAGCAGGAAAAGGAAATGCACACAGAAGTAGTTGATTTCTATGCAGTCTTCAAGAAGTAATGTTGTCCTTCCAACGGAAGGAATGGAATGCAGACAGGTAATGGGTCACAACAGAGCAAACCCACAGTAGAGTCAGTCCAAGTTTTGAAGAATATTGGGAGGTAGGTCATCACAGAGCAGACCCATTGCAGTCCTTGTAGAAATAATGGTATTGGTGGGTCATCAAAGGTGCAGACCCACTGCAGTCCTTGTAGAATGGCCAGCAGCCATCTGTTGCGACTGTGCAGGTGCACAATCATCATCAAAGAGTCTTCCGGACAATATAGCAAGTCCATAAACCACCACTTGTGCACTCACAAAGTTTTTTGAATTGTCCTTAGAACCAGCAATGCTGTTAACCAGTCCCTTGCTGAATTATTAACACACTTGCAAACACTAACAGTTCCAACTTCTCACATATTGTGCATAAACTATGACCAACAGAAACGTGTGCAGTGAAATGTAACTTAATTTGAAGGACTGGTGTCTATACAACTATAAATTTACAACATAAGAATACAATTACAAAGGTACAAAATACATCATTAAAGAACATAACAAAACGATAACATTTGTGGTAATCCAAGCTTTACAAATAACATATACATCAGTGTTATTTGAATTATGACATAAGTAAATACATAAAAGGTCAGAATAACTTTCGAAACATCAACTTTACATGTGAGCTTTAAAACAAAACAGAATAAATAATGTCTAAACATCTTTACAAAGTAAATAACATATTATAAATGCAAATTATATTTGAGGATAACAGTATTCCTCATCATAGCGAATGTAGCTGAGTATTAGAAAAATTCTACAACATAAGTCTTATCAGATAAACATATAAAGACAGGAAGAACACAAATACACAAGGTACACACACACATAATGGAGTAACACAAAAGGACGGGACAGGATTTGTTTTCAGTGTGATGTTTGGTACTGCAGTCCAACCCAAAACTTCATTTCATAGATGTTTCCTGTTATTTCACTTTTTTTTATACCTTGTCAATGCATTTCTTCCAATTCATCACAACTCATTCACTTATATAGCCTACCCCCTCTTAAAATCTACTGAGCTCAGACGCTAAACTAATGGACGAGGCAATGCAGCAGTGCAAAATAATTAATACAAATAGCAACGAAAAAAATGCAAACTGGCAAAGCAAGCAGCAGTATATCTAAATTAGCAAAGCAAATGCAACATTACCACTAATATGAGCCAATGTGCAGCAAAAACAAAAATAAATCAGTAGTAAAACTGGCTTAATACAATGTAAAATTCAGTAGAACTATGCCTGGCAAACAACAGCAGCAAACGCTACAGCTTATACCTAAACATGACAAAGCTCAAGCAGAAAAAATATTACAGTAAAAATGGCCATGTTTAATACCTATGTCACACCTTAACACTAGAGGTATGCACCACGATAACTTACTCTAGCAGACAAGTTACCAAATCGTAAAAAAATTATTTATGCAATTCCTGTGAAGGGAAATGTCTGTCTATTTGTGTTCACTTTTTTTTTGGAAGTAGATCATAAAAATATTATTTACTGGCTGTGTAGGCATAAAATATCTGTATTAGTACATCTATTAAATTTTATTTTAACCAATGCTGCAGTGCAGCTAGAAACTAGATATTAAACGAAATGAGCAAATATATATGCCTATATAGAGCAAGGCATGAAATGTCATACACTAGGCAAATGGCGTCTCCAAAGGCAGTAAAAAAATCACTCAACTAGAAAGGCAGTAGATGTAAAAATGTTTCTCATCATTTCATTAGACATTTTAGTAAATATCATAAATTAAGAGATCCACAGTGTCATCATATATTTTCAAGTTTGAGCGTGTCGTATTTGCGATGCTTTCTACAAAGGAATGTCAATAGTGAGGTGAATGGCCTTTTTTTCTCCACCTAATGGCTTTTTCTCGAGGCAGGTGGCACAGCTGGGCGCCCATGACACATTACGTAAAGGTCACTTAACTTTCTTACCGAAATATTTATGACAGCAGTGACAGTCTCATATAAAAAATTTCACAGGTCGACAATTTGCTTTACAAATGTGTAGAAACAAAATCCTATAAATATAACAGTGTCCAAAAAATGTTTACCGGCATTGTGATACATTCACACATATACACACATCTCATCACTCTTAATGTACGATTCTTGGTTTCCAACAACCTTTCTCACAAACCAGAATCCCTAACCACTACTCATTATTCCTTACCTTATTACACATATACATATTCGTCGACACTTCTTCAATATTTCATCATAATAAATACATAGCATAATCAAATTACTCATATAGCATCAGCTTATTGATCATAAACATACCTCAGCAGCATATTACACATCATCGTCGTAATGATAACATCATAACACCTCAGTCAAATCTCAAAAACGTCGTAGCTTTCTACAATAATTTCAAAACCTAAAAAATTCTGTGCTCATTTCAAGAGTGTCATCTAGTTCAAACGTACTTTAAAATCATGATCTCATACCAAATACATCATTCAAAGCTCTCATAATATCACAATGGTTCCGAAAAAAGATGAACAGTTCACAAAGTACAGACAAAATACAATTTCATAAGTGTGAAGTTATCCAACTGTGAAATTACGTAAACATCTGGCACTTATGTAGTAAAATAAATGTTTGTCTCTCTCAGTTAAATGATCAGATAGCTGTGTAATTTATGTGTTAGAGAAATATGGTACTGATGTGTAAAGTTGTATAAGCAAATACCATATTAGCTAGGGTTCCTTGTGCTTGCCAAACACTTGGTACACAAAGTAGGCGTGTACCCCCCTGAAGATTAATGTAATTATACCCTCAGGTGTTACAGATTACAGCAATCGAATGAAATGTATCACTGAAAACTCTCTTTGTATCTTTGTCATTCAAAAATCTTTAAAAATAAATGTTTTAAGTACAAAATTAATCACTCAAATGCGTGTCCTGTAGCGCTAAATGAGCGTCTTGCTGTAAGATAATTCTGTGGAAGTGTAGTTATCGTCCTCTGTAAGCAAAGTTCTGCTGAAGTCAACGTACTCACCTCATCATAAACAAAATTGAAATGCTTTGTTTATAGATATCTTAGTTATTACGCTTATTGCCGTAATGAAGAAAGTACTGTGCTGTAACGTATTGTTGTGCTACAGAAAAGGCTGTCTCATTGTAGCTATACCACAAAGGTTACTACTAAAACATGTTTTACTTTCCAGAATAATACAGAAAAACTGTGCAGGTATGAAACAGATACAGTGCAAAAGCAATAATATAAACTGTGTCACTCATTAATAGTGTTGTGATATAATCGTGTAGCTGTCAAATAAACTAACCACTGTGTCATCTGGTATCTCTCAGAAAGTACTTTAAATCGAGAATCTATTTTCAGGTAAACCAAAATGTTGCATTAAAATCCCATTAGCACCACCGGTATATGTTCTAAGTATGTGAGCCTTATAGTTGTTACGTAATCGTGCAACTAACAAGCAAGAATGTACACACACAATAACACTGTGTCGTCTGTTCACTGTAACAATGCACTTGTAAATACTGTCTAAATATGTTCCATAGGTTCTAGACTGGATAGTTAACTTCAAAACATTGTTGCATGTTAACAGCTTCTCAGTGTGACAAATTGTACTAGTAGCGTGAAGTGAAAAATTCTATGGCAAAGACTAAAGTTAAAAAGCAGATTATCTCTCAATAAATGGTTTTACATGTGAAATGTGGTGCAATCCTTTACTCTTCCTAGTGCACAGAGTTTAAACTTCAAAGCAATTATCATGTTGTGTATGTCGGTAAGGAATGCTAAAATTTTTCTCAAGGTTAGCGTCTATGTTATTTTTCATTGAGCCAGCCAGGGTACATGTCTGCCTGCGGTGCGAGTCATTTTATGTCTCTTTGTTGACGTGCGTCGTTATTGGGATTAGGAGACCTAACTAACAAATTCACCTTGTCGAGAGGGCTCTGCCCTGTTTGAATCCCGTCTGTTCTGATGCAATTCAGGTCTGTCATTACGATTATATTGTCTGTCGTCATGTCGGTAGATTCCATAATGTCTTTCTTGTCGGTCACGTGGTGGAGAATTTCTCCCTGAATTGTAACTGTGCGGTGGACCGTTGCATCCGAAGTTATTCTTTCTCCCGTGATAATAATTATTTTGGTTCCCATGTTATCTGTTTCTCTGTTTGTCGCTGTGTTAGTCATTACTGCAAAGAGGTGATCTTTCCCTGTAATTATTACTACTTTGCTAATGGTTGTCATACGGGTGGTGTCTGTTTTGGTCACGATTTACGTTGTAGGAATAGCCTTGTCATGTCCAGTTATTATTTCTTTCATCCCGGAATTTTGACGGATGTGACCTGTAATTGTTGTGTTCCTGTTTTCACGTCCTGCGATTGACAGTGTCAGTTTCCAATTCTTGCAAGAGTCCCTGAAAAGCTTCAATGTCGTCTTTGCAACGTCCTGCCAAAATAATATGTCGTAAATGTTGAGGCAATTTGATTAAGCAAATGCGGATGTGTTCTGAGGGGCTGTATGGGTTTGACAGGTACTGATTCTTGTGCAACATGTCTTCAAAATATTTCACAAGACGGGAAGATTCAGATTGTTCGAAATGTTTCATCATTATGATGCTGTGTTTTACTCGGTCTTGTGTAGCTTGAGACCAATATGCTGAGAGGAAGGCATGATAAAATTCTCCTTCACTGTGACAATCGTGAATGACTGATCACATTCTTACAGCTGGTTCATTCTCTAAATAGCCACACATAAATTCTAATCTCTGCTCTAATGACCAATTGGGAGGAAAACAATGAGAGAATTGATGAAGCCACGCTTGTGGATGAATGTCGTTGCCGGAATTCTTAAATGTTTTGAATTTACGTGTAGTAATAAACAGCTTATAGTCAAAATCATCATGTCAGCAAGTCGCATATCGGTCATTGTTACTTCGTTTCGGTGGTTCCATCTCAAAATTCGGTGTACCTTGCCAATGTCTTTCATAATTTCCGAAGTGCCCTGTGTTATTATTTTGTGGCTGTTCCGTATTTCTATGTCCCTCTTCCCGTATTGGAACACGAGTGTCCTCTGAAATATGTAATTCTTGTATTACCTGTGTCAACTGATCTTGTACTTCCCGGATATGTCTTCAGTGTTATGTATTATTTTGATTTTGTTTGAATTTCCTAATTTGTTCATACTCTTCTGTGTCATTAAAGACTACCGGTCTTGTGTCATTCAGATTATCATCTACCTTCGTAAATAAATTATTTAGCTGATCCGAAAGTTCGACTATTTTCTCTGATAATGAACTAATTTCCTCCATGTGTCTTTCTGAACCAATTTTCAGAGTACCTACTGTGTCCTTCAAGTTATCCTGAGTTTTTGCAAGTAGCGTAACTGAATCGGTAGATGCAACTGAGTCAATTTTAGCCCGCAAGATCTCATGATTTTCATGAACAATAGTTTGCAGTTCTTTTATGGCTGCTTCGTGATTCTGTAATGCATTTTCATGCCATGAAAAAATAGGTTGAAAATGCTCACAAATTAGTGTTTTTACGTCATTACAGACTTCTTGACATTTCGATTCAATGTTATGTAACTCAGTAGTAAAATCTTCACGCGTTTGTTCAAGCGGGGCGTCCAGCTTTAGAAGATTTTGTTCCATTGTGTCTAACTTCCGAAGATTTTGTTCCATTGTGTCTAACTTTTGAAGCTTTTGTTGTGTTTGTCTCTGATTTTGTTCCATTGTGTCTAACTTTTGAAGATTTTGTCCCATTTGTTTCTGATTTTGTTCAAGCATTGTATCTAACTTTTGTAGCCTTTGTCCCATTTGTTGCATTAACTGTAATAACAATGCACTGGTGTCTGAAACATGTTCCTCACTGTTATTCGGCAGTGCATTTGAACCGTCAATATTCTCATTTTGAAAAGCAGAAAATGTGTCTTGACTTATTTGAGAAAACGGTGAGGACACAAAACCTGAATCTACAGTATTTGCAAGATAGTGTCCTGTCATTTCGGATTCCTGAGGCGAGCTGTTGCCGACCGATCGATCGATAATGCTTCCCTGTTCATTAATTGTTTCATTGTCTACAGCGTTGTTTACAGCCTGCTCCATTTCCCTATGCATAATTACAAAATTACTACTTTGAACATTAGTTGATTAATTACACGGTGGCACTAACACACTGCTTTTGTCTTCACTGTCATTTCTTAGTTTACTTTGGAGCCTAGTATTACGTTTTTCACACGCCATTATTGTCACAATATTTCACACGATAACACAGAAAAGCACAATTTGAAGAGCAAAATAAGAAAACACATTAGCATAGCATTGAAAATAATATCTTGTCAATTGCAAGCGCAGCTGCGAAGTACTTGGTGCAAATCTACATGCATGCCACAACTGTTTTACTGTACAACAATGAAAAACTACAACTACAAAGGAAATTCCCTCTATAATTATGTGCTAGCAATAAACAATAGCTACACTAATTACACAAACTACAAGAAAAAATCAGAAGATTCCAGTGAGGTATCCTGGCAGGGTCGCCATATGAAACGGCCCCTTAGAAAAATTATTGAATTACTGTGCTGATAAACCTCTTACATTATTTGATTTACAAACAACTGAGCAGAACTGAACGAACTCAGGCATTTCGCTCTTTACCTATTCTGATCAACACTAAACTGACAGCCAATATTTTTAGCGCAATGCAATCTGACTTTCAATAATCCCTACAAAAGAATGGCCCTGACTAACATTAACCTATACGTTTCACAAATCACTTACCTCACAAAAATCTTCGTTACTTGAACTGCTGCAATACAGCGAGTGCCACTACTGCTAGCTAAATAAAAGATTCAAACTACTGAAGGCACTGACTACTGATAAGCATAGATAGCAAATGAAAGATTTTGATAGAGAAAAAACAATGTATTTACCTTAATAGTGTTCAAAAGTCATAATATATATAGCAGTTCATGACATCCAGTCTTACAAATTTACTGTCTCTGATGGACACAGGTCCAGATCATCCGCTCTCAAAATTCTGCCATTTCTCTCCCCACATCCACCACTGCTGGCGGCTCACCTCCAACTGCGCAACGCTACACGCTGTTAACAGCCAACTGCCAAACACTACAATGGCGACTATTTCAACAATGCCCACCAGCTACAGATTGCACACAGCACAGCCAGTGATTTTCATACAGAGCGCTAGGTGACGTTACCAATATAAAAACCTAAACAGCCTACTTACAACTTGTCCACCAGTTTTTCCATGTGTTGACTACATTTTAACCTGTTATCCAGCTAGACCTCCAGGGAACTTGAGGCAGGGAGCTTCATTTGGTGTATGACATGAATGCCTACCAGTTGCGCTAAAAGGACATTACTGCTTCTTTGATACTGGACGATGCACTGAGGTGATTAAACTCATGGGACGCCTCCTAACAGTGTGTCAGACCTCCTCCTGGCTGGCAGGTGCGGCAGTTCGGCGTGGCGTGGACTCGACAAGTTGTCGGAAGTCCACTGCAGGAACACTGAACTGTGCTGGATGGCTATAAAATTCCATAATAGCGAAAGCGTTGCAGTTGTACAATGTTTTACCCAAACTGCCCTCTCGATTATGTCCCATAGATGTTTGACAGGCTTCATACTGGGTGATCTGGGACGCCAGATCATTCACTCAAATTATTCATAATGTGCTCCAAACCAAACACAAACAACTGTGGCTCGGTGACACGGCACATTGTCATCCACAGAAATTCTGTCATTATTCGGGAACAAGAGATCCACGAATGGCTGCAAATGGTCTCCAAGCGGCCGAATGTAACCATTTCTTGTCAATGATTGGTTCAGTTGGACCAGTGGACTGAGTGCATTCCACATAGACATAGCCCACACCATTATGCCGCCTCCGCCAGCTCTCAAAGTGCATTGTTGACAACTTGGGTCCATGGCTTTGTGGGCCGTGTGCTACACTTGAACCCTGCCATCAGCTCGTACCAACTGAAATTGGGACTCATCTGAGCAGACCGCAGTCGTCCAGCCGTCCAGAGTCCAACCAACAATGGCACGAGCCCCAGGGAGGCAGTGCAGGCGACATCGTTCTGTCAGCAAAGCCAGTCGTGTCGGTCACCTGCTGCCGTAGCCCATTAACACGAAATTCCGCCACACTGCTTAACAGATATATTCTTCACGTGTCCCACATTGGTTTCTGCAGTTATTTCACACAGCGTTGCTTTTCTGTTAGCACTGGCAACTCTACACAAATACAGTTGCTCTTGGTCATTAAGTGAGGGCTGTTGAGCATTTCATTGTCTGTGGTGAGAGGTAATGCCCGAAATTTCGTATTCTCAGCACACTCTTGACACTGTAGATCTAGGAATATAGAATTCCTTAACGAGTTCCGAAATGAAATGTCCCATGTGCCTAGCTCCAGAATCAAAGCCTGTTACTTCCCTCGTGTGCTGACAATCGTGCCAGAATCACCTTAGTACAAATGAGAGCTCAGCCGCTTCATACCACACGTGTGTGTGTGTGTGTGTGTGTGTGTGTGTGTGTGTGTGCGTGTGAGTATTACTAGCATCATCGGTGTATGTGAATGTCACTATACCACAACTTTTGTCACTTCAGTGTATGAGCCTTTGCGATGTTAAGGCTTAAACTGTTAGCTGACAATCACCTGTGGATCCATTCAGCTACCATCTGAGTCGTGGCTGCTAGGGCGGGCTGTGTTTGGACCCTTGATTAGTATACTAGTGTTATCAGCAAACATTGTAGTTTTGGAATCACCCTTTCAAGACACTGGCAGATCATTTATGTAGGTTAGGAACAAAGGATAGGTCCATCTGAACTACTGCGGCACTCCACATATATTGTTCCTCCATTCTGAGATTATTAGATTAGCGCACAAGTTTGTAGTATTTTTTTTTTTGTTTTGCATTTTGGTATTCCAGTTCCTGTGGGTTTTTTATATGTTGTCATTTTTATTTGTAGTTTACTGTTGCTACTTGGGTTTATGCATTGACAGTTTGTCATTTTAAGTTAGTGAGTGGAGCTGTGGACACTAGAAACCTGTGACCATAGCAGTCACGCGGTTCCAGACTGAAGCGCCTAGAAGCACGGCCACCGTGGCCGGCTAGTCTCTCCAGAGTGGAGAATAGCTGTGCTCTTAATTTGTTAGAGAGGCTTGAAATTTATAAATAAAAAAAGAAAGAACCAACAATACTGCTTAACTGGCAGAGCAACTTTAGGCCCAATGCCTACTTTGCTTTCGTTGACAATGTTTTACCCTAATCCCTTTTTTCCCTTTATTGTGATTTCATTCCCCTGCCCCATATGGGCAGGGGAGAGCTGTCAGCAGCACAATCTGCCACCCTTCAGCCAAGTGACATGACAACCAATACGAGAATAAAATGTTAAGGCAATAAAAAAGGGGCACATAAAACAGAGTAAGGGGAGATAATGAAGGTCAAAATACACTGATTTGGAGACGTTTATGGATGGACTATTAAAAAAGTCGACATAAGTTAAAAAACACAGTTGGCGATTCTTAAAACACAAAGAAGACACTGAAAGCAGACGCACAGGTTAAGAGTCGGTCACAGTATTAAACACTCTCCAGAGCGACTCACTTTAAACCCACTTGGAGCATGCAAGATGAAGAGTGAAAGTGCCAGGTGGGACCTGCTGAGGGAGAGGCCTGAGACGATGGAAAAGGAGGGGAGTGCAAGGGGCAGCAGGGGAGGGGGCGAAATGAAGAGAGTAGGGGCGTCAGCGGGTACACCAAGAGGCAGGAGAGGAAGAGGGAAGATGAGGCAGGAGGGAGTGCAGAGACACTGAAGGGCAACAGAAGAGAGGGAGGGGGAGTAGGTGGGGGAAGCCGCTCAGAAGAAGGGAGGGGGAGGGGGAGGTGAGGGAGCCCTGAGGAGGAGGCAGGAGGGAGGGTAGATGTCAGGGCGAACTTCAGCAGCCGGGAGGACCTTAAGCACTGCACGCCTCTGTTATGTGTAGTTTTTTGACATATTCACCTATTATTGAGTGCTTCACATATTTACTTCATTTTTCTTATGTTGACACATGACTCTAGTATTTTCTTGTTCCTTCTCTGTTCATTTCATATACTGCATCAACTAGATAATGTTGTTCATGCACTGTTACGGGCAGAGTGCCGCAGGGTAGGAGGGGTCATCTGGCAGCCACGTTCCTACAACCACTTATCGCCTATGCGCAATTCTGGCGTTAGTGCTAACAGAGGGTGCTGATTATGTGCAGCACTATGTTTTCTTTCATTGTGACTTCTTTAGCGATTTGTTTTATAGTTTTTTTTAATATTATTCTGTGCACAATCAAAGGTGTTTATTACTAATGTCATTATCTAGAATATTTATGCCAACTACTATCTCTTAACTCTTCCTCATTTTAACAATCTGACCTTTGTCCTATTGTATACCATTCTTTTTCATAAGTGGCATCTGGTGAACTTACAACACAGAAGTTTAGGGTCTACTGTACAACACCTTGTTTTGAACAGTAGTGCTACTGACAACATGACTCATGCATATGATGTTATTTATATATATTTGATCATGCTGGTGCTGATTTTGCATTTAACATTAGACAATGACACTATGGCTGCAGTACCTACATTAGGACTTTGTTTTTATGAAACAGGTATGCCTCTTCATACTTAAAGTGCACAAACGCATATATATGTCAGTAGTACTTTTCATTATGGTCTATTTGTTGTTTTTAAGCTGCAGACAATCTGCGAGTGTATTTATGTTTTTTCCCCATTTTTTGCTGCAGATCTGATGATGGTCATTGTAGACTGAAACCGGTAATCTGTTAACAAAAAGTTTGTGACCATAGGCGAAAATTAAAGGAAACTTTTTGTAAAAGAATAATTGCAAGTAAAAGGCCTAAATACATTAATCAGTTTTTATTCTAATCTAAAGCTTTGCTTAGTACTGAAGTAACTGACTAGAATGGTGGTGATTAGAAGTATTTATAGGTCATTACAGTCTAAAGGCCATCGCAACTATTATGTACTTTACAGGTTTGTAGTGTTGCTCTTATTCTAATATTTCCATTTGTGCATGCATCTTTACTATGCCTGGTCAGAAGAGTTTGTAATAACCCCAGTTAACAGGCAGTACTGTTTCTGGAACCCACTTAATGTTGACCCCGTAGATCGACAATTAGTATAGTGAAAGTATTTATGAAGTGTAGTGGTCATTCTAAAGATATTTGTGTTCTTATAAACATAACTGGCTACAACTTAACAAGACTTCGACAGATTCAACATAATGCAAATAGTTATATTTGCCACTCGAAAACATTTAGTAATCATACTTGTTAGCACAAGAATTTGATCATCATTTCTCTGTTACCATCTTGCAACTGTGAAGTGTTAGAGCCACATCATGTCCAATTTAACTGTGCTTTTCCCTTAGTAAGCAGCACCGTGTAAAGAAAATTATCATACAAACTGTGGAAACTCCAGGTTGGAATATCAGCAATACAAGGAAAAGAATAGGTTGGTACTCACTGTGAGAATGACATGTTGAGTTGCAGATAGGCACTACAAAAACGCTGTTATGATTTAGCTTTCAGCCAAAGCCTTCTTCAGAAAAGAAAACAAAACACACACACATTCATCGACACGAGCAAGCACACCTTCTCACACACACATGACTGCCATCTCCAGTAGCTCTGACTAGAATGTATTCTGGCCCAAACTGCCAGAGATGGCACTTGTGTGTGTGTGAGGGGATGTGTTTGCTTGCCTTCAAAACCAAACTGTAACAGAGTCTCTCTGTTGTGGCTGCCTGTAATTCATTGTGACAACTTTTCAGTGAGTGGCAATCTATTATTTTCCTTATTTTGTTGAACATTATCTTTCTTGCTTTAGAACAGACAGTGTGTGCTAATCAGAGATAATTTGTTGTCAAGACATTTTAGTTTCGTTTTTTTTGTTGCTCATGAATAATGGATTATTTGTTTGGAAACTATTTTGACTGACACAGCAACAGTTTCTTTTCACAGCCAGCATAACATTGGTTTGACCCCCATTGACTTAACTCCTGCCCACTGCCAAATCTTAATCTTTCAGGTAACGAAACAGTCCAATTCCTTCCCATTAGTACATGTCACAGTCAAATTCTTAACTCCTTTCATGGGAGTAGCATTAACAGGGATTTACTGGTGTGGTAATAACCAGTAGTGTTATAGTATCTGTGGGCTGTTGACAACCTGGTCTGCCCATCTAAATTTTGGTCTGCCTAAAGGTCTTTGTCCTCTGGGTTTCTTCTCTGATACTTCTCCCACTTTTAATCCCCCTCTCTTCTCCTTGTCTAAGTTTCTGCAACAGTATCTGGTTCATTATGTTCCATCTCCTCACCTGACTCGTGTTTTCATGTTGAAAGCCCTAAAATATTCTTCCATTTTCACTGTCCCTTTCGAGCCTTCCAGTGTAGCTTCCACAAGACTTGTAATCTTCTTTGATATTTCAGATTTCTGCATTTTTTTCCCACAGCTTCTCTCTATTCTTGCTATAATTGACTTTCTTAAAATCAGCAAATAGTATTGCCATTATTTATTGTGTTCCTAATACTTTCCTAGGGATTCTTTTTCCATAAATATCTGATCAGCACTCCTGGATTGCCTCTCTGTAAGTCCCGCTTGTTTCTCATGTGTTACCTCTTTTAAATATGGTTGCACTCTTTTCTGGAGAATCTTGAGGAACACATTTTAAGCTGTAGTTATTAATGAGATACATCTATAATGTATTCATTCTTGTTTATTGCCCTTCTTATGGACTGGTACTACGACCCCTTCTTTCAACTGCGCTCGCACTCTTTCATCATTTCAAACATTGGTCACAAGTTTGTGTATTTGTTTCACAAGTGGACCTCCTCCCTTCTGAAGCAGTACACCTGGTATCTGATCTCTCTGTGCAGCTTAGTAGTTGCTAATATTTTCATTGCATCTGCTGTCTCTTCCATTGAAGTTGTGGATCCAAGGGATCTACATTCTGGTATTTATGTTGTCGATCCACTCCTATACTTCCAGCTTCGACATTTTAAATGTCCTCAAAATAGGACTACTTCCTCCAAAGTTCCATGTCTGTAGTACTTGGGAATACTGTATTGCCATTTTTATCTTTAACGCCATACATTCATGGTATATATTTATTTCTGTCCCCATAAACCATGGACCCGACCATTGGTGGGGAGGCTTGTGTGCCTCAGCAATACAGATAGCCGTATTGTAGGTGCAACCGCAATTGGGGGGAGGGGGGGTATCTGTTGAGAGGTTAGACAAACGTGTGGTTCCTAAAGAGGGGCAGCAGCCTTTTCAGTTGTTGCAGGGGCAACAGTCTGGATGATTGACTGATATGGCCTTGTAACATCAACAAAAACAGCCTTGCTGTGATGGTACTGCAAATGGCTGAATGCAAGGGGAAACTACAGCCATAATTTCTCCCGAGGGCATGCAGCTATACTGTGTGGTTAAATGATGATGGCGTCCTCTTGGGTAAAATATGCCAGAGATAAAATAGTCCCCCATTTGGATCTCTGGGTGGGGACTATTCATGAGTATGCCATTATAAGCAGAAAGAAAACACGTTCTACTGATCAGCGCATGGAATGTCAGTTCCTTTAATTGGGCAGGTAATTTAGAAAAAGTAAAAAGGGAAATGGATAGGTTACAGTTAGATATAGTCGGAATTAATGAAGTTAGGTGGCAGGAGGAACAAGACAGGAACAGGTAAATACAGGGTTATAAACACAAAATCAAGTAGAGGTAATGCAGGAGTATATTTCATAATGAACAAAAATATAGGAGTGCAAGTAAGCTACTAAAAACAGCGTAGTGAACGCATTATTGTAGGCCAAGATAGACACTAAGCGCATGCCTACCACAGTAATTAAAGTTTATATGCAACTAGCTCTGCAGATGATGAAGAGACTGAAGAAATGTATGATGAAATAAAAGAGATTATCCGGATAGTTAACAGAGTCAAATATTTAATAGTCATGGGGGACTGGAATTCAATAGCAGGAAAAGGAAGAGAAGGAAAAGTAGTAGGTGAATACGGGCTGGGGGAGGGGGGTAAGAAATGAAAGAGTAAGCCACCTGGTAGAATTTTGCACAGAGCCTAAAACTTGGTTTAAGAATCTTGAAAGAAATTTGTTTATTGCAAGAGGCCTGAAGACACTGGAAGATTTCTGATAGATTATGTAATGATAATACAGAGATTTCATAACCAGATTTTAAATTGCAAGACATATCCAGGGGCAAATGTGGACTGAACACAATTTATTAGTTATGAACTGTAGATTAAAACTGAAGAAACTGCAAAAAGGTAGGTATTTAAGGAGATGGAACCTGGATAAACATAAAGAACCAGAGGTTCTAGGTAGTTTCAGAGAGAGCATTAGGGAACAATTGACAATAACAGGAGAAAGAAATTCAGTACAAGGGTAACTTTGAGCGATGAAAATAGTGAAGACTGCGGAGGATCAAGTAGGTAAAAAGGTGAGGGCTAGTAGAAAACCTTGGGTGACAGAAGAGATATTGAAGTTAATTGATGAAAGAAGAAAATGTAAAAATGTAGTAAATGAAGGAGGTGAAAAGGATTACAAATGTCTCAAAAATGAGATCGACCGTAAGTACAAAAGGGATAAGCAAGAGGACAAATGCAAGGATGTAGAGGCATATATCATAGAGGGTGAGATAGATACAGCCTACAGGCAAATTAAAGGGACCTTTGGAGAAACGAGAACCACCTAAATGAATATCAAGAGGTCAGATGGAAAACCAGTCCTAAGCAAAGTAGGGAAAGCAGAAAAATGGAAAGAGTATATAGGGGGTACAAGTGCAATTTACTTGAGGGCAATATTATGGAAATTGAAGAGAACATAGGTGATAATGAAATGGGGGAAAGATACTGCGTGAAGAATTTGACAGAGCACTGAAAGTCATTAAGTCCAAACAAGGCCCTGATAATAGACAACACTTCATTAGAACTACTGATAGCCTCAGGAGAGCCAGCCAAAACTAAACTCTACCATATGGTGAGCAAGATGTATGAGACAGGTGAAATACCCTCAAACTTTAAGAAGAACATAATAATTTCAATCCCAATAAGAGCAGGTGAATATATCCACAGGTCTCGCGGTAGCATTCTTGCTTCCCGAGCACGGGGTCCCGTGTTCGATTCCCAGTGAGGTCAGGGATTTTCACCTGCCTCGAGATGACTGGGTGTTGTTGTGTCGTCTTCATCATCATCATTTGTCCCCATTATGGTCGGAGGAAGGCAATGGCAAACCATCTCCACTAGGACCTTGCCTAGTACGGCAGTGCGGGTCACCCTCATCATTCCCCACTACTCTGTCAAAGAGTATGGGACTTCATCATCATCATCATTAAGAGCAGGTGTTGAAAGGTGTGAAAACTACTGAACTATCAGTTTAACAAGTCACTACTGCAAAATACTGTCACGAATTCTTTACAGATGAATGGAAAAACTGATAGCCAGCCAAAGTGGCTGTGCAGTTCTAGGCACCGCAGTCTGGAACCGCGAGACCGCTACGGTCACAGGTTCGAATCCTGCCTCAGGCATGGATGTGTGTGATGTTCTTAGGTTAGTTAGGTTTAACTAGTTCTAAGTTTTAGGGGACTAATGACCTCAGAAGTTGAGTCCCATAGTGCTCAGAGCCATTTGAACCTTTTTTTTTTTTTTTTTTGGAAAATTGGTAGAAGCTGACCTTGGAGAAGATCAGTTTGCATTCCAGTTTGCTGGCGTCCTCTTGGGTAAAATATTCCAGAGGTATAATAGTCCCCCACTCGGATCTCTGGGCGGGGACTACTCAGGAGGACAATGTTATCAGGAGAAAGAAAACTGGCATTCTATGGATCGGAGTGTGGAATGTCAGATCCCTTAATCGAGCAGCAAGGTTAGAAAATTTGGAAATGGAAATGGATAGGTTAAAGTTAGATGTAGTAGGAAATAGTGAAGTTCACTGGCAGGAGGAACAAGATTTTAGTCAGGCGAATACACGGTTATAAATTCAAAATCAAATAGGGGTAATGCAGGAGTAGGTTTAATAATGAATAACAAAATAGGATTGAAGTTAAGTAACTACAAACAGCATAGTGAACGCACTATTGTGACCAAGATAGACACAAAGCCCACGCCTACTACAGTAGTACAAGTTTATATGCCAGCTAGCTCTGCAGATGACGAAGAGATTGATGAAATGTATGATGAGATAAAAGAAATTATTCAGGTAGTGAAAGGAGATGAAAATTTAATATTCATGGGTGACTGGAATTCGGTAGGGAGAGAAGGAAATGTAGTAGGTGAATATGGATTGGGGCTAAGAAATGAAAGAGGAAGCCTGGTAGAATTTTGCACAGAGCATAACTTAATCATAGCTAACACTTGGTTTAAGAATCATGAAAGAAGGTTGTATACATGGAAGAACCCTGGAGATACTAGAAGATTTCAGATAGATTATATAATGGTAAGACAGAGTTTTAGGTACCAGGTTTTTCATTGTAAGACATTTCCAGGCGCAGATGTGGACTCTGACCACAATCTATTGGTTATAAACTGTAGATTACATTAAAGAAACTGCAAAAAGATGGGAATTTAAGAAGATGGGACCTGGATAAACTGACTAAACCAGAGGTTGTACAGAGTTTCAGGGAGAGCATAAGGGAACAGTTGACAGGACTGGAGGAAAGAAATACAGTAGAAGAAGGATGTGTAGCTTTGAGAGATGAAGTAGGGAAGGCAGCAGAGGATCAAGTAGGCAAAAAGACGAGAGCTAGTAAAAATCCTTGGGTAACAGAAGAAATATTGAATTTAATTGATGAAAGGAGAAAACATAAAAATGCAGTAAATGAAGCAGGCATAAAGGAGTACAAACATCTCAAAAATGAGATCGACAGGAAGTGCAAAATGGCTAAGCAGGGATGGCTAGAGGACAAATGTAAAGATGTAGAGGCTTATCTCACTAGGGCTAAGATAGATACTGCCTACAGGATAATAAAGAGACCTTTAGAGAAAAGAGAACCACTTGAATGAATATCAAGAGCTTAGATGGAAACCTAGTTCTACACAAAGAAGAGAAAGCAGAAAGATGGAAGGAGTATATAGAGGGTCTATACAAGGGCGATGTACTTGAGGACAATATTATGGAATGGGAAGAGTCTGTAGATGAAGATGAAATGGGAGATATCATACTGCGTGAAGAATTTGACAGAGCACTGAAAGAACTGAGACGAAACAAGGCCCTGGGAGTAGACAACATTCCATCAGAACTACTGATGGCCTTGGGAGAGCCAGTCCTGACAAAACTCTACCATCTGGTGAGCAAGATGTATGAGACAGGCGAAATACCCTCAGAGTTCAAAAAGAATATAATAATTCCAACCCCAAAGAAAGCAGGTGCTGACAGATGTGAAAATTACCGAACAATCAGTTTAATAAGTCACAGATGCAAAATACTAACACTAATTCTTTACAGACGAATGGAAGAAAAACTGGTAGAAGCTGACCTTGGGGAAGATCAGTTTGGATTCTGTAGAAATATTGGAACACGTGAGGCAATACTGACCCTACGACTTATCTTAGAAGCTAGATTAAGGAAAGGCAAACCTACATTTCTAGCATTTGTAGACTTAGAGAAAGCTTTTAACAATGTTGACTGGAATACTCTTTTTCAAATTCTGAAGGTGGCAGGGGTAAAATACAGGGGGCAAAAGGCTATTTACAATTTGTGCAGAAACCAGATGGTAGTTATAAGAGTTGAGGGACATGAAAGGGAAGCAGTGGTTGGGAAGGGAGTGAGACAGGGTTGTAGCCTCTCCCCGATGTCATTCATCTGTATATTGAGCAATCAGTGAAGGAAACAAAAGAAAAATTCCGAGTAATAATTAAAATCCATGGAGAAAAAATAAAAAACTTTGAGGTTCGCTGATGACATTGTATTTCAGTCAGAGACAGCAAAGGACCTGGAAGAGCAGCTGAACAGAATGGACAGTGTCTTGAAAGGAAGATATAAGATGAACATCAACAAAATCAAAACAAGGATAATGGAATGTAGTCGAATTAAGCCGGGTGATGCTGAGGGAATTTGATTAGGAAATGAGACACTTAAAGTAGCAAAGGCGTTTTGCTATTTGGGGAGCAAAATAACTGATGATGGTCGACGTAGAGAGGATATAAAATGTAGACTGGCAATGGCAAGGAAAGCGTTTCTGAAGAAGAGAAATTTGTTAACATCGAGTATAGATTTAAGTGTCAGGAAGTCATTTCTGAAAGTATTTGTATGGAGTCTAGCCATGTATGGAAATGAAACATGGACGATAACTAGTTTGGACAAGAAGAGAATAGAAGCTTTCGAAATGTGGTACTACAGAGGAATGCTGAAGATTAGATGGGTAGATCACATAACTAATGAGGAGGTATTGAATAGGATTGGGGAGAAGAGAAGTTTGTGGCACAACGTGACTAGAAGAAGGGATCAGTTGGTAGGACATGTTCTGAGGCATCAAGGGATCACCAATTTAATATTGGAGGGCATTGTGGAGGGTAAAAATGGTAGAGGGAGACCAGGAGATGAATACACTAAGCAGATTCAGAAGGATGTAGGTTGCAGTAAGTAGTGGGAGATGAAGAAGCTTGCCTAGGATAGAGTAGCATGGAGAGCTGCATCAAACCAGTCTCAGGACTGAAGACCACAACAACAACAACAACAACAACAACATCTTGTTCCATGCCAATAAGATGTTCAAAATTGAATGAAAGAAGAGATGTGAGATGGTTTTACTCTCTGCGATTCTCACTCGGTGCCAGCTACCGGTCACACATGTCAGTGACTACCGAGAGTGCACATTCCTGAGTGGGCCCCCTGTTACTAAGTGCACCCCGATAGGAGTTGTTACAGTGGTTTAGCTGAGTATACAATATGAGCATATTTTGTAATTGGAAAGCCTTGTCTTCTCAGGAGTTTGGTGTTTTAGTATGTTATGCTCAACAACGAATTATTGCTTTCATTTAATATTCTAAATTATGCAATTAATAATAACACAATGATATAATACACTTCATATTTAGCCTTATCAAAACAATGCAAAATTATAAACAAAAATACCGTACTTCTGTACAGGAAACAATATAGAACACAATGTATAATTGAACAGTCTATTTCTGAAAAAATACACATAAGATTTTTCTCATTTGAGAAAGTGAAGAAAAACTGTTAAATGCTTGACATTGTTGCTACCAGGCTGTATCTAAAATATGTGTTAAGAGATATTTTCCCAATGTATTGTCTTGATATTTTTATGTCTTAGTGTATTATTGATTAGATAAAAGTCTTTAAACCTCTTACACACATGTTGTTCCTGCAGAAATGACTTTTTCAAACTCTAACTAATACTTTTATTTATTTACATCCAATAATATTATTGAACTAAGTAGTAATTCTGATGAAAGGAATGTAATGTGTAGCACATATTTTATAAAATCAGATGTTTGTACCAAAGAAAATGTCATATTTATAATAGAAGGTAATATTACTCATTAAAAAAGAAATATGAAGAAATTTAGTGTATGAAAAACCATGTAAAGCCTATTTAAAGTAATGAATCAATTGTACCTGACCATTTAATATTGTAAAATATTGAGCTACATGTGTGAGACCTGTATAGAGCAGGGGGGTAAGGGCCACATAGTCAGCTTTTGTGTTTTAGGTTTTGTCTGTCATTGTCACAGATGTCTCATTCAGTAGCAGTAACCAGAATTTATTTATAAAAGCGTCTGACTTAACCATTTAGCAGCCTGATGACCGATGGTATATAGTCAAAGGTAAGTTAAATTTATTGTACGCGAAAAACTTGATTTCACTTTTCAATTGCAGTGAAGACCACACACCTCTTAACCACTATCCAGTTTGGGTGTTTGAGTGGACAAATTGCTGATAGTACACTGCTACAGCCGCCTCCACTCACTGCTTGCAGTACAGCACTTACCAATATCACGAGTGGCAGTCCCAGAGCAGTGCTTCTGTGATCCATGTCAGTTGCCATAGAGACTATTTGCATTTACATGCTTACAGTACGGGCATGTTAGGATCAATTTTTGGGGCCTGTGCGGGTGATGCTGGGACAAGTCCATCTGCTTTTGGGCTCAGCTTCCTTCCTTCCTTCAATCCTAGCAAGCCTGTTCTTATTTTCCATTTTTTTTTCTCTGAAATCTCAGTGGATGCCCATGATATGCCAACCACCTAATGGGTGGGAAAAAGGTGCAGGCTGAGATTACCAAAGGCCATTTGTCACTTCACAATTGCAGTAGCCACCAGAAAGATCGTGGGAGGCACACATCGGCACGGCGTGTCACGGACAGTAGTTGCCACAAGTAGAGTCCCGTCCACCAGAGGGCACGCGAGAATTCGGCAGCGCCCTCGGCCGGTGGAACAACAACAACAACTCAGGCAGCATGGGCCGTCCCCCGTCAGTATTACATCGGTCATGCGTAGCAGACAGGAACTGTTGTTGCCTAAAATGATTTGATTAACCAAGAAGAAATAAGTTTATTTTGTGCTAAAATGAAAAATCAGTAATTAAAAGAACAATTGTTAGCCATAGCAACGAGATTAATAGTGTTACTACACAATTGAAGACGAGTAGGGTCGTTCTTACGCATGTTGCATCGTTGTTTCTGTTTGGCAGCTTATCCAAGGCATGGAGGATTTAGTGCGGGTTTTGGCTGAGCAGCAGAAGGAGCTCATGACAACCATGCCGCTGTCCGTGATCACTTAAGCATGTGAATATATATTGCCATTAATCTCGTTGCTATGGCTAACAATTGTTCTTTTAATTACTGATTTTTCATTTTAGCACAAAATAAACTTATTTCTTCTTGGTTAATCAAATCATTTTAGGCAACAACAGTGCAGGTACCCTTCTATATCTTCTTAGTTGTTGACTTGCGATGCTTACTAGTTGACTTGAGTTGCTTGGGGCAATGTATCTTCTTCTGTCATTTTTGTCAGAAGTTCTGGAAAAATTGCAAATGGCTCTCTCCTTTTCACACCTTCAATTCGTGTCCTGCATCACAGAGCCAAATGAGTGTTTCATAGTGTTGGGTTAATGGACTGGTGCACCTCATTAATGATCTGTTGGTCAGAAATGTGTTCAGTTTACCTTGTAAATAAATTCCAGTACCTTTTCTTATAGTTAACCACTTTTGTGATCCTCCCATGTAGTTTCAGGGAGCTGTGTTGTTGGTCTTTTACACCTTGTTGTACTGGAAGAGAGCTTTAATCTGACCAAGCTCCCAAATGACATAAACAGTTTAGTGTTGACTCTTCTGTATGTTATGTGCTATATTATCCTTGTACAGCTTCAGTTCGAGTAGCAGATGAACAAACTTTGTAGTTTAGTGACACCTTTGCTTGCTTTGTAGCTTAATAGCAGATAACAGCATATATAAGGCTTACTTTCACACCAGTCATCATTTCAGTGGCAGTTTTTACAATGATTTTTTTCATTTGTGTATGTTAGTTCATATCCTTGGATGTGTCTTTTTGCTCCTTGACCTCCAAGGCACTGCCATGCCACAATGTCCAAGGAATAAGTGAGTCTCCACACCAGATGGAGACACACAATCGCTATCAAACTTTGTCGATTGCTGGATTATATTTATCTGCATTTAATGAGAGCTACCATTAATTACACAACGTGGAAATTTCATCCAAAACTGCATAATTCCTTACAGTCATCTGATGATGATACATTCCTATACACAACAGCATAATCGGCAAAAAATTTTGCTGACCCTATCTGATAAATCCATATGTACCCTGAAAATTAGGAGTTTGGGGTCTCTGGACGTTTGAATTACAGGTCACACTACCTCTAGGTCACAGAATACGGCTGATGTGCTTGGTTCTAGCTTAGTTATAAATAAATAGACAATTTCCCTTTTCCCATCTGGTCAGATATGTTCAGTCAGTCCTAATATGAGAGAATAAGACTATTATGGTAAATGAAGTTTAAAGTGTAACAACGTTCTTTTATGAAATTTCTATTAAATATACAGCTTCACAATTTTAAATGTCACAACTTCTGTTTCACCTGATATCTCACTCTGTTCCAAGTTGCTTTATATGTAAAGTCAAACTGTGAAAAATCCAGGATGGCATAATGACAATTCAATGAAAAGGACAGATTGCTTCTCATCATATAGCAAAAACGTTGAGCCACAGACAGGCACCAAAAAAAAAGGTTGCTAAATGGGCAAGCTTTTGGCAAAAGAGACTACTACTGAATTGTGTGTACACAAACACATACACACACACACACACACACACACACACACACACACACACACACACACAATGGCTCTCTCTAGCTACCAAGGCCAGACTCAGCGACAGCGCATGATGGGGGGGATTGGGGAAGCAATTTGGGTATGGAGGAGACTGGAGCAGGTAGGGAGAGGGATAGCAGAGGGTGGGGGATGGTAAAGTGCTGCTTGTGGGAGCATACAGGGATGAGGTGGGGAGAGGGTAGGGCAGCTAGGTGCAGTCAGGAGGTTCGAGGGGGCTACGGTGGAGTGAGTGGAAAAGCAGAGAATTATAAAGACTGTGGGTTTGATAGTGGAACAGAAGGCTGTGTATATTTGTGTGGGAGCGAGGAAGGTGGTGGATGGATGAAGGACAGTGACTAATGAAGGTTGAGGCCAGGGGCATTACAGGAATGTAGGATATATTGTAGGAAGAGTTCCCACCTGCGCAGTTCAGAAAAGCAGGTCATGATTGCAGTGATACAAATTGCACAGGCTGTGAAGTGTGTGCTATCTGGATCCTTTCTGCTGATACAAGATTTGCCGAACTATGCAGGAGGGAACTCTCCCTGCAATATATCCCCCATTCCCAAACCTCCTGTCTCCAGCCTTTGTTAGTCACTATCTTTCACTCTCCTATCCCCTTCCCTGCTCCCACTCCACCACTACACAGCCTTCTTTTCCACCATCGACCCACGGCCTTTCTACTTCTCCTCTTTTCCACTCCCGACTGCACCTAGCTGCCTTACCCTCTCTCCACCTTGTCCCTCTATGCTCCCACAAGCAGCACTTTACTGTCCCTCACCCGCACACTGCTATTCCCCCCCCCCCCACCTGCCCCAGCCATCCCCTAACCCCCACCATCCACTCTCATTGTGCACTGTTGCTCATAGTCTGACCTCGGCAGCCAGAGACGATGGTCATCTCTCTCTCTCTCTTCTGTGTGTGTGTGTGTGTGTGTGTGTGTGTGTGTGTGCGTGTGTGTGCGTGTGTGTGTGTGTGTGTGTGTGAGTCTGTACGTGAGTCTGTGTGTGTGTGTGTGTGTGTGTGTGTGTGTGCGTGAGAGTCTGTGTGTGTGTGTGTGTGTGTGTGTGTGTGTGTGTGTAATCTTACTTGTTTTGCAGTCTTTTGTTGTGTCTTCTGCTACTCAGTATCTGCGCTATATGCAGTATCTCCACTAACTGCAATTTTTAAACATCAATAATTTATATGGAATGATATAGACACACACTTCGAAGTATTAAGTGTATTAAAATTTGTGGTTTATAAAACTCAATAATATTACATTTCTGTGGTAGGTAATAGTGCAGAATTCCCTGGGGTTTTATGAAATTCCCTGAAATTTTCCCGATTTTTCCAGGTAAAATGTAATTCTCTGAGAATTCCAGATAAATCACCACTTGCACTGCATCAGCATCATACTCTCGCATCGCATCTGCCACAAGTCTCCACCTGTCCTGTGTAAAGGGCCTCACAGACAAGTAGCAGTGTGCTGCGATTACTTGCATGTGATATGACATGCAACTGGTCATTCGCTCGACAATGAGCAACTGCAGTCAGTCCTATGATCATCACTATGTCAATAAGTTGCACTGTGCAATATGAACTGGTGTGTTAAGCAGCAATTGCAGTTAATTTCCATATCCCCACAAATACTTGCAAAATGTAAATTTAAAATAGACAAGAATTACAAGTTACTTACTATGTTTTGAACCCAGTGGCTGCTTCTACAGGCAGAAGGTTTGAAGGGGGAGGAAGAGGGGTGAAGGAAAAGGACTGGGGACGTCTAGGAAAAGGGGTAGATTTCAGGAAAGTCACCCAGAACTGTGGGTCAGGGGAGAAATATCACAGGGATGAGAAGGAAGACTGGTTGTTGGGGACTGCATTGGATGAGATTTGAAAACTTTGAGAGCTTAAAGGTCCAAGACAGGGTAGTATTCAGACAGAGATTACTGCTTAACCATCATCAATGAGTTAATAAGAATGAAGAGCCAAGTGTATTGTACATAACAGAGGTGGGAGGGGATGGTGAAAAATAGATGGGAAAGACAATGAAAGATGTAGAAAACTAAAATTGAGTGAAGCAAATAGCAGAAGGCCAGATGGTTGCAAGAACCAAGGACATGTTTTATTGCTAGTTTCCTCCTGTGGAGTTCTGAGAAACTGGTGTCTGGGGGAAGAATCCAGATGGTACATGTGCTGAAACAGGCTCAAAGGTCATGAATATCATGTTGTAGAGGGTGATCTACAACAGTATATTGTGAGTTGCCAGTATACACCCTTTGCTGATGGCCATTTATCCTAACTGATAATTTGGTGGTGGTCATGCCAATGTAGAAGGCCAAACAGTGTTTACGTAACAGCTGGTATATGACGTGTACGTGTCATTTCGCAGGTGGCCCTCCCTTCGATAGCATATGTTTTTCCTGTTACAGGACTGTTATAGTTTGTGGTAGGAGGTGCATAGGGCAAGTCTTGCACCAGGGACAGTCACCGGGGTTAGAAGCCGTAGAGTAGGGAGATGGGTGCAGAAGGAGAACAGGGTGTGACAAGAATATTGTGGAGATTGGGATGGTGATGGAAAGCTATTCTAGGTGTGGTGGGCAACATTTCAGGCAGAATGGATCTAATGTGAGGATATGAATTTAGTAAGTCATGGCCCTGTTGAAATAACTGATTGACACATTCCAGACCAGGATAATACTGAGTCACCAGTGGTGTGCTCCAAAAGGTGGTTTTTGGAGGGATCAGCAGTACCAGGATTGGATGCGATTGCCCGCGAAATTTGCTTTTTAACTAGGCTGGTTGGGTAAATATATGCAGTGAAGGTTGAGATGAGAATGGTAGTGTATTGCTGTAAAGATTCTGCATCTGAATAAATACGTTTGCCTCAGGTGGCAAGGCTGTATGGAAGGGAACTTTTGAGATGAAAGGATGGCAAGTGTCAAAATGTAAGTACTGTTGTTTGCTGGTAGGTTTAATGTGGACAGAAGTGCGTAGCTAGCCTTAGGTGAGGACGAGATCAACATGAAGGAAAGTGGCATGTGATTCAGGATATGACCATGTGAAATTTAATTGGGAGAATGTATTGAGAGATTCCAGGAATTTTAGCAGGTTAGCCTCACCATGATACATATGGTAAAGATGTCATCAATGTATCTAAACCAAACTGGGAGCTGAAGACATATGGATCTGAGGAAAGTCCCCTCCAAGCAAGCCATGAAAAGGACATACTGGTTCCCATGGCCATACCCCTGATCTGTTCGTATGTCTGCCCCTTGAAGGTGAAGTAGTTGTTGGTAAAGGAAGTTAATTTGGGTGAGTAGGAAGGATGTCATAGGTTTGAAATTGGTCAGGCTCTGACTGCGGAAATGTTCAGCAACAGATAGACCATGTATGTGAGGGATGTTGGTATAGAGGGAGGTGGCATCAATGGTGATAAGGAAGGTGTGTGGTGGGAATGGAACAGGCACAGATTTTAAACAATCTAGGAAATGGTTGGTATCTCTGATGTAGGAGGGGAGTCTTTGTGCTGTCGGTTGCAGGTGTTGACCAACTTAGGCAGATATACGTTCGGTGGGTGCTTTGAAGCCAGCAACTATAAGAGTGGGTTTGCGGATCTTAGGAAGAAGGTAAAAGGACGGGATATGTGGTTTGGGTGAGATGAGAAGTTCTACGGATTGAGGTGTTAGTCCTTGTGAGGGTCCTGAGGTTTTAAGCAGGGACAGCTTGACAGTTTGAATCACAGGGATGGGATCTTGGCAAATGCTGTATGTAGAGGTGTCAGACAACTGGCATAGACCTTCACTAACATACTCCTTTAGGTCAAGTACTACAGTGGTAGATCCTTTGTCTGCTGGGTGGATAATGATGGAGTCATCAACTTTTAGGGAATGTAGAGCCTGGAGTTTTGCAGAGGTCAGGTTAGGGTCATGTTGCAGGTAGCTGAGGAAGGGCTGTGAAGCAATGGTGGATGCAAAGAATTCTTAGACGGCTTGTAAGGCACAATTCTGAGGTAGTGGTGGTGGATCAAGTTGGGATCATGGTCAGAACTCTTCATGGTGGGTTCAATGTCATCTTTGCTGTAGGAAATGTTTTTGGATTGGTTTGCAAGATAATATTTCCAGTTGATATTATGTGTAAAGGAAAGTAAGTACTTCACCAAAGCAGCATGGTTAAATGCAGGCTTAGGGCTGAAAGTGAGACCCTTGGATAACACAGAAAATTGGGGGATGGGGAGGGGGGAGGAGGGAGGGTGTGGAGGAGAGTGCTTTGGACGACAGGTTGAGAACACTGTACTGTCATGACTGGTTCTTGTGATTATGAGTTATTACAGGTCTGGGAGGCAGTGGTGAAGGCTGTGGGATGTTAAGAAAGTTGGCCAAGCTCAATTTGTAGGAGAGGAGTGGTGGTTGAAGGTGTAGCTGTTTAGGGAGCTACAGAGGGACAGGAAGGGAAACACCACTTTGAGTTAGTTCAGGAGAAGGTGAAGTCTGCATGTTGTTGCAGTCTGTAGTTGGCTTGGCAGATAGTATCATTCAAGAAAACGTGAGGGACAGACAACTACAGGATTTTGTAGAAGGAGAGAAGTCTGGTGGAGTGGAAACTGGCAGATGAAGCATATAGGTTACAGATTAGTCTGGGAAGTGCAGGAGACTGCTATATTTCAGAATGTAAAAGAGGCTGGTGTAGAGTAGGATTACATGTAGAAACAGGGACTTTCAATTTTAGGCCTTTGGGGGTGACTCAAGCAACAAGCAGGATTCCAGAAACAGAATGAGGGATCTTAATTTTGATTGTGCAAATGCATATTTTCGAAAAGAATGGATGTAATACGTGATGGGGTTCATTGTGGCGAGAGAGGATGGTTTGGAGTGTTAGAAATGGTGGGAGTGACAAAAACGAGAGACAGAATGTGGAAAAGATAGAATAACGGAAGAAAAACAGGGAAAAATTCGGAAAAAACAGTAAAATTGCAAGAAGAGAAAACAGACACTGGTTAACAAGAGGCAATGAGTTGGCGAGAATTTCTCGCCACAAGTGTGGTCTATATGATCCGAAAAAATTACTTTAAAAAAAGGTAGGCAAAGTTGTGAAAGGAGAAGAAATTTTAAAAGCTGGCCAGATGGAAAGAAAGTCAAAGGAGATAATGTAAACTACTTTTCTTGGCAAATAAAGTCAGGTAGGAGTCAGCAGTAAAACTTTACAAATGGTTCAAATGGCTCTGAGCACTATGGGACTTAACATCTATGGTCATCAGTCCCCTAGAACTTAGAACTACTTAAACCTAACTAACCTAAGGACATCACACAACACCCAGTCATCATGAGGCAGAGAAAATCTCTGACCCCACTGGGAATCGAACCCGGGAACCCGGGCGTGGGAAGCGAGAATGCTACCGCACGACCACGAGCTGCGGACAGTAAAACTTTACAAGACCGGTTTGGTGAAAAACAAACACACAAAAGCATGGAAGAAATGCGTATAAACAGGGTAAGTAGAGGGTAGGAAAGAAATGGAGGAAATTATCTGCACAGCCTAGTTAAAAGCACATTTCTCTGGCCATCACATCCAATCCTGGTACTGCTGATCCCTCCAAGAAACAACTCTGGAGCACACCACTGGTGACTCAGTATTATCATGGTCTTGAAGGTATCAATCAACTTTTTCAAAAAGGTCATAACTTCCTAAAATCATGTTCTGAAGTGAGATCTGTTCTGTCTGAGATGTTGCCCACCACATCTGGAATAGCTTTCTATCACCCACCCAATCTCTGAAATTTTCTTGTCAGACCCTATGCTCCTTCTGCATCTATCTCCCTATCCTATGGCTCCAATCCCTGTCACCATCCCTCCTCCAAGACTTGCCCTTTGCACCCTCCAACCACCACTTATAATAGAAGTGTAACTGGCAGAACATACACTATCAAAGGGAGGGCCACCTGTGAAATGACACATACCGTATACAAGCTGTTAGGTAAACACTGTTCGGTCTTCTACATCAGCATGACTACCAACAAATTATCAGTTAGGATGAATGGGCATTGGCAAATGCTGTATACTGGCAACTCACAATATCCTGTTGCAGGGAACGCTCTACAACACGACATTTGTGATCTTGGCACCTGCTTCACCATACGCACCATCTGAATTCTTCCTCCAGACACCAGTTTCTCAGGTGAAAAGTAGCACTACAAATGTGGTTTCTCATCACCTGCCTGGCCTTAATTTGTGTTAATTTCTTCCATCTCAGCATTTGTTCACTGTAACTACTCTTTGCTTCACTCCATTTTAGTTTTCTACATCTTTTGTTGTCTGCCCCGTCTATTTTTCACTGCCCTCTGCACCTCTGTTATATACAATGCACTTGGCTTTTCACTCTTGTTAACACATGTATGATGTTTAAGCAGTAATCTGCCTGCATATTACCGTGTCTTCCACCTTTAAGCTCTCAGGTTTTCTAATCTTGTCCATTGCAGTCCCCAACAATCAGTGTTTCCTTTCCATACTGTCCAATGTACCTCCCCTCACCCTGGGTACTGGGTGACTTTTCTGAACTATACCCCTTTCTCTAAACCTCTCCAATATTTTTCCTTCACCCTTCTTCATTTCTCTTCAACCCCCTTCTGCCTGAAGAAGGAGCTACTGTCTCCAAAAGCTTGTAAAAGTAAATTCTTTTTGTGTGTGTTCCCCTGCCACTGCTTGGTGAGTCAATTTTTTATCAATCTGTTTATACTGTAATTGTGTTTCTGCTTTTGTCATCCTAATAAGACTTTCAAACCAACATTTTTCTTTGAAAACCATAGATTCAAGTAAGAACACAGAACCGGTTAAGTTTGTAGGACTTTGGTTCCACCTCACCAACTTTCAGAATTGAACATTATTTTTGTTGGTTGAGGTGTATCTATCCTGAATGAGTTTTCAACCTTATATTTTGATATCAGTAAAACATGTGTTAATCAGAAAAGGATTAACACAGCCACAAGTTTTATTATTACAGCCAAGTGCACTTCCAAACAAAAAGGAGAGACATGAAAATAATTTCTATGTATCATTTGGACAGCATACCATTTAAATTAAGTATAATTGGCTCTAGTGTATTACTCAGCCAAGCAAACCATGGACCTGGTGATAGCTGGAACTGGAACACTTACAGACAGCCACATTCCACTTGACACAGTAAAAGCACATCGAGCAATGCCAAAACTTGCTCAGTGAGCACCTGTGATGACAGTGTCATTAAATTTGTTGGTAAGAGGAAGTCACAACTGACAAAATGTGAATAAAACAAAGTAAAGAAAACAAAATTGAGCAAATATATTTCTAGGTACCAATTTTTTATGATTTATTGTACTTCCGAATGTTTTGCCAAGCTTCCATTTTGTGGATGGCATTTCATTGATAGACCCAGCTGTCTTTCAGGTGCTCAGAGTTTTGCTGTTGTGTGCTCACTGCTTGGACCAGACTGAATTTTTGTTTAGTGTCTCAGTTATTTGTAGCCGAGTTACATTCCTGAACCCTAATATACCATTTGATACATTTTCTTAAGAGCTAGTACTGATCATGTCAACAACAAATACAGAATTTTCTAACTCTGGAGAATGTTATGGCCACTGACACTAATAAACTGACTGCCATATACCAAGCGTTATTTATATTGATCCCCCTGTCTAGTGTAATAGGTTTTCTGATGTCTTTATTTCAGTATATAAACTATGCTGTTCCAGCAACTGTTCACACCACCATGCTGGTTTCATATTTCATTTCACAATTATATTTGAGGCAGCTGCTTTGCTCTGTTTTAGTCAGATATATCACTGGTGTTCCTTGAACCTCTCCCTATTTGTTCAGACAGTCTGCCACAGGTGAAAGGTGCAACATTCACATGAAATATAATATGCATCCAGATTTTGGAGACCTAGGTCATCACTATTACAAAGGATAGCTTCTACCTAATGAGGAGAACATAGCAAGTGCCATGCCCTGATTTCCCAGAAACTTTATTCAGTTGAAGAGGGGTCAAAATAAGCGAACACTTTACTTACCTGTAGACACACTACTGTTTTGAGTAAATGGCAGTCAAAGTTTCAGGAACTTTATGTGCCTTTTAGTGCATAGATAATACAACTGAAGTGGTGGCAGAGTGGCTAGCATCACAGCTTCACATTTTGTGTTCTGTGTTTGAAACCCCACTTATTTGCATTTTTGTTTTTTATTTCTCTACCCTCACCCACATAAGTTTACTACACAAATATATTTCACTGCATACTGAAACAGCATTGGCCATGTTTGTCTGCTGAATAAATTTGAGTAAGAAGAATAAATCAATAAGAAAATTGTTTGAAACATTCCAGTGAAAATCCTGTTATGTATCTTTACCAATAATGATTAACAAGTGGATGTTTCTAGAAAAGTGATGATCCATTACACATGGTTTGCAGTCAATTTATTGCCAATGTGTGAAATCTTCAATCTTAATTCTGTTTCTTAAGTGAAATTCATATGGAGAAATGTCACTGGCAAACCTGCATTCTTGCAATGCACATGGTGTTCAAAATGTGTTTCAAATTTTTCTATGATCAGCATCATTCAAGTGAGCACTCCAAGTCTTTTTGAAGACTAGACACAAGAATAAAACATCTTATTCTTACTTCATTCTTATATTATGAGACTAAAAGATTGTAACACCTTCAAATACCATACAAACATTTAACTGGTTGTTACTGCCTGTTGTGATATGTCTTAGTTCTCTACACAGCCATGCTGGCACATCAAGTAATTCCTTGTTCATTATGTTTGAGGAATAAAATACTGCAAATGGGTTTACCAATTAGAAGTTAATATTGGCCAATCATACCCCCACAGCATTGACGTTGGGCCTTATGACCCATTGAACACCCAAGGGCCACTGAGTAGCATGTTATAAATTGTGACTGTACACATTTTTATCCCTTCAATTATATCACCATCAGTGACAAAATGAAGAAATTGATTGAGACAAAATGTATGCAGATTTTGCTTTGGATTATTAATCTGAAATATTCAGTGGGAACTGCAGATAATTGCAAAGTAGGTCCCTGCCACCCACACACAAAATGGTGGCAGATTGAGTGTGGTATTGTTGGATGTTCCCTCTCAAACAAACTGGAATTGTAACTTTTTTGATCCAATGTGTAGTTTGAGATATTTCAATGTCATCACTTAAAATGAACACCCTGTATAATAAATGTGTGACACAAACCCAGTTGTAACTTTACAGTTAATGTAACTCTTTACTACACAAATGTTTATAACATTTTGGAATACCTCATGGACATGGGGAGAAAAGAAGAAGTAAAGAAAAAAATCTGGTTTCAATCACAGGGTGGAAAACAGGCTGCAATACTTGCTACTGTGTCACTATTTTGGGTGAGACTAGTGTGCTTTACAACACATAAATTACATCTACAACTGTCATTTACTAAGATACTTTCAGGTATCTACTCATAAGCCAACATTCTTTCCCTTATTCTGCTCTTCTTACACCAAGAAAAGTTTCTGGGAAATTTAATTAGGGCACTTGCACTTCCTCAATCTCTGTCTCTTCTTTCTCAAGCATTCTTGCTTTTGATTGTATTGCCTGTTCAATAGTTCAGTCTAGCTGGAGTCCAGGTGGCAAGTACACAAAACAGCCAAACTCCCAGAAACCTGAAGAAGATAGTTATACCATCAAAGTGTTGTGCACAAAAATCAAAGCAATATCTCTGCCAAATATTAGGTTGTACACTATTAACTCCATTGAGGAAATGAGATTACAGTTTCTATGCAGTTAGAAAGAATACAAATCAATAACTCTTCAGTTTTTCATAAATACTTAAAGGCTAGTGAGGATATAGTAAGATTGTTTACATGGGATTTGATCATTGAATATGCCAGGTAAATGAGTTGTGCAAACAAGATGACAGCTTCAAGAATAGCATCTACCAAAATTTATGTGAAAATAACCATAATTAAGGGTCCATGATGTGGGAAACTGACAAACTTAATTTACTCATCATTTTAGTTACACCCCAGAATACGTGAATGTCTATTCTTTGACCTCTGCTTTGCAATTTAGCCAGCCTGGTGCTAAGTGAGTGTATGCAATGGCTGAGCATTATTACAGCACTGTTTTCATTTTACTCTTTGTGATTTGAAATAGGGTAGCACCCATTTCACAAGAATTTCTGCAAGTGTGATATCACACTCAATATTGACAACTGCAGGATCTCTGATCTACTCTGTAACTAGGAAGAATACAAATTTTATTGTTTTTTCTTTCACTCACAGTAATTTTAACTGTCCTCAGGTTTCTGCCTAGTCCCATACTCTGAATATGCCAAATATTTATTTCATTATTTGTTTTCAAATCAGATGGAAAAATAAATAACATTTAATATTGCAGAACTATAGTTCGTAACCAAAAAACTGCAAGAGGAGAATGGGAGCTTTTGAAATGTGGTGCTGTAGAAGGTGTAAAAGGGGAGTCCAAGGTATCACAGATGTACTTCATACCATACTCATTTACTAGGATGATGTTCAAGTAGTAAATGATTGGACAACTCCCATGCATTCTTTCTAATTATGTTTTTTCAAGACTAGTCATTTTCAACATATTATGTTCGAGAAGTAATATGCCAAAGACATGAAATTATATGAAATTTTACTGAATTTTCAGTTTTATTCAGTTGATTACTAATTTTTATTACTAGAACAAACTGTATATGACATTTCTACAAGCGAGTTGAGACTTCAAACTTTTTCTATTTGATTGGCAATGGAGAAATTGGTTTTCGTGAAGATGCTGCTAAAATACATTCAGTCATGCATCACTAATTTTTGGCTCTGATTTATGAAAATATTGCAATATGCGTGGATTTTTATCATTTGCCAAAAGAGAAATTTTTCAAAATTTCAACAAGCTTTTTTTTTCTTAAAAACTTCAAAGATTCCCTGTACATGAGTGAAAATTACATTCATTTAAAGTAATAGCTGCTGTTATGTTGTTCATGTCTGTATGAAAAAGATGTCAAGGGCCCATCTGATGATTAATCTTTCATTACTTTCATATTCTGGGACATTGGAAGATGGTGTTATTGAGTGGAATTATTTATACATTTATTTATTGATGTTTGATTGGTTTTTCAAGCTGGTCCATTCTTGAATCCTGTGTCTGCAGATTGTGTTCAGGTGCAAAGCAGCTCTTAGTACCTTACCCTGATTACAGGTGTAAGATTTCAAAAATCACAACAGGCATGCATTTTCACAAACACTACAGGTTTGGTTGTTTACTTATTGATAGTTAATATTTTCTGTGATAAAAATTAACAAATAATGAAATAACATTGAAAAATTCAGTAGTAAGTTCATGCAAATACAAGTGTCACCGAACTATATTCCAAAAGTCTAATGTATGAAATAATACGGTTAGTGTTAAAAAAATAAAAATCGTGAGTGGGACTTGATCCAACTACGAGTGACTACTTGCCAGCCATAGATGACTGCTGTTGTAAGCACCAGTTGTACACAGTGCCTTGTTCACACTGTAGCGATCACATTTATGTATGAAGGCAATGTCCTAACTGAATGCCCAGACCAAACCACTAAGGACAAACTTTAAATTTGCAGAGGGTGTTTATCTTTAACAGCAGGTATGTAAGAAGGGATGTTTTGATATTCAACTCCTAAGGAGGTGGAATAGGGATGAAAGATTTTTGAAAATATGTCACTATTCAAGCAGTTTTCAAGATGACCCACAAAACTTTGTGTTTCATTCCTGAGTAAGAAATTGAGAAATGTGTGTTTCAGAATTTATTGAAATTTAACACGTGTGGGACGACAACAGTGGGTCAAAGTTTTTACATAATTAAAAACTATTAAAAGTGTTTTTAAATATGCATCTATGAAAACTGGTACTTGACTTCTGTTACAAATAAAAAATATATGTCTCTGTTTTTGCGAATTCAACCCTAACAGAGTTGAATAGGAGGTGAAAATTTAATAAGATATTCAACACTAATAAAAGGGTACTTGGTACTCACCATGCAGTAGAGACGTTGAGTAATTGATAGGCATACAAAAAGACCATCTTTTTATTGTTACTATCTGCAAATTAACATCTCGACTGTATGACGAGTACCAACTATCTTGTTCATAATGTTACATTCAATCCTAGATTTCACATCGTAAGAAAGTAGTTATATTGGACAATTTTTAACATTAAATCTAAGGAAATTGTTATTTCACTTCTCAGGTGTAAAGATATCTGTGTTGCAGACTGAAATTTCTATGAAAATATCTCTAAAAGAATAAAAAAATCCATGATTAATGCCAACTTTTGTCTCCAGCTGTCAGTGGTATCACTGCAATTTAAAATTGCAGATGTAACTACAATAAGAGTTGCCTTTTAATTTTTTTTATGTCTCACCTCTGCACGAATGTTGATTGAAACCAGATTCCTCGTCCACATGTCAGGCACATGTGTATGAGTTATTAGGGGCCAGCACTCAAATACCACTGCAGCCAGCATTTGTACAGGGAGTTTCCATCAGGAAACAATTAAGTTCCCATAACAGATTGATTGATTGATTTATTGACATATTTAATCATCTGTATAACAATACAAATTGTATGGATGTCATCAATTGTGTCCTATGAACTAAAACATACATGGGTTCCTACAACATGTACAATTCAATTCTTACAATTTTTACAGGTCAATTCTTACAATATTTATAATTATAACATATACTGTCACTTTATGTAGGCCCATGTGGCATTTGTATATGCCACATAGCTATCTACAATTATTCTAAGTACTCATTTACTTTGTAACAACATTTGCTTAATACATTTTTAGCTTTTGGCTAAGGATATGAAGTTTGTTTACACATTTTATTTCCTGTGGCAGCCTGTTGTACAGTTTTAGGTCAGTATATAGCATATTGTTTGGTGTTTTGTACTCGTTTTTCCTGTTTATGTGTAAGTAGAGGTAGGATCTAGTTTCAAGGTCAGGTATTAAGTTGTTTGTAGCATACTGATGAGTATTTTTCCTTACATACACTACAGTCTGGAAAATGTATTTGCATGGGACATCTAGAATTTCTAGTTTTTTGGATAAATCAGTACAATGGGTCCTATTGCTGGTATTTATTTTTATCCATACAGATCTTTTCTGTACCTTGAAGACAGATTGAGTATTTCCATCACTTGTTCCCCAAAATATGATTCCATAATGGAGAATTGAGTGTATGTATCCAAAATATGTCATTTTTAGGCTCAAATATTTCCCACTTGTGCAGTATTCGTAGAGCATAACACACTGTGGATAGTCTCTTTGTTGAAGCTTTTACATGTTCTGTCCATTTCAACTGACAATCTGCCTTCAACCCCAAAAATTTGGTATCCATTACACATTCCATTATCTTATCATTAATGGTTAATTTACCATCATTGTGTATTTTATTCAACCAGATGTACACACAATTAGTTTTCTTTACATTTAAAGTTACTTTATTTTCCAGTGACCACCTGTAAACATCTATGAGGTCTGCATTTGCCTTTTCTATCAACTGTGTTGGAGTTTTGTCTGTGATCACTATGTTACTCTCAGCAGCAAATAGTGCTTTTTCCCCACATCTGATACTGTGGAGAAAACCATTAATGTAAATAAGAAAATGGGTTGGACCTCATATTCTACCTTGCAGGATGCCTATATTACTATTTTTTGGATCTGGTAAGTGTTTTACTAGAAATCCTTCTTAACTACATGAAATCTCAACATGCTGCATCTGACTTTGTGGATAGGGCTTAAACCACTTCCTAAACACACCTCATGTTCCTAGTAACTCTAGCTTACATAATAAAATTATGTTGTCCACTGTACCAAATGCCTTTGATAAGTCCAAGAAAATTGCATTCACATGGTCACCTTCATCCATTGCCTCAAGAATGACCTTTGTAAGCTGTGCAGTAGCCATTCTGTACATCCTTAGGGCCAGAAACCATGATCTTTCCAAAGAAGATTAAACTTATTTAGATATTGCATTAACCTGTTTTTTAAATTACTTTTTCAATGATTTTGGAAGTGATGGACAGTAGAGAGATTGGTCTGTAGTTTTCTACATTTTCCACATCACTATTTTCACTTACTCCAACTTCTCAGGGAAAAAAATCCAGGTTTGAATGTTTCATTGGTTATTTTTGTTAATGGAGCTTTTATGGAATTTGCACGTGCTTTAAGGACACAAGCTGGTATTTCAGCTAGAGCAGTTGAGTTTTTATTTTCTTTGATGTATAACTTGTCTGACCACTTTCTCAGTTGCCGGATAGAGTGCCACTGAGTTTGGTGGATGGTTCTTCTGCATGGGTAAGACATACATGTCTGGAAAGGTCTGTTGTAATTTCTTAGCAATGTTGTTGAAGTACACATTTACAAAGATAGCTATTGCTTCTGGGGGGTTCATCTGTCTACATTTGTTCTTAATTTGTGAATTCAAATGTTTTTGCTCTGTGTTTGCTGTTTCCCACTTGATAATATTCCAGGTTGCTTTGTTTTTGTTTTTTGCCTGCAATAACATTGTATGGTTTCTGAGTTTTTTAGCAGCTAATAGTACCTTTCTGTATATTCTGTTGTAGTTTCTATAAAATTGCAAAAAAGGCTGGATCAGTCTGTCTATTTTTGATTGAAGTTCAATGGGATTTTTTGATACCTCTGGTTATTTTTTCTAAAGTTGCAATGGTATGCAAAGTCTTGGGGAATGCTTCCTCAAATTTTAGTTTAAAAATGGACATGAAACTATTAAACATTTTGTTCACATTTGTTTCCAAACACACTTCCTCCCTCCTTTCATACTGTAACTGGTATGAAAATTAATGCAGGTCACAGTTCACGAAACATTTGGCCTGTCCTTTGATTAGGTTACATTTGCTAAATTTCAGTATTCACCTAAAGTAATTAAGCAATGCTTCCAGTAAGTTAAAGGTCTCAGAATGTTGTTCACACAATGAGAAGCATGCTAAATATGCTTGTCAAAGGAGGAGACCATCCCTTGCAGCAGGAAGTTAAATTTATAGAAAGGATATGAGGCAATATGTCTTTATTTTTAATTTGCAGATGCATTCCACCTTTTGGGTTAAAGTCACCATCTATTCATTTTTATTTTGATGGGGCTATCTTTTAAATAAAGCACTGTAGTGTGAATACAAATACATACTTTCAGCATGCTTTGAACACATTTAGACATAATTTGCATCTGTTTCATCTGTGTGCCACGTTTTAGAAGAGTATGACATCTAAGAAAACAGAGTTACTCATTAATTGTGGAATACCATCTGTAATGTAATGGAGTGCTTGGCAGATGCGGAAATTTTCCCTGGCTAATCACCCTAATTTCACAAGATTTGGTTTGTGATGTGAACAAACTTTAACAGGATCTACAATTCAGTGTCAAAGTTGTCAAAATAATTTACACAGTTCATGCAACATTTCAGAGGAACTGAATTACAGAAAACTTTGTTCTTGGGGGGTTTCAAGAGCTGTGATCAGGGAACAAACAGACTGGACTGTACTTCATAGCTTTTAATTTTGCACCAAATCAGGAAAGAGATGAACTTTTTGGACATAATTACATGAGGTGACTCAAACTAAGCAACAATCAATGAAATTGGGATGCACATTGTTGCTAACCAGAGAAAGAAATTTAATTTCAGCAGAAAGATCAAGGCAATTGTCTTGGGACAAGAAACTTATCACTGGATTTTGTGGCGAGGTAAAAATTGTGACACATATCTTGTGACCTTGAGGAAACAGAGTGTATGTGTGCATGTGTGTGTGTGTGTGTGTGTGTGTGTGTGTGTGTGTGAAAGAGATTTAAGAGGAAGATAATTTTGAATTCAACCAAAAAAGTTTGACCAAGAGAGTCACAGGGAAAGCAAAGTTATATGCCTGACTTGGTCTGGAGGATTGGGAAAGATGGTCTGATTGTATACAGGTAGATCAACAGCATTTATGTTTCTCCTGCACATCTTTCACAACCGTGTGGAGATAACTCTAGGAGGGCCTTAATCCACCGATATATAATAAGTGCCCAATATCGGGAAATGTTAATCCTGAACCCAACAATCTGCATTTATTAGTAAATTTGAAAATATCTGTTTCGGCGAAATTTCAGTTACCTTGTGCAATGCAGAACTATGATAGTTGCAACCAAGATATACATTGTAAAGGTGCAACAGGTTTAATGTCAATTACAGTCTACCTCGGAGCTTTAGGCTTCTGCCTTTAAATTTGACATTCTGGGATCAGATGACTCACTTCCCGGCTTTCCACTGGCTGACTAAAGACGTTTGAATGTTAAGGTAGGTAGTAGAAAGTAGAGCAGGTTCAAGAGGTGTTTTATGGTCTGTGTAGATCAGAGATTCAACAGTCCTGTTCAACAAGGGAGGCGAGCCGTAAACAGGCACTTCTACCTGCTGGGTGGAGCATTCTGCTCTTTGTTGCTGTGGTTGAAGGGCAGGGAGAGTGGTGATCACACTGTTAAAAAATGCTCACCAGAGAACAAACTGTGTTATATTTGCGAAAATTGTTGCCTGTAGGGACCTGAAAGACACACTCTTGCCTTACTGGAATACATGCAGATGTCACCTGTCAGCTAGACTTTTATATGATAGGCAATACACTGAGTTTAAACTGTTATTCCAGAGGATAACAAATCTCTTTCAGCAGCTTTTGACACAAAAGGAGAAGTCCACTGAGAAGAGCTAATCCACAGTTAAAGGGGTACTGATTAGTGGGGCTCTTTCAGCACAAAAAATACAGTTATCAAAAAATATATTTCAAATACTTTGAAGAATTTAACCACACGTTCTACAGACTGATTAATGAATTTTATACTCATCACCAAAATAAAAGTTAGAACAAAGATTTCAGCCTCTACCAGAGACCTAACGAGGGATGGAGGGCAGGGTGGTAGACCTTTATTACGTAAATGTGACTCGAGTGACCGCATGAGGACTCTGTAGTTCTTCCCCACAAGGAAATCCGGCCAGTGTTCCCAGTCCCATCAGTTCGGGGTCTTCTTTAAGACTGCGATCAAGGATGGGTGCTTCACAGCTGTTTCCAGAATAACCTGCAAGGCAAAATTGTTTACTTTAAATCCAGCAGTATGCAGCTCTCATAGTCCAAACCTAAAACAGTACTCCTTCATGCTTTCTATCATGATGGAAACTACAGAGATGTGAAAGAAGTCAGCATTTGTAACTAACTTATTCCTTAACATTTTGGAGTCCTGTATGGGAAAATTTTTCTCTCTTTATACCAGCAAAGCATTACCTAATCAAATACCTGTTTTAGTTTCACATTGTTCCTCTGTATACTTGGCTATGATATTTTTGGGGGATATGTGCACAGAATATGGCCACAGTATATGAGAGGCCCATAAGAATCATCAGCTATACATTTTTACAACCAACTGCACCATCTGAGCACACCAATCAGTTACACTAAGAAACATTAGTGATAGTGTGGTGCTGCACGTTACCTTTTTACTGCCCTGCCAGTGTCCAGCAATGTTCATTTGTCTAGCTAACAGCTGTAGCAGAAAATACTAGACCACTACTGTCTATTGCAGGTTGCAACATACATAGAATTGTCCAGTAAACAGGACATGGCTAGCTACTGAAATAAAAGTTTTAACTTGCAATGTAAATTTTCAGGTGTATTTTTATGATAAAGATCACAGTTAATACTGCCAAGTCCATACTAAGTGGCAACACAACATAAAGTTCACACACATACCACAATCACACACATAGCCAGTTTATGAAATTTAGACCCGTTACCGAAGTTAATAGAGTTCACCAGATCATTTAGTTATGAAAATGCTCACTCAAATGTTGTGCACTCTGCTCTACACATAATACCTGTTCAGTCTTATATCACACAACATGCCACGCGGTTTTAACTAACAGTCAAAAGCAATAATTTTGATATTATGGCCAAAATTCCACACGAATTTCACTATTCCGTTCACTTAAATACACTTTGTACTACTTCGCGAACTCATAATTAGCATTTTTCCAGGATTTTACAGTACTTCTATCACAGCTGCTTTCAATGAGATGTTACTAGTTTGAACCCTCAGCCCTGACCCCCTTGGGTCACACTAAAGGCTTTGTTCCCAGCATAGTTTGGCACGAGCCTGCATTTTTCTGATTGGCTGATATCACAAACAGCAAATCAAGTTGCAGTATTATCCCATGCTAACCTGCGCTTTGCTTCAATGACCAATCATCGTAAAACATTTCTTTCTATGGCAATTGCTAAATAAATAATTTTAGAAAAGTATCAAATATGAAATTACTCCTTCTGAAATTACCATTTAATTTGTGTTCTACTCACGATTTATTAGTACCATAAACTGACTGCACATTTAATTATAGTAAATCCCCTGTATAGTTTAACTGGTAATTCGTGAATAAACAAAACAATTTTCATATACTTCCGTTCTTCTCCACTCATACAACACTCACACTGCTAATTACTACACATATAAAACAATTATAATTATGCAAATACATTAAATATTAATCAAACATAACTTTACAACATTGTTTTGACTACGACTGCTAGCACTGTCCGTCAGCTGCTGACCTCTGCCGCCTACTAGTACAACTACGTGCAGCTCTGTAACTCAGGTCCATGTCAGCTGGTGACATCTGTTGATGACTCATGTCTATGACGATACCGTCCTAACAAGTGACAGGAGCGATGCGAAGGCGCTACGCCTCAATAGCTTACTATCAAATCTGGTAACGGTTGTGGCATAGTGGCAACAAGAATCTGATTTTCAATATTTCATTGAATTATTGGTCAAACTGTAAACATTTAAAACCCTATCATAATCTACTCATTAACCCTCGCTCTGGAAAAACATTGTATGCCTGGGGTCCTGTTTGACCCCAAAGTGATTCAAGCAACTTTATGGTGATAAAATTCTAAATATGCCCACAAAAGTAATTATAATTTGTGCTTGACATTGATATTATAACTTCATAGTTTATTAATAAATTTAAGTTACATATAAAGTGTAATTAGTTACTGCATTTGTTTGAAATGTGAAAACATATTTTGTTTACTTTGTTTGGTTCCAAAAATTATTTTAACACACAATATTCATGATCCACATACTAGTAACAATACTGTAATTTATTAATTTATGTGTAATATCACTTACATGGAATTTTATTAGAAATATGCCCCTACTCGCTCTCCGTGTCATATGACAAACAATAATTACACAACACATTTATGCCCGCATGTTCTTTACGAACTGTGACACCCCTCACATTGTTGATTCACTTGCTTCTCCTTTAACCTTGGGCAGGAATCACACCATTTTATTTTCAGATTTGGAACATCGGCTTCCTGGGTATTGTGTTCTTTTTCCTTTAGTTGATCCTCAAAGCCTGAGGATATTATTGCCGAACAAATGTGTTGTGTTCTGTAGTGGGGCAACAGGATTCATAAGTAGACCAAAGAATGCCTGCAGCTCTCTAGAATCAAGTTCAATACAGTGTTCAAGAGTTGGGTACAGAATTTTATCATCTTTTGCATAGTTATTGTTATGCATTGCTATTACACTCTGCATGTGATTGGTGATAAAAAGTCTGAAAAAATCTGCCCTTGTCTGTAATTGAGTTCTAAGGTGACGTGGAATGTGTGCAGTTTCACAGATTACATTTCTTGAAACCTGCTTGTGCACATCAGGTTGTACTGTGTTATATGTTATCTGTCCACTTCTAGACACGAAAGTAAATGCACTCGTTACCTGAATACCGTTATCACCTTCTTCACAGACACTCATATCCACTTCACCTCTGATCTGTATAGCTTCCTCTACCATATCTCCATCAGCATCACTGTCATCCTTATTTTCAAAAATTGATTCGCTATCGCTATCACTCTTCTGTAAATCTTCCGAAGCCTACTCAAGACTGTAGAACCTTGCAAAACATATATCACCATCCATGACAAACTATAACACCACATCTTCCTTCCACGAAACTCAATTCCAAACTGTGAATTTGTCATAACAATGCATTTGAATGTATTTTCTATTCATTGTTTACAACAATGTGCAAATGAATATCGGTTTATAAGGTGATTTGTTACTAAGATGTATTTTCATAACAAAACTTATATACAACACTGAAAATCATATATTGTATAACTGGGATATTTTTGGATCCCACTGCAAACATTTCAAGTTGCTGTGCTACAAACTATAATATAATTGTAAATATTTTACACAGTTATAATAAAAAGTCTGTGAGAACATACCTGGAGGATGAGTAGTGTACACCTACTTTAAAACTGTTTATTTGTAGTTAAACAAGGCCCATTCTATTTTTGAAAGCAGAAATCATAATCCACTACTATCTTGCTGGGCCTAGGAATAAAGAAATGCATCCAGAAGAAAGGAGAAGACTTGACCAAGTTGAAGATGGAGAGATGGTGGCAAGACGGAAGATGATGGAGAGGCCTATGTTCCATACAGACCCGGCCAGAGGCTGGAAACTCCATGATGATGATGATGATAATTTGTAGTTAAATGAGCCTTTGGGTCTAAAAAGACCCCAGACATTATGCGAGTGTTAAGGTGTACAATATTAAGTTAAAGGAATAAAGATGTATTACAGTTAGAAACTCTCTTGAGACATTTTAACTGCAAGTGAACAGATACCTGGTCTTCTTTCATCTGGTATTTGAGAAATAGTACTTACTGGTTGCCAACAAAGCTTACACACAATTTAAAAATTTTTCTCATTGTAACCCATTGCAGTCTGTTGTAGAAAAATACAAGCTATATTTTCTAAGAGAAAGTATATGTTTTTAATACCACCACATATCATGTTAATTACTTTTTACACAAATCAAGGGCTAGCAAATGTTAGGATTGGTGAAAGTTTTAAAATAACCTTTCCACATTACACTTGTAGGATCCAAGCCTTATGACAAATAATGCTAACCTATCTTACCCAACTCCACAACCCTTACAATACTGAGGGATGCTTGCTTAGAATTTGAGACTGACTGAAACACACAAGTGTGTAAAGGAGAGATATTACTGAACTGGAGGAATATGTTTTGGGTGTAGTGAGCTTAAGAGGTTTTGATACTAGAATTTCATAACCACATACCCATATCTTCGTTATGTTTCATCATTTGATTAAACTGACATTTATTATCCTTGTAAAATTGTGTTTGACTAAATACAATCTTATTAAGTATGGCTGATGAAGAGAATAATTCATGTTGCTTTTTAAATTGAGTGTTTTTATGAACAATTTTTGTAGTTAAATACCGTATTTACTCGAATCTAAGCCGCACTCGAATCTAAGCCGCACCTGAAAAATGAGACTCGAAATAAAGGAAAAAAAAATTTCCCGAATCTAAGCCGCACCTGAAATTTGAGACTCGAAATTCAAGGGGAGAGAAAAGTTTTAGGCCGCACCTCCAAATCGAAACAAAGTTTGTCCATTGTAATATGAGACACAATTTAGGTCGAATGAATGACGATACAGCTACAGTAGTTTGGTTCGAGTCTAAGCTTAGCAGTTAAGCTTTACCACGTAGCCATTGCTATGCGTCAGGCGCTCCGTCCGTATTTATACGGGTACCCTTCCTTTTTCACGTGCTTCGTCTGGTTTGAATCGATTGCTTATTTTGCTTTGATCTGATAATTGCTGTTTTCTTTGTTATAGGTGTTTGCGTCACTCTTAAGCTGAAAATACATTACTGCACTGTGTCATGCATTGTTTGTCGCATTCTGATAGTGTGTGTTTATGGCCTGTCGCGGCTCACGGAACGGCTTGCTTTTGTGCGCGCTACCGCCGCGTACAATTAAAAAAAAAAAAAGAGGAATCGTCTCATTAGCGAAACAATGACAAGAGACCGCAATTTGTTGTTACTTACACTGCTGCTTTCTTTGATAATGATCAACAAGAATCAAATAATAGACTGCGTATGATAGAACATGTTTTGAACGAAAGTTAGGCAAAAATTTTTCTCCGTTTGAAAATCTTTGCGGTCGCATCTTTATTACATCAAATTCTGCACAGAAATTAGAGTCATTTTAGATTTAAAAATCTAGTCACTTGCCGTGCTTCATTTCTGACTGTATCACTATTAGGCATAAGAATAATACGAATATAAACATGACACGATAAGTATATTCTTCCGCGTTTGCTGTTGTCTCACTCTAGTTTCGTAGTTTATTAGGCAGACAGGATTTAAATGAGATAGCAGCAAACACGAAAGAATACATGGCAAAATGTTTATATTCGTATAATTCTTATGGTGAAGAGAATACTGTATATGATTCAAATTTCATCAGGTTCCTATTAGCAACCATCTCTTCTCACAGATAGGAAAAAATTCAGAACGTAGAGTTGGCCATATTGACAAACATCCCAAACAGTCTTGCCAGTCAGATTTTCGTAGTACACTGAAATTGTGCTACACTCGAAGATGAACAATACGGAATTTGTATTTACTTCGTTGGATATGTATGAAAATGCATTGGTCGAAACTCGCGGCGGAGAAAAAAAAGCTCGTCTTCCACTTTTTTTTTTTTAATTTATTTACTGACGCTGAGATTTTGGCGCCAGTATTTATCCTTGTGCCTACAAAGCATGTCTGCCTAGCGCTACATATATTCGGCAGCAGAAGTTAGTTGTGGCGGCATGTACCGACATTTTTCATAACTTCTGCTTGCTTTGCACTCGATTCTAAGCCGCAGGCGGTTTTTTGGAGTACGAAAACCGTAAAAAAAGTGCGGCTTAGATTCGAGTAAATACGGTACATATTAAATGACAATCTTTCAGATGCGTTACCTGAGAAACCCATTAATTGTATATTGTACAGACATCATTTGTGTACTTTGAATTTTGTTTTATTGGCATTAGACTGTGCTTCAAGACATTTCCAATGCTGGTAACTCCAGAGGCTTCAATGAAAAAGCCATTACAAACTCAAACAAACTCAGGAAGTTTAACCCCTGAACATAAAACCCTGAGTTCTGGTTTTTATTATCTGGCAGAAATGTAAAATCCTGAGTACACTCAGGCAACTCAAGAACATACCTTTAAAACATTAAACCCTGCATTTGTCTGTTTCTGGACTGGTAGTCAGGTGTTCAGCTCCTAGAGAACAACTGGTCTACATTTGTAGCATGTTTCAGTTGAGGTGGTTGCCAATAGATACCTTTACTGTGTGCAGTTTTGGATACTCAAAATACACACTTTCAGACTCTCCTGTATTGTTTAAACAATGCTTTCAAAAAGGATGGCAACAGTGAACCTGTGTTTTCACAGAAACAATAAATTATTGATAAAATTATTTAATTGGACACATAAAAATTCTACTCATCAACCAGTGGCAGAACACACTCATAAAAGACTGTTGTGGATGGCAAGCTTTCAGAGCCAGTGGGTCATTCTTCAGGCAGAAGGGTTGAAGGGAAAGGAAAAAGGATGAAGGAAAAGGACTGGAGGGGTGTAGGAAAGGGGTAGATTTTGGGAAAATCACCGAGAACTGTGGGTCAGGGGAGACTTGCCATACGGAATGAGAAGGAAAGACTGATTGTTGGGTACTGCATCAGATTTGAAAATCTCAGAGCTTACAGGTGGAAGACAGGGTAATATGCAAGCAGAGATTACTACTAAATCATTGTGCATGAGTTAGTGAGTGAGAAGCTAAGTGCATTGTGTGTAACAGAGGTGGGAGAAGTCAGTGAAAAAAGATGGGAAAGACAGTAAATGATGTAGAATGGAGTGAAGAAAAGAGTAATCACAGTGAATAAAAGCTGAGATGGAAGAAATTAATGTCAATTAAGGTCAGGTGGGCGGCAAGAGCCAGGGACATGTTGTAGTGCTACTTCCCACCTGCACAGTTCTGAGAAACTGATGTCTGAAGAGGGTATTGTGAGTTTTCAGTATATACCCTCTGCCTATGCCCCTTTTATCCTAATTGATTATTTGGTAGTAGTGATGCCAATGTAGAAGGCTGAACAGTGTTTACATAATAGCTGGATGGGGCTTTCCTGGGAATCCGGATGTCTTGAGACTCCTGGTTTGGTTTGAATACTTGATGACATATTTACCATATGGACTCATGGTGATGCTGAACTGCTTAAATTCCTGGAGTCTCAGAATACCTTCTCCCTGTTAAATTTCACATAGTCTTATTCCAAATCACGTGCCACTTTCCTTGATGTTGATGTCGTCCTCACCGAAGGCCAGCTACACACTTCTGTCCACATTAAATCTACCAGCAAACAACAGTACTTACATTCTGACAGCTGCCATCCATTCCATGTTGAACATTCCCTCCCATACAGCCTTGGCATCCGAGGCAAATGTATTTGTTCAGATGCAGACACTTTACCATTTTCACCTCAGCCTTCACTGCACGTAATTACAGCACCAGTCTAGTTGAAAAGCCAATTTCTCAGACCATTACATTCAATCCTGGTACTGCTCATCCCTCCACAAAACAGCTCCAGAGCACACTATTGGTGACTCCTGCTCTGGAATGTGTTAATCAGCTACTTTGACAGGGCTATGACTTCCTAAAATCATGTCCTGAAAGGAGATCCATTCTGTCAGACATTTTTCCCACTGCATCTAGAATAGCTTTCCATCGCTCTCTCCATCTCCAAAATAATCTTGTCAGACCCTATGCTCCTTCTGCACCCATCTCCCTACCCTATGGCTCCTACCCCTGTCATGATCCCCTATGCACCCTCCTACCACCACCTGTAACAGCCTTGTAACTGGCAAAACATGTACTATCAAAGGGAAAGCCACCTGCAAAACACCTGCCATGTACCAGATATTATGTAAACACTGTTCATCCTTCTACATTGGCATGACTCCCACCAAATTATCAATTAGGATGAATGGGCATAGGCAGAAGGTATAAACTGGCAACTTGCAATATCATGTTGCAGACCATGCTCTACAACATGACATTCACGACCTCGGTGCCTTTTTCTCCACATGTCTGGATTCTTCTCTCAGACACCAGTTTCTCAGAACTCCGCAGGTGGCAACTAGCTCTACAACATGTCCTTGGTTCTCACCACCAACCTGACTTTAATTCACGTTAATTTTTCAGATTTTCTTTGCTGTAACTGCTCTCTGCTTCAGTCCGTTTTAGTTTTCTACAGCTTTCATTGTCTTTCCCATCTATTTTTTATCGCCCACTCCCACCCCCTTTACATACAATGCACTTCGCTTCTCACTCTTATTAACTTGTACACAATGTTTTAGTAGTAATCTCTGTCTTGCATATTACCCTTTCCTCTGCCTTTAAGCACTAATTTTTCAACCTTGTCCGATGCAGTCCTAAAAAATCAATCTTGCCTTCTCATTCCGTACTTTAAGTCTCCTCTGACTTGCAGTTCTGGATGACTTTCCCAAAACCTACCCCTTTTCCTATACCTCTCCAGTCCCTTTCCTTCACCATTCTTCCTTCCCTCCAACCCTTCTGCCTGAAGAGGGAACCACTGTCTTCGAAAGCTTCCCAACCACAACTGTCTATAGTGTGTGTTCTGCCACCGCTTGGTGAGTAGATTGTTTATCTATCCACTTTAATGAGCCTGATACTGAATTTAGTGGCCAAGAAAGTGAAGAATAATGATGTTTCATTGGTTACTGATGGCAATGATAGTTTGTCAGTTGAGCTACAGGTGCTCACCAGTGTTACAAGATAAATACATTCACTGTGCTCCAGCCAGCTCCACCACTTATGTACACAAGAAATTTTTGTGGAATACATGGTTGGACTTCATAGCTACGCACAAACAGAAATAACTTCATGTTTCAGGATATTTTAGTCAAAGTCCAGTGCATGAGTATATGAGGTCTATTCAAAACAACATGATACTTACTCCACACAATTTTTCTACACTTGTCTTTTACTTATTGTGTACAGTCTGCTTCAAAATAATCTTCCACAATTGGCACACTGCTTCCAACACCATTTACACTTCTGGATGCAGTCTTGGTACACCACTTGCTAGACTGTGCAAAGTACCATCTACAAATTTTTAACTCACCTATCATTGCAAAATCTTCACCCTTTGGACAGGGTTTCCAACTTTGGAAATAAAAGAAATCTGCAGCAGCCAAGTCTGGGGAGTGTGGAGGTTGAGGCAGCACACTGATTTTGTGTTGTGGGATAGTCACGCACCAACAGGGATGAATGTGTGGTTGCATTATTGTGACGCAAGAGCCATGAATTCTCTCCCCACATTTGAGGCAATTTCCTTCTCACATTTTCCAACAGGTGTCACAACATATCTTGATAGTACAATTGGTTAACAGTTTGTCCCTGTGGCATGAATTCATGATGAACTAATCCTTCTAAGAATACTACCAGCATGGCTTTGACATTTGACCTGACCTGATGAGCTTGTGTTGGTCTCTGACAATCTTTCCCAACTCACTGTGAAAGTTGAACCTCAGTCATAACCGTAGATCTACATCTCATCATGAGCTATGATTATCTTTATGAACAGCTCTCTCTCTCATTTGTGTGACCCAAAAGCTCTTCACAGATTCCAAGGAGAAGCTCTTTCTTTCCTCATGAACCATGTGATGAACTTGGTGGCAACATGATGCATTCCAAGAAACTGTGTCAGGATTTCATGACATGCTCCAACTGATATGTTACATTCTTCTGCAGTCTCTCAGACAGTCAGTCTTTGATTGGCAGACACAATTTCATTGACATTCCTTATATGAGCATCGTCTGTGGACATCAGACAGAGTCCTGAATGAAGATCATCCTTAACTTCCATCCGGCCATTTTCAAACTGTGTCAACCATTTCTAACACAGAGTACAGCTTAAGTACTCATCACCATAGGCTTCCTGCATCATCTGACATCTCTATAAAAGTTTTCTCGAGTTTCACGCAAAATTTAATACACACGTGTTGCTTCTCTAACTGCCTTTTTGAAATTCGCTAACCGTGGAATGCAACATTCTACTCAATACAGCATTATGACATTGAAAAACAACGGACAGATGTACAACAATGAAAGTTCTGGCAGTTACACATTAAAAGCAAGTGTGTGCATGGATGTCAACTGCATTTGCTCCAACACACCACTGCTGGAAAAGTAGGAGTATTTAGAAATTTTTTGAACAGAGTTTATTGTTTGTAATATTCAAAATTTTATAACTCATTTTGAACTTTAAACGCTGTCTTTATATGTCAGTCATGATTTTCATTAATAGAAAGTATTCTTTGGAACAATTTGAAACAAAAAAAAGTTAAGGTGTTATTTGTGTGTGTATCCAAGCAACAGTCTTGACAACATCAGGCCACTACTTATGACCATAGAATCCTGTCAGTGTGTGTTATGGATCTTAAGGTGAGAAATAGTTGGTGTTTGTTTTACTCAGCACTAAGGCACACCAAGTGTCTAAATTTAATCCTCTACTTCTGTTAAGGTAGTTCTGTGCATTTGAATTTGTGTGGTCTGTACATCCTAGCTTAGTAATGATTGGATTAAACACATTAGCTGTGAAATGAATTTGGGGCTTCTTTGTCCCAGTGCACGATCTACATTTGCTTATTTATATATTGTCTGATAAAGCCTTGACCAAGTGTTACGAGGAAGTTTTTCACGACACTTGCTTTCAAATGCATGTTCCTACATGCCCTGCAATCACTGCCATCCAAGTTGATGGATTCTATTGACTGCAACTTGGCATCCACCCAGTACAAACACTCGTTGCCAGTGTTTACAGTTATTTCGTTGCGCCAGTGCAATCTTCAGTTTGTTGCCCCAGTCACACCAGAACATTGACCTGCAGAACAAATGATCATTGGCTTGCATGTCGTGTCAGATTAACAATTCTGAAAATAAAATTTAAACAGAGGAGGGTATAATTAGAAAACACAAAAATAAAATGTCTTGTTCTGATAGAGAGGCCATGGTTTACATCATCATACAGTTAGCAAACTTCTAATCAGCTCCTAGTGGAAACCAAGAAGCTCAGCACAGTTGAAAACATACAGCATTACAGTATATGCTATACTCAATACCATATACATTGAACCAATTCAGTATCACTTTAGCCTATTTAAGATTACTACAGTCAACTGTCCTAAAAGCAAAAATTCCCAGAAGATGATTAAAACTACACTAAATATTAAAAGCATGTTGTGCTGTTACAGCTACAAATATTTAATTCATCACTATCACAGAGTGTCTCTCCAGACTTAAGTACATCTCTGCTGGAGCACCTCAAATGTAGGACAGATAACTGGCCTATGAACTAATGCTTTGGGAAAGAAAATTTAATGTATTGAAAATGAGCAAATGCAGCTAGATTCTAAGCCAGTCACAGTTTGTACTCTAGAAGGGCCTCTACACTGAATGTAGGATTTAAAATTCCATTGACAGCATTTTAGATTATGTTAAAATTCCATTGACAGCATTTTAGACTATGAATGACAATATCTCATTCATCAGGATTTGTGTAATGTGTCCATGATGATTAACAAAAGCATCATATTTTGAAGAAGCTTTAAGCTTGTGACTTTCAAAGCATAGTTAATAAATGGTTACTTAACATTTAACTGATCAGAAGCATGATGAGAAATACTGTGGAAGTCTGACTTGTTTGGGAGTAGGAAATAAAAGGACAGGCAGGTCCCAGCAAGAAGTCTTGCGGAACAGTGTAGTGCTCCGTCACCTCTCCTCTTCTATGTGGTTTTTGACAACAGTGACCAAAGTGGCAGAAGAAACTGGAGAAGACAAGACAAAAGGAATACTGTTTATGCAAAAGCAATAGTGTTTGTAGTTGGTTATGATCTGGGTAAACAGGATATTCATGAACATCTGAATGCTTGGGAATAAGCAGTAGGGAATGAAATTTATTGTAAACAAATGTGAGATTCTGCTTCCAACTAGAAAGATAGACCAACTAGCAGAATAAGGACAGGAGGAACAATTGAAAGTGGAAAGTGTGAAGTACTTGGGAAGTGTGGCAGAGGAAAATGGAAGAAGTGAGCCTTCAGTGAATGTGGCAGACAGGCTGAGGAATTCTTGCTAAGTGTTAAAAACCTGGTTTGGAGCAAGGATGCCCCACAAAACCAAAGAAGTGAAAGAAGTGATGTACGGAAGTCACTACCATCTGAAACATGGGTAATGAAGGAAAGATGTGAGCAGATTACAGGTGTGTGAAATGAAGTTTTTTAGAAGCAGGACAGCAGTAACAAGAAGAGATGATAAGAAATGGAAAAGTAAGGTAAATAGTAAAAAGGAACCCTTGCAGAGCAGTATAGAAACAACTAAGCTACGATGGCACCAAGGCTATGATGGTGTGGGCCCTTAAACGGAATGGAAAACAAGAGTGTTCCAAGGAGAGACATGAAATGGAGATGTGAAAGAAACAACTAAGAGGAAAGCCAAGGGATAGATGGCTGAAAAATGTGAAGCAGTGCTGAAAACAAGAGACAAGGACTGGACCAGAGTGAACACAGGCAGTGAGGAAAGAGGACTATACGGAGAGGCTTATGTTCCAAACAGATCCAGCCTGGGGCTGGAAAATGTTCAAGATAAGCAAAATGTGGTAGACAGCTCACACAGCTCTGGTGGATATTCTAATGGCATTTAACAGGACCCACTCTTTCTTCTCAAGCAAATCACCTATCTCACACCAAACAAATAAATTAGGCTCACTTATGATTCTTATGTGATCAGCATAGCACACAACATAGCTGCAACAGCAGAGCAAGAGCACTGCAACAGCAGTACAAGTAATTAGTTAAGGCCTTCATCCTTAACAAATGAAGTTTCACTTAGAAAGACTGTGTGAGGCAAGAATGTCAACAATTCAGCACAGGAAGGAAACTCAACATGTAAGACCTCACTATTCCCAAACGTCCATATTTGTGAATGTGTATTTTCCACAATTATCAGAAAATCACAACCAGATCTTTCCAAATGCTCCTTAAATTCAGAATCTGAAAATTAATTTACTTTGTCTACTTGAATGTGGAGGAAGGTTTCATGTGATGTCTAAGTTAAACTATAATATCTTGTGGGTCTTATTTATTATCAGGAGAAAGAAAACTGGTGTTCTACGGATCGGAGCGTGGAATGTCAGATCCCTTAATTGGGCAGGTAGGTTAGAAAATTTAAAAAGGGAAATGGATATGTTAAAGTTAGATATAGTAGGAATTAGTGAAGTTTGGTGGCAGGAGGAACAAGACTTTCGGTCAGGTGAATACAGGGTTATAAATACAAAATCAAACAGAGGTAATGCAGGAGTAGGTTTAATAATGAATAAAAAAAAATAGGAGTATGGGTAAGCTACTACAAACAGCATATTGAACGTATTATTGTGGCCAAGATAGACACAAAGCCCATGCCTACTACAGTAGTACAAGTTTATATGCCAACTAGCTCTGTAGATGATGAAGAAATTGATGAAATGTATGATGAGATAAAAGTAATTATTCAGGTAGTGAAGGGAGATGAAAATTTAATAGTCATGGGTGACTGGAATTCAAGCGTAGGAAAAGGGAGAGACGGAAACATAGTAGTTGAATATGGATTGGGGGCTAAGAAATGAAAGAGAAAGCCGCCTGGTAGGATTTTGCCCAGAGCATAACTTAATCATAGCTAACACTTGGTTGAAGAATCATGAAAGAAGGTTGTATACATGGAAGAACCCTGGAGTTACTAAAAGGCATCAGATAGATTATATAATGGTAAGACATAGATTTAGGAACCAGGTTTTAAATTGTAAGATATTTCCAGTGGCAGATGTGGACTCAGACCACAATCTACTGGTTATGAACTGTAGATTAAAACTGAAGAAACTGCAAAAATGTGGGAAGTTAAGGAGATGGGACCTGGATAAACTGACTAGACCAGAGGAAGAGCATAAGGGAACAACTGACAGGAATGGGGGAAAGAAATACAGTAGAAGATGAATGGGTAACTTTGAGGGATGAAATAATGAAGGCAGCAGAGGATCAAATAGGTAAAAAGACGAGGGCTAGTAGAAACCCTTTGGTAACAGAAGAAATATTGAATTAAATTGATGAGAGGATAAAATATAAAAATGCAGTAAATGAAGCAGGCAAAAAGGAATAAAACATCTCAAAAATGAGAACGACAGGAAGTGCAAAATGGCTGAGCAGGGATGGCTAGAGGACAAATGTAAGGATGTAGAGGCTTATCTCACTAGGGGTAAGATGGATACTGCGTACAGGAAAATTAAAGAGACCTTTGGATGAAGGAGAACCACTTGCATGAATATCAAGAACTTTGATGTAAATCCAGTTCTAAGCAAAGAAGTGAAAGCAGAAAGGTGGAAGGAGTATATAGAGGGCCTATACAAGGGCGATGTGCTTGTGGACAATGTTACAGAAATGGAAGAGGATGTAGATGAAGGTGAAATGGGAGATATGATACTGCGTGAAGAGTTTGACAGAGCACTGAATGACCTGAGTCAAAACAAGGCCCCCAGAGTAGACAACATTCCATTAGAACTACTGACAGTCTTGGGAGAGCCAGTCCTGACAAAACTCTACCATCTGGTGAGCAAGATGTATGAGATAGGCAAAATACCCTCAGACTTCAAGAAGAATATAATAATTCCAATCCCATAGAAAGCAGGTGTTGACAGATGTGAAAATTACTGAGCAATCAGTTTAATAAGTCACAGCTGCAAAATACTAACGCGATTTCTTTACAGACGAATGGAAAAACTGATGGAAGCCGAACTCGGGGAAGATCAGTTTGGATTCCGTAGAGACGTTGGAACACGTAAGGCAATACTGACCCTATGACTTATCTTGGAAGAATGATTAAGGAAAAGCAAACCTACATTTCTAGCATTTGTAAAGTTAGAGAAAGCTTTTGACTATGTTGATTGGAATACTCTCTTTCAAATTCTGAAGGTGGCAGGGGTAAAACACAGGGAGCGGAAGGCTATTTAAAATTTGTACAGAAAGCAGATGGCAGTTATAAGAGTCGAGGGGTATGAAAGGAAGCAAATGTTAGGAAGGGAGTGAGATAGGGTTGTAGTCTATCCCTGATGTTATTCAATCTGTATATTGAGGAAGCAATAAAGGAAACCAAAAACATGTTCTGAGTAGGTATTAAAATCCATGGAGAAGAAAGAAAAACTTTGAGGTTCGCCAGTGACAATGTAATTCTGTCAGAGACAGCAAAGGACTTGGAAGAGCAGTTGAACAGAATGGACAATGTCTTGAAAGGAGGGTATAAGATGAACATCAACAAAAGCAAAACGAGGATAATGGGTGTAGTCGAATTAAGTCGGGTGACGCTGAGGGAATTACATTAGGAAATGAGACACTTAATGTAGTAAAGGAGTTTTGCTGTTTGGGGAGAAAAATAACTGATGATGGTCGAAGTAGAGAGGATATAAAATGTAGACTGGCATTGGCAATGAAAGCATTTCTGAAGAAGAAAAATTTGTTAACATTGAGTGTAGTTTTAAGTGTCAGGAAATCGTTTCTGAAAGTATTTGTATGGAGTGTAGCCATGTCTGGAAGTGAAACATGGATGATAAATAGTTTAGACAAGAAGAGACTAGAAGCTTTCGAAATGTGGTGCTACAGAAGAATGCTGAAGATTAGATGGGTAGATCACATAACAAATGATGAGGTATTGGATAGAATTGGGGAGAAGAGGAGCTTGTGGCACAACTTGACTAGAAGAAGGGATCTGTTGGTAGGACATGTTCTGAGACATCAAGGGACCACCAATTTAGTATTGGAGGGCAGCATGGAGGGTAATAATCATAGAGGGAGACCAAGTGATGAATACACTAAGCAGATTCAGAAGGATGTAGGCTGCAGTAGGTACTGGGAGATGAAGAAGCTTGCACAGGATAGAGTAGCATGGGGAGCTGCATCAAACCAGTCTCAGGGCTGAAGACCACAACAACAACAACTTTCATTCTATATTAAGTGGACTAATTTTCTGTGACAGTTCCAGACAAAGTACTCCTTGCACAGAAAGACTACATCCTGTGTTTCCTTACTTCAAGAAGACAACTGTCTAAAAGGATGGGGCTATTATGTCTTATGTTTTTACAAGTTTGTTGGAGAGAATTGTGCAACATTTGAAAATAATTTTCATAAAACAGTATAACACTAGGAGCAAATAACCACCACTGGCAACACTCGTAGACAAAGGGGAGCAAAGTACACTGCCATAATACTTCATTACTTGCATTGTGAATTAAATGTGCTGGCAGATAAATTTTTCAAATTTATGTCATCTCTACTTTGTAATTATTACTCTGCCAATGAACCTGAATATGTAATATGCACATTATTGGCTGACAGTTGTCAGATTTTGATGTATGTCAACATCAAAACAAATATCCTATTAAGTAAATAGTACTATATTTCCTCAGAGGAAATTTGTCTTATGACTGCACTTATGTTCTGAATCATGGTCAGTATTCAAATACGATCCAAGTAACATGAAAAACAATGAAATTACATGAATGTTAAAACTGTTACACCAGTTCACATGTGCAGTTACTGACAAGGTGCCAACTACTTAAATTAGAAGCAGAGTATTCCTGTTACATATGTGACCAAGGAGAGATTAGCAGATCGATGTGATCAAATATGACTGGCATCTTAATACCTTCTTAAGAAGTATTATGAAAACAGTTTGCCAATGGGAGCATGTTGACAAGGAATTTCAAAATTCTGGAAAACTGAGTATATTTGAACTACAAAAATTAGGACTCAAGTTATTTGATTTGATGCTATTTTACTGTAGCAGTTTTGAAAGTACTGAAAATTGTTCACAGTCTAAACAATATCGGCAGGTGGGACAATATCTTATGTATCAGTAGTTTATTTCCAATTCACTTACAACAGGAACTAAATACATGTAAGAAAGATGCAACATTTATCAGTTCAGTAAATGGTAAATCTGTGCTTTCGGAAAATGTATGAGGGTACATAATTTTGTTTAACTAAATTTGGGACCTTTTCCCCATAAGCTTTAGAAGTGCTAACCTTTCTGCATTTTTATCTGCAAATGGAGATATGTACCAATAATTTTATTTTTAAGATTATACTTTAAATTCTACACAAGTGTCATTTTTATATATAGGACATTCTCTATTAGTGTAAAAATTTGTATTGTAGAGGTACTTTAGCAGCATGCAGTGGTTTGAGTTCATCAGGAGACATAATTATGTCACAGGAAGTTTTGCAAAGCTAACACCATGCAGACCACCCTAAGGGGACCTTTTCATAGTCAACAATATGAGTTGCCAATGAAAATGAGAAACGTCAAGAACTTCTGTATTTTTGGCTTTTTGAATGCTCTTATGCATTCTTTCACCACCATCTAAGATTTCATTTTCCTAGAGTAGTCCTTTGGGCAAGAAAAAAATTGAATGTGGAGGAAGGTTTCATGTGATGTCTAAGTTAAACTATAATATCTTGTGGGTCTTATTTAATATACAGTATAACTATTCCACAAGGCTCAATTTTAGGTCCCTTTCTCTTCCTAATTTTCATAAACAACTTCCCCCTACACGTTCAACACTCCGAACCAGTGCTATTTGCAGATGACACAAGCATATTAATTGAAGGTGAAAATGAAATGGCTCTAAGTTTAAATGCTAAAGTCACAAGTGATAATGTCTCAGAGTGGTTTATGAGGAATAAATTACTGATAAACCCTCAAAAAACAGTCGTCTTACACTTCCATACACAACAAAATAAAAACCCTTTAAAACCAAACATGTCAATAGAAAACCAAAGAATTAACAGTGTCACTGAAGCAAAATTTCTTGGCATCTACTTACAAGACAATCTTAAATGGAATTCCCACATCACTTCATTAAATTCTAAACTATCCAAAATGACTTATGCGATGTGGATTATATGGAACAACACAAGTCCTGAAACAGTTAGAACAGTGTATTACGCCTGCATACACTCCCTATTAAGATATGGCATCATATTCTGGGGAAATTCTCCTCATTGCATAACCACATTCCGGAAACAAAAAAAGATTGTGAGGGTAATGAAAAATGCCAACAGCCGGAAATCATGCAAACCATTCTTTAAAGAACTGGGGATTCTACCCCTACCATGTATCTATATACTAGAAGTTGTAATGTTCCTATAAAAGAGCATGCTAAAAAATGGAAATGTATTTATTCAAAATAAATCTGTACACGAACACCATACAAGGGCAAACAGTGACATACACAGACATCATTGTTATACCACACTGTGCAAGAAAGGTGTATATCACTCAGGTTCACATTTGTTTAATAAGGTGCCAAGTAACCTAAAGGCCATAAACAAAATCCATAGCTTTAAAAAATCTGTAACATCATATCTCTTGGAAAACTGTTTTTACTCAGTTACACAGTATCTTGAAAAATAAGTTGGTTGTAACAATATAAAAATGTAATGTAACAATATAGCAATATAAAAATGTAACAATTTATAAATGTAATGTATACACCAATGTAACAGTATATTAATGTAATATTTTGTCCAACATCTAAGGTATGGTATATGTACCACAAAGATTCAGGACGTAAATAAATAAATAAATAAATAAATCTTCATATATAGCTACTATTATGCACAGAAGAATTTAATGTGGTCTTTGTACGTAGCTAATACTTAAGCATTAAAGTTTAATTGGTTTTCTTTAACCTACTTTTACAAAGTCAATCCTAATTGACATTTACACTTTTTATTCTTTATTGACTGCATACCAACACTTAAAGTTCCACTATATTTTCCACTCCCCATGAACAAAATTAAGTTTTTAGCATCTGCAGAGAAACCAACACAATTGTCACTTGCTTCACATTGATCATTTGATGTTTCAACACTACAGTGTTCCTATGTATTCAAGACTTCTCTTGCATGTCTGGTAGTACTTTATGAAAAGTTATGTTGATGACATGTTGACCACAACTTTTATTTGTCATGTAATAGGAAAGTTACATGCTGACTGGTAGTGCCAGTTCCTAGTTAAGGGTTATTTTGTGGCAACTGCTGCTAAAAATTATTCAAATTCTGCAGTTATCTTACAACCCACATAAACAGACTGCATTTTTAAGAGGTAAAATACATGGAGGGAAGGTGAAAGGGAGCGATTTTAGAGGAGAAAAGGATTGTAGCCCACACATTTTAGTCTATACATGCAAGAAAAACTAAAATATGGAAAAGAAAAATAAAACATTTAAATGATACTTAAATTCCACCAGATGGCAAGTATTTAAAAACAGCGATTTATACTTCATTGGAAAGAGGCTTTAAGACTAAAAGTACAACAAGGTTCTTGAATGAAATCTAGAGAGATGAAGGTTAGCTTCAGATATGAAAAAGATGTAGTAAAGTAACTGGCAATGTCAGAAACACAGAAGATATAAAACATAGCATATGAACAGCAAGAAAAGCTTTCCCGGGAGTTAAATTTCATTATCAGCACATTCTTAGAAAACCGTATCTGAATGTCTGGTGTAATAATATATGGTGTTGAGTGGTACTTAACTAAATAAATTAGTGAAATCAAAGTGAAGTAGAAATTAGAATATAAATGAAAAACTTGGTTTAGTTTAGAGAGTTACATACTGGCAAACAGCGGGCATTACAGCAGAGCAGAAGAGACAATGACCGTGAAGTCAGCAAGTTCCACATAAGCGGGCACTGTCGATTCAGCTGTCAGGGCATCGCCAGACTGGCTCATGTGTTTCTCAGTTGTCGCATGTGAGCAAAGGCCCTCACCTACATTCCAAGAACCAATGACCGATGTTAAGAAGATTCTCCGAGAAGCTTTACAATGTGACAGACGAGGCAATGACCATGAAATCGTTCACCTCCAGTGGACTGAAGTGAATAAATACGCAAGACGCAGTGGGCCCGATGGAAGACGAGAGATGAAGAAGACGCAGAAGTGAAGAAGCGTAGCAGTAGTTTTCAGTCAGTTTCGGTGCTGAAGACTGTCATGCAAGAAGAGACTGCATCATGCACAGATGCACCAAGTCCACCACTGTAATGGAATAGCAATCAGCAGCCTCGCTGCTAGAAGACAGAAGTTAGAAGGTATTTGAAGTCTGAATTTTACATACCTGGGTGAGTCGTGAGGACGGGAAGGAGACGGCCTCACATCAGCAGTCACCTGTGAGCTGGGATGAAGATCTGACAGCCGAAGACTGGCAAGTGGATGTCCATTGTTCAAGTCCGGAACACTGGCCTTCCCCCACTGTGTCACTCCGCTGACTGACGCACAACACACGCGGCCGCTTAGAAAAGAGAAACACTGGGACGCCACATCCAAGGTATCACCATCTGATGCACGACTTCGCTCGCAATAATTAAACAGGCCACCTCACGCTGTGCGTCTCCAGTCAGCTGGGCGAGATGGCGACATGAGATACACACTGCCACGCGTAATCAGATGCCGCCACTGCCGCAGCAGAAGACTTCGCAAACGACACAGCTGCCGCTGCCAAGCCAGAACATTGAGTAAGAAACAGTTGTACAAATCTTCAATAAAAGTTATCTTATGTAAAAATGCTGTTTCATTGTACCTCATACCCGAGCCAAGGAAGAACCCACATGTTGTTAAGAAAGAAAAATTAATTTATCTAGTATTTTCACCCTGATATAATGCTTTAGAATGCTCATCCTGACAATTGACTTGCATCCAAAGAGAAAACCCAGTTACATTTAGTGACAGAACTGTTACAATGGAAGGAAAACACTGGTAAAAGGATCAGACAAAAAGAATGTAGAAATAATAGTGCTGGAAGGTGACAATCCACTCATTATGTACTGTTTAAATTTTCTTGCATTTTTGAATTTCATTATTGATCCTATATGTGTACTGCTCAATCATCAGAAAAATTAACTTAAAATGTTTACATTTTGACTCTTTGGATAAGAAATAAGACTATATTGAGACTGTTCTCTCCTTTTCATGTCTAAAAAAGGCATATATAGAGGTGTGTGTCATAGTGGCCCTGCGAGGGAACTGTGATTTACATTTTTTGGACACAAAGTGTCAATGAGTAACAGTTGACAGCTACAGTGTTTAAAAAATCTCAGTGAAGCACCACAAAATTTTCAATCTCTGGATAGTGGTATCTGAAATTTGTTTTGAGGGCCAGAGAGCTTTTGATTACTTCTCTTTGTCTAAGGTTCCAATAGGGAAAGGTGTACCTTTTATGACCACATCACTTTATTTTTGAAACAGCTTAACCAATAGAATGCTCAATAGCGTCACGGATTATTTGAAAGTTTTCCTGAGTAATTCAGTATCTTTAATGAGCTATAATGAAATATTTTAATCTAACTTTGTGTAGAAACTAATTTTTGTAATCTTAGCACTGTTTCAATTAGTCATCTGTGAATTAACTACAAGTTCTGACTATAAACTTTTAGTTCAACTCATGGGCCAGTATTTCAAGACATTTTTTCATCAAATATTACTGTATCCAATGTGATGAAAGCCTGATCTGCTGGAGTTTTCTATTAATTTAATTAAAAAAACAGCAGAAACTAAACTGGCAGAGCACAGTTTCTAAACAAGTGGTAAACCAAAACCTTTTGCTCTTATTATCTACAAATGTTCAGCTAAAATGCAGTGCAATTTATTTGGAAGTGACCAGTCACTACATTGCTTTTTGAGGCAATTACAAGTGTCAGCACAATATATTCCATTATTTGCCATGTCAACTACTATCAACAGATATTTCTCCATCACTTTACATCTCTTTATGTACAACCTAGGGACAATGGGCTATTTTTGTCATACATTATTCTATACACTAAGGATTTTCAAGTAAGTGCTACAGAATATGGCTCAAGGTTACATGGGTAGATTTCATAAATAATTCAGACTATGAATATCTGGGGACTAAAATGTATGACAGATTGACTAAAGTGATTACATGGAAGGGAACATAATGAGGCATCAGAGTAATTTGGTACTGGAAGGAAATGTAAGGGAATAATAATCAAAGTGAGTCCAAGGCTTGAATACAGTTTAGTATGTTCAAGTGGACGTACCATTTAGAGAGTCGAAGATGCTTGCATAGTGTGATCTGGAGGCATTTTTTGCCCATCACCACAGGCAGTTAAAAGAGGGTGTCATATACCATACTAGGAAGGTTAGGTGCAAAACATCTCATAGTACTTACACATCCATTGAAGAGATACCCACATATCACCCTAGCTGTAACGTGACATACCAAGAGCAGCACTTCCAACCTTACCTATTCCATGTCACAAGAGACATTTCCCTGGCCTTCTGGACATCCTCATTCACCAGCACAGTGCATTCTGTCCCAGTTTTTGTGCAGACTACAATGTAGCTCTCCTCACCACTGGTGAAGTAGATGTTGCCCATTATGAGGTCCAATGCGAGGACTTCTGGTAGACTCAAACCTGTAAATTTTGTACCACGTCAATTTACACTTGTCAGTGGCAACTGTGCTAACTTCATAATCCATATTGAACCCATTAAAAGAAAACTGTCCACGACCCAAATATGAACACAACATCACAGAGCAAAAGGACATTTTCCCCACTAATAAATCTCTGGTAAAGGTGAAAGGGGCAACAAATGAAAAAATTTTAAAATGACTGGGGACTGACAACCCTAACCTTTGGCTCTTGGCCTACACCCAGTGAAAATCAAAGCCACAGAGCCCTTCTCATATATTTCTCCAAAACTTTATTTTTCTTTTCCAAACTATACACAAAAATTGGAATCAAAGTGTTCTTCCTTATACACTAGGCATGTACTGTAGAAGAAACAGTTTCCTTTAAAGTTAACAACAGAACAGTGACACTAATACAGAACTATTTTGTATTCAGTACTCTTTCACAAATGTAAATGTCTTCATATGTCAGAAATTAATTTCAGTATTATGATTTCTTGTAAGCAACAATTTTTTTAATTTGCTCTGAAGTAGACACATTGACTGTGTCAGAGATGTTTCTTTATATCAATCCTATACTCTAGTCTGGACTGAAGGGAAAGATATTTGACATAAGAGCATGGAATACAGAGTCTGCAGAACAGTAAACTGTGAAAGAGTAGGTGCTCAAAATTCACATTACAAACTTTGAGAACTTTTAGAGGGGATTGAGTATGAAATATTTTGAATAGGAGCCCACGTCTGGAAACATACTGTTTCTGTTGTGCAATAGTTTCATTTCAGATGCCTAGCTCTGCTGTTTCTGGTAGAGGAATTTAATTATGTATGATGCAGTGTAATTATTAGATGAAAATCCAAAAGGAGACTTAACAAAACATCCATTTATCACTTTAGCACATTTGTATTAACACTTTTTACATTATGTGTTTACATTATTCTGAAACAAAAAAGAACCCAGCATACTGTACTTACAGGACAGTACCGATGCATTACGACAGTGACTCAATGTTGTGACCACTAATGTTACTGACATTAGCACGTTGTACACTCCGTCCCATTAATGTCTCTTCACTTTCTAGTGCAACAGCCAGAACCCATGGCAGTAGATCCTCCTCCTGTCTCTATGGGAGTCGGAAACTTTGCATATGACCCCATGCAAAATAGCCCACAGGTGTTAACCCTGTCAATCGTGTCAGCTAAGCAGTTGGACCAACTCAGTATAACCATTTTTCACTATACAATACTGTCTGTTGATGTGTGTGTGAACTGCATGTCTGACATGAAGTGGTGCACCATCATGCTGAAACCACATTTCCTGACAGACATTCAGTGATGCAGCTTTCAAGAACTGGTCTGACATGTTTTTAGGAAGATCAAGGTTGCAGGACCATTTCCAATTATCATGTTTTGCACTTCCTTCCACTCAAGCTGTCTTAGAACAGTAACAATACGTTTCCTGACAGGTTGTTATTCAAAGTATTGTGTATCCATTCCCTCTACAGGTCCTTGATGTTTGTCACAGGAATTTCTGAACAGCCTGTAGATGCCAATTAGCTGCAAGTGACACAGGGTGGCAGTAAGTACGCCTTCACATGGAGACCTAGGGCAATAATACTTTGTGGATGAGAGAGCCAATACAATTCTGCTGGGTCAGAGAACAATGTTAATTTATTAAGAGGCTTCAGCAGAACTTTGAAGAACCAGTACAGTCTGGCCAAAGTATGCCTAGAATAATTCACAGCTGGAAGAGCAGCCACAGTTAACATTATTGTGCTGAGCTAATACACGATGCCAGGAGCTTCACAGTAATACTGAGCCACTTCAGACTCAGTTCTGTGAAAGACTTTCCATCCTCTGGGGAGTTTTTTGGACAAAACAGTTGTATATACTTAATGAGTCTTCTACAATTGTTACTGACCCACATAACTTACCACAACCAGGGCCGACATTCTGTTATCCTTAACACTGATAATCACATGAGCTCCAGAAACTTCAGTTTGAGAGAAACTTAGCCTTACTCTCTGGCAGTTATAGTAAGTTGAGAAACAATTTCTTGTTGATTAATCAAATTCCCTGTGCAAATATTTTACTGCAATCAATTTTACTAACTTTTGAAAGGAACACTTGATAGCTGTCAAAATTATTGAACCTGGAAGAAGAGTTTACTTTAACTCTCAGCCAAACATACTAACCATTTTTATGTCTCTTTGTAAATGTAAATATCAGTGTCTTCATATTCTGTTGATCTGTCATCAGTTCTCATTATCAAATTACACTATACAGTTGTATAGTCTCAAACATTTTAGATTCATACACACAGACTGAAGTGACAAATGAAAATTTGTAGAGAGGCCAAAATTTGAGCCCACTTCTCCTCACTACCTCACTAGCAGATGCACTACCACTACACCATCCTTGCACAGTGTCCTTGCAGACCTGCACAGACTGTCTTAGCCCACCACCCTCAATCCAATTTTCTACTCACACCTCTTCCAATATGTCTGGAGAGCCTCTGCGATGTTGGTCAAGTTTGGGGGGAATACCATGTGGGCTGAGGTGTGAACAGGAATTTCAATTGAAGAGACATGTGCTAGGGTAGTCTGCAGTTGTGCAAAGCCACTGCACCAGTGTGGTGTAGTGGTTGGTGCATCCACCTAGTGAGCGGCAGATGTGGGTACAAATTTTCATTTGTCACTCCTGTCTGCACATCTAGATTGATATTTATGTTTCCAACACTGAATTTTAAGTATTTTGAACAGTTCTTTTAACAAAAGGAGTAACAGTTAAGATAACTTTAACAATACACTTATAACTGTGCCACAATGCAGTAATTCACTTTTGATCTTAAAGAACCTAATGTTGAGTGCTCACTATGTACTCCAAGTTTTGTAATGACTTGTCAATACAAATCAGCTTCCTGTGAGCCATGACTTGTTGCCCATACCTATATTATTAATTTTTATGTACACTTTTTTATGTTAACTTTAATCAAATGTGAGTGGTTTCAATAGTGTTCCATTTTAGGACTGGTAACCTTATTTCTTTGTATAATTGAAGTTTCATTTAACTGCAGCTTCTTTAATAACTAATTCAACTATTCAAATTTTTTTGTAACTATGAATGTTTCCACTCATTAGGGTAGTATCCACTGGAGAAGTGTAGAACTAATCTTCACATTTCAGTTTGTTTTCTTTGTAATCTGTGCCTTTCTGATAACTAGGTAAACTTAATCATAGTCAGTATCAAAATAAAGTGAAGGATGTGGGTGGATTACAATGTCACTCAATACTGACTCCATACCATTCAGCAGCAGTCAAAGTTCCAAATTTATTATCCTGTCCTGCACTGAATTTTGACTATGCTAAGGCTTTCTACAGGATTATATGAACTAGGCTGTGGGAAATATCCTGAAGTAGGGTTTTCTCACTACACCCAGTGAAGGTTGTGTAACGGTTATTCAAATATACCTTCATTCCCTTTGCCACTGCCAATGTTGTGACTATAACATCCAAGATGTTAGTCATAATCCAGTATTCTGATGACACAGAGAGATGTAAACCAGTGTTTTTAATGTTTTTTGAGCTTACTGCTCTGTCCTGATTTGCTCCAACATTTGGATTATCATTTTAAGGTAACATGCATCAAAAATTAGCTAAATAATTCAGTACTATTTTTTACAATTTTTACATCATTAATGCGTGAACAATGAAGTTCAGTTTAGACATGAATTTGGTGAAAGAGCACCCATCTACATCAACTACAATTGTTAAAACAAATTCAAAGGAGTTTAGTGATTTCTCATTGCTCTATTTCTTGAATGCCCAAGAACTGCTGTTACTTATGAAAATATTGCCATTGTTTGATCAATGATTTAGTAATACTGACATGAGTATTACTGAAACATTGGGCATTGGTGTGATAATGTAACATCAGCAGTTCAATTTGAAAAGCTTTAATGGATTATCCACCAATAGGTGGAGAAAAAAACTGCAAAGTTGCCACAGTGGCACTTTAAAGTTATTTAGAATACTATTACTGGCGAGTTTTAACTGTTGTGATCCTGAAAAGAAGTCCATCAGCTCAGCATACATTTTGAACAGAGTCTAAGCCTACCGAGCTACTGATTACTGACGAGAGGAAAAAGACTTTGCTGAGACCTATGTAGTGGAGGACTGATGGATCACAACATGCTGGCAACTTAATCTATGAACCAGAGCCAATTTTATAACCTTCAATGTAATTTTCATACAGTTGCCTTGCAAACTTCCCATGGTTATTACACTGAGCCTCAGATTTTGGATATTTTCAGTTTTGCACAAAAATATAATGCTCTGGAAAAAGAAAATTGTGCTGATTATTTTTTTTTTACAAAAATTATAGGAGAATTTGGAAACTTTCATTTTTACCGCATTGTGGTCATCTTCGGTCAGTCAATAGATGAAGGACTAATGCATACAAAACCTACACAATAAGCATGTACTTAAGAAAATCCTATCCTAAAGTGCATGGTGTAGCAGTTTATTTTGCTTATAGTGTTGGCAACAGCATAGAAAATTAAAACACTGACAGAATTAAATCCCTCTACTAGCAGTTCAATATCAACAAAAAAATCTAAATCAAAGGTAATGTAAATAAACTTAAATCAAGCAATGCTGTAGAGTTTATTTCTTAATCTAATCTATGTACTGCCCGAGTTATTTAGGCAGTGGGTATGGCCAAAGCAAAGTGAACAAAGCACAGACTGCCAATAGCTGGAGAAGTTTTTGTGAAAAACTTGTGGCAAAATCCAAAATTTAAGTGTTAGGAACTTCTTCTAAAGGAATTTATTTGGAGTGTAGCATTTTGTGCTAGTGAAACACTGACCGTGCAGAGAAGAAGAGAACATTTTTGAAATACAGTGTCACAGAAGAATGCTAATGATTAGTTGGCTATATCTGATAACTTAGGAAGTATTCATGTGGGAAACAGGACAGCAAAGACACAGTGAGGCATGAAACTGCTCTTCAGACAGTATTCCAGTGAAAACCATAGTGACTGAAAGAATTACAACAGCACTTAGAAACTGTAACAAAAGTGCTAAAGCATGCAACAAAACTGCTTAAATATGCAAATCAATGTAATTAATGCTTTTATACAAAAATTAAAAATCTGGCACAATTTCCTTTCTTTCAGCTATGTCCTCTTGGACAATGTTTTACCTGCCTTTGTCTACATGTACGTGTCTTTAAGGATAACATTTTTTACTTTTGTAACTGCAAAATTTGATTATATTTCCTTTGCTCCAGGAAAATGGCATGTCACTGCCACACAGTAGCACTATCTGAAAAATACCCTTAAAAAATTTCCCACCACATTAAGTGGAAATAACATGGTCTCTAATTTAGGTGGTTAGATCAGAAAGTCTGGCAGCAGTATTGAACCTGCCTAGTTGGTTATTGGCTAAACTTTTTAGATGCTGCACCACTTAAAAAAATTACAACTAACAGCGAGTTTTTACTAGCATTTTTGTACATCTGATGTGTTTATACCAGTTTCATGAACTTTGTTTCATGTTTGTGTGAGGTTAATTCCTGACAAAGAGTATGTTAAAAGCACATGATTAATACTACATTAATATACATCATACTCGTCATCCAGAAGTCAACAGCTGATGCTGCTTAATCACATGTTTTGGATCAGTTTACTGTGATGAGTGAACAAGATACAAAATTTTCTTCCCCCAACTCACTGAAAACTGTATGTATAATCCAATGTTTACTGTTGTGTAAATCTTACCGTGGACGAAAATTTAAACTGTCACGTTCTTAGCATAAGACTAAATTGTCTTCACAATTCATACAAAATAGAAACAAGCACTAATTCAATGTAAAAATCCAAGTAAAGGAACAATCCGTTTTCCCCTGATATCAATAATGCTTACACATTAATTTACTTTTCAGCTACTTACAGGTTTAAATGTAAGTACAAGGTAAATCAAATATGTCTGCACAAGATTCTTACCTGTAATAGTAGAATTGTGTTATTGTGAGTACCATTAAAATTGTTGTTGTTGAGGTCTTCAGTCCTGAGACTGGTTTGATGCAGCTCTCCATGCTACTCTATCCTGAGCAAGCTTCTTCATCTCCAAGTACCTACTGCAGCCTACATCCTTCTGAATCTGCTTAGTGTGTTCATCTCTTGGTCTCCCTCTATGATTTTTACCCTCCACGCTGCCCTCCAATACTACACTGGTGATCCCTTGACGCCTCAGAACATGTCTTACCAACCAGTCCCTGCTTCTAGTCAAGTTTTGCCACAAACTTCTCTTCTCCCCAATCCTGTTCAATACCTCCTCATTAGTTATGCGATCTACCCATCTAATCTTCAGCATTCTTCTGTAGCACCACATTTCGAAAGCTTCTATTCTCTTCCTGTCCAAACCATTTATCATCCATGTATCACTTCCATACATGGCTACACTCCATACAAATACTTTCAGAAATGACTTCCTGACACTTAAATCTATACTCGATGTTAACAAATTTTTCTTCTTCAGAGATACTTTCCTTGCCATTGCCAGTCTACATTTTATATCCTCTGTACTTCGACCACCATCAGTTATTTTGCTCCCCAAATATCAAAACTCCTTTACTACTTTAAGTGTCTCATTTCCTAATCTAATTCCCTCAGCATCACCGGATTTAATTCGACTACATTCCATTATCCTCGTATTTGCTTTGTTTATGTTCATCTTATACCCTCCTTTCAAGACACTGTCCATTCTGTTCAACTGCTCTTCCAAGTCCTTTGCTGTCTCTGACAGAATTACAATGTCATCGGCGAACCTCAAAGTTTTTATTTCTTCTCCATGGATTTTAATACCTACTCTGAACTTTTCTTTTGTTTCCTTTATTGCTTGCTCAATATACAGATTGAATAACATTGGGGAGAGGCTACAACCCTGTCTCACCCCCTTCCCAATCACTGCTTCCCTTTCATGTTCCTCAACTCTTATAACTGCCATCTGGTTTCTGTACAAATTGTAAATAGCCTTTCGCTCCCTGTATTTCACCCCTGCCACCTTCAGAATTTGAAAGAGAGTATTCGAGTCAACATTGTCAAAAGCTTTCTCTAAGTCTACAAATGCTAGAAACGTAGGTTTGCCTTTCCTTAATCTAGCTTCTAAGAGAAGTCGTAGGGTCAGTATTCCCTCACATGTTACAATATTTCTGCGGAATCCAAACTGATTTTCTCAGAGGTCAGCTTCTACTAGTTTTTCCATTCATCTGTAAAGAATTCGCATTAGTATTTTGCAGCTGTGGCTTATTAAACTGATTGTTTGGTAATTTTCACATCTGTCAACACCTACTTTCTTTGGGATTGGAATTATTATATTCTTCTTAAAGTCTGAGGATATTTCGCCTGTCTCATACATCTTGCTCACCAGATGGTAGAGTTTTGTCAGGACTGGCTCTCCCGAGGCTGTCAGTAGTTCTAATGGAATGTTGTCTACTCCAGGGGCCTTGTTTCAACTCAGGTCTTTCAGTGCTCTGTCAAACTCTTCCCACAGTATCATATCTCCCATTTCATCTTCATCTACATCCTCTTCCATTTCCATAATATTGTCCTCAAGTACATCGCCCTTGTATAGACCCTCTATATACTCCTTCCACCTTTCTGCTTTCCCTTCTTTGCTTAGAACTGGGTTTCCATCAAAGTTCTTGATATTCATGCAAGTGGTTCTCCTTTCTCCAAAGGTCTCTTTAATTTTCCTGTGCGCAGTATCTATCTTACCCCTAGTGAGATAAGCCTCTACATCCTTACACTTGTCCTCTAGCCATCCCTGCTTAGCCGTTTTGCACTTCCTGTCAATATCATTTTTGAGACGTTTGTATTCCTTTTTGCCTGCTTCATTTACTCCATTTTTATATTTTCTCCTTTCATCAATTAAATTCAATATTTCTTCTGTTACCCATGAGTTTCTACTAGCCCTTGTATTTTTACCTACTTAATGATTGCCACTCAAATTCACGTATCATGTCTGTGACACTATCTCCTCTATTTCACAATAATACAAAACAAGCTGCCCTTCTTTGTACTTTTTTGATGTCATCCATCAGTCCCACCTGATGCGGATCCCACACCGCACAGCAATACTCCAGAATAGGGCAGACAAGCGTAGTGTAAGCAGTCTCTTTGGTACACCTGTTGCATCTTCTAAGTGTTCTGCCAATGAATGCTCTACCCACAATATTATCTACGTGATTGTTCCAGTTTAGGTTATTTGTAATTGTAATCTCTAAGTATTTAGCTGAATTTACAGCCTTCAGATTTGTGTGACTTATTGCGTAATTGAAATTTAGCTGTTTTCTTTTAGTACTCATGTGAATAACTTCACACTTTTCTTTATTCAGGGTCAACTGCCACTTTTTTCACCATACAGATACCTTATCTAAATCATTTTCCAAGTCATTTTGATCATCTGATGACTTTACAAGATGGTAAATCACAGTATCATCTGCAAACAATCGAAGATGCCTACTCAAATTGTCTCCTATGTGGTCAATATAGATCAGGAACAGTAGAGGGCCTATAACACTTCCCTGGGGAATGCTGGATATTACTTCTGTTTTACTCGATGACTTTCCATCTACTACTATGAACTGTGACCTTTCTGACGACGTTAGTGATATGGGCCTGTAAGCGGATTACTCCTAATCATATTCTGAACTGAAGCTGTACTGCTGAATAAACAGGTGTGTCCATATAGAAATCACCTACCAAATTTGTATGAATCAAATTTCATTTAATTTCCTGTTTTAGAAAACATTTACTGATCAGTCTAGCATTTGCTATAACAAAGTGACATAATCAGGGGATGGTGCTTGAAGATATGTTACGGTCTTTGCGATAGGGAATGAAGTTACAGGAAAAAAAGGTAAAGAAAGATTGATTAGATATAATAGAACTAAACCACACGGTCTTCTACTGTATATGGAAAATAGGTAATGGATGAACACCCCCTCCCCCCCCCCCCCCACACACACACCATCTCAACTACATACATACTCCACAAGTACCATTCATTGCATGTCAGAGGGTACCCTGTATCAATACCAGCCATTGCATTCCTGTTCCACTTGCAAACAAAATGAGGGGGAAATAATTGTCAATATGCCCCATATGAGCCCTAATACATTGCATGTCAGAGGGTACCCTGTATCAATACCAGCCATTGCATTCCTGTTCCACTTGCAAACAAAATGAGGGGGAAATAATTGTCAATATGCCCCATATGAGCCCTAATTTCTCTTATCTTTATGGTCCTTACACAGAATTTTTGCTGGGGCTGTAGAATCATTCTGCAGTCAGATTTTAACTTCTTTTATTGGGGGAGGATCCAAGCACCCTAGCAGCACTCAAAAATAGGTCGTATGAACACCCTATATGCAGTCACTTACCCTAAATTCTCCAATTATGTGGGTTTCAGACACCTGCAAGTGTTTGAGTCTTTGTATGACTGCGCATCAAAAGTAGTTGCTACTATTCCAACAAGGGCTTATCAGTGTCCATTACCTTTCGAGGTACTGAACAATTCTTTTACCCATTAACTAGGTCACAAAAGGAATGCTAAGTAAATTTAGGCTGTAATGCAGTAATGTAACCAACAAGTAAGACCTGCAGGTCGTTTTACTTCACTGCAGCTACCGCATTTCATGCTCTTTGGCATGTATACATACACATTTTGCTTCATGTCCTTAAGGACGCTCCAGTTTAGAATCTGTGGGGGCAATATCAGTTTGTTTGTCAGTATTTTAACAAAATCCTCTGCATCTCTGAGCATCCCATCAACAGACATCCAACAGAGAAAGAGGAAAACTAGCAGGCGGATCTGTCTGCCACACTTGCCAGATGATACGAGCACATCAGTAACGGTGGCTGTGGACGCTCGCCCAGCAGAAGTATGGCCCATTGTGAGCTACTCCTGTCGTGTGCTGCTGCTCGTCTGCCACCAACTTTTACACCTCTTTCCAGATGAGGTACACCCGAACAACTGTCTTTGTTGACAAAAGCAAGATAGCTTCCCCTTCTGCACAACAGCAAGAAGTAGTACAATTATTTCTCAAAGTATTATGACAATAAGGTATACAGAGCATACTGCCATCTTACTACCCATTCAACATACCATATGTACATGAATAATCTGCATATTTTTCCTGAATTCAAGGACAAAAACTGGGGTGTGTGGAGGTAATTGTAATAAGATTGGTACTGCTACACCAACAATAGATCCTGTTATATTGTAGCACTGTGGCTTCAGCCTGACATGTCAGGTGCACATTGAAAGAACACAATAACACTGGAAACTGTGGGAAGAAAGTACAGTAGGAGTGAGGGTCATATTCATAACTGGCGAAAGGACTCCTATTACGGCTGCACGGTTACTAGTGAAATGTGCTTACTCCAGCACTGGCTTCAGTCAAAGAACTAGGCATCTCTGGTTTCAAAACTAGTCAGGGCTGACTATTGAGATATTTGAATTGAAACTGATGAGAGGAGCTGAAGGAGTGATTTGATTTGTGCCACAGCTGGGACTAACCTGGTCTGCTGCTTATAAGTCAGATGTGCTGACAATTACACCACTGTATAAGTAGGTTTAGCGCAGCTCCACGCACTACACTAGTCCAGTGCCCTCCATAAAATTAAATTCTACTCACAACTTCAGCCCATTTTCGCCTTCCCAAATAGTCAGTGAAGGTGTGAATTTAAATCTGTGTTAGGGAGGCACTGGACTATGGCAGTCCGTGCAACTGTGTTAGCCATACTGCTACAGTGATGCAATGGTCAGCACATCTGCTTAGTGTGGCAGGAGACCAGGGTTCAAATCCCAGCTACGCCACATATCTTAATTCAATCCTCCAGCCTCTATCATTATTGAAGAAAAAGTTGAAATTCATGTAAGAAATTTTAATTCCATCAGATCAATGAAATGGATTAGATCTGTGGAGGAAAACTACTGTCACTTCATTGCATTCAGGTGATGAAGAGAAGTGATTTTTCATCACTGCATGATAAATTTGCACTGTGAACATTTCTGTGTTTGGTAACACAGATCAAATGGCATCATGATATGAAGTGGTGGCAATGAGAAGCAAAAAGGTGAACAGTGATGTTTGTAACAGGTGATGGATGAAAGCTACCACCTTACACTATATTTTAAAGGAAAACTACTCCAAAAATTTCAGTGAAAGGCATACTGGTGAGAGCAAAACTGAAGGTGTGGACGGAAATGACTGTGGTCAACAGGGTGACCCCTGTTTGGCAACATCACCCTGGAGTTACTGGATAAGTGGAACTTGTTGCTCCTGGACAGCTTTCACGGACTTTGAACTGAGAAAGTCCTAGATAAGTTATGGAAAGTGAAAACTGACTACTATTATGCCTAGAGGCCTAACAAAGTCCTGCAATCACTACACGTTTGTGGTAATGAGTCATTCAAAGCTGCACTTAAACAGCAATACGCATAATGGATGGCTGATGAAAACAAGTTCACGCTAAGTTGAAAATCAAGCAGCGAGATTTGTAAGTGGCTGAAATGTGCATAGGACTCCACATTCCACAAACACTGGTGGAAAAATCCTTAAAATTTATCACATATTAACAAGATGGAACTGAGAACTATTCTCTATGGGAAGATGGTGACAATGATTCTTCTACTAGTGATTAAGAATAGAGCCTTGCTAGAATAATTTTCTGTAAATAAAACTAATTAAAGCTGATATCTCTTTCCTGCCTTAAAGTTAGGGTGCAGATTGGGTGCCTCATTATGTAAATATGCACTATTTTAATTTTCGTGTAATGCTGGCCCATATAAGCTGCAATTTTTCCCCAAAATTTGTCCACGAAGAGTTTATATTTGTGATTCTGGTATGTTTTTGCATAGCAAACTGGTGCTCATTTCTTAGAAATGGTGTAAAAATGCGGACAGTACCTGGAAATTGTACATGATGTAAAGATGGAATCACCTTTGACATTTCAGTTTGATACTGACTAATGTATTCAATCAGTTATTTCACATGACAAAGGATGTACAGGGTTTCTGCAAATAGATGGTTAAATTTAGGCTTAATCAGTGGGTTGGAAGATCAGAAGAAAATCAATGAACCTTTAAATTCAGCATAGTTATGCAAAATTTAAACGTGAAGTTAATTGTTACATTTCTAACACAGAAGCCAACAGAATGGTTTTGACAAATCCAGTGTGTTCAGTTTTGATTCACTGAGCCATAAACAGATGTTTCACCACTGAAATGCAACAAAAGGGAGAAAGTTTGGACAGATCTTTAATTCAAGCTACAGTCATTTTCTTTGCATAATGTAAAGAGACAAAATACTTATTTCTTGACAAGCTAATCAAGCCTTGGAAATTGTTCGGACATACCACAGACATAATGCAAACAGAAGTACTGGTTGGTAGCTTAAGATTTTGTGTAACAGATTAAGTGCCTCAATCTTTTGGCTGCCATGAGATTTTACTAACTTACTGTTCACTTAATCCAAATTCATCACGAACAGTCACCATATAAACCAGACAGTGGAGATAATTTAATGTGCAGACTTTTGGGAGATTCCAAGCAATACCATCATGGACTATGAAGGGACATGTACCTGATTAACTGTGTACAGAGAACTAGTGACTACAGTGATGTCAGTTACTACAGAGGAAAGAGAGCAACATCTTGTGTTATAAGGATGTGTATAACAATTCTCAAACATAACTCCATTAAGCAATCAGTGGCTTAAAGAAAAGACAGGATGAGAACATAACTGACTGGCTAGCAACTGTTTGGTGCACTGTTCAGTAAGCGGGTGATGTGTGGCCAAGTACAAACACTTTGACACAGGACTTCAAGCCTGCAGATAATCAGAGTTGTTGCAGAGAAGTTAGTTTAACATCTCAAGAAACACTCCAAGTTACTTAGAAATTGATCAAGCATTCACTTCATCTCACAAGGTTAAAAACCATCAGCCAGCCTTACATAGAAAGGGTGAAGTGCAAGTTTCTGTTGAGTAAAGATGTGGGGAACACCTTTCTGCAGCTGTGGATTTTCCTCTCTGCTAGTATAAGATCAGTTGCATGCAAACTGCCAGTGACAGGGTGTGTCACAGGTGTTCATCTGATTATGATTTCTATAAGTTTTAAAGCAACAAAAAACTGAGCAGCAATACTACATCAAGTTTTGCCGAAAACTTGGCAACAGCTAAGTAAGAACCAATCAGAAGCACAAATACGGTTCCGATGACAACGCCACGAGCAACTCTCGAATAAAGGTGTGGCACAACTGCTTCAAAGATGGCCAAATATCACAGGACAGAACCACATTACGGCAAATAGTGAAGCTGAAGGGAATGGCACTGACTAAGTGTGAGCTATGGTCCCAAAGTTCATTGTATCATTGTACAAGATCTTGTGACCAAGACAGGAGTAAGCACTGGATTTGTGCAGGGTGACACTTATTCAACTAAATGGAATAAAATCGCTGTAACTTCTGAACTGCATGGTTGGATGCAGGGCATGATGGGAATTAGTAAGCACCTTGTCATTTGGTTTAGCAATGGTGCCCACTTTCATTTGAACAGGTTCATCAGTAAGTGAAACTGGTGCATTTGGGGGACTATGCCATCGGTGTTTGCTAAAGTTATCGAGAAGGTTGTATATACAAGGTTACTAGAGCATTTAAATTCACATAATTTGCTGTCAAACGTTCAGTTTGGTTTTAGAAATGGTTTAACAACTGAAAATGCTATATTCTCTTTTCTCTGTGAGGTTTTGGACGGATTAAATAAAAGGTTGCGAATGCTAGGTGTTTTCTTTGATTTAACGAAGGCTTATCTTAGAAGAAAGATTAAGGAAAGGCAAACCTACGTTTCTAGCATTTGTAGACTTAGAGAAAGCTTTTGACAATGTTGACTGGAATACTCTCTTTCAAATTCTAAAGGTGGCAGGGGTAAAATACAGGGAACGAAAGGCTATTTACAATTTGTACAGAAACCAGATGGCAGTTATAAGAGCCGAGGGACATGAAAGGGAAGCAGTGGTTGGGAAGGGAGTAAGACAGGGTTGTAGCCTCTCCCCGATGTTATTCAATCTGTATAGTGAGCAAGCAGTAAAGGAAACAAAAGAAAAGTTCGGAGTAGGTATTACAATCCATGGAGAAGAAATAAAAACTTTGAGGTTCGCCGATGACATTGTAATTCTGTCAGAGACAGCAAAGGACTTGGAAGAGCAGTTGAACGGAATGGATGGTGTCTTGAAGGGAGGATATAAGATGAACATCAACAAAAGCAAAACGAGGATAATGGAATGTAGTCGAATTAAGTCAGGTGATGATGAGGGTATTAAATTAGGAAATGAGACACTTAAAGTAGTAAAGGAGTTTTGCTATTTGGGGAGCAAAATAACTGATGATGGGCGAAGTAGAGAGGATATAAAATGTAGACTGGCAATGGCAAGGAAAGCGTTTCTGAAGAAGAGAAATTTGTTAACATCGAGTATAGATTTAAGTGCCAGGAAGTCATTTCTGAAAGTATTTGTATGGAGTGTAGCCATGTATGGAAGTGAAACATGGACGATAAATAGTTTGGACAAGAAGAGAATAGAAGCTTTCGAAATGTGGTGCTACAGAAGAATGCTGAAGATTAGATGGGTAGATCACATAAGTAATGAGGAAGTATTGAATAGGATTGGGGAGAAGAGAAGTTTGTGGCACAACTTGACCAGAAGAAGGGATCGGTTGGTAGGACATGTTCTGAGGCATCAAGGGATCACCAATTTAGTATTGGAGGGCAGCGTGGAGGGTAAAAATCATAGGGGGAGACCAAGAGATGAATACACTAAGCAGATTCAGAAGGATGTAGGTTGCAGTAGGTACTGGGAGATGAAGAAGCTTGCACAGGATAGAGTAGCATGGAGAGCTGCATCAAACCAGTCTCAGGACTGAAGACCACAACAACAACAACAACGAAGGCTTTTGACTGTGTTGACCACAAAATATTACTGCAGAAGTTGGACCATTATGGAGTAAGGGGACTAGCTTACAATTGGTTTGTCTCTTACTTTAACAACAGAAAGCAGAGGGTAATTCTCCGCAGTATTGAGAGTGGTAGTGATGTTCAGTCCCAATGGGGCACTGTTAAGTGGGGCGTTCCCCAAGGGTTGGTGCTGGGGCCACTGCTGTTTCTTATTTATATAAATGATATGCCTTCTAGTATCATAGGTGATTCAAAAATATTTCTGTTTGCTGATGACACCAGCTTGATAGTGAAGGATCTTGTGTGTAATATTGAAACAGTAACAAATAATGTAGTTCATGAAATAAGTTCGTGGCTTGTGGAAAATAATTTGATGCTAAATCACAGTAAGACTCAGTTTTTACAGTTTCTAACTCACAATTCAACAAGAACCGATATTTTGATCAGACAGAATAGGCATATTATAAGCGAGACGGAACAGTTCATGTTCCTAGGCGTTTGGATAGATAGTAAGCTGTTGTGGAAAGCCCATGTCCAGGATCTTGTTCAGAAGCTAAATGCTGCTTTATTTACCATTAGAACAGTATTTGAAATAAGTGACACTTCAACACGAAAAGTAGTCTACTTCGCATATTTTCATATGCTTATGTCGTATGGTATTATTTTTTGGGGTAATTCTTCTGATTCAAAAAGGGTATTTTTGGCTCAAAAACGGGCTGTTCGAGCTATATGTGGTGTAAGTTCGAGATCGTCTTGTCGACCCCTATTCAAAAACCAGGGAATTCTGACATTGCCCCCACAGTATATATTTTCTTTAATGTCATTTGTTGTTAGCAATATCAGCCTATTCCCAAGAGCTAGCAGCTTTCACTCAGTTAATACTAGGCAGAAATCAAATCTGCATGTAGAATGCACTTCCTTGACTCTTGTGCAGAAAGGAGTGCAGTATTCTGCTGCATCCATTTTCAATAAGCTACTACAAGAACTCAAAAATCTTAGCAGTAGCCCAAACTCTTTTAAGTCTAAACTGAAGAGTTTCCTCATGGCTCACTCCTTCTATTCTGTCAAGGAGCTCCTGGAAGAGCTAAAAAATTAAGCAAATTCCAGTGTTAGATTGTTGATTCTCTTCATTTAAACTTACGACTTGTCACCTGAATATGTTTTTTTATATTTCATTTTATCTGTTTCTAATATCGTGTTATAATTTCATGTATTGACTCGTTCCATGACCATGGAGACTTCTCCTTAATTTGGTCCCACAGAACAATAAATAAATAAATAAAAGAAAATAAACTGAGAATCCTCATTTTGGGATCAATATGTCTCTTCACCCTCAATGTCCAGTCACGGAATAATTGGTGCGATATTCCTCGATGGCACAGTGGCTACAGAATGGTATGTGAAGGTTTTGGAAGATGATTTCATCACCGTTATCGAAAGGGACACTCATTTTGACAGGATGTGGTTAGTGCCTGATGGAGCTCCACCCCATCAAAGCAGGAGAGAGTTTGATGTCCTGGAGGAGCACTTTGGGGACCGCTTTCTGGCTCTGGGGTACCCAGAGGCCACTGCCATATTCTCTGTACCTGAACACATTCTTGTGAAAATGCATTACAAATCAATGTAGGACATGCTATTGTATTTAAATACAATATTCAGCAGTTATCATTATGAATATATGAACTCAGTTACTCTACCTAAATGAATGGATGCTTCTTTATTTTTTGTAAACAATGTCATATACGTAATATATTTTGTTCACATTATACTAGACAGAATTTTGTTCATAGTCGCATATTACAGAAGACAAAATGGGATTAAAATAGAGTTAATTTAGTATTTATATGACTGATGTCTTCCAAGGCATTAATTTTTTAACACAGACAAAAGTACCTGTATTCTGCAGACATGGATAAGTAGTGTGTTAGTACTGATAGTGTTAAACTTATATACTGGGAACAAATATGATACTGTACTATTTTCTGGGAAATTCATGAAATAATAAAGCCTCTCTTTGTTGCCACCAATTTGAGTATGGTGTTTAGTGCAAGCAGGAATGAGTTCCTCCAAACAAGTGATACACATTAAATAAAATACCTAGGAATACATGTCCAATATTCATGAAAGAGAAATATTTTACAAGAAATTTGTAGCTAGACATTTGCTTTCATTTGCCATCTGTACACACTAGAGTTCATGCACATTCTTCACATTAGTGATAAAATGAAATTGGTTTATGTCTTCCATATTCTCAATGAGCACTGTCAACTGACTTTTACTCCAACTGAGTTTCATTGATGAAGAAGCTGTTGTGTTGGCTGAAGAGCCAACAGCGTGTTACAAGTGGTGGCCAAAATGCATGTGTTTTAGCTCACGCAGGCTGGCGTGAGGAGGGAAGAACAATACTGACGTGAGGTCTGGAATATGACAAGGAATTAGAATTCAGAAGGCGGATGTAATCAGAGTGATACTTAACTTTAATCCATTAGTGATGAACGTCGCTCTTGACGATACATGATTCACAATATTATTTGTTCAGAATTCATTCTAATTCTTGAATATGGCGCCTTGCTAGGTTGTAGCAAATGACGTCGCTGAAGGCTATGCTAAACTATAGTCTCTGCAAATGAGAGCGTATGTAGACAGTGAATCATTGCTAGCAAAGTCAGCAGTACAACTTAGGCGAGTGCTAGGGAGTCTCTCTAGACCAAACGTGGCATGTGGCAGCACTCGGTCTGCAATCACTGATAGTGGCGACACACTGGTCCGACGTATACTAACGGACCGCAGCCGATTTAAAGGCTACCACCTAGCAAATGTGGTGTCTGGCAGTGACACCACACTGAGTGCAAGTGTTCAAATAAGGTTAACCAGAATAATATGCACATATTGAGATGCAGAATGCTCTGGGAGTCAGTGAACGTGAAAAATTTAAATTGTCATGCTTTGTGGCATTTCTTACAAGAAAGAGTAACAGTCCTTCTTTTTTTGTGTAGCATTCTGAAATATTGCAGATGTGGCTTAATGGCTGTGGAGTAATGTGTTCCATTTGTAACCACTGAGACTGTAACATAACAGAGGGCAGTGTTGCATGATAATACATATCATAGCTGTGGCTATGTACTGTGGAAAATTTTGCAGAGAACAGACATTTAGACAAAACAACTGTCAAGACAAGACATCCACAATCAAACATTTCTACTTTAATGCACGTAAGATTTAACTGTTTTTTGAATGAGAAGTTAGCAATCAGTATTAAAAACAAAAACTAACATTTGAATAACACAATGTTGAATTGGAAGCTGTAAAAATAATAAGACTTTTGATTAGTGTATGTACATTCCAAGGATATGATGATCTAGAAAAAGCATATTTTATGACAATTATGAACTGAAGAAATTTTAAATTTTGTGATAAATAATTTTAATGAATATGATTTAAATGCTAAATATAAACGACCATTTGTGAGCAAATGCAGTTGGCTTCAGATGGAGTTTTGATTAGGATAGTAGTCATGTGACTAACAGAGCTGAGAACATGCAGGGATGTTTCGTAGTCTTTTGCTGACGGATGCCCATATGGTAATGTCATTTATGTGGAAAAATGATGCTTATATATATGAACTGAGTATGGCATTTTGGAAGTATGTTTTGAGGATAGGGCAGAAATACCAGCAGCTGGTTGTCTTTTGAGCACTACATGATGTCCTTTATTTTTGGATTCGCATATATCTATTTTGCCTTCAAACTGCTTTCCATCCACTGGTAGGCACACAACCAATTCAATTTGTAATTGGAATAATATTGTATTGATGAATCGCTGAATGTGACCTGCTTTTCAATTAAGTGTTTTCTATAGTGTTAATGTGTTTGTTCTCATAATTCACTAACAGATTCATTGGCCACTTGATGCAATGTACTCATTGGGGTGTAAATTACGGCTGTTCATAAAATTTCAATATCAAAACAGCAACAGCAGTGCCATAATTTTTATTTTATACTATATTTTTTCACAATTTTTCAGAAAGTATTTGAACTTGCTCTTTTGAAATTGTATTAGGACATGATTTTATTTACTTTCACTGTGTTAAGGAGTCTTGTTACTTTCTGAGCTTTCATCACGTCCAGTCTTTCTCTTTGAGTGTGTGAAACAATTATATGTGGCACTAAAGAAGAACTCCAATTGCACTGGGGGTAGTGGTGTGAATGGAATAACAAGATTTCCAGTGTTAAGAAACAGTTGCTGAAAGTGATGAACCAAAATCTAAATGACAAGATCGATCGTTGCAGTGGGCGGAGATGTGTGAGGTGAAATGCAGATGTAATCTGCACTACCAACAGAAACTTCAATGAGATTCACCAGGCAATTTTGACACTACAACTACTAATTCGCTAGCATTTGCAGAAATGAAATGAGAAAAAAAAAAAAAAAAAAAAAAAAAAAAAACAGGGAAGTCGGCATGAATTGTTCCAAGTCCCCAACTAGAAATATTTGTAGAAGCATGAAACATTTAGATAGTTAAGTGTGGAACCATCCTCTGTGCGCATTCTGGTTTCCCATATGTGTAGATTGGGTGTACAAAATGTCAACTCAGGATACTGACAAGGCAGAATGAAGTGGATGTCTTCACCAGCTTTGGAAGGCCACTTACGGTTCGGTATCACAACTTGGTGGTGCCTCTGACGTCACAGGGCGAGGACATGTGTGATAATGTATATGCCACAACAGCTGAATGTAGGAGAACTGCCATTCTGTAATATATCAGTACACAAATACGTATGATCTATTCCACAGGTGAGGTCATCTGCTTACCCACAGTTGTACAGTGGAAAGATTGTAGATGTAATACAGTACAGTTATTGCACACGTGACCATTTTAGTAGCTGGAACACACTGCAGCTCTCTTTGAGCATCCATCCTTGTTACATGTGAAGTTCATTGTCAAGTGGACGTGTCACAGTCTAGAGGCACTCTGACACATCTCTAGGGTAAAAATTGATACACATATCAGCAGAGTGACAGTTTGTGGAGTGGAACATGTCATACCGAAACCCCTGTTTGTGGCACACCAACAGGACCCTGTGAGAATGGCCTAGACAATTAGCATCCAATGTCTTCAGATGTGACAACATCTTGTGTGGCTTGGAAGAATGTATTGATTCCTCTTGAGGTCCCATTAAATTAATTAAAATCATGACTACAGCAGCAAATACATAAGTTAAAATATCAAAAGTGTGACATAGGTAAAGTCCATTAAATGGTAGACTGAGCATTTGTAATGCAATTGCAAAATAAAAAAACTTAATGTTTGCCATTTTTCCAAACTGTTTTTATCAATAAATGTAGACTGTTAAAATGTGAGATCTTTTTTTAAAAACATTCTGTAGTGTAAAGCTTATCTACAATGGTTGAATGCTTGCCTGTGTTTGTAACAACTGCTCAGTGCCCAACAGTGCAGTGAATGGATATCTCCACTTGTATGTACAAGCTGTGGCTTAGCTGCAGCAATGTGGTGTGTAGCTCTACATCTAACTAGCTGCTGACACTTATGGTCGTGATAGCTGAAACTATATAATACTTCAGCAAAGAACAAAGGTATTTTGTGAGGTTGACATCTGTGATGCATGTAATTCTTATACAGTTGGACACTGCAAGTTTTTCAAGATGGGATGGTTTTAAGATTTAAGTGCAAGAAGAGCTGAAGGGATGGTTAAGTGTTGGGCTGCACTGACATTGCCCACAAAAGAATTTAGTTAACGGTTGCAGCAGTTTAGAATTGCAAGGTAACAACAAAGTCAAATCTGAACACATTGGAGCCTACACTGTTCACCTGTGCAGACATCCTCAATAGCCAGGACCACCTTACAAAAGTGGCTGATAAGTTGGCAGTGAAAGTAGGCTATTGTCAATAATTTAGTCCTCACCAAAACTAAGCTTGAACACGTTAATAGCACTTATCTGAAATGTTGTTCATGGCCTGTTTGGGTCTCTATTACTTCAGTTTGATACAGAAATAGGTAGTTACTTACCACACCTGGTAACAGTTATATAGTTCCAGTTCTAGTGCAGTAACCAATCACCAACAGTTTGCAATGCTTGGTGTGTGGAAAAAAAGCAATCAACATAAATCAAAACAGATTTCTGTGTGCATTCTGTGTAAATTTTAATATATCACAATGTTTGTCACACTGAATAGTCACAAAAAGTAACCACAAGAGCACAGCAAGACTGCAATTTTTTTACTCAACATTTTCATTACAATTCAGTGTTAAAGTCTGATTCAGTCATTAACTTCTGCAGTGAATTTGGGTGAGGTTAATCTGTTATAGCCATTATGTAATCATCATATGAACTTAACTGAAAAAAATTACTTCTAGAATTTTAATCTTTTTTTTTGTTATGATTTTAGGGCCTGGAATTTTAATCTGTTCTAGACCAACACACATAGGTTTAACTATTATGAGCTCACTATATTCTATCTCTTTCAGAGTGTATGGTGGTGATGGCGGTGAAGAAATTTTGCAAATGACATAATGCTTTAAAAATATGGCCACGTTGGATTTAATTGTTTTAAAATAACAACAAGGACCAATCGAATTTTAAATTACAGAAAATTTTGCTAAATACAAATGTAGAGAAATATACGGACACTGTTTTTCCAAAAAAAGGCTCTGAGCACTATGGGACTTAACTGCTACGGTCATCAGTCCCCTAGAACTTAGAACTACTTAAACCTAACTAATCTAAGGACAGCACACAACACCCATCCATCACGAGGCAGAGAAAATCCCTGACCCCGCCGGGAATCGAACCTGGGAATCGAACCCGGGCGTGGGAAGCAAGAACGCTACTGCACGACCACGAGATGCGGGCACTGTTTTTCCATTTGAAATGTGTATCCCCATTTACATGAATGAGCACCATATTGCAAATCTAAGTAAATTTCATTATATTTAATGTTAACATACTAATAGTGCTATATGCCCTACTATACAGAAAACTTAAGCTAACTAAATTGTGTACTGCATATGTGGAATCTCACATTAGTTACCACAGAATCTACAAAGATACCTAGCAGCCCCTTGGAATTTTATGTTCAGTTAATATGGAAGACACTTCCAGCAAAAATAAAATGCATTACTTGAAAGTCTAATGAGTCTTATCACAGTTCACTTCATGGAAGAAAGTGCATCTTGTCCACCTCTCCTCCAACAGGGAAGCCTACCTCTGATTCATATTCTGTTTCCAGCTTTGAGGGAGCACTTATTACTTTTTCCATTGGTTGTGACATGGAACTTCCAGCAACAGATGAATCAGTAATGCTCTGTAAAATATGAGAAAGCCTCTAGCCAAATGACAACTCACAGTGAGATTTTTCCACTTAATTTTTCTTAATTTATTTTTGCGCCCTTGAGAATTTCTCAGTGTTATCATCTGTACAGTTATGAAATACCAATTACCACAGTATTCACAAAACAAATAGCTATTGCTGAATTAGTCTCAGAAAGTCTGATTCACTGTTGTTGTTGTTGTGGTGGTGGTGGTTTTCAGTCCTGAGACTGGATTGATGCAGCTCTCCATGCTACTCTATCCTGTGCAAGCTTCTCCATTTCCCAGTACCTACTGCAACCTACATCCTTCTGAATCTGCTTAGTGTATTCATGTCTTGGTCTCCCTCTACTATTTTTACCCTCCACGCTGCCCTCCAATGCTAAATTTGTGATCCCTTGATGCCTCAGAACATGTCCTACCAACCAGTCCCTTCTTCTTGTCAAGTTGTGACACAAACTCCTCTTCTCTCCAATTCTATTCAATACCTCCTAATTAGTTATCTCATTCACATCTTCAGATATTTTGCAATTTCACAGTGTTCTACATATGAAAACACTTTGTATCACAAAAACAACTGATAAAATGTTTTCTATAAAAGGAAAAACAGTCCATATTCAGCTTAGCAGTCTGATCACAGTATTTCAAAAATAGTTATTTACATATAGTAAACATATGAAAATGTAAACTTCATAGCCTGGTTTAGTCCAGTGTACCTTTGTTCAAAACAAGGTAATGGACTCCCTAATACTTTGCTTTCTTCACTTGAGCACTGTCACTTGGTTGAAGTACAGAGAAGATTGCAGAGACAATAAAGTTCCTAGAAGAAGTATCCTGGATTTGCTCAAGTTTAGGATGGCCATTGCACAGGCACCGATAGCAAAACCAGAGAGAAAGAGAAACCGTGCAGAAAGTGACAATCACGAAAAATGAACAACTTGAGAAGAAAAAAAATGAAAATTTACATTCCATCAGTAAAACCAATTGTAGATAAGTGTTATTATGGTTATGACAACTGATCCACAGATCTTCACCAAGATCTTGCAGATATGAACACTGTAAAAGCAGGAACCAGACATGTTGCATCAAGTGACCAATATTTGTTCTTGTCGAAGGAAGAAAACTGCTTTCATTTACTCCATACTAAAAATTAATGTGTGTGTGGGGGGGGGGAGGGGGGGGAGGGGGGGGTGTAGGTTACATTCAACATGTATATGGTCATATCACTTATCACTTCTGTCATACTACTTTTAGCAAATAAAAAAATTAAAATAATAATAATAGTCATAATTTGTAATAATAATAATAATAATAATAATAATAATAATAATAATAATAATAATACTTGGTTGTTTGCTTGAGTAACTAATTGAGAGATTAAAATTTACGCCGTGAATTTATCGAGCTTCGCACGTCCGAAGATGTACAGAACGTAGCCAGGGCTCATTATATATTTTTTTGTAGACAAAGTCTAATATCTGACCTGAGCTTCAATCATGAAAATGGAGTGACTAAAATTACTAAAACAAAGAAAAGCATACAATTAAATAAAACATATATTCATTTTAACATATACATTACGATATAAATTACACTTACGTAAAATTATAGGGAAATAATTGCAGATCATTTACAAATGAGAGCGACTTATTAATTCTGCGCCTCTTTTCTGCAAATAAGTATGAAATGGCTAACTGTGGAGCCACACAAAATATTACGTCCTTCTAGGACAACGAATGATATAGAGTGTGTTGATTGCCTACTCGCTGTGACAAGAGAGCGGTGTTAATTGCTTTATTTTGCATTCTCTTGTCTTAAAAAATCGATACATATAATCTAAGTTAACTAAATTAAATATTGTCTGTTCTCGAGTGCAAATGGTTCCTTAAACTGCCCCCTAGAGGTGGCAAAAAATAACGTAACTGATAGAAATAACCGGTTACTGAGAAGTAACGGTTACTGCGATAACCGTTCCTCTGATTCTGGCAGTTATTTCAATAACTCTTTAGTGTCAACAGTGCCTCGCGCCATCTGTTGACCGAAGATCGTACTGCGCATTTGGAAGGCGTTCTATAGACCATGGGAATAACTGTGAGACTGCGCGCCATCTGTTGATAAGAACTGTGTACTATTTCGTGGGCCTTCGTTACTTTTAGCATAAACAATTAAATAAAGTTAATGTCCGAGCCGTGGCTGATAGGAGCTGCAGTACAGGCATTAACAAGTACGATCGTTCCCTTAAGCCACCGCCTTACGTGTTAATTTAGCTTGGACGGGTAGTAGAAGGAAAGTTACTTAGGAATTCGAGCGACTATGGAAATAACTGTCAGAGACCGGTATTCTCCTCTGGCAGTTGTCGTTATTGGCTCGTAGTTCTAGTTCTCTGGTAGTTATCGGGCTACCACCACAGATAACCTGGAAGCTGGTAACGGAATAACTGTGTGTCTAGACGTTCCTGACTCGGTGACTCCAGTTAAAGGTCGTAGTTCCAGGTGATATTTCCAGAGAGGATAGTAACTGGAGCGAACAAATATTTTCGTACTGCTACGGAAATAGCCGCTGGCCATCGCGAATGACAAATAACATGTCAGAAAGTATAACATAATACAGTGGAATATAATAATTATTATCCTCATCATTTTTCAGGAGATTGTCAAAATATGTGAATGTATCACAGTAACTGCTAATATTTACAGAATTGGTACACTGACAGAATAAAACACAGTTACGTACTTTTAATAAATTTATCGTACACAGAATACCCGATCTTGACTGTTGCAACCAAGTGCTGTCAAAACTGAAATATAGCAGAATTTTTACCTAAGCTGGTCTAACAGTCTCTGTTACGATATTCATCTACAGACTAGAAGGAGGGGTCGATGGAAGCGTCTGATTCCACCCGTCTGCTTCGATGTAAAGGTGTTGTGGTGTGTGAATGTCATTACGGCACAGTGTTTATGAGTTGGTTTGTGTGGGGGGGGGGGGGTGGGGGGGGGGGCTGTCGATCTAGGTTGCAGTGCCGGAATTTGCTGGTGGTAATTAAATTTTTTTTTTTCTAGCTGTGATGTTTTGTGTATTTATGATGTATTGAATGTGATTTAATTTATGTAGGGATGATTAGTTTGTGGACTTTTGGGATTGTGGTTTTATTTTTCGCAGTTGTAGGTGTTGCTTTTTTGGCATCAGTAGCTGTGGTGGACCTATATAGGTCACCGGAAATGACCTATTCCCATTTTCATAGTTGTGTGTGTTGATGTTTTAGTATCGTCATCTGAGGTTGACCTATATAGGTCAAGGGAAATGTCTGATTCCAATTTTCGTACTTTTAGTTGTGGGTATTGGTATGGTCACCTATAGTTGACCTATATTGTTCAAGGGAAGTGTCCGATTTCTGCAGATTTTTGTTGGTGTAGCAGAATGCTGTATTTTTTTTTTCTTTTTGTTCTTCATTTTGTGTTTTGGGATCATGGTGTGTTTTTTTTACTAGCTTGTCCTCACTCTAAAACCCCCAACTTCCCGCAGTTGTCCCATTGGTTTGATTGTATTTTTGGTGGGAAATGTTATTGTATTATTTATATGTATCTTCGTGTTTGTTGCCATGTGTATGTAGTGACGTCATAGACACACTTAAAATAGCCATTTCCGGCATATTGATGATGGGTGGAATCAGACACTTCTGTATCAAATAGTCTTTCAAACACACTGTAAACCGTGCCTTATCTGAAACCAAGTTTTTAATGGTTGCTGACTTGCTGGCAGTTTATTGAAAATGCATGTTCCTGAATATTGGACCCCTTTTGGACCAAGGTAAGTAATTTTAGGTCTTTATGTAGATTGCTGTTCCCATTTCTAGTACTGATATTATGTATTAAGCTATTGGTTGGAAATACTTGTAACAAATTTCATAAAGTAATAAATATATTAGGAAGCAGTGGTTAGAATACAAAGTTCCTTGAACAGATTCCTACATGATGTTCTTGAATTGATACCACAAACGATTTTTATTACACGCTTTTACATGCGAAAAACTTTTGCTACGTTTGATAAGTTCCCACAGAATATGCTCCCTTATGAAATAACAGAATGAAAAAATGTGGTATGCCCTTCCCAACTGAATTTATTATCGAGTTCTAGTCCCAGAAATGTAACACTGTCAACCTTTTCGATCTGCATGTCTTCATATGTTATAAACATGCTGTCGCTGGAGAAATAGAGCAGTTTGCAAATCTGACATAAAACTTGGATTAGCGTACTCACACTTTCCCCAATAGGACTAGCTTTTACAGCACAGGAGTAAACGAATCTGTCACATTACATATATTTTTTGTTGTATTATAAGGCTGTACACTTTATTCTATTATGTGAGCAGCACAAGAAATTAAGCTTCGAATTTAACCTACAGTACTCAGTTTACATATTACTTCATACTTAAAAATGCACGTTGTTAACATTTTACTTAAACAGTGCTTTGGCGAAGTTCCGCGTACTTTCTGTCGCAGCTGCGAAGATAATATTTCTAATAGCGACCGATAACCTACAAACATATAATATGAAACACTAATAATCGTTCTAACATCAACTAAAATGTACCCGGAGTTAATAAGCTAAGGTTATGACACGATTCATACGACATTCCTGCTATTTCACACTACTCGCAGTTATACTGATAACTGATGGATTCCAACTATGTCGTTATTTAACTGTCGGAGTTATCGGTATTCGCTAGCGAAAAATAACTTGGCAGTTATTAATAACGGTTAACGATAACGGTTATCAAAGAATAACTGGAACTGTGATAACGGTTACTCCAGAATAACCGTTTGGCCCACCTCTACTGCCCCCCAAATTGTGAAGGCAAAGGTGTACCACCTGCAGCTGAGCAATTTGTTGACGTATTTTCTTTATTTATCATGTTATGAATCATAAGTTGTTACGTATCATGTTTCACAGATTCATCATACATATAATATCATAAATGTCATACATATATACAAATACATAAATAATATTTACATACAAGATAAATCAAAGTGAAAATAAAAAATAAAAATATTTTATTCCGAGCAGTATTGAACCCGGGAACACCGGTACCCAGTGAAGTGGCTCAGTGGTAACATTGTTACACTACGCAAAGCTTTCAATTTTATAGAACAGTTCTACACAGACTGTAACAAATTTCACAGTTCGTATTCACTTGTGCTGTTACTTTGTAAAAATTTTGTTGGGAATATAGTCCGTTGTTCTCTTTCACTTCAAAATGTTATTACACATGTTCATTCAATAAATAAAATTAATTAATGGTTTTGTGCATATTCAGAGATATGTGAACATATTCTCCTTAGAATGTCACTTGTTACTAAAGGTTTATACTGTGCGAAAGTCTTTGCACTTTAAAATAAATGTCACGTGACACACGTTTAGTTTACGTTGAGAAGGAAGTTCTTCAAGAAATAATTCTGAGATCGACAATACCGCAATGAAGCGTGCTTTGGAAGACGTAGTTAAAATGTGGTTTCGTCTTGGTAGGAATACATGGTGTCAGTGGTTCCATACTGACCAGTCCGTGCTGCATCTACTCAATAACCTCCAATTTCGTCTTCCGAAAGTAGTATGTCGTCTCTTGAATATTGTGTCGTCGTTTCGCCGAAAAGTGTGCCGTGCTTTTGCGACTCACGTCACCTATAGTGTCCCATCATGAGCGCAGTGAACTTTTTTTTTTTTCACACAACTTGTTCATACATTGTTCGTTGCAAAACAAAACGTTCGTTCACAACAGAGAGCACTAAACATAACAAATATCAAAATATCACTTCACTTTGAGTACAGTTTTCTGTTACATGTTTCATAGATATAAAAAATTTTCTGTGAAACGTGTACCTATACATTTACATTACATTGTTTGGTAATACATATACATATTTTACATTTTTCAGTTGCATTAAACTAGATATTTACAAGTACATATGGGTCAGACATAGAAAAAATTATCTTATAGGTTCAGTGTATTGTGATACATTCAGAAAATCCGTTTTCTTTTATAGGTCTCTTCCCCTTTTTAATAAAGTTTTCCTTTTAAGTATATTTTCCTTTACATCAGTACTACACAATAAGTGTTCTTCTTCATTAAATGTTTCCTGCAAGATAAACTTTCATAGTAGGTTAGAAAACATCTTGGAGATGATCTGTCCTGAAAAGTCATTATTACAATAAGTCACGACACATCACATCCACAATCAATTCCAAATTAGCACATGCACAAAGTATCATTTACAAATAATATATATAGCCTTGCTCAATCTCATTTGTCATTTCCTGTAGTGTGTCTTTTGTGCATTTTGTATTCATGTGGATTGTGGTGTGAGTGTGAATAGCAAATCAAGTGTCTATCACGGCAATTAATATATCAGGTTCAGGGCAGCAATTGTCTCCGGTCATTTAGTCTGTCAGCTTGTCTGCAGGGTATTAATAAATGTAATCAGTAACTGTGCTTTGCATGAAAATTGTTAGTTCTTCCTGTGTCTTATCTTCTTGCTGCTGCTGTTGTTGCTGGTGCTGTAAAATGTAGATACTTAGGATTATAGCTTATATCTTCTTCTTCTTCCAGCTTGAAGTACCAGATGTGACTTACCTTGTTGTTGTATCAGTATACTCTGCTAATGGCTAAAAGTTTTCAAATCTTTGTTAGGGTACAAACCTAAAATTCTCTTATTCTTGGGGTTTTGTAGCAGATATGCTCCAGGGTGTGGTATATCAATGATTGTGTAAGGACCTTCATATAATGGACGCCACTTGACATTATGTTTTAGAGGTGATGACGATTTGTAGTGGGTCTTAAGTAAAACTTGCATGCCTATTGTAAAGTTTTGCCTTCTTTTCAGATTAGCACCATAGTTCTTATTTCTAATGTCAGCTTGTTCAGTAATTGCAATTAGTACTTCCCTTACCTTTTCCTCGTGTGAAGGTTTGGTGTCAGAAAATTTTGGTAGTGGGTTGCTCCATTCATTAGTTTCCTTTGTGTCAAACATGATTTCTCTGGGAGTATAGGGTGTGTTGTATATATTTAAATTGTTGTGTATTTCCTCAAAAAGTGCTAGGTAATGTATCCAGTTTGTGTGCTGTGTTGACGTATAAGTTCTCATGAATCTATTTAATTCTCTAAAAATTCTCTCACAAGGGTTGGCTGATGCATGAAACTTTGAAATAAAGATACTCTTCATGTTATTGTCCTTTAGAAATTTTCTCCAGATGAATCCTGCATAATATGTGGCATTATCTGATAGAATTGCTTTAGGTTTTCCACAGTATGGCATGTAATTATTTGTGAATCTTCTGATGATGATGTTTGCTGTGGGTGACTTAATGGCAAAAAGTTTGATGTGCTTAGAAAATACGTCATAAAATGCTAGAATGTATTTACAACCACCGATGCTAGTTGGATGAGGTCCGCTAACATCTGTACAAAGTATCTCTCTAGGTCCAGTGGGTAAGATAGAGTGCAAATCTGTTTTGGTGGATTGATTTTGTGGCTTGGATTTTTGACATACTACACATTTGCTGATAACATCATGTGTTTTTCTTCTCGTGTTTGGAAAATAGCAATACATTTGTAACTTGTTTAGACATTTCTTTGTTCCGTAGTGTCCCCAAACTGTGTGTGTGTGTGCGCAATGAGTTTGTGCACAGAATTTTGTGGTATGCAAACGCACCAGTTAGTAGCATTTGTGTGTCTTTTGTAGAAAAGTATGTTGTTGTGTAACATGTATCTATCTTGTAAAGTGTCATTGTGTTGTTGTACTATGATTTGTTTTATTTTGTACCAGTGTGGATCTGAATCTTGTAGTGTTGCCATGTTCTTGCATAGGTCTATGTAGTATTGTGTAAACTGTTTGTCTTGCATGAGTAGTATTCTGTAATCGTGTGTGTTCTCAAAGTCTGTATTGTTATGGTGTAATCCTTGTGGTAGTCTTGAAAGTGTGTCAGCTATTATGTTGTCTTTTCCCTTGATGTGCTTAATTTCGAAAAAGTAATTCTGTAATGCAAGTGCCCAGCGCGTAAGTCTAGGATGAATGAGTTTACATGACAAAAGGAAGGTAAGTGCTTGATGGTCAGTGTATATAATGGTGTGTCTTCCATACAGATAATAATTAAACTTTTTAAATGCCCGTATAATAGATAATGTTTCCAATTCTGTGGTGGAGTAAGATCTTTCACATTCCGTTAAAGTCCGACTGGCAAAACCAATGATCTTAATATGTTCTGAAGTTTCTGTTTTAACAAGTTGGAATAAACAACATCCCAAACCAATGTTTGATGCATCACAAGCAATACAAAAGTTCAAATTGAAGTCTGGATGTTCCAGCATGTTAGAATTTACTAAGGCTTCTTTGATTTTAGTAAAGTCATTTTCACAGTCTTGGTTCCAAATCCATACCTGGTTTTTCTTTAATAAGTTTAGTAAGTATCTGCTACTGAGTAACTGTTTAAGTATGAATCGTCTGAAAAATGGGCATAGACCGAGAAAAGATTTTAACTGTTTCTTTGTAGTGGGATTGGGGAAATGTCTGATAGCATCTAATTTTGAAGGGTCAGGTTTAATGCCTTGTGTGTTGATGATGTGTCCTAGGTATTTGATCTCAGAACAAGCAAATCTAGATTTACAAATATTGGCAGTGATACCAGTTTGTGTGAATCTGCATAGTAAAGTGTTCAGGGTATCAGTGTGTTCCTTCCAGGTTTTTGAGGCAATCAGTATGTCATCTACGTAGTGTGTAACAGTTTCTAGTAAATCATCACCAAGTACAGAGTTTAGTGCAGTAATGAATACTCCTGAGCTTACATTTAGGCCAAATGGTAATACACAAAATTGATAAGTTCTGCCACCAAACATAAAGGCTGTATATTTTCTGGATTCTTTGCTTATTGGCACCTGCCAAAACGAGTTTTTAAGGTCTATTGTAGAGAAATATTTTGCATCCAAGAATTTCTGAAGTTGTTCATCAAGATTTTCTGGTTGTGTCCTCACAGGTAAGATAATTTGGTTGATAGCTCTTGCATCTAATACTAACCTGATACTTCCATTGTGTCTTTTCACTACATGCAAAGGGCTACAATATGGAGATGTTGATGGTTCTATAATATTCCATGTAATCATTTTCTTTAGTTCTTCCCAAACCGCAGGTCGCAGAGCTAGAGGTACATTGTATGACTTGTGGTAATAGATTTGGTGAGGCTTGACTTCAATCGTATACATATATGTGTTGATCCTACCTGGATTACTAGTGAAAACATCCTTATTCTTAAGTAAAATATGTTTAAGCTGGGATCTCTCCTCTTCATTAATAGCATCACATTCTGATAACTTAGAATTAATTTGTGTAAGTATATCATTTGCTACCTCACCGTGTGATACCGGTTGTTGTGTGGAATCTATGTCAGTCTCACGTATAATCTGTATCTTGTAGCCAGAACAGTGCTTGTTATGGTCTACTAGTCGAGTGTCCAAGTTCAAAACTATGTCCCTGCCTTCATACTTAAAATAACAAATGCCTTTGGAGAAGTCTATAGTACAGTCCTTCTCGCAAAGAAAATCAATACCCAATATACAATTGGCAGCAAGGCTTTGGACAACTAGGAAAGGCCATTGTACGATTCCATTTCCCATATTAACAGTCACAAATACCTGCTTATTAACTCTACTTGACTTATTACCTAATGCAGTTAATATTAAACAGTTTTGAACTGGGAACTCTGGTATCTTAGAAGTTTTCTTCATCATAGTATAAAAATTGTAAGAAATCACACTGACAGCAGCTCCTGTATCAATAATTATGTTAGTAGGTATACCTCCTACAATGCCTGAGGTGGAAGACAGTACAAATCTTTTCTTTACATTGTGACATTGTGTGTTGTCATTTATCAGATCATCAGCTAAGTTTCCACTTTCATTATATCTTAAGAATAGTGTAGGCAACTCTTGTTGTGTAAATGTTAATTTTTCTTGTTTCACAGTTTCACTAGCAAGTGTGTATTCAAACATAGTTTCTAAATTGAAGTTGCCCCCCCAAATGTTCCTCAGTCATGACCTGGGGCTCAGTAATGACTGGTTCTAGTTTACCTGGTTTGTCTGGTCATTGGCAAGTGTAGTTGTAGTTTCATTAGCTACCTCAATAATATTTACATTAGGATATTGTCTTTGCCAATCACCTGTCTGTTTTCACTGAAGTCACTTGTTGTTTTGTGTTGCTTGTTTGCGCAAAATTCCCTTGTGGCATCTGAATATGATTTTGTGGTGGCGGTTGCAGTGTTTGCCACTGTCTCACATAATACTGGTTGTTGTTCTGGTTAAAGTGTGGTGTAAGTGTTCCATTTCTTGTGTAATCTGTGTTGCTGTTTCTTTGCCAGTGTTTCTGTTTGGCTTTGTGTCCGTTGTTGTTTCCATTATTCCTTCTTGAATTAAAATTGTCGTTTCTTCGCTTTTTGTACGGGTTATCTCCCTGTGTATAGTTGTAGTTGTTGTTTGTGTGCAGCTGTGAGTTGTGGTGATTGTTTTGCATGTTTACTGTGTGTTGTGAATTTTGCTGTGTGTTTGGTAATGTAGCAATGTAGACATGTTGATTCCTACTGCGTGAGTTGTGTGTTGGTTCTTGTTCTTCATATAGTAAATCAACAGCATGTAACTTTTCCAAAAAATATTCAGGATCGTCGTCCGGTAAGTACAGTAATTTCTCTTTAATATTAAAAGGAAGTCTTGCTTTCAGTGATTGGATCACATCTTTTGGTTTCACTGGTTCATTAAGGAAGAGTGTCATGTATAGGTACTTCTCGAAATATCTGCGCAGGTTGCCGTTTTTAGGATTGAAGTGTTCGGGTTCAGTGACTTGTTTGCGGATGCGTTCCTGCACAGTGGGTGACCAAAACTTATTCAAGAAGGCACGTTCAAACTGCTCGTATGTTACACATCTGTCGCTTTCATGGTAAGCCCAGACAGCAGCGTCCCCTTGAATGTAATCCACAACGTATGCAATGCGTTTGTGGTCGCTCCACGAACGTGGGAATGCGTTCCTAAAAGCTTTTAAGAAGATGACAGGGTGTACAGTGTTTTTGCCTGGTATAAAAAGTTGGAATAGACATTCTTCTTCTTTGTTACATGTTTGTCTGTTTCTTTCCGTGTAATCATTGAATTCTTCCCTGTGTGTACATGGTTCTTCATCAGAATAATTGTATTGTATTTTAGGTGATGGGTATCTGTTGCTATGCGTGTCAGTGTATTGTGTATTTGAGTGTTGAAATTCGTGTGTGTGTACATGTGTTCATTTCCGAATCGAGATTTTCTTCTGTGTGTGTTAAAATGTGTTGTGGGTGTACTATTCTGTTGTGCTTGGCATTGAGTTGTTTTTCTTTGCATGTCATCATCGATTACTTGCCTATTGTTCATGTATTCCACTACAGAATCGTGCACAATATGTGGCAATTTGTTTTGTATACATTCTTCAAAAATTTGGTCTTTGTGTGCTGTCCATTCTTTAAATTGTGAATTAATGCGAGAGAAATGGGGTTCTGCCTCTCTCTGTATTGTTGTGTGAATCTGTTTGTGAATGTCAGCTACGTTTGTTTCTATTGTATTCACCTTTAAATTAATTTCGTCACATGCGTGCGTGTTTGATTCTAATTTGCAATTAATAGTATCACAGGTTTTTGTCAATTCATGGATGTGATTGGCACTGTCGCTTTGTCGTAACTGTAAATATTCAAATTTTTCCGTAAGATCGTCAACCGGTTTGGAAAGACGTGTATTAATTTCATCTACCTTTTGAGTCAGAGTGGCGAAGTCTGATTTTATCTCATTTCTGAAGGCTGCATTGTCTGTCATTAATTGTGTGAATTTTTCATCATTATCTTGCTTAATATTGGATATGCCTTCCAAAATTGAATTCAGTATAGCGGCCAAATTTTGATTGTAAAATGAACTTGCCCCCGCCGCATCATTAGACGTGACGTGGTCTCTCAGGTTTGGTTCTGAATTGCTCCTTTCGGTGTTTGTGTGTGTGTGTAGCAGGTTATTTTGATGTGTTTGCGTGTCTGTATTAATTTCTGTGTCTGAATGTGTCTGTGTATCCATGTTTGCATTACTTGATTGTTGTTCCATTGTGTACTGGTGTCGAGTTTTTACCATATCGTGAATAAATTGTGTGCAAGAAAAAAAAATTGTTTAAACGTGTAGTGTGAAAATGTGCTGCCTATGTGTGTGTTTAAATGACTGAGAATGATTGAGAGATGACTTTAAAGATCGAAAGTAGCATACGTGTTAATGGTGACTAGCCATGTTGCTCGAATCTTGTACAATGTCGGCCATATTGTGCAATGTAACTTGCGTATTGTTGGATCGGAATGTAATCGTCTGAATAATGAGATTTCGCGGAATTTGGAAAAAATTACTGAATGGTAACTGAATATTGAATTTAATGCTGAGAAAAAAAATTTTGAATGAAAAATGTGCTTGGAATCAATTGTGGATGCGCGAGTGCTGCGTCTTACCGTACATGTCGTCTTGATGCAAAGATTGCATTTCCAGTCCAAATTGTCTCCAGATTTTATTCGCTTTCTTCCATATTCTCGTCACATGGGTTGTTGCCGGTCAGGATGTACATGAAAAAGAACAATTAGTTGTAGTACAGATACAATAATGAGTCCTGGCACATAGTCGCCAGTTTAGCAAATAAAAAAAATTAAAATAATAATAATAGTAATAATTTGTAATAATAATAATAATACTTGTTTGTTTGCTTGAGTAAGTAATTGAGAGATTAAAATTTACGCCGTGAATTTATCGAGCTTCTCACGTCCGAAGATGTACAGAACGTAGCCAGGGCTCATTATATATATTTTTTTGTAGACAAAGTCTAATATCTGACCTGAGCTCCAATCATGAAAATGGAGTGACTAAAATTACTAAAACAAAGAAAAGCATACAATTAAATAAAACATATATTCATTTTAACATATACGCTACGATATAAATTACACTTACGTAAAATTATAGGGAAATAATTGCAGATCATTTACAAATGAGAGCGACTTATTAATTCTGCGCCTCTTTTCTGCAAATAAGTATGAATATGGCTAACTGTGGAGCCGCACAAAATATTAAGTCCTTCTAGGACAACGAATGACATCAGAGTGTGTTGATGCCTACTCGCTGTGACAAGAGAGCGGTGTTAATTGCTTTATTTTGCATTCTCTTGTCTTAAAAAATCGATACATATAATCTAAGTTAACTAAATTAAATATAGTCTGTGCTCGAGTGCAAATGGTTCCTTAAATACTGTACTCAAACTCCTTGAAAGAAAGCCAATGTGCACTCTGTGTGCAGACCAGGGGGAGTCATCCAAGATGTGGAAAGGGTCCTTCCGGATGCCATGAAGGGTACAGGGTGCATCCAACTGCAGGTGGTGGCTCATGTTGGTGCTAATGAGGTGTGTTGCTGTGGATAAGAGGAGATTTTCTCTGGTTTTTGGCGGCTATCTGAGTTGGTGAAGACTGCCAGTCTTGCTAGCGAGATGAAGGCAGAGCTCACTTTCTGCCAAATAGGCCAGGTGTCCACTACATGCAGGAGGTGGCTACACAGGTAGCAGGGGCTGTGTGGTGTGGACTGGGTGATGTTTTAGGTTACACAGTCTTGGGAAAGATCAAAAAGGGCTCCAGTCTCAAAGGGTACAGGGCAAAAATCAACCAAGCAAACAGTCAGCATTGTAGTCATAAATTGTTGTAGCTGTGTTGGAAAAGTACCAGAGCTTCAAGCACTGATAGAAAGCACGGAAGCTGAAATTGTTATAGGAACAAAAAGTTGGCTAAAGGCGGAGATAAATTTTCCTGAAATTTTTACAGTGCACAAACTGTGTTCAGAAAGGATAGATTAAATAAAGTAGCTGGTGGTGTGTTTGTGTCTGTAGGTAGTAGTTTATCTTGTAGTGAAATTGAAATAGATAGTTCCTGCAAATTATTATGGGTATAGGTTATACTCAACAGCGGTACCAAAATAATAATTGACTCCTTCTATCGACCCCCCCACTCAGATGATATAATAGGTGAATGCTTAAAGAAAACTTGAATCTCATTACATATAAGTACCCCACTCATACAGTTATAATTGGTGGAGACTTCAATCTACCCTCGATTTGTTGGCAAAACTACATGTTCAAACCCAGTGGTAGACAGAAAACGTCTTCTGAAATTGTACTAAATGCTTTTTCTGAGAATTACTTTGAACAATTAGTTCGTGAGTCCACACAAATTGTAAATGGTTATGAAAACACACTTGACCTCTTAGCCCCAAATAAACCTTATCTAATTGAGAGCGTCATGACAGATTCAGGGACAAGTGAAGACAAGGTCATTGTAGCAAGGCTCAAAACCAGATCAACCAAAACCACTAAAAATAAACACAAAATATACCTATTTAAAACAGCAGATAAAAATTCGCTTGATGCCTTCCTAAGAGAGAGTCTCCATTCCTTCCAAGCTAATTATGTAAGTGTAGACCAGATATGACAAATTCAGATACAGTATCAACAGCAATAGATAGATTCATACTGCATAAGTCAATAAGAGACGGGACTGATCCACATGGCACACAAAACACATCAGAACACTGTTGCAGAAGCAATGAGAAAAGCATGCCAAATTCAGAAGAACCATCAGGTTCCTCTCAAAGTATGCAGACACAATATTGCCTCTTAGCAATCTTATACAAGCACTCACTTGATGAAAGGTCTGTTCCTAAAGACTGGAAAGTAGCACAGGTCACACCAATACTCAAGAAAGGAAATAAGAGTAACCCATTGAATTACAGACCCATATCACCGACCTCAATTTGCAGTAGGATTTTGGAGCGTATACTGTACTCGAACATTATGAATCACCTTCAGGAAAATGACTTATCAATATATAACCAACACGGATTCAGAAAATATTGTTCTTGTGCAACACAGCTAGCTCTTTATTCCCATGAAGTAATGAGTGCTGTCGACAAGGGATCTCAGATCGATTCCATATTCCTAGATTTCCAGAAGGCTTTTGATACTGTTCCTCACAAGTGACTATTAATAAAATTGTGTGCATATGGAATATTGTCTCAGTTGTGTGACTTGATTCATTATTTCCTCTCAGAGATGTCACAGTTCATAGTGATAGAGGGTAAATCGTTGAGTATAACAGAAGTGATATCTGGCATCCCGAGGTAGTGGCATAGGCCCTCTACTGTTCCCAATATATATAAATGATCTAGGTGATAATCTGAGTAGCCCCCTTAGATTGTTTGCAGATGATGCTGTAATTTACCATCTAGTAAAATCATCAGATGATCAATTACAATTACAAAATGATCTAGAGAGAATTTCTGTATGGTATGAAAAGTGGCAATTAGCACTAAACAAAGAAAAGTGGGAGGTCATCCAAACAAAGAGCTACATCATCTTTAACAGGGCGCAACGTATCTCTTACCTTGAGGGTGGGCCGTAACACAGGTCTCAATCGGTGTCTCTGCAGTACACCTCCTAACTTGCTACTCATTGCCCCACAGTATGGTAAAAAAGTCACTGGTTTAGCTTCCTTTGCCATTTCACAAAGCATCTTTCTTTGGTGACATCTGAAAGTGTTTTCAGGGTCTCTTTTGTTATAAGCATTTGCTCTGAACATGGGTCGTAAGTGCTGCAATTCAGAATGTAGATGGTCGTCATCAGAGATAACTTTCACACTGTGTATTAACGTGTTCTGTACCACTTTCTTGTGCACAGGATGCCGAGAACTAATGGTGTTCAAATATATATCAGTGTGCTTCAGTTTCCTGTACACTGAATAACTGACCTGGCCTAATGCCTTCCACTTAACCAAAACATCCAAGAACGGTAGCTTGCCATCCATTTATGGTAAATTTATTGTTGGGATGGACACTGTTCATCTGATCCATGAACTGCTGCAGTGTATTTTCACCACCAGGCCATATCAGGAAGGTGTCATCAACATACCTTAGGAAGCGAGATGGAAACCACACCGCAGAGTTCAGAGACTCCTCCTCAATGTGCTCCACGAAGAAGTTTGCGACTGTAGGAAGCAGTAGTGAGCCTGTTGCTGTGCCATCCATCATCTCATAATATTCATCATGGTACAAGAAGTACTTTGCTACTAGGACATGACTGAACAACTTGACGATTCCAGGTGGAAGTTGTTGGACAGAGTGCCTTGTACTGGCACCCTCGTAAAAAATTACACTGTATTCAGATTATCCATTATGCCAGTTTGGCCTGTTTTCATTTTCTTGAATATTTCAACAAATGTATGCAATTTACAACATGGCACAGATAGTGATTGAAAGCTTGAGAATTTTATTCTAGAATATTTTATTCAGACATGCTACCACAAAATACTCAAGATGCTTAACGAATTTTTACATGTTCACAGCAATACCTCAGTGTTGTCAGCTCTGTTGTCTGCTAGTTTTTTTTGTTTTTTTTTTCCTGCAGTCATTAGCACTCCAGTTTAAAGCTAGCGAGAGCACTGCAAGCTCCCTGGGATCTATTTATGCTGTTTCATTTATAGTGAGAGACAACCATGACAGAACTACTCAACATGATGTACAAACACAGATATGTTTAATACCATCACACTTCAAGAAGAATTTAGTTATTCCTGTTCTGTAGAAGGCACATGCTATCAAGTGTCATTGATCAACTATTGGTTTAATGAGCCATGGTTGCAAAATACTGACATTTACAGAAGGATAGGGCAACTAGAAGAAGCTGATCTCAGGGAAGATTAGTGTGGGTTCTGGAGAACTACAGGAACACGAGGCAACTATTAAATCTATGCTCGTAGCGTCTGTAGCTTCTTACACTGTTTATCACACTTTTTGAAACTGAGGATAACTAGGGTAAAATACAGGGAATGAGATGTCTTAATACAGAAACTGGAATTTAGTTTTTAGAGTCAATAGATATCAAAGGGGAAGCAGTGGTCATGAGGGGAGTGAGAGGCTTGTGGTCTATCCCTGTGATTTACAGATTGTGCCATATATGACAGGAAAAGATTTATTTTTTGTTATTCTATCATGTTTTATAGCTACAGTATTATTCTGTGGTGGTTCATACACTGAACAAGCTGTAAAGGAAGCCATGGAGGATTATGGAGGGTGTAGTGCAGAGAAAAAAAAATTGAGATTTGCAAATGGCATTTTAATTCTGTCAGACAGCAAACAACTACAGAAGCTACTATCCATTATATTCAACAGCTCTTTGAAGAGGTAAGATGAATCTCTTTTTAGAGGTTCAAGGATAATGGAATGTAGTCTTAAATTGCTCCATGTCACAGGGAATTAGATTAGGAAACGTGAAAATACACAAGTTTTGCTATTTGGGTAGCAGAAGAACTGACAACAGCTGAAACGGAGCAAATACAAAATGCAGATTAGTGACAGCAAAAACATAATTTCTGGAAAAATATCTATATTGCATGTTAAAAAGTGTTGTAGGTATTACAAAGTGATATACTTTCCCTCTGAGTTTCAAAACTTTTCTGTCCTTTATTTTATACAATGGCACAGAACTTGCTTGTATTTTAGGAAACTAAATCCAGTAAAAAACATACTGGAATGATTTCTGATGCATGGCAACATGAACACAGCATCTTTTCATATTGCAAAAGTAAAAATATGAGTTACTCCCAATACAGCACAGTAGCTTCTGGAGCACTTTTTTGAAGAGCAATTAAAAATTATGCAAAAACAATGGCAGAAAGTATAATTTATGCAAGAAATAAATACTTTATTATATCCCAGACACAAAAAATGCCAATAAAATTTAACTAACGGCATAAGAGCTGTCTTCTGCACCCAAAATTTATCTAAGTAACTGGTCCTTAAAGTGTTAAGTTTTGAATGAGAGTGAAACACACTGATTTAAGAAATTCATGGAGAATCCTCACATGCCACATAATTCCTTTTGCATAAAAGGAAACTACTTTTTAAATACCACTTCTCAAACCAGCATTCACAATATTTTCCATTACCTGTTACAAATGTAAACAGTTTTGATGTCAGTCTCACAGCAAGTAGTTTGTTGTTACTAAGTATTGTGTAGTGTTCCTCACAAAGCATTTGACATTTTGCTGTCAGCAGATACTTTTGTGTGAACTGTGTTTAGTTGCAGAGAAATTGTGCCACATATGACAGGAAAAGATTTATTTTTTGTTATTCTATCATGTTTTATAGCTACAGTATTATTCTGTGGTGGTCGGCTAAAGTAAAATTTTTGTTGAATAAACACCAATAAACAACAATTTGACTGGCAACTAAACAAAAAAATTTCGATTTTTTCCCCAGATTTCATGGTTGTCTGAGTGTATATACCCTGGATTAATGCAGCACTCAGTTCTCTTTCTTACTGCTCCATACTGTTTGTGGATTTATAAGGTTCTTGGGTAGTTTTCATAACGAAATTTCCACTCATATATAATTTTAATGGGAATGTGTGCCAGCCATCTTTATTGACCACTCATTTCACATAATTTGTCAGTGAGAAACTACTCAACCTTAAAACTGTTTCTTTCTAACAATGATTTCCTTTCTACACCAGCTCCTGTGCACTATTCATAAAAGGCACCAATTAAAATTTCCAAGTAACTTTAGGAAGGAGACCTAGATTTTAAATCCAGCTCAAGGTCGAAGTCTCAGAAGCTGTCGTTCCACAAAGCTCACCTGCTTCTGCCCCCTCATCAGGCACAGGTGGCTGCAGCCACCACTTCCCTGGAGGAACGGGTTGTTCAGCAGCAGCGCGACTCCCTTCACGGCCGTCAGCACTACACAGTACGCGTCCTCCATGGCCACTGCAAAATGACTCCTCTTATATAAAGAGGCAAACTGATGTGAGGGCAAAACTGAGGAGCACACAGCTGGCCGCAGTTAATTTTCAGAAGTTGAAATACCGAGTTTCACAAATCCAGACTTAAATGCAGAGAAGAAACTGCCAATTTTTATCAATTTTGTGTGTTGATATTGGCAGTAGTTACTATTTCCACTCCTCAGCCTACATAATGGTCAGCTGCTCTGTTCATTTTTCATCTAAACTTTGGTGTGTATGTAAGTACACAATTTCATTACTATATTACAAAAAAGTTGTTGAAATATTACAGTTTACTGTTTACTCAGATATACTCCACAAATGATTCACATGAATAAAGGACTAAGGAACTAAGGATATTTTCACTTTCAGACAACTTAGCTCAGTTAACAATCAGCTGCTCTTGGATTTTGCAGTATTGAAGGTGGCATGGGAGGGGGGGGCGGGACAGAGACAGAGAGAGAGGAGAGAGAGAGAGATTACCAGAAGTAATTTACAACAATAGTTTACAAAGCATGAGAAGCTAAAGAAAGGATTTCATTATACTGACACTCAATTGGAAATATAAATATATACATGAAGTGTATTTGCAGTTGCTAATAAGGGTTGCCATCGGCTATATAATGGAATGACCATATGCATGTTTGATAGGGACTCAAAGCTGCAATCATGCAAGCATGGCTGAAGGAATACACCATACTTCTGAACACAGGCACTGTGATATTGTAAATATGTTGGGCTGTGAATCATTGTTATATTACAATTTTCAATTTCACCATAAAAGCCAAACTCCTGATTAACAGCACGGTGTGCTGTACTTACTAGCACAGTCATAAGCATTTATTTGAAAATAAAACCAAGTTATTAAAAAAACTTCTATACTGCTTGCATTTAATGTAAAATTACACAATACTCCATTCTCACATGACACATTCACAGTGATAGGTTAAGGCAGCATCTATATCAACGGCAAACTTATTGCTCACTAGATGAGTCACCCAAACAAATAACCCAGAAGCTGACCACGATCTCTCAGAAGTTAATTCCATGTTACAAGAAATTCCCTTTTATACTTTCTTTACACAAAACTCATGTTATAATATGTGTTATAATGTGTCATTTAGTCTTGGTCACAGGAGTGGGCAGAGATGATCACCGTACAGTAAAAAATACATAGCAGTCATACACTCAGCTGGTAAACAATAAAGTTGCCCTACTTACCAGTTGTAGCTCTGATCTTCAACAACTTACTAACAATGAAATACTAGGAATTTGTGGCAGCTTTTAAATGTTTCTCTAAGCACAGAAAACCAGAGTTGACCACCAGAAATATTTCTTGATGTTTTTAACACACGCACAGCACCAGGAGTGTATAAGTTGGAGAAGAGAAAAAGTAACAAGCTTAAGCTCTTTCCCATTGGGTGTGCTCAGATGGCACTGTATGGTTGAGGTAGACATCACAGTATCCCTAAGTGTGGAGCGAAACTGATTTCTGCCAGTCCAGAACTGAGCCAAGTTAGTTTGCAGCCAAAGATGACTGGAGACGTTACTTTTCCAAAGTAAATGAATATGACATCTGCTGTATCCGTGGCAGAATGGCATGTAAGTGAAACATGGGCATGGATAAAGGATCATTTGCCAATACATTCCTCAGGTGTGGGCAGTTAACACCTTAAAACCAACAGAGGATATTTTTCTGAAGTGAGCTTTCATAGAAAGGAAAGCAAGCATATATGAAGCACCTTATGATGCACTTTTTAGTTCATGAGGTCTCTATTAGATCCAACTGGTTTTCTGGGTACATTACAATTCAAAAAATAGACACTTTCACTCTCGTGTGCACAATAGTATGTGGTTTATGAAGCATTTTAAGCTTTTCACAGTTTATGGGACACATGACCCACTAAAGTAATACTGTTTTGAACAAAGGGGCACATCTATTGGGCATTTAGTGAGTAGCTTTTTGAACTGAGGAAAATGTGATTGTCTAGCAGTTGAATCTATGGATGGCTGTGAGCAGTACAGTAGGGCAGCATGCCTGGAAAAGTGGATCTATCTCTGGAAAATGTCTGTCATCCAAGAGTGAAGCAACTGTGTTTCCTTTTACATCACATTCCCTTTTGATATAATGCTACTCCTCAGTCATGCTTTACATTTGCACATTATTTTTATTATTGTGATGTGGCAGTCAACTAAACTTCATATACTGAAAAAATGTTTGTATGTGTTACGTCAAAGTTGTCTTCAAATTACATGTTGAAAATTTGTGTGCAATGTTTCATGTTTTTCATTGCTATGAGTGTGCATTGATATGGTCAAACTGAATGAATTTGACCAATTTTGGAATTCAAATTTACTGATTTCAGAAATATTATTGCACTGTTCTTCCTTCCTGAACATTGGTATTGAACTGTAGTAGAATATTTTGTCTTATTACCTTTTGCTCCGATGGATCAAAAGTAAAAAACCTTCATCTCAACTTGATCACACCTGGGGTTAATTTGACCCATTATCTTTTCTGGTAACTGTGGATTGTTTTACTGTGGTAATTTTTGAAGGTACCAAAATTTGAGAAGTAAATACTGCATAGTTAAATTTCTCTATTTGTCATCCTGATAAGACCTTCCAACCAAAAGTTTACTTTGAAATCCATGTATTCAAACAAAAAATCGCAACATAGAAAAGAAGGAAATGGCAAACTATATTAATAACTATTTTTTAAATGTACCACATTCCCTAAACTTAAACTTCACAAAACAAAAAATAGTACATGATCCAAGGGTTGCCTGTGGCATGAATATTCCAACAAATGAACAGGAAGTATGTAGAGTGATTAGAAGCTTAAAACCAAAAATGGCAGCAGGTGTTGATGAAGTACCAGTTTCAATATGAATTAAATCCGCACGTCGGAGCAATAGCGTGGTAAAACAAAAACCAAAGATGTGAAAATCGGTGCTTCATCCTCCGAAAATGATCTGTTGTTAATTATTGCTGAGCTACGACAGGACACAAACATACTGAGTGATGAAAACAGAAGACTCAAGCTGGGTAACTGTAAAATCAAAGGGGGGCACTTACAAACATATTAACAATAAACATAGGCAGGACTTTGTGTTACCATTAAATAACAAATATAATTCGCTTCAAAACACAGATGACACAGAAACTATATCGGCACACTCATCTGATAAGGTGGTGCAGGACTCTCAAACTTAGCGAACAGCCAAGGAAGGTATAAAAAAAATGTAAAATCAAGATTTATTCAGACAGTTATGCCAGAGGATTAGCAGCTATGTCAACGGAAAGCGGACCTCATGTGATTAACGAGTTTGAAGTAGAAGGTACTGTTAAATCAGGAACTGGTTTACGAGATGTTTCAACATCAATCAAGAAAGAAAGCACAGTCCTCGCTGACAGAGACTTTGTAGTGGTAATGGCCAGAGCAAACGACGTCAGCAGAAATGAAAGGAAGATTGCTACTTCAACACTGAAGAAGACTCTCGGAATGTTAACCCACACCAACATGATTGTTGTTAATGTGCCACATCGACATGATTTGCCCCAGTGGTCATGTGTGAATAAGGAAGTGGAGCAGACAAACAAGGAGTACAAAGCTATCTGTAAGCACTTTAAGAATGTTTCCCTAATTAACACCAGTAGTTGTAGCAGAGAATGGCATACCAAGCATGGTCAACATTTCAGTTCTCTAGGTAAACGTGTTTTAAGTGATACAATTATCGGAATAGTATTGGATAAACTAGAGAAGGAAACAAGTCAGTAAAGTGGAATACAGTGCCATTACATATTGAGTTACTTCAATTAAGAGCAACTCTTTAGTTCTAATTCATTATTAGCATTATCAGACAAATTATCTATGTGCAAAAAATTTTTAAGTTAGAAAATGTTTGAACCATGTTTACTTTAACTCCCACTGTAATTCTGAAGTTTGAGTTAAACAGAATGGACAGTCTCTTGGAAACAAGTTGTAAGATAGACATCAGATAAAGTGAAGTGTGCATAACTGAGTAATTGAATTAAGTGTTTATGAAGGAATTTATAAATGAGACACTGAAAACTGAGGATAATATTTTTTTTCTATTTTGGGAGCAAAATGACTGCCTGTAGTAGAGAATATATAACGCAGGGTTATAGTAATGAGATGTTAATTTCTGAAATGGTAATCTAAATAAATTTAAGTGTTATGAAATCTTTTCTGAAAGTATTTGGAGTGTAGCCCTATGTAGTACATAACCAAAAAATTGGAGGAGGAGAATGGGAGATTTTGAAATGTGGAGCTGTAGAAGGTCTAACAAGACAAGTTCAAGGTGTTCAGATTACAGATTTATTTTGTACTACACACATTTACTAGGACGATGTCCAAGTAGTAATGCGTACTGAGTCATTTTCACTGAAACTGCAAGAGACGTTTTCCACGTCAGTGATGTACCAGTGCACTGCTGCTGAGCACAGCCTCCATAGTCTGAGTCATTGGACAGCCCCAACCATGTTTTCTATTTATGTTTTTTCTGTTTATGTTTCTATTTATGTTTTTTTATTATGTTCAAAAGGTAATATGACAAAAATTTTCAATGTTATTCAGTTGTTTACTAATTTTTATTATTGGCACAAATGGTATGACATTTCTAAAGGCAAAATAAGACTTCAAACTTTTTCTGTTTGGTAGACAATGAGAAATGGCTTTTCTTGGAGATGCTACAAAAAATACATTCAGCTGTGAATCACTAATTTTTCGCATTGATTTATTGCATGTTTTTATCAATTGTCAAAAGACAAATTTTTCAAAATTTCAACAAGTTCAAAGAATCCCTGTGCATGTGGTAAAATTACATTCATTCAATGAATAGCTGCTGTTACATTTTTCACGTGTGCATGAAAAAGATGTCAAGGGCACATTTGACAATTAAAGTTTCATTACTGTCATATTCTAAGATATTGTAAGGCTGTATTATTGAGTGGAATTATTTACATCCTTATTTATCGATGTTTGACGGGTTTTCCAAGCTGGTCCATCCTTGAAATGTGCATCTGCAGATTGTATCAGGTGCAAAGCAGTTCTTAGTACCTTGCCCTCAATAGAGGTGTAAGATTTCAGAAATTGCAACAGGCACAAATTTTCAGGAACACACTATTGTTTTTTGCTTGTTGATAGTTAATATTTGGTGTGATAAAAATTAGCAAATGACCAAATAAAATCGGATGTTCAGTAGCATGTTCATGTAAATACACGTGTCATTATATCTTTCAAAAGTTGTATGTATGACGTAATATGACTAATGTTGGAATAGTAGAAACTGTAAGTCAGACTTCATCCATCCACCTACTGATTGCAGAGCTGTAATGTTAACCACACAACCACCACCAGCTCACACTCATGGTTGCCATGCACTGATACATCACAGACACACAAAACTTCTCTTACAACTTTCTTAAAATCTCCTACATAGTACACCTTACTACTTTCACATTATTTTGCCATAATGGACTAATAGGAGAGTAAAAAATCTGAAGAAAGTCTGACCTGAATGTCATGGCTTCTCTATGTAGAAAGGGCATTTTACAGACTTGTCCTCATATTCATACTTACAAGATTTGACATTCAGTGTGTGAATACCAGCTTAGTAATCCAGTGGGATGCCACTTAGACACAGTAAAAATCTACTTCACATCTTTTGGGTGCTGTTGAGTATAAGAAATTTCATTTTAGTTGAATTTGTGAAGTATTTTATTCCATAATACTGCTTCAGTTCTTGGTGGTTTCTTAGAGCAAAAAGATTGGGCTGTACTTTGTTGCTTTTTAGCTCTATACCAAATCAGGAATGAGATGAAGTTTTTGGACCTCCTTGTTATGTAAAACAGACAACAGTCAGTGGAATAGTAGTGTACATTGTTGCCAACCAGAAAAGCCAAACAAAGTCACCATAAAGATCAAGGAAACAAGCTTGGGACAGGAAACAGTCCCTGGATTTTGTGCCCAGGTAACTACTAAGAGAACACAAATCGATCAAGTAAGAGAATTGAGTGGAAGATCATTTTGAGTTCAATGGAAATAAAGTTTAGTGAGGAGAATGCTATGCAGAGCAATGTTATGTACTTGACTTGCTTTGAAAACGTTGGGGAAGTTGGTCTGATTGAATCTAGGTAGATCATAAGCCTCCATGTTCCTCCTGCATGGCTTTTGTAAATGCATGGAGTTAACTCCAGGAGGGTCGTAATCCAACAAAATATAAAGTGCCTAATACTAGGCAAGGATAATCCTGAACTCCGCAATCTGCATTTATCAGTAAATTGAGAAAAATATTCAGTTTGGAGAAGTTGCAGTTAACTCATGTAATGTAGAACCACAATAGTTGCAACCAAGATACACATTGTAAAGGTACAATAGGTTTCATTTCAATTACGGTCAAACTCTTGAGACAACTGATGGAACAGTTTTGTCCTCATAGCTGATATTACCATTTTATTTGTGTATTCTTGGAGTCTAGGTTTTTGTTTGTTTTTATTTGGTGTTTACTATCTGAATTACATAATCCGATGTGACCGTAAGACATGGAAGCTCTAGACTTCAGCATTGAAATATGACATTCTGGTATTAGATGTCCCACTTTCCTGTTTTGCTTTAGCCAACCAAAGACGTTAGTGAGTTGAGATAGGCAATAGAAAGCAGCCAACTTTTGAGAGGTATTTTATGATCTGTGCGTGTCAGAGTTTTACCAATCCCATACTATCAGTGAGGTGAGCCATAAACAGGCACTTCTATCGGCTGGGTGGAGTTGTCTGATCTTTGGTGCTGAGGGGGAAGGACAAGGAAATAATGACTTCCACATTGCCAAAGAAATGATCACCACAAAACAAATGTTTGTATTTGTGCAAATTATCTTTAAGGACTCTGATGTACATATACTTTGCCTGGAATGCATGCAGATATAGTCCACCATCTAAGCTTGTATATTATAGGCAATATGTTGAGTTCAAACTATCTGCATGATATACCAGTAACTAAATCTCTCAGTGCTTTTCAGCACAAAAGAAGAAGTCCACTGAGAAGAGCTGATAGACATTTAAAGGGACACTAATTAGCAGGACCCTTTTAGCAATATGGTAATTGATAAACATGTTGCAAATACTTCAAAGAATTAAATTACAAAAATTCTACGGATTGACTATTGAATTTTTTACTCATCACCAAAATAAGATAAGCGGTAAGATACACTTTGACTTCTGCCAATGACTTACCGATGGATGGAGGGATTATGGTAGACCTTTATTCCATAAATGTGACTTGAATGACTGCTTGAGGACTCTGTAGTTCTCCCCTGCAAACTTGCAACACTAGGCAATCTGCCAGTCTTCCCCATCCAACCAGTACAGGGTGTTCTCAAAGACTGCGATCGAGAATGGGTTTTTTACAGCTGTTTCCAGAATTATCTCTTTTAAAGCCAGCAGTATGCAGTTCCCATAGACCAAACTTGTAACAATTCTTCATGCTTTGCATCATGATGGAAACAGATGTGGAAGAAGGCAGTATTTTTAACTAACTTATGTGTGAACAGAAATTGCCACTGCACAAATACCTGGACTTCTTTCATTCTGAACTTGAGAAAGAGTACTTCATGGTTTCCAACAAAGTTAATACACAATTTCAAAATTTTTTTTCATTCACACCCATTTTGCTGTCTGTAATAGAAAAAATACAAGCTATACATCCTCAGAGAAAGCATAAATTTTAAATATCACATTTTATGCTAATTATCCTTTACAAAAATCAAGGGACAGTTAATGTTAGGATTGACAAATGTTTTAAAATAATCTTTCCACATTACAATTGCAGCACCCAAGACCTATGACAAATACTGCTAACTTATATTACTCAACTCCACAACCCTTACAGTATTGGGGAATGCTGGCTTAGAATTTTTGGCCAACTGAAACACACAGAGGATGAAAAGAAGAGGTCTCACTGAGGCCCTGACATCAGCTGGATGGGTGTGCAGTGAGCTTAGGAGGTGTGAATGAACAGCAGCATTAGTTTTGTAACTATAATTTCATGATTGTATGCCCACATCTTAGTTATTTTCTATCATTTGGTCTAGCTGACATTTATTATCACCACAAAATTATGTTTGACTAAATACAATCTTTCGAAGTACAGCTGATGATACTAATTCATGTTGCTTTATAAACTGAATGTTTTGTGAACTATTTTTGCAGCTAGATACTTATTGTATGACATACTTTCAGATGTGCTATCTCAGAAACCCATTAACTGTAGATTGTACAGCCATCATTTGCATACTTTGAATTTTGTTTTTTGGTCATTAAACAGTGCTCCAAGACATTTCTAATGCTGGCATCTTCAGAGACACCAGTAACAAAGCTATTACAAACTCAAACAAGCTCAGTAAGTTTAACCCCTCAACACAAAACCCCCAAGTTCTTGTTTTATTATTTGACTGAAACTTAAAATCACAAGTACACTTGGGCAACTTAAGAACAGACCTTCGAAAAAATAAAACCCTGGCTATTCTGTTTCAGCATTGGTAGTTCAGTGTTTGGCTGCTAGAGAGTGGCTGGTTTACATTTGTAGTGTAGCTGTTCTCATTTCAGTTGCGGTGGTTGCCAATTGGTACCTTTACTGTGTGCAGCTTTGGATACTCGAAACATGCTCTTTCAGACACTCCTGTATTATTTAAGCAATATTTAAGATGGCTATAGTGATCCTGTTTGACACTTAATTTAGTGGCTGAGAAAGTGAAGAATAATGTTATTTTATTTGATACTGATAGTGATGACAGTTTCTCAGTTGACTGACAAGTGCTCACCAGTAGCACAAGATAAACATATTCACTATCCACGATTTATGTTCACAAGAAATTGTTGTGAAATACATAATTAGACTTCATAGCTAGATACAGACAGAAATAACTTCAGATTTCAAAATAGTTTAGTCACAAGTCCACTGCATAAGTATACCAGGTCTGTTCAATATGTTCCAGAACTTGGTCCACAAAATTTTTATGCTTGCCTTATACTTATTGTGTGTGGTCTCCTTTGAAATACTCCTACACAATTGATACTTCACACCTAACATCATTTCCACTTCCAGAAGCAGTCCTAGTATGACTCTTGCTAAATCACACAAAGTACCATCTGCAAATTTTTAACTCATCTATATTTCTCACATTTTCTTGCAGGTGTTACAACATTTCCCAATAGTACCACTGATTAACAGTTCATGATGAACTAATCCTTCAAAGAAAACCATTATCAAATCTTTGACATTTTACCTGACCTGACAAGCTTTTTTTGGCCTCTGAGAACCTTTCCCGACTCATTGCGAAGGTGAACCTCTGTCCAACACCATAACCATAGATCCACATCTGATCACCAGTTGTGATTCTTTCAATGAACATCTGTTCCCCCTGCCCCCCACCCGTGCTCCTCTAGCCCCGGAGATGTCACGGTTGCTCCTGACGATGGCCGCCTCTCCACTGCGCACTTGTCCAGTAGACACACACAGCCCGTCTTAAACCACTCCCGCCACATTCCGCTGCCTGTCTGCCACCAGCTTCTACACCTCATTCCATACATAGTACACCCAGCTTCTCCTTCTGCACAACAGCAAGAAATAGTACAATTTTTCTCAAAGTATTACAACAATAAGATATACAGAGCATACTGCTATCTTACTACAGGCCTGGCTGTTACGTTCTTTCCGTTGAAGCTGATAACAAAATCTGAAGGAATGAAGCTATTTGTGCCACGGCTGGGACTAACCAGGGTCTCTTGCTTGTTAGGCAGATGTGCTGGCCATCACATCACCATCATTACGTCTAGCAGCTCCACTCACCACACTAGTACAATGCCCTTCCTAACACTAACTTCTATTAACAACTTCAGCCCATTTTCACCTTCTTAAATAGACAGTGAATGTGTGAATTTAAATTTGTGTTAGGGAAGCACTGGACTACTGTAGTCCATGCATCTGTGTTAGCCATACACCTGCCTAATATGGCAGAAGACAAGCGTTCAAGTCCCAGCTATGGCACAAATCTTAATTCATTTCTTCAGCTTCTATCATTATCAAAGGTAAAGTTGAAATTCACGTAAGAAATATTGATTACATCAGATCAATGAAATGGTCAGCTGATTGGTCAATTTGGGAAAGGGAACAAAACAGCAGGGTCATTGGTCCCATTGGATTTGGGAAAGATAGGGAAGGAAGTCAGCCTTTTCAAGGGCACCATCTCGGCATTTGCCTGAAGTGATTTAGGGAAATCATAGAAACCCTAAATCAGGACAGCCAGATGTGGGTTTGAACCTTCATCCTCCCAAATGTGAGCCCGGTGTGCTAATCATTGTGCCACCTCTCCCAGTCAATAAAATGGATTAGACTGCTGGAGGAAAACTACTGTCACTTTATGGCCATCAGGTGGTGAGGAAAACTGACTTCTCATCGCTACATGATGAATTTGCACTGGCCGGTCAGAGTGGCCCAGCGGTTCCAGGCGCTACAGTCTGGAACCACGCAACCGCTATGGTCGCAGGTTCGAATCCTGCCTCGGGCATGGATGTGTGTGATGTCCTTAGGTTAGTTAGGTTTAAGTAGTTCTAAGTTCTAGGGGACAGATGACCTCAGAAGTTAAGTCCCATAGTACTCAGAGCCATTTGAACCATTTTTGAATTTGCACTGTGAACATTCTTATATATTATTGCAAATTGGTAACACAGATCAAATGCCAGTGTGTTCTGAGATGCAACTCAACAACATTGAACAGGAAAGTGGAATACAGCATCATGATAGGAACTGGTGGCAATAAGAAGCTAAGATTTACAGTAATGTGTGTAACTGGTGATAGGTGAAAGCTATCACCTTACGTGATATTTTAAAGGAAAACAACTCCAAAAATTTCAGTGGAAGGCATATTGGTGAGAGCAAATCCAAAAGAGTGGATCAACAATGGCTCTGGTCAACTGGGTGACCCATGACTGGCAACATCACCCTGATTTTACTGGATTTATGGAACATTTTGGTCCTGGACAGCTTCCATGAACATTTAACAGAAGAATTCCAAGATAAGTTACAAAAAGTGAAAACTGATTCATTATCCCTGGAGGTGTAACATCTGCCCTGCAACCACTACATGTTCACAGTAATCAGTCATTCTAAGTGCACTTAAACAGCAATATGCATAATGGATGGCTGATGAAAACACCAAGTTCACACAGACTGGAAAATCAAGATTTCTGAGTGGGTGAAATGTGCCTGGGACTCCATAATCCACAAGCACTGGTGGAAAAATTGAAATGATCACAAATTAACTAGATGGAACTGAGAACTGTGCTCTATGGACACATGGTGACAATGATTCCTCCACTAGTGATTATGAATAGAAACTTGTTAGAGTAATTTTCTGTAAATAAAGCAATTAAAGCCAGTACCTCTTTCCTCTCTTAAAATTAGGATGCACAGATTTGATGGCACAGATTATATGCATGTATGTCCTATTTCTAGTTTCTTATTCTATTGGCCCTTATAAGCTGCACGTTCTGCCCAAAATTTGGCCATAAGAGTTGTGTATCTTGGTCCAGTATGTTTTTTCATGGCAAACTAGTGCTCATTTCTTAAATAGAGTAACGATGCTAACAGTACAAGGAAATTGTTTATGCTGTAAAGATAGAACTGCCTTTGTTGACCTTTCATTTGTATAGTGACTATTCTAATCACAATTCAGTTATTTCACATGAGAGGACAGGTCTAGCTTTCCTGGAGATAGATGGTGAAACTCAATCTTAACAAGTGGGTGGCAAGATCACAAGAAATTCACTGAAGTTACAAATTCAGCACAGTTATGCAAATTTAAAACTTGTGGCTATTTTTTATGTGAAGATTAATCTAATACAGAAGTTGACAGTATGGTTTTGACAAATCCAATGTGTTCAGTGTTGATATCACTGAGTTGTAAACAGCCGTTTCATCACTGAAACCTAACAAAAGGGAAAACAACTTGAAAAGATCATTAACTTTAAGGTACAATCAATTTGTTTGCATACCATAAAGAGACAAAATACTTATTTCTTGACAAACTAACCAAGCCTTGGAAATTGTTTGGACATAGCACAGACATAATACCATGGTAGTATTGGTTGTCAGTTTAAGACTTTGCATAACTGATTAAGTAACTCAATTGTTGGGACTGTCATGATATTTTTTTAACAGAGTATTCATGTAATCCAAATTCAACATGACGTCACCATATAAACCAGGTTGGTGACAATTCAGTTTACAGTTTTTTGGGAGATTCTGAGCAATACCACAGTGGATCAAGTACCTGATAAACTTTATGTGGAAAACCAGTGACTACAGTGACATTAGTTACTGCATAGGTAGGAAAGCAACCTTTTACATTATAAGGAAGCATATAACAATTCTCAAAGAATTTCAGCAGGTGATCAGTGATTTAACCAAGCAAAAGACAGGATGCCAAGGTAGTAACGTACTGGCTACCAACTGTTTGGTACATGGCTCAGTAAGGGTGTGATGCCTGGCCAAGTACAAATATCTTGACATAAAACTTCAGTCCCCCCATGAACCATGGACCTAGCCATTGGTAGGGAGGCTTGCGTGACTCCGCAATACAGATAGCCATACAGTAGATGCTACCAGAATGGAGGGGTATTTGTTGAAAGGCTAGAAAGACATGTCGTTCCTGAAGAGGGGCAGTAGCCTTTTCAGCAGTTGCAAGGAAACAGTCTTGATGATTGACTGATCTGGCCTTGTAACATCAACCAAAACGGCCTTGCTGTGATGGTACTGCAAACAGCTGAAAGATAGGGGAAACTACAGCCATAATTTTTTCCCAAGGGCATGCAGCTTTACTATATCATTAAATGATGATGGCATCCTCTTGGGTAAAATATTCCAGAAGTAAAATAGTCCCTCACTCTGATCTCTGGGTGGGGCCTAGTCAGGACGACATTGTTATGAGGAGAAAGAAAACTGGCATTCTACAGATCGGAATTTGGAATGTCAGATCTTGCAATCGGGCAGGTAGAAAATTTAAAAGGGAAATGGATAGGTTAAATCTAGATATAGTGGGAATTAATAAACTTTGGTAGCAGGAAGAAGACGACTTCTGCTCAGGTGGTGAATACAGTGTTATAAATAGTAAATCAAATAGGGGTAAGGCAGAAGTAGGTTTAATAATAAATAAAAAATTAGGAGGACATGTAAGCTACTACAAACAGCACAGTGAATGCATTATTGTAGCAAAGAAAGACACTAAGCCTATGCCTACCCCAGTAGTACAAGTTTAGAAGCCAACTAGATCCACAAATGAAGAGATTAAAGAAATGTGTGACGAGATAAAAGAAATTACTCAGGTAGTGAAGGGAGACAATAATTTAACAGTCATTGGTTACTGGAATTCAATAGTAGGAAAAGGAAGAGAAGGAAAAGTAGTAGGGGAATATGGACTGGGGGTAAGGAATGAAACAGGAAGCTGCCTGGAAGAATTTTGCACAGCCCATAACTTAATCATAGGTAACACTTGGTTGAATAATCATGAAAGAAGTTTGTGTATGTGGGAGAGGCCTGGAGACACTCAAAGGTTCCAGATAGATTACATAGTGGTAAGACAGAGATTTAGTAACCACATTTTAAATTTTAAGACATTTCCAGGGGCAGATGTGGACTCTGGCCACAATCTATTGGTTATAAAGTGTACATAGAAACTGAAGAAACTGCAAAAAGGTGGGAATTTAAGGAGATTGAACCTGGATAAACTGAAAGAACCAGAGGTTGTAGAGAGTTTCAGAGATAGTATTAGGTAATGATTGACAAGAACATGGGAAAGAAATACAGTAGAAAATGAATAGGTTGCTTTGAGAGATGAAATAGTGAAGTCAGCAGAGGATCAAGTAGGTAAAAGGATGAGGGTTAGTGGAAATCCTTTGATAACAGAAGAGATGTTGAATTTCATTGATGAAGGGAGAAAATATAAAAATGCAGTAAATGAAGCAGTCAAAAAGGAATACAAACATGTCAAAAATGAGATTGACAGGGAGTGAAAAATGGCTAAGAGGGGATGGCTGAGGACAAAAGTAATGATTAGAGGCCAGTATCACTAGGGGTAAGGTAGATACTGCCTACAGGAAAATTAAAGACACCACCTCTATGAATCCAAGAGCTCAGATGGAAAACCAGTTCTAAGTAAAGAAGGGAAGGCAGAAAGGTGGAAGGAGTATATAGAGGGTCTACACAACGGTGATGTCCTTCAGGGCAAATTTATTGAAATGGAAGAGGACATAAATGATGGTGAGATGAGAGATACAATACTGCATGAAGAATCAGACAGAGCACTGAAAGTCTTAAGTCAAAACAAGGCCATGGTGTGAAAATCACTAAACTATCAGTTTAATCAGTCACAGTTGCAAAATACTAACATGAATTCTTTACAGATGAATGGAAAAACTGGTAGAAAATGATGTCAGGGAAGATAAGTTTGGATTCTGTAGAAATGTTGGAACATGTAAGGCAATAATGACCCTATGACTTATCTTAGATGATAGAGTAAGGAAAGGCAAACCTACGTTTCTAGCATTTGCAGACTTAGAGAATGCTTATGACAATTTGATTGGCATACTTTCTTTCAAATTCTGAAGGTGGCAGGGGTCGAATACAGGTAGCAAATTATTTACAATTTGTACAAAATCCAAATGCCAGCTATGAGTCAAGGGACATGAAAGAGAAGCGATGGTTGGGAAGGGAGTGAGACGGGATTGTAGCATATCCCTGATGTTATTCAGTCTGTGTATTGAGCAAGCAGTAAAGGAAACAAAAGAAAAATTTTGAGTAGGAATTAAAATCCATGGAGAAGAAATAAAATATTTGAGGTTTGCTGATGACATTGTAATTCTGTCAGAGACAACAAAGGATGTGGGAGAGCAATTGAATGGACTGGACAGTGTCTTGAAACAAGGATATAAAATGAACATCAACAAAAGCAAAATGACAATAATGGAATGTAGTCAAATTAAATCAAGTGATACAGAGGGAATCAGATTAGGAAATGAACACTTGAAGTAGTAGATGAGTTTTGATATTTTGGGAGCAAAATAACAGCTGATAGTCAAAGTAGAGGCCACATAACATGTAGACTGGCAATGGCAAGGAAAGCATTTCTGATGAAGAGAAATGTGTTAAAATTGAGTATAGATTTAAGTGTGAGGACATCTTTTCTGAAAGTATTTCTATGGAAGTGTAGCATGGATGATAAATAGTTTAGACAAGAAGAGAATAGAAGCTTTCAAACTGTGGTGCTACAGAAGAATGCTGAAGATGAGATGGGTAGATCATGTAACTAATGAGGAGGTACTGAATAAAATTGGAGAGAAGAGGAATTTTTGGCACAACTTGACTAGAAGAAGGGATCGATTGGTAGGACATGTTCTGAGGCATCAAGGAATATTCAGTTTAGTATAGGAGGGAGGCACGGATGGTAGAAATTGTAGAGGGAGACCAAGGCATGAATACACTACAGAGATTCAAAAGAATGTAGGTTACAGTAGTTACTCAGAGATGAAGCTTGCAAAGGATAGAGTAGCATAGAGAGCTGCGACAAACCAGTCTCTAGACTGAAGACCACAACAATACTTCAATTCTGAAGATGTTCGAAGTTATTGTTGCCAAGTTAGTTTAACATCTCCAAATACACTTCAAGTGACTTTTAGAAACGGATTAAGCATTCACTTCATCTTGCAAGGTTAATAAATGTCAGCCAGCCTTATGTATGAAGTGTGGAAGTATTTAACCTTTCCTGCATGAACCATGAAATGCAAGGCTGTATTGACTGAAGATGTGGGGAACACTCCTCTGCAGATGTGGATTCTCCTACTTGCTAGTATAAGATCAGTTGTATGCAAACTGCCAGTGACAAGGTCTGTTGCAAGTGCTCATCTGATTCTGGTCCCAGTAAGTTTTGAAATAAAACACTGAGCAGCAATATTGCATAAAGTTTTGCTTAAACCTTGGCAACACCCAAGTACAAAGCAATCTGAAGCACTAATATGGTTCTGATGACAAATGTCATGAGCAACTTTTGAAAAAGGTGTGGTACAACTGCTTTAAAGATGGTCAAAAATCACAGGACCAAACAACACTGTGTCAGACATTCGAGTTGAAATTAATGGCACTCAGAAAGGGTGAGCTATGGTCATGGAAGACCATTGTATCATTGTACTACATCTTGCTATTGAGATTGGAGTAAGCATTAGATTTGTAAATTCAGTTCCTACCAATAGCAAAAGCTTTATCTTGACAATGTTATGAGCAAATGATAAAGTTACATGTTTCCTATACATGTTGATTTCCACAAGTTACACTACAGTAAAATTTTTTGCTTTATATATTTACATGGCATTTCTCTCTCGGATGTGATAGGGACGAATTTGTCAGAATGGTAAGGTAGGTCAAAAGGTAATCTGAAGTACTCAGTAAAGTTACTGGGTGCTTTCAACTAAATGGTAGCTACTCACACAGGTCCAGTCTGGGCTTTATTACAGGGGCAACAAAACTTGGTAGATATGCTATTGTGTTAATGTGGAACACATTTTCATTTCGACCACCAAGTGCAGCACTACAGCGTCTTGGCATTTTTGGTGCTCCTTTTTTGTGCAAGTGATAGTCCTCATTTGTTTGACTTTCTGCTTATATTGCATCCCTAATCCATTAAATATGAATATCTGTTATCTTTCTTGCATTCACAGTACCAGATTTGCACCTGCTGGCCAAAAATTATTTTTCCAGCATAAATCTGTTCCACATTAACAATAAAATATTCACCAGTTTCACTGACATAAGACAATTGCAACCCACACTGGACATCTGAGTGGCTGCAGTTTAATTATAAGCACCAAGTATATTCAATTTCGTTTCTGTAATTTGACCTAAAATATTTTAATAGTGGCCACTCGATGGCTGAGCTTCAGATCTGGCAAATTTGAGACTGAACCATTTTGCTTCACTAAACAATCTGTGATCCTAAGCCTGTCATAATGTCGATGGCTAATGTTTAAAATAGAGATGCATGAAATTATATTTTCTTAGGAAGCATGGTATCAAGGACTGTAGATTACCACTACAGACATCAAAATAACATATTTTGAGACAAAGATGTGAGGGTAAATACATTTCAAAAGGCAGAGGCCTCAAGTTTCTGTCTCAGTCCAGCACACAATTAATCTGCTAGGATATTTCAGTCATTGTCTGATTAACAAAACATTAGTAGCTGGACAATTAACACCACAAGGAATATAAATAATAGGGATGAGTCCAGAGATTTATCAGTGTTTACAGAATCAGATGAACAATTCATGATGGCGAGGATCAGAAGTGGAAAACAATTATGTACAGAATGTGTTACAAAGGTAAGGAGTGAAGAAAATCACACCGGAAGGTTTGATCAGAGGAAAATTTCAGTGACAATACAAGCATCAGCATCATATTGGTAGTAATGTAAACCTAGAAATATTTTATAGTCTGTTTTTCCTACTAGGAGACTTCACAAAATTTTTGTTACACAATTAAAATTTGTCTGTTATTTTGGCTTCTGAGTATGCTAAACTTGCGCTGTTAAGCTATGAACTGATCTTATGAAAATCTTTCCATGTGGTTACACTAGGGATTAAGTCTACTGTAAACTAATTTAAAACTTTAGCGGCATTTTGTGTACCAAGCTTTAGTCAAGGGAATGGGTGGGGAACAGCTCTTATACACTAGTGTAGCCTGCATTTCATGGATCATAAAATTATAGTTATCATATAATATGGTTTCACACACGAACAGTGTGGGGGGGGGGGGGGCTGTATAGTTCTGGAGTAGGATATTTTTGTCATTAATACATAGTGTTTGATCATTTTTTGGCTTAAGACCAAACTGTTTCAGAGCTGTGACTTCATTTCTAAAGATTCCATGCTGGTCATTACATTTACCTCAATCCCAACACCTAGCAGCCGATGAATGGCAGTTTTTTGGAAAGTGCCTCACATGAGACTAATGAACACATTGACTATTACCAATAAAGGATGATCTTACAATAAGATTAGCCAGCAAAATATGAATAATGGAAGTCAAACAGGCATATAACTTCACTACCTTGGGTTTAACAGTGGATGATTGTGGGGGGTGGGGGGGGTTAAGGCACAAGTGTTAGCCATTACCATGAAGCCACTGTTCCAGAATTTGCCTGAAGTTGTTCTTGGAAGACCATCAGAATGACTAACCTCATTTTGCTGAGGATTTCATGAGCATGCTGACACATCTATTCAGTATCTTAATTTAATCATATAATTAGTGTTCTGCATTGGTTAATAACTTAAATGTTTCAACTTACAAATATCTAACTCATTTGAAGTTTATCTACTTATGAAATTATCATTTGAGTAGTATTAAATGTGTTTCCATTAAGTGAAATTAGTGGCACATTTGACATTTTTACTTTTCAGCATACACTGCACTAAGGATGCCATATACTTCTAATACCACTACTAATCTTTGCAAAGATGCTGTAAAATTAAAACCTGTACACTATTATGGTAACATTTATAATCACAACTAAAAGATAAAAACTGAGCTGTTTTACTTCATGTATACTGCTCTTTAAAATCTCAACAATCTTCCAGTAATATTTTAAATAATGGTATAAATGACTGCTTTTCTAGACCCAGACTATTTCTAAGTGGTTCAGCTTTTAACTGAAGTTTCCTTGGGTCATTCTTTGTAAAGGTAACAGTAAAGATTTTAAATGCAGTCTCAAATACAAAAGGAAAACTTGAAACAAATTACAATGAAGTAAAATCCTGTGTCTGGAGTTGCCTCTTGGATATGAAATTTCAAGTATTGGGAATGAACATGTTTAGTGGAAACTGATGACAACCTCAAACTTTTGACTTTTCCTGTGGAAAAAGCAAACAGCAGAATTTCCCACTTAAATGTGCACTCACGAAGCCTGGAATTTGGACTATGTACTGACCAGCCCTTCTGTCTGCACCTAATTTTGAAATTATTAAATTTGTTCATTCTAAGGTAAAATGGAATTTTAATTTTTCAAAATCAACTTAGTATTTCTGTTTGAAGTGGGAAGTCAAAAGTGTTAAATACCTATGCAGAAATTAACTAATCTTTTACATTCTATTAATGAACACCAGACATCAATGAGCTCTCTTGAACTGCCAGTACTCTGTGTTATTCAAAGAGATAAAAACTGGAAGTGTCTATATCAATGTTTTTATTTTATTTGAATATAATAGAGGGAAACATTCCACATGGGAAAAATATATCTAAAAACAAAGATGATGTGACTTACCAAACGAAAGCGCTGGCAGGTCGATAGACACACAAACAAACACAAACATACACACAAAATTCTAGCTTTCGCAACCAACAGCTGCTTCGTCAGGAAAGAGGGAATGAGAGGAAGAGACGAAAGGATGTGGGTTTTAAGGGAGAGGGTAAGGAGTCATTCCAATCCCGGGAGCGGAAAGACTTACCTTAGGGGGAAAAAAGGATGGGTACACACACACACACACACACACACACACACACACACACACACACACACACACACACACACACACACACACACACACACATATATCTATCAACACATATACAGACACAAGCAGACATATTCAAAGACAAAGAGTTTTTGCAGAGATGTCAGTCAAGGCGGAAGTGCAGAGGCAAAGATGTTGTTGAATGACAGGTGAGGTATGAGTGGCGGCAACTTGGAATCAGCAGAGATTGAGGCCTGGTGGGTAATGGGAAGAGAGGATATATTGAAGAGCAAGTTCCCATCTCCGGAGTTCAGATAGTTTGGTGTTAGTGGGAAGTATCCAGATAACCCGGATGGTGTAACACTGTGCCAAGATGTGCTGGCCGTGCACCAAGGCATGTTTAGCCACAGGGTGATCCTCATTACCAACAAACACTGTCTGCCTGTGTCCATTCATGCGAATGGACAGTTTGTTGCTGGTCATTCCCACATAGAATGCGTCACAGTGTAGGCAGGTCAGTTGGTAAATCATGTGGGTGCTTTCACACGTGGCTCTGCCTTTGATCGTGTACACCTTCCAGGTTACAGGACTGGAGTAGATGGTGGTGGAGGGAGCATGGGACAGATTTTACACCGGGGGCGGTTACAAGGGTAGGAGCCAGAGGGTAGGGATTGTGGTTTGGGGATTTCATAGGGATTAGGTTAAGAAGATTAGGTGGATGGCAGAAAGACACTCTTGGTGGAGTGGGGAGGATTTCATGAAGGATGGATTTTATTTCAGGGCAGGATTTGAGGAAGTCGTATCCCTGCTGGAGAGCCACATTCAGAGTCTGGTCCAGTCCCGGAAAGTATCCTGTCACAAGTGGGGCACTTTTGTGGTTCTTCTGTGGGAGGTTCTGGGTTTGTGGCGATGAGGAAGTGGCTCTGGTTATTTGCTTCTGTACCAGGTCGGGAGGGTAGTTGTGGGATGCGAAAGCTGTTATCAGGTTGTTGGTGTAATGGTTCAGGGATTCCGGACTGGAGCAGATTTGTTTGCCACGAAGACCTAGGCTGTAGGGAAGGGACTGTTTGATGTGGAATGGGTGGCAGCTGTCATAATGGAGGTACTGTTGCTTGTTGGTGGGTTTGATGTGGATGGACGTGTGAAGCTGGCCATTGGACAGATGGAGGTCAACATCAAGGAAAGTGGCGTGGGATTTGTAGTAGGACCAGGTGAATCTGATGGAACCAAAGGAGTTGAGGTTGGAGAGGAAATTCTGGAGTTCTTCTTCACTGTGAGTCCAGATCATGAAGATGTCATCAATAAATCTGTACCAAACTTTGGCTTGGCAGGCCTGGGTAACCAAGAAGGCTTCCTCTAAGCGACCCATGAATAGGTTGGCATACGAGGGGGCCATCCTGGTACCCATGGCTGTTCCCTTTAATTGTTGGTATGTCTGGCCTTCAAAATTGAAGAAGTTGTGGGTCAGGATGAAGCTGGCTAAAGTAATGAGGAAAGAGGTTTTAGGTAGGGTGGCAGGTGATCGGCGTGGAAGGAAGTGCTCCATCGCAGCGACCCATGAATAGGTTGGCATACGAGGGGGCCATCCTGGTACCCATGGCTGTTCCCTTTAATTGTTGGTATGTCTGGCCTTCAAAATTGAAGAAGTTGTGGGTCAGGATGAAGCTGGCTAAAGTAATGAGGAAAGAGGTTTTAGGTAGGGTGGCAGGTGATCGGCGTGGAAGGAAGTGCTCCATCGCAGCGAGGCCCTGGACGTGCAGAATATTTGTGTATAAGGAAGTGGCATCAATGATTACAAGGATGGTTTCTGGGGATAACAGATTGGGTAAGGATTCCAGGCGTTCGAGAAAGTGGTTGGTGTCTTTGATGAAGGATGGGAGACTGCATGTAATGGGTTGAAGGTGTTGATCTACGTAGGCAGAGGTACGTTCTGTGGGGGCTTTGTAACCAGCTATAATGGGGCGGCCGGGATGATTGGGTTTGTGAATTTTAGGAAGAAGGCAGAAGGTAGGGGTGCGGGGTGTTGGTGGAGTCAGGAGGTTGATGGAGTCAGGTGAAAGATTTTGTAGGGGGCCTAAGATTCTGAGGATTCCTTGAAGCTCCGCCTGGACATCAGGAATGGGATTACCTTGGCAAACTTTGTATGTGGTGTTGTCTGAAAGCTGACGCAGTCCCTCAGCCACATACTCCCAACAATCAAGTACCACGGTCGTGGAACCCTTGTCCGCCGGAAGAATGACAATGGATCGGTCAGCCTTCAGATCATGGATAGCCTGGGCTTCAGCAGTGGTGATTTTGGGAGTAGGATTAAGGTTTTTTAAGAAGGATTGAGAGGCAAGGCTGGAAGTCAGAAATTCCTGGAAGGCTTGGAGAGGGTGATTTTGAGGAAGAGGAGGTGGGTCCCACTGTGACGGAGGACGGAACTGTTCCATGCAGGGTTCAATTTGGATAGTGTCTAGGGGAGTTGGATCATTAGGAGTAGGATTAGGATCATTTTTCTTCGTGGTAAAGTGATATTTCCAGCAGAGAGTACGAGTGTAGGACAGTAAGTCTTTGACGAAGGCTGTTTGGTTGAATCTGGGAGTGGGGCTGAAGGTGAGGCCTTTGGATAGGGCAGAGGTTTCAGATTGGGAGAGAGGTTTGGAGGAAAGGTTAACTACTGAATTAGGGTGTTGTGGTTCCAGATTGTGTTGATTGGAATTTTGAGGTTTTGGAGGGAGTGGAGCTGGAAGTGGGAGATTGAGTAGATGGGAGAGACTGGGTTTGTGTGCAATGAGAGGAGGTTGAGGTTTGCTGGAAAGGTTGTGAAGGGTGAGTGAGTTGGCTTTCCGGAGGTGGGAAATCAGGATATTGGATAGTTTTTTGAGGTGGAGGGTGGCATGCTGTTCTAATGTGCGGTTGGCCTGTAGGAGGATGCTCTGAACAGCCAGTGTGGATGTGGGAGAGAAAAGATTGAGGACTTTTATTAAGGATAGGAGTTGATGGGTGTGTTCATTGGCTGAGTTGATGTGTAGGTGAAGGATTAGGTGGGTGAGGGCAATGGATTGTTCAGTTTGAAACTGGTATAGGGGCTGATGGAAAGAAGGGTTGCAGCCAGAGATGGGAACTTTAAGTGTGAGGCCTTTGGGGGGTAATGCCAAATGTCAGACAGGCCTGAGTAAATAGAATATGGGAGCGTAATCTGGCTAGGGCAAAGACATGTTTGCGGAGGGACACCAACCTATCCGAACTCCAGAGATGGGAACTAGCTCTTCAATATATCCTCTCTTCCCGTTACCCACCAGGCCTCAATCTCCGCTAATTCCAAGTTGCTGCCACTCATACCTCACCTGTCATTCAACAACATCTTTGCCTCTGCACTTCCGCCTCGACTGACATCTCTGCCCAAACTCTTTGTCTTTGAATATGTCTGCTTGTGTCTGTATATGTGTGGATGGATATGTGTGTGTGTGCGAGTGTATACCCATCCTTTTTTCCCCCTAAGGTAAGACTTTCCGCTCCCGGGATTGGAATGACTCCTTACCCTCTCCCTTAAAACCCACATCCTTTCGTCTTTCCCTCTCCTTCCCTCTTTCCTGATGAAGCAACCATTGGTTGCGAAAGCTAGAATTTTGTGTGTATGTTTGTGTTTGTTTGTGTGTCTATCGACCTGCCAGCACTTTTTATTTTATTTTATAGACTAGACAACATTAGTCAGTCTGACTTTTTCTAGTGTGAAGTTGTAGTCTAAACAGAAAATAGTACATAATGCTATCATCATTAAGTATTATTTTAACATCACATACTGACAAAAATACTGTTGAAGAATTAACCATGTGTAGGTTTGATGCTGATTACATGGCCACAATATTTGTATGTTAAAGGGTCTTTAAGCAGGTAGCATCTGAAGAAGTGTGTCTTCACCATTTACTACATACCACTTGTCTTTAAATGTGAAGGCATTTAATGAAATTAAATTCAGAACTCTGTTCACTCCATCACTGTTGTCCCCACAGTCATTGTTTCCATCACACTCCCAGGCCTCAGGAATGCAGTGGTGGTTGGAGCACAGGAAGTCTTTGCTGAAATCCAGCTCCAAATCATATCAGAAAACAAAATAGACACAAACTTAGCAGCTGCATTATATTTCCGCATCATTTCCATGCAAACAAAGTCAGTTTGTCTATGAATTGTGCAGTTTGTAAACAAGGAGAATACAAGATACTGAATACTATTCTAGATGAGAAGATGCTCCTTCCCCTTATCTTTTACTTGTCACTGTGCTTACCTCTGTACAAATTGGCACAACACTGATGTACCATCTCTTACTCTTGACACCTTTCTCACCATCTGTCCCCTTTCACTTATTACAGGTGGGTCTGATGAGCCCTTTGTTTGACCTTCCCAACTTACTACTCTCTCACCCCTCACTAATTATGGAAATATTTGTTCTAGATCCTAGCTAGTGTGTGTACTATCAGTACTACACTTGCCCCCTGAAATTAAACTCTGGAATCTCCGATAAAATTAGCGGAGGTGGTGCTCAGCCAATTATCTCCATCTGTATTACCTACTGCATAGGTATTTGTACCAATTCAGAAAGACACACTATAATGAAAACCAACAGGGGAGGGCAAGGGGTTGTAAGTAAGAATTTCAATATTTTAGGTGGTTTCTGCCATGCCCAATGTAGTTGCCAGTAAACACTGTTTGGCACTTTAGTGTTAGTTTACCAATTATGTTATCTTAGGGCATGCAGAATAAACTATCATTTTTGTATTCAGTACAGAAATGAGAAGTGAGTAGAAATAACTTTAAAGAGACTAAGCAAACCAAGACCAAGTTATTACTATCACCATTCTGACAGCATTACAAGATCCACAAAATTGGATAAGAATGACAAGGCTCATACTGTAGACAATTCAGATGCTTTTCACACATGTCACAAATCTGGAAGTATTAGTCAAGTTACAGTTAATGTCATTCAGATAAAATTGTGACAAGTTGCAGTACTAAATTCAATGACTGTTGCTACTGCAGTTTATACTGCATGAATGTGTTTAATTTTAAAAGCATTATTTACTGGTAAAATACTGGGTGCTCTACACTAATGTGTATAGATCCTTTAAGATTTCAGTTACACAGGAATTAGGCTGCAGTCTAAGGCATGTTTATAACCTTGGTGCTGCATCTTTTAATGCTGTGGACATCACCAGAGGCTATAAAGACATTTCTGAAAATCTGTGCAAGCTTGTTTGAGTTTGAAGGTCTAACAATGTCTTCACAACCTCTGAGGATGTCTAGCATTAAGAGACAAACAGATGAAAGGACAATAATGACACACTGCTACTGCAAGAAAAAATGCCCTACTAAAGGCGTAATGTGCATTAAATGTAAGTCAGTGCACCACTACAGCTGCATGAATGTGGAACGCAAACAAAAAATCTGGATTTGCTGGGAATGTGACGATGAAAATTTAGGCCTAAAACTTTGCAACACAGGTGATAAATCTGAAATTATATCTGTGTTAGTTCAAGAAATAAACAATTTAAAGCATCAGTGTGAATTATTATTAGAACTGAAAAGACAAAACCCACCTGAAGAATGAAGTTAACGCCTCAAAGAGCAAAATACTACAATTAACAAATACAGTCCTACATAAATCAGAGAACTTGGTGCGAAAAAAACGGTAAATAACGTAAGAAAAATTATAGTGTTGGCTGACAGTCACGGGCTTGAACTAGCAGATATTCTTAGTGTAAACAGCTAAAAGCAACTTGTTTTATTGAGCCAAATGCCCCACTATCAGAAGTAGGGAAGGTAGCACAATCTGCTGAGTGTGAAAAGCTTCATCAAAATGATTTTGTTGTTCTGTTAGGTGAATCGAAAGATGGAAATAAATATGAAACTAAGGAGGCCGCACAGAATCTGAAAAGATACCTGAGCCACCTTACCCATACAAACGTAATAGTTTGCTATTTACCACACAGGCACGAGGTCGTGTGTTAATAGTGAAATCACAGTGGCAGAAAAGCAATATACAAGCTTTTGCAAATGTTTCAGAAATTTGCAAATTACTGACATAAACAATATTGGTCATAGATTTTATACAGAACATGGACTACATCTAAAAAAGTTGGGAAAGCAGGTAGTATCCAATCAAACAGCTAATACTGTTTCAGAAAAACAGTATAAAACATCTGAGAAGAAACTGGCACTTAACTGGTACTACCTAGCCAATCAATATAGTGCTACACCAACTGTGGAAACACTGTCAGATCAAAATTTAGTAGCAGCTGAAGCACCATCTTCAACAACGATGGCAGCAACACCGCCTTCAAAAACGATAGCAGCAAGGTCTGCTGCATCACCTCCAACAACAGCAATAGCAGAAGTTCAGCCAGCAGATCGAGCAGAAATGCCAACAGCAACAACAGCAGTACCAACATAAGTGACAATAGCTGTAACAACAGTATCAGCAGTAGCTCCAGCAAGAGCAATATTAGAATGTACATCAGCAGAATCAACATCAGTGACAGTGTATACAATAAGAATCAGTCAAAAAGAAAATGTGACCACCTTGCCAACCAAATGGAAAACAGTGCCTCCCACTCATCTGAGTGATTTTTTAGTTCGAAGCGGGATAGGGAGGAAAACCAGAAGAAAAACAAACAGCAGAAGTTGCCTAAGGTAAGTGATGTGTCAGAAATGAGGAAGATGTGTCAAACTGACAGTCAGTGCCAGCTGTCAATGAAAATTGTCTACTCTTTTTGCATGTTAATATCCAGTCAATGAAAAATAAACTCTCGGAACTGCAAAATCGCCTAGAAAAACTTAATTGTATTGTGGTTTTGGTAAATGAACATACAGAAATAGATTTAACTGCACCCAATGGTTATGAACTAGCTATAGGGTACTGGAGAATTAACATGAAGCATGGTGCTGTAGACATATACACTCCTGGAAATGTAAAAAAGAACACATTGACACCGGTGTGTCAGACCCACCATACTTGCTCCGGACACTGCGAGAGGGCTGTACAAGCAATGATCACACGCACGGCACAGCGGACACACCAGGAACCGCGGTGTTGGCCGTCGAATGGCGCTAGCTGCGCAGCATTTGTGCACCGCCGCCGTCAGTGTCAGCCAGTTTGCCGTGGCATACGGAGCTCCATCGCAGTCTTTAACACTGGTAGCATGCCGCGACAGCGTGGACGTGAACCGTATGTGCAGTTGACGGACTTTGAGCGAGGGCGTATAGTGGGCATGCGGGAGGCCGGGTGGACGTACCGCCGAATTGCTCAACACGTGGGGCGTGAGGTCTCCACAGTACATCGATGTTGTCGCCAGTGGTCGGCGGAAGATGCACGTGCCCGTCGACCTGGGACCGGACCGCAGCGACGCACGGATGCACGCCAAGACTGTAGGATCCTACGCAGTGCCGTAGGGGACCGCACCGCCACTTCCCAGCAAATTAGGGACACTGTTGCTCCTGGGGTATCGGCGAGGACCATTCGCAACCGTCTCCATGAAGCTGGGCTACGGTCCCGCACACCGTTAGGCCGTCTCCCGCTCACTCCCCAACATCGTGCAGCCCGCCTCCAGTGGTGTCACGACAGGCGTGAATGGAGGGACGAATGGAGACGTGTCGTCTTCAGCGATGAGAGTCGCTTCTGCCTTGGTGCCAATGATGGTCGTATGCGTGTTTGGCGCCGTGCAGGTGAGCGCCACAATCAGGACTGCATACGACCGAGGCACACAGGGCCAACACCCGGCATCAAGGTGTGGGGAGCGATCTCCTACACTGGCCGTACACCACTGGTGATCGTCGAGGGGACACTGAATAGTGCACAGTACATCCAAACCGTCATCGAACCCATCGTTCTACCATTCCTAGACCGGCAAGGGAACTTGCTGTTCCAACAGGACAATGCACGTCCGCATGTATCCCGTGCCACCCAACGTGCTCTAGAAGGTGTAAGTCAACTACCCTGGCCAGCAAGATCTCCGGATCTGTCCCCCATTGAGCATGTTTGGGACTGGATGAAGCGTCGTCTCACACGGTCTGCACGTCCAGCACGAACGCTGGTCCAACTGAGGCGCCAGGTGGAAATGGCATGGCAAGCCGCTCCACAGGACTACATCCAGCATCTCTACGATCGTCTCCATGGGAGAATAGCAGCCTGCATTGCTGCGAAAGGTGGATATACACTGTACTAGTGCCGACATTGTGCATGCTCTGTTGCCTGTGTCTATGTGCCTGTGGTTCTGTCAGTGTGATCATGTGATGTATCTGACCCCAGGAATGTGTCAATAAAGTTTCCCCTTCCTGGGACAATGAATTCACGGTGTTCTTATTTCAATTTCCAGGAGTGTATATTTGCAAGAGACTGATATTAATATACACTCCTGGAAATTGAAATAAGAACACCGTGAATTCATTGTCCCAGGAAGGGGAAACTTTATTGACACATTCCTGGGGTCAGATACATCACATGATCACACTGACAGAACCACAGGCACATAGACACAGGCAACAGAGCATGCACAATGTCGGCACTAGTACAGTGTATATCCACCTTTCGCAGCAATGCAGGCTGCTATTCTCCCATGGAGACGATCGTAGAGATGCTGGATGTAGTCCTGTGGAACGGCTTGCCATGCCATTTCCACCTGGCGCCTCAGTTGGACCAGCGTTCGTGCTGGACGTGCAGACCGCGTGAGGCGACGCTTCATCCAGTCCCAAACATGCTCAATGGGGGACAGATCCGGAGATCTTGCTGGCCAGGGTAGTTGACTTACACCTTCCAGAGCACGTTGGGTGGCACGGGATACATGCGGACGTGCATTGTCCTGTCGGACAGCAAGTTCCCTTGCCGGTCTAGGAATGGTAGAACGATGGGTTCGATGACGGTTTGGATGTACCGTGCACTATTCAGTGTCCCCTCGACGATCACCAGTGGTGTACGGCCAGTGTAGGAGATCGCTCCCCACACCGTGATGCCGGGTGTTGGCCCTGTGTGCCTCGGTCGTGTGCAGTCCTGATTGTGGCGCTCACCTGCACGGTGCCAAACATGCATACGACCATCATTGGCACCAAGGCAGAAGCGACTCTCATCGCTGAAGACGACACGTCTCCATTCGTCCCTCCATTCACGCCTGTCGCGACACCACTGGAGGCGGGCTGCACGATGTTGGGGCATGAGCGGAAGACGGCCTAACGGTGTGCGGGACCGTAGCCCAGCTTCATGGAGATGGTTGCGAATGGTCCTCGCCGATACCCCAGGAGCAACAGTATCCCTAATTTGCTGGGAAGTGGCGGTGCGGTCCCCTACGGCACTGCGTAGGATCCTACGGTCTTGGCGTGCATCTGTGCGTCGCTGCGGTCCGGTCCCAGGTCGACGGGCACGTCCACCTTCCGCCGACCACTGGCGACAACATCGATGTACTGTGGAGACCTCACGCCCCACGTGTTGAGCAATTCGACGGTACGTCCACCCGGCCTCCCGCATGCCCACTATACGCCCTCGCTCAAAGTCCGTCAACTGCACATACGGTTCACGTCCACGCTGTCGCGGCATGCTACCAGTGTTAAAGGCTGCGATGGAGCTCCGTATGCCACGGCAAACTGGCTGACACTGACGGCGGCGGTGCACAAATGCTGCGCAGCTAGCGCCATTCGACGGCCAACACCGCGGTTCCTGGTGTGTCCGCTGTGCCGTGCGTGTGATCATTGCTTGTACAGCCCTCTCGCAGTGTCTGGAGCAAGTATGGTGGGTCTGACACACCGGTGTCAATGTGTTCTTTTTTCCATTTCCGGGAGTGTATGAAGCTATAGATATCAGTAGTTTCCGTACTGAAACATATTTTGAAGCAGCAGTTGTATTGTTTCCAAGTGTTGAAATATTAGTTGTAACTGTGTATTGCACCCCTAATCAAAATGAGGACTTGTTTATACAGATTCTTGAAGAACTCATAGTATTCCTCCTTAAGAAGAAAAAGTGCAGAGTTTTGATATTCAGTGATATACACAAATCAAAAAAAGTTTTGCGTCACGCCAATTCCCAGAACTCCCGAAGAATATTGTATCACAGACACAGTCCCTTTGACTGTTCAGAGATGTCAGTAAACCTGGCCAAAGATGTAAAACACCATGCATGAGCAGTGCCAATTAGACGGAGGGGGTCCAACAGCTGATCAGTTCCAGTCATTCCACCAGGAAGGAGGTATATGGCTCGCGTTGCCTGTAATTCAACCATGCCTAGACAGTCAGTACCATGGTTAATTGCATTTGCATTGTTATTTTGTGCCTGGAATGGCTCTCGAGAAGGGAAGTGTCCAGGCATCTCAGAGTGAACCAAAGCGATGTTGTTCTGATATGGAGGAGGTACAGAGAAACTGTCAATGACATGCCTTGCTCAGGTCACCCAAGGGCAATTACTGCAGTGGATGACCACTACCTATGGATTATGGCTTGGAGGAACACTGATGGCATCACCAGCATGTTGAATAATGCTTTTCGTGCAGCTACAGGACTCAGACTATGTGCAATAGGCTGCATGGTGTACAACTTTACTCCTGACGTCGATGGGAGGTACATCTTTGAAACCACGACACCATGCAGCATGGTACAGATGGACCCAATAACATGCCGAATGGTCCGCTCAGGGTTGGCGTCACGTTCTCTTCACTGATGAGTGTCGCACACGTCTTCAACCAGACAGTTGTCGGAGATGAGTTTGTAGGCAACACGGTCAGGCTGAACTCCTTAGACACATTGTCCAGTAAGTCCAGCAAGGTGGAAGTTCCATGCTGTTTTGGGGTGGCACTATGTAGGGCCGACGTACGCCACTGGTGGCCATGATAATTAAATGTCATCCTCCAAACGATAGTGCAACCATATTGGCACCATATTGGTGAGGCATTCGTCTTCATGGACGACAATTCGCGCTCCCATCATAAACATTCAGTGACTGATTTCCTTCAGGATAATGACATAGATCAACTAGAGTGGCCAGCATGTTCTCCAGACATGAACCCTGTCAAACATGCCTAGGATAGATTGAAAAGGGCTGTTTATGGACCACTTGGCCCACCAACCACGCTGAGTGATCTACACAGAATCGCCATTGAGAAGTGGGACAACCTGGACCAACAGTTCCTTGATAAACTTGTGGATAGTATGCCACAACATATACAGGCATTCATCAATGCAAGAGGACGTGCTACTGTGTATTGGAGGTACCAGTGTGTACAGCAATCTGTACCACCATCTGTGAAGGTCTCGCTGTATGATGGTACAGCATGCGATGTGTGGTTTTCATGAGCAATAAAAAGGGCGGAAATGATGTTTATGTTGACCTCTATTCCAATTTTCTGTACAACTTCCAGAACTCTCGGAACTGAATGATGCAAAACTTTTTTGGATGTGTGTAAATATAGACATTAGAATTATAAGCAAAACTGTAAACTATTTACTTAACACATTAAGAGCACTTAAATTTTACTGCATAAACAATTAACCCCTGAGACAGAATGCATGTCTTGACAACATAATCAGTAATTTTCAAATAAATGAAAGCCAGAGCATCATAATTAAATTAGGAATTTCAGATCATGGTGGGCTTTGGCTTAAACTCCCACTAAATAATAAAATAGGATGCTATTGAGATGAGCCAGGTAGAGTAATAAGATGATTAAATGAAAAAAAGCTCTTCTATTTAAAATCCAGGTTAAAACAAATAGGCTGGGATGAAGTAATCACAGAAGCTATAAAAGCTAATAAGTCAGCCATTCAATTCCTAGAAGTAGTAGTTAAAATATTTGAAGAAACCTGCCCTAAACAGTACCCAAGAACCCACAAGAATAACACCCACCATAAAACCAAAAGAATGAAAGAATGGTACACACCACAATTAAACAATTTGTGAACAGTTATGCTCATGTATAGTGACAGGTCTCACCATGGTGAAGCAGATACAAATATGTACAAACTAGCAATAAAACACTATAGTCCTGAAATCAAGATAGCAAAATGCAAAGCCAATGACACATTCATACTCAATTCCGCAAATAAATTCAAAGCAGCATGGAAAGTCCTTAAAATGGAAATAAACTGCCAAAAGAAAGAAAAGAGTATACAGGTTCCTCCACATATATTAAATGCACATTTTTTCAATCCTGTCTCTGACATTGAGATGGAGGAAGATGTGAGAAAGGCAGAAGCACTGCTACCTACAATACACAGAAAGCTGAGCGATAAATTTCAATGGACATTAGTAACTCCTAGACAGGTCTGTGAATCAATAGCCAAGCTCAGTAACTCCAGAGCAAAAGACTACTATGGTTTATCTAATTATATTACAAGAAATATAAGAGAAGTAATAATAATCCCCTTAACAAGAGCAATAACTAAGATAATAAATGAAGGTGTTTTGCCAGATCATTTAAAAATTTCTTTTATCATATCTGTGTACAAGAAAGGTGACAAAGATTTACCTGACAATTACTGACCCCCCTCACTATTTCCCATAATTTCAAAAATAGTATAATACTGTATTACCAGCAAATGAGCCAGTATTTTGAATCGAATAAACTGCTATGTTCCACACTGTATGGGTTCAGAACTGGTTACTCAACTGTGAAGGCAGCAGAGAGCATTGTCACTAAAGTATACAACTCCTTTGAGAATAAATCTGTAATTATTGTGAGACTGTGGGACCTTAAGAAAGCATTCGATACTGTATCCCACAGTACTATTATAACAAAACTACAGTATCACAGAATAGGGCAGAGTGCTCTCCAGCTATTACAATCTTACTTATGGAATAAAAACAAACAGTGGCTATAAATGAAGAAAGATCTAGTTTCTTGCCAGTTATCAAAGGAGTACCACAGGGCTCCATACTTGGACCTTTTCTTATTGTAGTCTACATAAATGATTTGCCTTCTTCATTACCTTGTAGCACGGCACTGTATGCAGATGATACAATGCTAATTACTCAGGGAAACAACTTGGATTAATTACAGAATAATGTAACAATAGCAATAGACAGATGCACCAGTTGGTTTCTGGCAAATTCATTACAGATAAATAATAAGACAGAAGATATTGTATTTAATTTGAATGCCTCCAAACATGAAAACAAAACTGTATAACTACTAGGGTTCCATATCGACCAAAAACCTAACTGGGAAACACACAGGCATGTTATGCAAAAAACTCTCATGTGTAATCTTCTTGTTACGTAAACTGAGAGGCTCTGTCAGTAGAACACTCCTACTATACACATATTTTGCCTTCTTCAACTCTCATCTTGCTTATGAGATTATACTATGGGGAAACTGCTCAATTTCTAAGACTGTGTTTAAATGGCTAAAAAACAAGCAATCAGATACCTTGTAGGATAACCACCCAGAGACTCATGCAGTCAACATTTTAAAGAATTAAATATAATGACAGTCCTTGGCTTGTATATTTATAGTTGCCTGATATATGCCAAAGAAAACGTAAAAAACTTTGACCATAGGATGGCAGTGCAGTCATATAATACAAGAAATGGACATACAATTGACATTCTGTTTGCCAGACTATCACAGATTCACTGCAGTTACAAGGATCTAGCACCCACATTTTTTTAACAAATTACCCAAAAGTGCACATTGTATGCCCATGGACAAATTTAAAGTGAAAGTAGCAGAATGGATAAAAAGGAAAGTATTTTATACAGTTCAAGAATATTAAGAGAGTGCAATAAATGATAATGAATTCTGATGGTACATTTTGTGAAAGAAGTACATATTACAAAATTAGAAATATACTATTTGTCTTGTCAGACATACGTGTATATAGATGTACACAATTTAGGCCTATCTGTAACTTTTATTACTATATGACACCGATTACATGTAAGATGTTTAAAGACAAATAAATATGAATATTGAACTTATTCTCCAACTGGTATAATGAATTGCACTGTTTAATCCGTGCCATTGCCTTGTGGAATTACGTGTTAATTTCTGTACAGCTAATGCACTAGTGTGTGGGTTTAAAAACACTGAATCTCCAAAGAAACTGGTGTAGGCATGCATATTCAAATACAAAGATACGTAAACAGGCAGAATGCGGCGCTGTGGTTGGCAATGCCTAGATAAGACAACAAATGTCTGGTAGGCCTGTTAGATCAGTTGCTGCTGTTGCAATGGCAGGTTACCAAGATACAAGTGAGTTTGAACGTGGTTTTACAGTCGGCAGATGGGACACAGCATCTCCGAGATAGCAAAGAACTGGTACGACCATTTCACGATGTACCTTGAATATCAGGAATCCAGTAAAACATCAAATGTATGACATCACTGTGGCCAGAAAAAGACTCTGCAAGAACAGGACTGAAGACGACTGAAGAGAATCGTTCAAAGTGGCAGAAGTACAATCCCTCCGCAAACTGCTGAAGATTTCAATGCTGGGTCATCAAGAAGTGTCAGTGTGTGAACAATTCAACAAAACACCATTGATATGGGCTTTCACAACCAAAGGCCCACTCGTGTACGCTGACGACAGCACGACACAAAGCCATCAACACCGACATTGGTCTGTTGATTACTGAAAAGATATCGCCTGGTCAGACGAGTCTCATTTCAAATTGTATGGAGCAGATGGATGTCTACGGGTATGGAGACAGCCCCATGAATCCATTGACCCTGCATGACAGAGGGGGACTGTTCAAGCTGGCAGAGGCTCTCTAATGGTGTGGGCCATGTCCAGTTGGGGCAGTATTGGACCCCTGATACGTCTAGATATGACTCTAAGAGACGACATGTACATAAGCATCCTGTCTGATCACCTGCATACATTCGTGTCCATTATGCATTCCGACGGAATTGGGCAATTCCAGCAGGACAGTGCGACACCCTACATATCTGGAATTGCTACAGAGTGGCTCCACGAACACTCTTCCGAGTTTAAATACTACCGCTGGCCTGCAAACTCACCAGACATTAACATTACTGAGCATACCTGGGATGCCGTGTAACTTGCTATTCAGAAGAGATCTCCACCCCCTCTTACTCTTACAGATTTATGTAGAACCCTGCAGGATTCATGGTGTCAGTTCCCTCCAGCACTACTTTACACATTAGTCAAGTCCTTCTGCATGGTCACGGGGGCCTCACACGATATTACTCAGGTGTGCCAGTTTCTTCGGCTCCTCAGTGTATATGTACTGTAAACACGAATTTGTTGGCATATGTCGTGTCACATTCGGGCTTTAGTGTGAGCAGCCAAAGTGGCCGCATTTCCTTTTTAAGGATTAACCATTCCACAGTCAGCTGTGTGGAGTTTATTAACAAGTTAGCTACTTGCAAGTTCATGTGCAGTAAATTGTCACAAGATTGCACCTTTTGATACACGCATGAGTGTTCTTCCAACCATGGCATATGTTTTTATTGTGGTTACATTCGTTGTAGAGTTCTGAGCTGTTATTTGTGTTTGCTAAGTTAAGCTGGGAAGGGACCTGTGTGGACCAGTGGATTTTGCACCCGCTGCTGTTCCCGGATATGACTCAGCCATCAGGCACTGCTGCTGTAAACAGTTTTCTTTGCCAGCTGTTAACAGTTTGCTTGTATAAGAAATTATTCTAAACTGAAATTGTTATGTACAGCTCACCTCTGATGACCCAGTAATAGAAGGCTGTCAGATTTTTTTGATGGCATGGTTGTATTGAAATTGTCAGATGTTGTAGAGTTCAGAAAATTGTGGACAGGTTTAATTAAAGTTATATACACCATTAGCCATGCAGTGTTCTCTTGAAAATTGCATGGAGTGGCGTACCAACCCTCGCTCAATTAACGTCAAGTAATTCAGTAATATGTGACGATTTCTTTCCTTACCAGTCAATTTTTGTGAGTCTTTTGACCAATTTAAATTCCTTAATTAAACGAACTCTCTTTCTCTGTAACCATCTGTTGCCACCAGCCATGCTAAAGTTGCTTAAGCAACTAGTGTTCCCTTCTCTTTTGGGTAAATGAGGTTTCAAGAGCCTCTCACTGCTGCTCAGAATTCTCTTTTCTTAACCACTGAATGTGTAAAAGATGTCAGTTGTTGTTTAAAAATGTAAGTGAACTTTAAATTCTTACAAGTGACACTAATGTTTTGTCAGACATGCACTTACTGTGTATTAGTGAACACTAGCTAAAAGAATCAGAATTACCTTATCAGTATATTCAAAACTTCAGATTAGTCCACCACTATTCTAGGAAAAATTACAAAGGTTGTGGAACTTGTATATACATAAGAAATAGCATTAGCTGTGAACCTTTCCATCCCTGTGAAGTGTATTCCTTAGACAAAGACATTTAAATAGCTGGGATAGTACTTGCCGACCTAAATATGTATATAATGTGTGTATATAGATCACCAAAGCTTGTCACAACAACTCAAAAAATATAATAATATGTGGTGATCTCAACATTGATTTCCTTGAAGAATCTGCTTGAAAGTCCCAATTAGTAAATTTAATGATCTCATTCAACTTAAATATAAAAGTTATATGTCCTACGAGATTAAACAGCTGTCTTGATCAGGTTGTTACTAACACTGATTGCACTGTAAAAATTATAGATGTTGGTTTTTCAGATCACAGTGCTCTAAGAATATATTCTAATCCACCACTCAATGTACCCCCAACAGGAGAAACAGTTATTAAATGTAGAAGTTATAGTGATAGCAACATAAACAACTTTGTGTTTAGCTTAGAGAAAGAAGACTGGCAAAGTGTACTTACTTCCTCAACAACAAATGAAAAATATGACAATTTTCTGCAGATATTTGAATATTACTTTAATTGCCATTTCCCACAGAAAACAAAGACTATCACTAACAAAAAAAAAAGAATGCTTGGGTCACTTAAGGTATTAAAACTTCATCAGAAAAGATGAGGCTGCTGCACAGACATAGCAAACTGGACAGTGGCAAATCCAGAGAGTTCAAAGTATACTATAAAAATTACAAAAACACATTCAGGAGAGTTATCAAATGGGCTAAAAAAGCTCATAATGATAAAACAATTAGGTGCTCTTCCAACAAATGTAAGACCATCTTGGGTATAGTAAATGAACAGACTGGTAGAAAGTTAAGGATAGAGGATAAAATCACATTAAATATAGAAGGACAAAAGACTGAAAATGCACATAAAACTGCCAATAAATTCAAATTTCCACAAATCTCCTAACCAACTCTTCAAATACGGTTCACTCTCCTCCCACAAATCTCGTGACTAACTCTCCAAACACTGCACACCCTTGTCTCAAAAATAATACTCCTCTGAACTCATTTTTCCTATCTCCTACTACACCGTATGAAATTGAAGATATTATTAAAAAAAGAGTAAAAAAGATTTATTCTGCAGGGCATGATCTGATACCCTGCTTCTTACTTCATAAGTGTTCAAATTACCATCAGTGCACCCCTGTCAAATATCATAAATACTTCATTTCTAGAGGGAACATTTCCAAACAAGCTAAAACTTGCTAAAATTATACCTCTCTACGAGAAGGGAGAGAAAATGGACATGACAAACTATAGGCCAATTGCTATACTATCTGCCTTCTCAAAAATATTTGAATACTGTATGTTAACTAGATTAGAAATGAGTCTAAATTCTAACAACATAATCACATCTTCCCAATATGGATTTCGGAAAAATAGGTCCACCACACATGCTCTGTATGCATTTTTAGAAAAGTGCTCAAGTTTTGATGACCATAAACACCTTGCTGTCGGTATATTTCTTGATCAGTCCAAGGCCTTTGACATGGTCGACCACAAGCTGCTGCTTATGAAACTCCATAAGTATGGGATTAGAGGTGTAGCCCACAATTGGTTCCGTAGCTACCTTAGTCAAAGAAAGCAATATGTAGAAATAAGAAAATCAGAGACATTCAGGCACTACATGTCAGATATACTACACACAACAAATGGTGTCCCTCAGGGATCTGTCCTTGGCCCTGTTCTTTTCATATTGTTCATAAATGATCTCCCAGAACACATACCAAATGCCAGCTCCTTTCTGTATGCGGACGACACAAATATCCTGATAACCAGTAGAGGTGACACATTGCAAGATGCAGTTAATGAAACTACTTGTCATTTACAATCGTGGTTTGAAGCAAATAGACTACTCATAAATACTCAGAAAACTGTAAGTATGAACTTCTGTACTAGACAATATCAAACCCCCTTCAATGCAGTTATAGTTATTGGAAAAGATGACATTACGTACAAGCAGGACACCAAATTTCTTGGACTTTCCATCAGTAACACACTAAATTGGAAACCACATATTGAGGCATTGTCACAAAAGCTTAGTAAAACCTGCTATCTATTACGATCATTAAAAGACACAGCCAGTTTAGATACCTTGAAGCTGGTGTACCATGCCCTGTTTGAGTCTGTCTTCAGCTATGGCCTAATCTTCTGGGGAAAGAGCTCTGATTCTCTCACAGTTTTCAAGCTACAAAAACAAGTAGTAAGAATAATGAAATGTAAAAAAAGAACTGAACACTGTAAACCTCTATTTCAGCAGCTAATAATCCTGCCACTGTCATGCCTCTATATATTGGAACTAGCTTGTTTTACAGTACAGCACTTGGATGCCCTCGACAGAAATGCAGACCGCCACACACACGACACCAGAAACAAAACACAGTTACAAATTATAGCCCACAACACAAAATTATATGCGAATGGGGTTAAATATATGGGCATTAAAATATACTACCACCTCCCAACAGACATAAAAACAAGCAAAAACCCAAAAATAATGAGAACTAAATTAAAGGAATTGCTACTAAATCACTGTTTCTATTCCATACATGAATTTCTTGAAACAAAATTTTAATTACTTGCAATAAGCTGTTTATTCAGTTGTAGATGTTTCTACTTAGTAAGATAATTTAATTATTGTTTCTTATCTATATTCTGTCTGTATCTCATATAGGCCTATGTATTCTGCTATGTGAACTATGTACCACAATATTTTAATTACTTGTAATAAGCTGTCTATTCACTTGTAGACATTTCTACTTAGTAAGATAATTTAATATTGTTTGTTACTCATGTTCTGTCTGTATCTCATATATGTATTCTGCTATGTGAACTATGTACCACAATATTTTAATTACTTGTAATAAGCTGTATATTCACTGGTAGATATTTCTACTTAGTAAGATAATTTAATTATTGTTTGTTACTCCTATTATGTCTGTATCTCTTATATGTATTCTGCTATGTGCAGTATGCACCACTGTCATCTCTCATCACACACCACCTTTTTTATATTTTGTCTATATATCCTGTATGTATTCTGCTACGTGAGTTATGTACCACTACTGTCATCTCTCATCATATACCACCTTCTCATAATTTTTCAAATTGACTTGTCCCATATCATGATGTGCATTGCTGTACAAATTGTATGATCTACAGGACCAATAATAAATCAAATCAAATCAAATCAAATGATGGCGTCCTCTTCGGTAAAATATTCCGGAGGTGAAATACTCGTCCATTCGTATCTCCAAGGTGAGACCACTCACGAGGATCTACATCTACATGTACATCTACATGATTACTCTGCAATTCACATTTAAGTGCTTGGCAGAGAGTTCATCGAACCACAATCATACTATCTCTCTACCATTCCACTGCCGAACAGCACGCGGGAAAAACGAACACCTAAACCTTTCTGTTCGAGCTCTGATTTCTCTTATTTTATTTTGATGATCATTCCTACCTATGTAGGTTGGGCTCAACAAAATGTTGTCATCAGGAGAAACAAAACTGGCATTCTACGGATCGGAACGTGGAATGCTAGGTCCCGTAATCGGGAAGGCAGGTTAGCAATTTTAAAAAGGGAAATGGGTCGGTTGAAGTTAGATATAGTGCCAATTAGTGAAGTTCCATGGCGGGAGGAACAGAACTACTAGTCAGGTGAATACAGGTTTCTAAATAGGGCTAACGTGGGACTAGGTGTAATAATGGATATTAGAATAGCGATGCATGTAAGCTACTACGAACAGTATGGTGAATGTATTATTGTAGCCCACACCCACCACAGTAGTACAAATTTATATGGCAAATAGCTCTGCAGATGATGAAGAGATTGAATAAATGTATGATGAGATAAAGGAGATTATGCAGATAGTTAACGGAGACGAAACTTTAATAGTCTGGACTGGGAGGATTGGAATTCGATAGTATGAAAATGAAGAGAAGGAAAAATAGTAGGTGAATATGGACTGGGGAAGCCGTCTTGTAGAATTTTTCACAGAGCATAATTTAATCATAACAAACAATAGGTTTAAGAATCATAAAAGAATCTGTATAAGTGGAAGAGACCTGGAGACACCAAAAGGTTTCAGACTGATTATATAATGGAGAGATTTAGAAACCATATTTTAAATTCTAAGACATATGCAGAGGCAGATGTGGACTCTGATCACAATTTATTGGTTTTTAATTGTAAATTATAAGCGAAGAAATTGGAAAGCGCTAGGAAATTAAGGAGATGGGACCTCGCTAAACTGAAAGAACCACAGATTGCTGAGAGTTTCGGAGGGAACATCAGCCAACAGTTGATTAGAACAGGGAAAAGGAATACAGTAGAAGAATAATGGGTAGCTTTGAAGGATGAAATAGTGAAGATCAAATAGGTAAAAAAACAAGGCCTAGTAGAAATGCTCGGACAATACAAGAGATATTGAATTTAAATGATGAAAGAAGAAAATATAAAAATGCAGCAAATGAAACAGGCGAAAGGGCATGATCAGTTCAGATACCAAAGAAACGCAGGAACACGCGCGGCAATACTGACCCTACAAATTATCTTAGAAAGTAGGTTAAGAAAAGGCAAACCTACATTTGTAGCATTTGGGCAATGTTGACTAGAATACTCTCACTGAAATTCTGAAGTAGTAGTTGTTGTTGTGGTCTTCAGTCCTGAGAATGGTTTGATGCACTATCCTGTGCAAGCTCCTTTATCTCCCACTACTTACTGCAATCTACATCCTTCTTAATCTGCTTAGAGTATTCATCTCTTGGTCTCCCTCTACGATTTTTACCCTCCACGTTGCCCTCCAATACTAAATTTGTGAACCCTTGCTGCCTCAGAACATGTCTTACCAACCGATCCCTTCTTCTCGTCCAGTTGTGCCACAAACTCCTCTACTCCCCAATTCTATTCAATACCTCCTCATTAGTTATGTGATCTACCCATCTAATCTTCAGCATTCTCCTGTAGCACCACATTTCGAAAGCTTCTATTCTCTTCTTGTCCAAACTATTTACCGTCTATGTTTCACTTCCATACATGGCTACACTCCAACAAATACTTTCAGAAACGACTTCCTGACACTTAAATCTATACTCGATGTTAACAAATTTTTCTTCTTCAGAAACGCTTTCCTTGCCATTGCCAGTCTACATTTTACATAATCTCTACTTTGACCATCATCAGTTATTTTGCTCCCCAAATAGCAAAACTGCTCTACTACTTTAAGTGTCTCATTTCCTAGTCTAATTCTCCCAGCATCATTCGATTTAATTCGACTACATGCCACTATCCTCATTTTGCTTTTGTTGATGTTCATCTTATATCTTCCTTTCAAGACACTGTCCATTCCGTTCAACTGCTCTTCCAAGTCCTTTGCTGTCTCTGACAGAACTACAATGTCATCAGCGAACCTCAAAGTTTTTATTTCTTCTCCATGGATTTTAATACCTACTCCTAATTTTTCTTTTGTTTCCTTTACTGCTTGCTCAATATAGAGATTGAATAACATCGGGGAGAGGCTACAACCCTGTCTCACTCCCTTCCCAACCACTGCTTCCCTTTCGTGCCCCTCTATTCTTATAACTGCCATCTGGTGTCTGTGCAAATTGGGAATAGCCTTTCCTTCCCTGTATTTCACCTCTGACACCTTCAGAATTTGAAAGAGAGTATTCCAATGAACATTGTCAAAAGCTTTCTCTAAGTCTACAAATGTTAGAAATGTAGGTTTGCCTTTCCTTAATCTAAGATAAGTCGTAGAGTCAGTATTGCCTCATGTGTTCCAACATTTCTACAGAATCGAAACATCTTCCCCGAGGTCGGCTCCTACCAGTTTTTCCATTCATCTGTAAAGAATTCGTGTTAGTATTTTGCTGCCGTGACTTATTAAACTGATAGTTCGGTAATTTTCACATCTGTGAACACCTGCTTTCTTTGAGATTGGAATTATTATATTCTTCTTGAAGTCTGGGGGTATTTCGCCTGTGTCATACATCTTGCTCACCAGATGGTACAGTTTTGTCAGGGCTGGCTCTCCCAAGGCTATCAGTAGTTCTGATGTAATGTTGTCTACTCCGGGGGCCTTGTTTCGACTCAGGTCTTTCAGTGCTCTGTCAAACTCTTCACGCAGGATCATATCTCCCATTTCATCTTCTTCTACCTCGTCTTCCATTTTCATAATATTGTCCTCAAGAACGTCGCCCCTGTATAGACCCTCCATATACTCCTTCGACCTTTCTGGTTTCCCTTCTTTGCTTCGAACTGGGTTTCCATCTGAGCTTTTGATATTCATACAAGTGGTTCCTTTTTCTTCAAAGGTCTCTTTAATTTTCCTGTACCCCCAGTGATAGAAGAAGAAACAGGAGTCGATTTAGAAGAGATCAGTTTGCGCTAGGTGACGATCAGTTTGGCTTTAGGAAAAGTAAAGGGACGAGAGAGGCAATTCTGACGTTACGGCTAATAATGGAAGCAAGGCTAAAGAAAAATCAAGAACTTTCATAGGATTTGTCGACCTGGAAAAAGCGTTCGACAATATAAAATGGTGCAAGCTGTTCGAGATTCTGAAAAAACTAGGGGTAAGCTATAGGGAGAGACGGGTCATATACAATATGTACAACAACCAAGAGGGAATAATAAGACTGGACGATCAAGAACGAAGTGCTCGTATTAAGACGGGTGTAAGACAAGGCTGTAGCCTTTCGCCCCTACTCTTCAATCTGTTCGTCGAGGAAGCAATGATGGAAATAAAAGAAAGGTTCAGGAGTGGAATTAAAATACAAGGTGAAAGGATATCAATGATACGATTCGCTGATGACATTGCTATCCTGAGTGAAAGTGAAGAAGAATTAAATGATCTGCTGAACGGAATGAACAGTCTAATGAGTACACAGTATGGTTTGAGAGTAAATCGGAGAAAGGCGAAGGTAATGGGAAGTAGTAGAAATGAGAACAGCGACAAACTTATCATCAGGATTGATGGTCACGAAGTCAATGAAGTTAAGGAATTCTGCTACCTAGGCATTAAAATAACCAATAACGGACGGAGCAAGGAGGACATCAAAAGCAGACTCGCTATGGCAAAAAAGGCATTTCTGGCCAAGCGAAGTCTACTAATATCAAATACCGGCCTTAATTTGAAGAAGAAATTTCTGAGGATGTACCTCTCGAGTACTGCATTGTATGGTAGTGAAACATGGACTGTGGGAAAACCGGAACAGAAGAGAATCGAAGCATTTGAGATGTGGTGCTGTAGACGAATGTTGAAAATTAGGTGGACTGATAAGGTAAGGAATGGGGTGGTTCTATGCAGAATCGGAGAGGAAAGGAATATGTGGAAAACACTGATAAGGAGAAGGGACAGGATGATAGGACATCTGCTAAGACATGAGGGAATTACTTCCATGGTACTAGAGGGAGCTGTAGAGGGCAAAAACTGTAGAGGAAGACAGAGATTGGAATATGTCAAGCAAATAATTGAGGACGTAGGTTGCAAGTGCTACTCTCAGATGAAGAGGTTAGCACAGGAAAGGAATTCGTGGCGGGTCGCATCAAACCAGTCAGTAGACTGATGACAAAAAAAAAAAAAAAAAAAAAAAAACAGTGACACATGCTTCTACATCCTTACATTTGTCCTCTAGACAACCCTGCTTAGCCATTTTGCACTTCCTGTCGATCTCATTTTTGAGACATTTGTATTCCTTTTTGCCTGCTTCATTTACTGCATTTTTGTATTTTCTCCTTTTATCAATTAAATTCAATATCTCATCTGTTACCCAAGAACTTCTATTAGCCCTCGTCTTTTTACCTACTTGATACTCTGCTGCTTTCTTCTACTGTATTTCTTTCCCCCATTCCTATCAATCGTTCCCTAATACTTTCCCTGTAACTCTCTACAATCTCTCGTTCTTTCAGTTTATCCAGTTCCCATCTCCTTAAATTCCCACCTTTTTGCAGTTCATTCAGTTTTAATCTACAGTTCATAACCAATAGATTGTGGTCAGAGTTCACATCTGCCTCTGTAAATGTCTCACAATTTAAAACCTGGTTCCTAAATCTGACCTACCATTATAAAATCTATCTGACACTTTCCAGTATCTCCAGGATTCTTCCATGTATACAACCTTCTTTTAGGATTCTGAAGTTACCAGGGGTAAAATATAAGGAGCGAGAGGCCCTTTATAATTTGTACAAATGCCAGACGGCAGTTATGGGAGTCGAGGGGCATGAAAGCGAAGTAGTGGTTGAGAAGGAAGAGAGACAGGGTTGTAGGCTGTCCCCTACGTTACTGGCCGGCCGCGGTGGTCTCGCGGTTCTAGGCGCGCAGTCCGGAACCGCGCGACTGCTACGGTCGCAGGTTCGAATCCTGCCTCCGGCATGAATGTGTGTGATGTCCTTAGGTTAGTTAGGTTTAAGTAGTTCTAAGTTCTAGGGGACTGATGACCACAGCTGTTAAGTCCCATAGTGCTCAGAGCCATTTGAACCATTTAGCCTACGTTACTGAACCTGTACATTGAACAAGCAATAAAGGAAAGGAAAGAAATTTGGAGTAGGAATTAAAGTTTAGGGAAAAGAAATAAAAACTTGAGGTTTCCCGATGACATTGTAATTCTGTCAGAGACAGCAAACGTCTTGGAGGAGTAGTTAAACGGAATGGACATTGGCTTGAAACGAGGATATAATATGAACATAATCGAAAGCAAAAGACGGATAATGCAATGTAGCCGAATTAAATCACGTGATGCTGAAGGAATTAGATTAGCAAATGAGACACTTAAAGTAGTAGACGAGTTTTGCTATTTGGGCAACAAATTAATTGATGATGCCCCAAGTAGAGAGGATGTAAAACGTAGACTGGCAAAGTTAGATATGCATTTTTGAAGAAGAGAAATCTGTTAACATCGAATATAGATTTAAATGTATCGAAGTGTTTTCGGAATGTATTTGCGTGGAGTGTAGTCATGTATGGAAGTCAAACACGGACGACAAACAGTTAAGAGAAAAAGAGAATGGAAGCTATCGAAACGTGGTGCTACAGAAGAATGCTGAAAATTTGATAGGTCGATCACGTAACTAATCAGGAGGTACTGAACAGAACTGGGGACACAAGATGTTTGTGGCACAACTTGAGGAAAAGAAGGGATCGGTTGGTAGAACACATTCTGAGATATCGAGGGAACAGCAGTTTAGCACTGGAGGGAAGTGGGAGGGTAAAAATCGTAGAGGGAGAGCAAGAGATGACGGGTGTAGGGCGCAATAGTCATTCGGAGACGAAGAGGATAGAGTAGCGTGGAGAGCTGCATCGAACCGGTCTTTGAACTGAAGGCCACAACAAGAACAAAATATCATTTGACATTGTTTATTTGTATGCTCAAAGTACAGACGTGTATTGTATGTGGAATTGTTGTCAGTAAATAAAACTGTTGAATGTTGTTTGATGAGTCCGACCAGGTGGCTTTCTACACTCGGATTCTTGTACCTTACCTGTACGGACGATTGAAAACGTCAAACGTATCAGTCGGATTGCCTCAGTGCCTCAGTACGTCACATCCGTTTATGATGAGGGTCAGCTCCCAAACCTGCACAAGCGTCGATCCTCCGCTTTGCTACAATTTTCTAGCATCACAACTTCTTTGTTAAAACAACATCGCCCGCAAAAAGCCTCTTGGAACTATGGACGTCCTCCACTAGGACATTTATATGAGTCCAGTAGCTGAGTACTCTGCATTGCTCGGGTATGTATTTATTCCAGTCTTCTTCCTCACTCTGTTCATCTCCTCCTGCATCTCTCTCTGCCCTCCTCCACTCTCTTCTCCACTCCTCTCACTCTATCCATCTCCACCTTCTCTCTCCATTTCCTCTTCGCCCTACCTCTGTTCATCACCTATTGCCCTCTATCCCTCTCCTCTTCCCCCACCTCACTGTTCAACTCTTTCACATTCCACGCTTTCTTTATCTCCTCGTCACGTCAGGTCAAATGTCGAAGCCATGCTGACAGCTTTCTTTGACTTTGAAGGATTAGTTGATCACGTATTCGTACCACAGGGAAAAACTGCTAGTCGGGGTGTGTTGCGAAGCCTGAGAAAAATGTGGGAAGGAAATGGCCTGAAATGTCGTGAGACAATTCGTTCGCGATAACGACCCGCACGTCCATCGTCGTTGGCGCGTGACTTTCGCACAAAGACGAAACCGCTGTGCTGCCTGATGCTCTGTACTCTCCAGACCCGGCCCCTGCGAACACTTTTTATTTTCCAGATTTTAAAACCCCGTCGAAAAGGAAAAAGATTTGCAACGGTAGACGGGATAAAACAAAATTCGCGTACCGAGACTGCTCCCGGGAGTGGGAACGGCGTCGAGAGTGGTGTACTAGTTCTGGAGGGGAGTACTTCGAAGGAGACCATGCAGGGTAAGTAGAAGGTAAACTTAGAGAAATGTTGTGGAAAAAATTCCGGAATTTTCGGAACAGACTTGGTGAATGTCGTGGATCGCTCCGAATAACATTCCGAAAGTTTATGAAATTAATCGCTAATTACATGGTATCAAAACATCCGTCCCCCCATTTAGGGGTCACCGAGGCAAGCCTAATGAGTGCACTGTTGTCTCTTGGGGAGGGAGGAATTTTCCGAGCCTCGGTTTAATTATTCGTAATAGTTCCCAACATGGCGACTAGACACAAAAGCTGGTCGAGCCGTCGTTCTGAACTGCTGGCCGCGGCTTCGTGGCGCCAGCCTCGTCCTTTGGCAGGACTGCCGCCCCTGCAGCAACGCCAGCCCCTGCAGAGTGCGGCTGGGCCGCGCTGCACACAGCAGACCCCGGCTGCAGCCCTGCCCACGTCGGCCGCGGGAGCTCCACGGCGCCCCTCTGTGCTCAGTCGCCTGCAGCTCTTCACTGCAGTCGGTCCCTCATCTTGAGCGGCGCAGGTGCTGCCGCTGTATGTTAAGTCCTTCGCCGTACTTACTGTTGTCAGCAGCAGCCACGCACCTCACACTTCGGGTTAGTGCTGTTCCGCATTCATCATGATGCAGCGGCGATTATTTCGGTCGTGAAATGACACAAATGCAACAGTTTGCATCTAAACTTCCGCGCGCGCTGAAGCTAGCCTGAGTTACAATCCGCTCTCGGCTGTTAACGGTTTTGACGAATCTCTCGGTGTGTTATTTCCTGATCAGAGGCTGGACGAGCTATCAGAGAGCTCCTTTATGTTGAAAGTAGTAGTTTCTTTTGTCTGATCCTGCAGCAAGGCCTTCCCGACTAGGCTGATCATCTCTGTATAGGCAAGTCGTAATTAAGTCGTAATACGCTATGTCGAATTTTCATTTATTTTTTTTTGAGGATATACGCAAGTCTTTTTATCAAATTTGTCGGATTCTGGTCTTGAGAATTGCCCTGTAGCCTCCTCAAGCTATTTCCTCCAGCAGGCACTAACCTCCCCCAGACGAGATGGTGGACAATCCTGGCCGCATTTGAGACATCGGTAAATTAGCAGGTAAGGCTAAATGTGCCTGTTAATTGGGGATGAGACGTCAGACATCTAGACTGAGATTTTCTCTCTGCTGCGGAGTGTGCGCCGATATGAAACTTGCTGGCAGATTAAAGCTGTGTGCCCGACCGAGAGTCGAACTCGGCACCTTTGCCTTTCCCGGGCAAGTGCTCGCCTCGGAAGGTAGGAGGCGAGATACTGGCAGGACTGAAGCTTTGAGGAGGAATAGTGAATCGTACTTGGGTAGCTCAGTCGCTAGAGCACTTGCCCGCGAAAGGCAAAGGTCCCGAGTTCGAGTCTCGGTCCAACACACATTTTTAATCTGCCAGGAAGTTTCACAGTCAGGCTGTTTTCACCAATCCTAGAATCAGTACCGCGACGTTCTTTCATCGGAACACAGCAGCAGCTACAACTATTTCGTGAAATACAGTCCCATCATGGATGAAGTCAGTAGTTTCTAACATAGTGACGAAGCAGTTCTCAGCGTGGGCCGTATGGTGGTGAGCTTACTTGAGCCCCGCACGCCACGTGCCAGAAGCAGCCGTCACCCTGAGCTGTCCAGGGACGGTGGGCGGGTCTGGAGAGCTCGACGCCAGTGGCGGTCTGGGAGGCTGTCCTGCAGCACCGCGCTTCACGTCTTGCCAGGGCTTGCTTACTGGAGGCAGGAGTACCTAGGACTGTCTTCAACAATTCACAGCAACGTATGTAGCCCCATCGCTACTCACTGAATCTACACCCAGGTCCAAAACCCTGCAAGCGACTGCGAAGTCCACTGTGCGGATACGTACCTCTGTAGCAGTCGTTAGATCTGCTTCCCGTGCCGCTCATGTATTCAGCGGCGGGAAAATGTCTGTTTGAGAGCTCCTACGAGGGCTCCGTTTAGTCTGACACCGTCTTTGTATGGGGGCGGCAGGTAGCGCTTTGTACCGTACTCCCAGAGTCACCACTTAACAGCTGCTCCTCGGACCTTTGTAGACAAACTACGTCTATATTCGGCCGTCTGTCGTCAGTATCTCTGTGATACCTGAGCCGTAGTGAAGTCGGCTTTGAAAAGCGCGCCGCAGCGCGTAGCGTGAAGCAGTCGCCCTCCGTTTTCTGGCGGTGGCGCCGTTGTCGCAATTGAAGGCTTCGGTGTCTCCCTCTGGCGGGAAAGGGGAAACGTGGGCTGTTCGCCTGGGTTTAAGGAGTGGCTGTACGGGCTCTCGTGGAGAGTTGGCAGTCGCGGCATCGAGAAGAGACTTGTGTGCCGGTGCTGGGGGGACAGCACGCGGACCGCGGCATCAGCGACAGCTTCAGCTCCGTGGTGTGGGGCGCTGACTGCTCGCCGCGAAAGGAATCTCCCTGAGCGTGCGTCTGCGAGGGGAATACTCTGCAGTTGGGCCGTATGCTGTCGACCGGCGAGGAGGTTCTGGAAATCGGCGCGCCTTCCTGCGTCCGCTGAAACGGCTGGCAGCGGGCGGCTCGGCAGAGCATTTGGAGGTGCTGCGTTGGTTCAGTCCTGGTAGTCGTAACGCACCACAAGTTAAGTACTGATTCCTAACAGATTTTATGAAATTTAATTGAATTCAATTTACTTATTCTTGTTAATTATACCACACGTATATTTTGGGGGTTTCCGGCCATTCGTTCTCGTCTGCCCAGCCGCAGGAAGGTGAGTCAGAGTAAATTTGTGGTTCGAATTGCTTCTTTCCCCTCCCAGCTTACCTACGGGTTTACTCGACTGTTAGCCTCTGCCATGTCTGTGAAAGTTTAAGGCACCAATGGCTGTACTGTTTAAAATGCGAGGCGCTAAGACCTGATCCATTCTCTCGCCTGCCATAAGCAGTATTACTAGACTCACGTGTAAAAGGTACTCTAAGAAAGAAGAAAAAATTCCTTTTGCCTCGTGTTAAGAACAAGTCAACTGCATAACGAATTCCTGCTCGTCTGGAAGCTGTAACTTACGTAAATTTCTGTTTATGTATATTTGGCTACAATCAAGCAAGGTTGTTAATGTACGCCGTAGTGGATTTTCTATATTGTTTCTAGTCACCAAAAACTGCTGTGTGGGGTTTGTTTCCAATTGAATACCTTTTAAAGCTTTTACTCAACGTGCTTATGTGTTTTATGCAGGTAGTTGGTTGTTAGTGTGTTTCCTTCCCATGCAAAAGTTTGCCATTTCATTACGGGTAGCAATTGTTGCCTTGAATGTTGTAAAAGTTCGCAAGTCCTACCTTGCGAGCGTGTGTGTTTGCCGTAAGTTTACTGGCAGAAATTTGTAAACTTTTTTTTATGTTTTGGAAATGTTAATGTTATTAACTGTGAGTGTCGTCCCCCCTCCCCCCTGCGTGCATGACTCTTCCCTTTGTGTTTTCTATTTTGAGAACTTTTGTAAACAGGATTGTCTTTATATGTTGCAGACAAGTTAGATTCTGCGCCATTTAATGAGACTGAGTGAGGCTGTTGTGGGCGGCCGTAGCTACGGCTGTTGTAACCAAATGGGAAGTTTGTCTGCCCAAAAGTGAAGCCATATACTCAAATTGTATTCATTTATTAATGGAGTGAAATTCACTTGTAATTTAGCTGAGCTTAAAATATTATACAGCGTCACGTTCTATACGTTAAATTGCTTGCCTGCCTTGCCTTTTACTGGCGTGAAAATTTTTTATAACAATTTAATAATTTAAATGTCCTTTCTTTCCTATCGCAAATTGTGAGTTATTCGTTAAATGATTGTTGGGATTTTTTAAAATATCGTAAAGTCTTGCACCAAGTTTGAATAAAGAGTGTTACTGAAAATTGTGTGTAATTTCACCAGTTATTCCTTGGCACCTATTTCCACTTTACATTTTGTGTATTAATTGTGATTAATAACCTTTACTGAACCAGTAGTAATTTTACGGTTCAATACACCGTCATGGGTCAAATAAACTTGTGACCATTGGTGCTGCCCTTCTCTGTATACGTTCCATATCCTCTGTGGGTCCTGCTTGGTACGGGTCCCACACAACACACAGTCGGCCAGTATTCTACGACGCGGTGCACCAGTCTTTCGTCAGCAGTGGCTGCATTTTCCCAATACTCTACCTACAGTGCAAAGTCTACTTTGACTACGTCTGAGGGTACGGCACCATTCCGTTTCATATCCCTACGAAGCCTTACAGCGAGTATTTGTGTGAGCTGACTGATTCCTACTACTTACTAATATTTTTGTCACTGTATACTAAGATTTTCTCGCATCCTGGAGTGCACAGATTATCTACATTTAAACCAAGGAATCAATCGCTGCAAGTCTGACATCTTCTGAAACAAGCGAATAGTAAGCGAACAAGTGAAAGACAGAAGCGCTGAGCTTGTGAAGGCACTGCCGTAATCATTCCGCCTACTATTCAACTTGCATGTGAAAGCGTCAATTGAGTAAATACAAGGAAATATTTAGAAGTGAGAAATCACAGTGAAAATATGTCAGTGATAAGGATCTCTAATGGCACTGCGAAGAAGAATTTCGGGACGAAAATCGACGAGAAAAATTGCCATCCTTACATCATCTACATACATAGGCCATAGTGCCGGTACATGCAGTGCACTGTTATTTAGTCGTGGACACATCTGGGGATGACTCGCTGAAGAAGAGGCTCCAGTGAGATGGCACAGCGGCCGCCCATGGACAAAGCATGGATCCTATGATCTTATAATTCAAGCTTCCACATGAAATTTGAGTCTCATCTTTATCTACCATAATAATCGAAGCCGAACAAATAAATTAAAATGTATGCCACGGCCAGGACTTCAACCCAGGTCTCCATGCTTACTAGCCAGAAATGGTAGTCATTTGACGTTCTTTAGCAGAAGAGCAGTGGTGGTGTAATGGCTAGCATTCTTATCTGGTAAGGAAGTAGATCCACGTTCAAGTCCTGGCTGTGGCATGAATTTTAATTCATTTCTTCAGCTTCAATCATTATCATAGATAAAGATGAGACTGAAATGTCTGGACGAAAATTTAATTACAGCATATGCAGATCGCCTACAGGTGAGGTACAGCATTTCCTCATAACAGCCAATGCTGGGGTGCTATTCCAGTGCCAGAGAACCTTGGGGATAGTGGTGACCTAAGAAGTGGAAAAACGAGCTGAGGATGTGAGCTGAAGTTTGTGTTGGAGAGGGCAGTCATTCGACTTGGGCAGTCCATGCAGCTATGTTAGCTGTAGTGCTGCGGTAGTGCGATAGCTAGCGCTCCTGCTTAGTAAGCAAGGAGACTCTGGTTCATGTCCTGACCATGGCATAAACTGTCATTCGTTTCCGCAGTTTCCATTGTTATTGTAAATATCCCACGAGCCAAATATATTTGATCACACACTTTTGTGTGTATTAGACTCTTTTGTGCGTATTTTTCAATGAGTTATTCCCAAATGTGTCCATCACCAAATGACAGGGCTTTGCAGAGAGTGGAACAATAGTCGATGTGCGTAGGTGATGGCAATTTAATTTGCCGAAACTAGTTGTCTGCACTCTGACATTAACCGTATCCGCCGGCCCGTTTACATTTTCGCACGCGACGACCTGAATGGCTAACTTCAATGCCAATTAACTAGGCAGTGAGACAACTTACCGAATTTTTTTACCAGCAATTATTTCTCTGCAACACCCTAACACACTTTTCAAACTGTTTTTGACCACGCTGCACACATTTATTTCGATCTGGACAAATAAACATGGCCAACAGGAAGATTAAATGGTTCAAATGGCTCTGAGCACTATGGGACTTAACATCTGAGGTCATCAGTCCCCTAGACTTAGAACTACTTAACCGTAAATAACATAAGCACATCGCACACATCCAAGTCCGAGGCAGGATTCGAACCTGCGACCGTAGCAGCAACGCGGTTCCAGATGGAAGCGCCTAGAACCGCTCGGTCACAAAGACCGGCTCAGGAAGAGTAAATTACTCATATTCAGAGATTGCTCTCCTGCTGACAGGGCAGGGAACCGTGAGATGATATGGAATGAGAGTAACTACAGAAACGGGTACGACAAATAACATTAGGAGCAAACTTGACATCAAACTTGAGGACGGTGCAGAGGACAAAACGTGGGAATTCCACTACTTGGGAACAAAATAATCCATGACGGACGAAGCACGGAAGACAGAAAAAGCAGAGACAAAGAGGGCGCTGGAGAGCAAAGGAAGATTTCCAGTATGAAACGTCGGCCTTAATATCAGGAAGAAATTTCTCAGACGTACGTCTGCAGGACAGCGTTATTTGGTGGTGCACCATGGACCGCGGGAAAACCGGAAAAGATGAGAATCGAAGCGTTGGAGATGGGGTGCTACTGAAGAATGTCGAAAATTAGATGGACCGATAAGGCAGGGAATGAGGAGATTCTCCGCAGAATAAGCGAAAAGAGGAACATATGGAAAAACTGAGAAGGTGAAGGGACAGGCTGGTGGGATGCATGGAGAGACATCAGACCTTTCTTGGTGGTAGGGTGAACTGTGGAGGGTAAAAACTGTAGAGGAAGACAGAGACTGGATGGAATACATGCAACAAATAACTGAGGATGTAGGGTGCCACTCCGAGATGACGAGATGAAGAGTTTGGCACAGGAGAGAAATCCGTTGCGAACTAAGGGAAAAAAGGGGGATATAGAGATATGGTGATACATACGTCTGTGAATCGGATGGGAGATGGCAGGATAGATTCTGTGGCTGATAAATGAAATTGTATGAGGCGTCGGTAAGCGAGAAATGTTCACTGAGGCGCTTAGATGTGTTTTCACAAGTCTCGAATGTTATCGGATATTATAATAGCGTAGGCTTCCGTGGCCACAGTCAGTCAACATAAAAGTTTTCTGGGTATGGTACCGCGTCATAGTGTATAAGACTACTGCTGCTGGAGAAAAACCAACGTTTCGGCCAAGACCCAGAAGAAGGCCGCTGCATCCGTGGCCGAAACGTTGGTTTTTCTCCAGGAGCAGTAGTTTTATACATTATGATGCGGTACCATACCCAGAAAACTTTTGTTATCAGATATTGTTAGGAAACTGCTGTATCTACCACTTTAGGGATTTTATTTAAACTGTCTGAATCGCTGCATGATTTCTGCTCAGTGCAGTTTCAAGTATTTCTCGCACCATCCAATAGAATAAAGGCTCAACAGAAAAGCCGCTTTTGGTATGCTACCGGCCAGACTCATCAACTCGGCGGGTCTGCCGCATTTTCAGGCGTATGCCGCAGACAGGCGGCACGCTAACAACCATCCTAATGGTGAGGGCTCAGTACGAAAGCGACAATGGTAAACGAACAATATACGATTTAAATATTCCTTCAGAATGGTGGTTGGTATCGGTTTCATTATTTGTCTTAAGATTCAACCGTCTTTATCTATTGATAAAAGAATACGGACTGTTTCTGTTTAGTGGACGGGCAAAAAAATCCTTTTTGCTTCTTTTTTGCCTTTCTCATATTTGGTTCACTCTTCACCCATCTTATAAATGCGAAAGTAACTCCTTCTGTCACCGTTTCACATTAACCTCATGAACGAATTGCGATGAAATTTGGTATGGAGGTAGCCTTAAGAACACAGCCAACTTTCAGAGCAGTTTACTGCGACGTATTTTTTGATTTGAAGAATATTACTTGAAGTAGGCAAAATATTTACTCTTTGACAAAGTTATTTACTCTGACTTTTGAACTATCGTATTTGTGGCAATGCCTTTATTGTTTGGTATGTTCTATTTCGTACGATTCAATGTAATGAATTTAATGCTTATCTTGGTTTGGTGCATAAGTTCACAGTGCTTTTCCATAAGTTTAATACACAAAACAGATATGCATGAGAGAGACTTCAGTGATCAATAATATGTTCTTCTTCACTGTTTATAATTCTGGTAAAGCTGGGTTGACTTTCATAACCCTCGACTAGGAGTTATTTCGTTTACAGTCGAGGAAATCATCGAGCCATGAACGGAGCGCGTTTTCATCCGGAAGGCTCTACCTGAGAGTGCGGAAGAGGGGAAAATTTGAGGGCGCAAGATCAAGTGAATCTGGTGGGTCCAGAATGACTTCCCAACGGATCTCCTCTATGGTCTTCTTTTTTTCAGTCGAGCAGAATGTGTGCGGGCGTTATCCTGAAGTGGCATCACTTCACGCTGTCTTCCTGGTAATTGTTTTTGGATCGCGTCTGCAAGACGTCTCATTTGTTGACAATAAATGTCAACACTGATTGATACACCTCGCAGAAGCAAGTCGTAGTACTCCACACTGTCGTCATCCCACTAGATGCATGACATCATCTTTTGTCATTGTACGTGGAGTTCTGAATTTTGCTTGGGTTCAACCATTCCTTTTTTTTTTTCTTCCTTCTGTTAGCATAAAGACTGGCAACGTAGACTGGGAATGGCAAGGGACGCCTTTTTGAAACAGAGAAATATTTTCACATCGAGTATAGATTTAAGCGTCAGGAAGTCTTCTCTCAAAGTATTTGTAGCCGTGTATGGATCTGAAATATGGGCGATAACTAGTGTAGGCAAGAAGAGAATAGAAGCTTTCCAAAATGTGATGCTACAGAAGAATGCTGAAGATTATATGGGTAGATCTCGTAACTAATGAGGTGGAACTGAATATAATTGGGGAGAAGAGGAAATTTGTGGTACAACTTGCCTAGAAGAAGGGTCGGTTGGTAGTAAAAGTGCTGAGGCAGCAAGGGATCACCACTAGAGGTCAGCGTGTAGGGTAAAAACCGTAGAGGGAGACCAAGAGATGAATACACTAAGCAGATTCAGAAGGATGTAGGTTGCAGTAGATACTGGGAGATGAAGAAGCTTGCTCAGGATAGAGTAGCATGGAGAGCTGCATCAAACCAGTGTCTGGACTGAAGACCACAACAACAACAGCATAAAGACGCCATTTCTCGTCACCAGTAACGTTACGGGATAGGAATGGTCGGTGTTGTTCACGAGCCAATTGATGACGAGCAAGCAGAGATGCACATACGGTTACCTGCTGCTTAGAGTATGCCGTACGCATATATCCGATTTTTGTACCTTCCCTGTTGCATGCAAATGTCGCACGATGGTGGAATCAACACAGTTCATCACAGGTTCTCGAGTACAATGAAGCGAATCATGGTGAACTAATGCGTTTAAACGATTTTAATCAGACACGAAAGTCTTCTTGCACGTGGGGTGTCACTAATGACAAGACGGCCTTCCTTAAAACGAGAAAACCTTTTTCTTGCCGTGTTCTGCCCAGCTGCATTATCCTCATATACGGTGCAAATGTTTGTGGCAGCCTCTGCTAGTGCCACCCCTCTACTGAACTCAAGCGGAAGATATCTCGGGAAGTTGAGATTTCTTCACTCGGTACACCATGGTTAACCCACCGTGTGTGCTCTTCACTGCTTCCTGGCGGGTACAGCACCCTCCGCCCCGCGCCTCGGAGTGGTTCCAGAGCAGCACGTGCCGACCCTGGAGAACGGGCCGGAGCAGCTGGACAGTGGTCAGCGGGCTGGCGCTCTCCAGACCGGGTTACGCCGACTGGAATACGTCTCCAGCGACAACTGCCCCGCCTGGAGTGAGCCACAATCCGCACACTGCTCCCATTGGCTCTCCCCTGACTGGACGCTCCAGACTGGAAAGTGGACGGCGTCCCGCCACGTTCCAGGCTGCATGCTCCAGACTGGACACTGGACAGTGCGGACGTACTGGTTACTGCGCCACTCGCCAGAATTGACAGTGTGACATGTTTCTAGACGACCACTGCTCCCTCCACAGAACACGTTCCAGTTCTCACTGCTTAGGTCGAGGTCTGCGTCACCGCGCCGCACACGGGGGACAGTGACCTCTCGCCACTCGACCTGCTCTCACAGTTATTAAAATATTGCGGCGGTTTACGCTGTGGTCGAATGAATACCAGGGAGCAATACTGTGTGTCGAACCTTCACAGAAGTAACTACCATCTTTGAGGATGTACTGCACAGATGGAGACGAAGTTCAGCTACACAACACAAACTGGAGTTCTTGACCACTGAGTAAGAGGCTTCTACCGCCTGTATTCAAATCGTTGGTTGATGTTCTATGGGCATTAGCCCTAGGTCTGATGCATGTTTCTGAGCACTGAACGGAGGCAACTGACTTAATCTGCGTTGAAAAGGAATTACAGGAGTCCTTACAACCTCTGCAGCGTTTTAAGAGTTGAAATATTAGAAACAGAAACATGCGTCTGTTCACAGTGTGAAGTCTATACGATTGGAATATTTAGAGAAGTGTGTCGTTTTCCGGCTGTAATAATTTACATTACTCTGACCCTTGCATAAATGAAACACTTTAGTTACAATCGCTAACTATCGGATAATAACAACTGCGCTCAAATTTCCATCAGAATCAACTCTACATATACACTGAAGAGCCAAAGTTGTCTGAATGTTGTTGCGCCATAAGCTCTCTGAATTTCGCGATTGGTTTGAAGAACAATCTAGACTGTTCAGCAGACTCCTCGACATGCGACCGATCGCACATTTATCGGACACAATCGGTGAGTGAGTTGGTGCAGGAAACCCTCATCGGGACCACTTCCGCAACTATGCGCGGCTGCAGAGGCGCCGCGGCCCAGTATGTGTGCAGGTGGCTTCTGGCGGCGTGCTGAGTCCGTGCCACGCCGAGGCGCCGCACTTCCTGCCAGCAGAGCAGCTCCGGCAGGACATCGCGAGCCGTCCCGTGCAGAGGAAGCCGCCACGGACACTCTGACGTGCTCTGGAGGGCGACCGGCAACCGAACTGCTGTCTTTGTATTCTTATAAACTTTGGTGAATTTCAGCGCGAGATAACCCGTTAGTTCTTAAGTGTACGCCCTTGAATGAGATCCAGTCTTACAGCAAATGCCATTCGCTAAATGTTATTGTATAATACTTTCAGATCCGTCAGTTATGACGCTTCGTGAGATTTGTTAACGTGAAATGCGCTCGTGGTTGGGGAATGGGACGGGACAGAATGGTGTAGTGTCCCGTCATGGTCAGTCAGTTTTTGATACAGTTTCATTTCGGGCTACGTATTTTTACCTATTTTCTTCCAGATGGTCTCACTTAATGAGTAAGACAGATACATATTGTACAATGAAACTACCTGGGCAGGACTGCATTAAGGGATTTGTTACTCGGTGTAAGGTGGCAACGGTTTTGCACCTTACATGAGTCCATTTAACGAGTCTTAGGAGTAACGGTAAATAGTTGGATCACGTACAATTGCTGTTTCCACAGAGATTTCACGGTACTTTGGGCTGTACTGGTTCTTCGTATTTTACGTTTTGTGTCGATGTCAGTCGGTCAGCCAAGTTGTAAGAGATCGCGTTTTGGACCGATTTTAACACAGTTCACTGCCAATGCCACTTAGGAGGATAATTAGTAAATTGTTCATTGTGTTTTATTCAGCATTGATCTGAAGGTTATAATAAAATTATTGTGATTCACTAGAGCCTGAATTCACCCTTTTGCTTTATTTTATTTTGTTTATGTGTTTGATGTCATTGAACACCCTAAGTGTTCGTGATCGTTCATGTTTGGAAGTAAAAATACGTCTGATTTATCGTCAACACTAGCACCAGAGATTAATTAGGGGTGACAGGGCGACATTTAAATCTAGCGTTATCCATTTTTGCGTACAGTTCCACTCCCAATTTCTCTGTAAGTTGTTTGTCAGGGGGGCTACCACATGTGAAAAATCGGACAAGCAACGGGGGGGAGGGGGGTTACATTGGCATCTTGAGTTGTTTACTGGGCAAGCCAGAAAATACACCTGGTGCACGAATGCTGGGATTCAATGAAGTTGACAGTAATAGTAAGTAAATATCAAGCATTAAAAATAACTGTATTTTTTTTTAAAATGACAGTAAAATGTTTTCTGATTGTTAAGGATTTTTTCGAATAATACATTTTCTATATTCAAAATTTTGCATTAAACAACATCATGTACTACCTTTAAGATGATATTCCTAATAAAATCAACGTTTTGCAACTGATTTCACAAAAAGTTACCTTATCGCATTCTGCTCAATGTGCGGGCCAGAATGGCAAATATAGAATCATTTCTTTGGAAAAAGAAATAAAAACATGTAACATACATTATCAGTTAGGTTAAGCTACAAGGTGATTTTTATTCTCTTCAAAAATACAAAAAAAATACCTAACGCAATAGTTTCAAGTGGTTTTCAAGTTAGGAACGCTGGCTTATACTACGACCTGATGTTTTACGCCTTTAAGAACTGTTCGAGCAGTTATTCGGTGAATTGCAGCCCATCACTCCAGGACGTACAGCGAGTGAAGTCAGCCCGGTGTTCCACCACTGCCCAGGTTGTCTCCAAACACGTCTTCTGCCCAGAATCTCGTCGACTGGAGTGGAATTGTCTGGAGTGATGAGTCCCACTTCGAACAGAGACCGGCGAAGGCGTGTCTGGAGACAGCCCGGACGGCGGCGGGGGACCAGCCTTACGGTCGCCCCCCGTATGACCCGACAGCCAGCAGTCTGGGGGGCCCACTTCGTGTGGCAGCAGGACCGCTTTGGTTCTCATCCGCAGCACCCTCACAGCACGGCGGTACCTCGACGACATTCTGCGCCTCGCCTTGTCTCCCCTCGCGGCAGGCCATTCTGGGCTCACACTCCAGCAAGATAACGCTCGCCCGCAGCCGGCGACAGTGCCTGCCGCTCGTCTCCGTGTTTGCCGAGCCCAACCCTGCCAGCCAGGTCGCCGGTCCTGTTCAGAATTGAGAATGTATGGAGCACTGTGGGCAGCCTCGAGATTTTGACAGCCTGATGGACACAATTGGGAACGATATCCGTCAGTAGGACATTCCACAACTCTATCAGTCAATGCCAAGCGGAATAACGGCTTGAATAAGGGTCAGTAGTGAGGCAAAGCGTCATCAGATATGTATATTGTGATTATTGAAATACGAAACATCTAATTTTATATATATATATATATATATATATATATATATATATATATATATATATGTACTAACAGAATTATTTATATCCAATTGGTATCGAAAGTTTCTTATTGCATTATTTACTTGAGTCGTAAGAAATCAATCACCAGCTGGTAAAATAAATATTGGAAAAGATGGAGAGATAGTCTCAGGGTACACTGACGGGTAGAAGAAGAAGAAGAAGACTAGATTGCATTAGCAAGTGCGCAAGAGGCAGCTGCAGGGGCTGCGATGCAATCTGCAGAGCAAAGGTGTTCGGCGGGAAATCCAACCAGACAGTCTGGTCCTTGCCCGCAGGCAAGCGACGTACCAAGTTGGCGAGAAATCCACCAACTGGAATAAGATTCCGCATTGTACAGCCTAATGTACAATCCACAGGGAAGAATGAGATGAAGAATACCGAAGATTACCTGGTTAGATGGGGTAAAAAAAAAGTCATGAGAGAAACAGAAACTGAAGAAGACGAGACAGGAAGGAAAGGAAGGAAGGTTAGGTTTTAACTTCCTATCGACATCGAGGTCATTACGAATGGAGCACAAGCTCTGAATTTTTCGCGTATGGGGAGCGAAATCGGTTGCACCCTTTTGAAGGAACCATTTCCCTTGAGCGATTTACGGACACCAAGGAAACCTAAATGTGGATGGCTCGACAGGGATTCGAATTGTCATCCTCTCGAATGCGAGTCCAGTGTGTTGACCACTGCGCGCCTCGCTCCGTTCGAGAAGTCCTGGGAAGACAGAAACCGATGGCAACAGATTTGTGGGGTACAGTGACAGCTGTAAGAGGACCATAGGAGAGAGTGTGGAACACAAATATAGTGGCCCCTGCAAGTCGAATTAGGTTCGCCATAATGAAGTGAACAAAGAACATGGCTGATAAGTTAATCAACGTAGCATGACATGGAGGTAGAACGGAAAAGCGGCCACTTGTGATGAATGTACGTGAGATTAAATATCTGGAACGAATTCAAATTTTGTGTAACGCCACGACTCAATCCCTCAACTCCTTCTTGTCGATGGAAGCTGCCAAACCGATGCGCCAGGGGTCCCCAGCAGCACTATGTGAATGACCGCTATGCCGCGAGTAGAGAAATTTCTGGATAAACAGAGACTCCACGGGTTGTGCAAACAACGATCGTGTGAAAACTAACTATCGCAGGCCGTCCATGAGACACAGAGCGCAGTACATACATGCATCCAGGTTAATGCCGTATTGCTTCACTTCCAGAAGCCCTAAATTACAGTTCCCCACTGCCTGAATAACAAAATACCAGCCAGTGGGGTATCAGACCAACTCTGTGACTGCACTGCAGAGTTTCTAGCAAAGAACTCACCAGGACATACCCCACCGATAGGAATGTTCAGATGTAAAAACGACTGCGGGGATGCCCAAGGAGAATGTTACAGGACCATTACTTTTCGCTATATACAGTGTGGTTCATTGGTCGAGACCGCACCAAATATCTCACGAAATAAGCGTCAAACGAAAAAACTACAAACAACGAAACTCGTGTAGCTTGAAGGGGGAAACCAGATGGCGCTACGGTTGGCCCGCTAGATGGCGCTGCCATAGGTCAAATAGATATCAACTGCGTTTTTTAAAATAGGAACCCCCCTTTTTTATTACATATTCGTGTAGTACGTAAAGAAATATGAATGTTTTAGTTGGACCACTTTTTTCGCTTTGTGATAGATGGCGCTGTAATAGTCACAAACGTATAAGTGCGTGGTACCACGTAAGATTCCGCCAGTGCGGACGATATTTGCTTCGTGATCTCAGAAACAGGAATAGTCCGGTATGCCAAGATTTCTCTGCTTTCAAAGGATTCCAAACCTGCTCTCCCTGCATTGTTACAGGCAACGAAAGCTACAGTCAGCCATCCGTTACCCAAACTAGAGGAAGAAGATACCTTCATTAGAGAAAAATTAAGCCTAGCCCCACAAAACAAAGTAGGACCATGAATAAGAACAAATTGAGCAGTTGTAGAAACTCCTCTCGTTTCGTTCTTTTTCCCCTTGCCAGAAGATGTCGAAGAACCAAGGGTGCCGTCCACATTGACAAGTGATTTGTAAACCAGCAATCGCCGGCGACGACGATAACACCGTTTACTGCCGGCGATTGCTGGTTTACAAATCACTTGTCAATGTGGACGGCACTCTTGGTGCTTCGACATCTTCTGGCAAGGGTAAAAAGGACGAAACAAGAACGGTTTCTAAAACAGCTCATATTGTTCTTATTCATGGTCCTACTTTGTTTTGTGGGGCGAGGTTAAATTTTTCTTTAATGAAGGTATCTTCTTCCTCTAGTTTGGGTAACGTATTGTCGCATTGTTGGTGATTGTACCTTATATAATCATTGAAAGTAGTGTTCTCAATCGGCCCTTTTCAGGGCCACAATAAGTTTTTATCGTCCAGTATATTTACTTAATCCGTGTTGCTCAAAAACTCATTTCGTTACGTGTTATTCTTATGGGATTTTTCGCTGTTTGTTGCGAAAACTCATGAAAACTAGGTCCCGTGTTGCCCGGATTTGAATGCGCGCCACGATTTGAGTCGCTCGCCTGTCAGAGCAACACGCTACCTAGTATTACTAGGAGTGTGTTGCTCAAAAACTCATTTCCGGCGTGATTACGCGGAGCCGATAAGAGTCCACATCCGCTGCGTGCGCCAGGACTGATGCTATAAATAGCACACTGTTCTGTCTAGCGCATTCACTCGGTTTGAGTGAATAGCCACTGAGGCACTGCTTCTTACAATGATGCGTAAACGTTGTTATCGTCGTCGCCGGCGATTGCTGGTTTACAAATCACTTGTCAATGTGGACGGCACTCTTGGTGCTTCGACATCTTCTGGCAAGGGTAAAAAGAACGAAACAAGAGCGGTTTCTAAAACAGCTCAATTTGTTCTTATTCATGGTCCTACTTTGTTTTGTGGGGCGAGGTTAAATTTTTCTTTAATGAAGGTATCTTCTTCCTCTAGTTTGGGTAACGGATGGCTGACTGTAAATCACTTGTAAATGTGGACGGCACCCTTGGTTCTTCGACGTCTTCTGGCAAGGGCAAAAAGAACGAAACGAGAGGAGTTTCTAAAACTGCTCAATTTGTTCTTATTCATGGTCCTACTTTGTTTTGTGGGGCTAGGCTTAATTTTTCTCTAATGAAGGTATCCTCTTCCTCTAGTTTGGGTAACGGATGGCTGACTGTAGCTTTCGTTGCCTGTAACAATGCAGGGTGCCCAGGGCCGGCCTTAGCCATCCAGGTGCCCCGGGCGAGTCGTCCAGTTGGCGCCCTTTATTGTATAAATAGCGAACCTGGCAGTGCTTTGCAACACGGTATTTGACTGTTTTCTAGAAATCGTCTTAAGTGGTTAATGGCGTCATCTTATGATCATAACATGGTTTTTTCCATTGTAAATTTGAGTATTTTATTTTTTTGAATGGAAATGAAATCCAAATAATCTGAAAGCCCGCTACGACGCTCCATGTGAGTCTTGTGTAGCCTGTGACGTCAGTCCAGCATGCTGCTGTCGCTGCCGTAACAGTCAGTATAGCAGTGATATATTGTTTGGGCATTCACGTTTTGGGAAATTGTCTAAAAATATTGCGTAGTACTGCACTGTACATCTACAAAAACTCCAGAAAATTGTTTTTGCGTCTTCCAAACAAAGAAAAGATGCGTAAAATGTGGTTGAAACAGGCTCGTATATCCCAAATATTTCTTTTCTTTTCTGAAGCACCCCTGTACTAAAGCGAACAAACCAAAACAAAAATTATTCAAATTGGTCAAACCATTTCTTTGTTTTGGTGAGACTAACACACAACAATTGATTTTTATATATAGGAGGTAATATGTATAACGAAAAAACACTAATTTTGAATTGGGTACCATATTTTTATTGAATTTAATATAACTGTAAGCCATAAACCTATATTTTCTGTCAGTCATCTGAACACAAAACATATTACGCCTAACGAAAAACAATTATAAACAACTAAAATTTTACTTTTCTCGCTTTTCTGTCGGCAAAGTCTCTGATCAGATTAGCAAAGTCCAGGTTTTCTGCAACTTCATTTTCAATGGACAGTGAGGCCCAACTGGTTAGTCTTGTTTGAGACATTGTAGACCGCAAGTACGTTTTTATCAACTTCAGTTTGGAAAAACTGCGTTCGCCGCTTGCGACAGTCACTGGTACTGTGAGCAAAATACGTAACGTTATCCAGATTTTGGGATATAACTCTTGAAGATTATGCTTTTTTATGAAGTTTAAGGCTTCAATAGGCGTTGCCTGGCTGTCTTCGAGATAGTGTTGCAGGCCTAAAATTTCGTCGCACAGCAAATTTCCATCAATATCTGACTTCATGTTGACAGTTAACTTTTCTTGTAATTTAGAACAGCATTGTATTAGTTCTTCTTTATTTTGATTTTTTTTAATGTCAAACAAGAAACTCCACGTCGCAGAAAATTCTTGCATCTGTTCAAATCTTTCTTTCATGGATATGTGCACGGTGTCCAACAGTGCATCGAAAAACTCTACTTTAAACTTCTTTTTTGGGTCAGTTATTTGATCATCAACAGCCTCTTCACCCGGCCTGCGTTTAATACGTCTTAATCGCATTTGTGGTTTAAATGATGGCTGCGTATCAAGATCCGAAGCCAGTTCAGTTGCTGTTGCAATAGCTTGTTCGAAACCTGTTTGTGTCCAAATAAGAGCAACATTTGTCAAGGATTCCCATAAACTCAACAAAGTTGATTGTGGGTGACTGACTTGCTTTACTCACAACGTTAATTTGAAACAGAACATCATACCATGTCACGAGAGAAACAATGAAGCTGAAGTCTTTTAATTGTCCTCCTAGTGTTGTCGCTTCGTGTGACACCGCAGCATCGCTTTGTTCAGTAGCATCGGCCAAGGAAACCAAAGCGTCATGCATTTCGCATAATTGATAACGGGCCGCTTTGACGCTATCAATTCGAGCTTCCCAGCGTGTGTCACTTACATTTTTCAGGGTGTATATCTTCAAATGGTCGGTCAAAATTTTCCATCTATTTACCGATCCAGCAAATAGATTAAACATTTTTTGTAACATTCCGAACAGTGTCACGGATTTTACTGATGATTTTGCCGCATCACACAATACCAAATTATAACTATGGCATCCACATGGCACAAAAAAAGCTAGTGGATTTAACTTCCTAATTCTGTTCTGGACGCCTTTATTTTTCCCCTTCATGTTCGCGCCGTTATCGTAGCCCTGTCCTCTGCAGTCATTAATGTTAAGGTCAAGATCATTCAATGTTTTCAAAATGCTTTCTGTGAGACCTTCACCGATTGTATCATCTATTTGCAGAAATGAGATGAAATGTTCTTTTACACTTGCGCCATCCTCTGTTATGTCGGCGCATCTTAAAGTTATCGAAAGTTGTTCTTTGTGGCTTATATCTGGAGTACAGTCAACTATGATTGCATAATACTTTGAACCCTTTATGCGGGATACGATTGTAGACATAACGTGTGATGCCATGAGTTCTATTAATTCATTTTGTATATTTTTGCCGCAATAATGGTCAGCCAAATCACCACTCAATGCCAGTCTGACGTGCTCATCCATGATTGGATCAAACTTTGCCAATAACTGTACAAGACCTAAGAATTTTCCATTATTTGGGGTAAATAATTTATCTGATAACCCTCTGAATGCCGTATTATTTTCAGCCAAATACAAAGTAATGTGCATCAAACTTTGAAGCACATTGCTCCATCGTAAACTTTCTTTAGAAATTAGCTTTTGTTCTTCCTTGTCAATAGTTAATCCAGCTTTAAACCTGATTTCAGCTTCAGTCCATTGAGTAAATGCTTTTTTGTGGTTAGGACTATTTTCATGCAGTTTCAGAGCTTCACTTAAATGTTTCCAATTTCTGAAACCCACAGTGGTAGTCAAATTAGTAGTTGATTTTAAATCAAACAGTCGACAACAAAAGCAAAAGACACTGTCGTTTGATACAGAATAAACTAGCCACCGTCGTCTGATAGTTTCTTCGTTTGATAGTTTTCTTGTGTAATGAGTTGAAGAGAAATTACGCCCATTTTCATCTTTTGGAAAGTTATTTAGACATACTTGTGAGGGTCCACATATTACAATGCGATGTATATCTCTAGTATTAAGTACTTTTGGCCACGTACCTACATCAGAAACATTGTATTCTTTTATTGCAAGAACGTTGATACTTTCATCGACCACAGATGTCATGTGTTGATTTTGACTTGGAGAAATATCAGAGGATTCATGCAAAGATGTACTGCGCTGGTCAATTTGATCACCTTCAATAGGTGATTGTATATTTTTTGTGTATAATTGTTCACAGTCTGAAGAAATATTTGCTGATACATGGACTTTTGATTCAATATCTGAAGTATTTGCCTTAGAATTTCCTTTAAGGTACTTATAAATATTCATGTGCTTTTTAGTTTCTTCAAGAACTTTTTCTTTTTCAGCTTTTCTTTTCCGATTTTCTGAACCAGAAAGCTTTTTTTTAATCATTTCCTTCTCTTCTGGCATGATTTAATAATTTGACAAATTATTGCTTGGACACTGCTCTGTTTCGCGACCACAATATTCGATCTATAACAAATAAAGAAATTCACCTATCAGTAGACGTAACTAGAAAAAACCTGAACTGAAAGATAAAAATGTTTTTCGCACTTACCAGAAAATTAAAATGTTGACACAGTCACGACACTCGTTTCACTCACAATTATTCAGCCACGAAAACATGACCGCTGCCTCCGACTCTTACTGACAATTACTGACATGCGGGTGCAAATCGTAGCGCTGCCAACATATGCAGTCTAACAAACATTGTGTGGCGCTGTATTATTTCAGTACGGGAGAATTCTCTATGAATGAAGTGCACGCATTGCATGATCTATTAATTAATGTACATGAGTCATTAAGTCACAAATATTCGATACATATACATTCGTATTAATTAAATCATAATGAAATGTATATTTCACAGTCTGTATTTTCTTTTATTTGGAGCGACCGGTAGTTTCTGTTGTGAACGAGAGATGGTGCGGCTGCATCGGCTCTTGCTTGTTGCAGTTCTTGAAACAAATAAGAGAGGCGCTTTGGTAGAGCCCGTGCTAGGGAGGATGCTAAGTTCACCGGACTTGGATACGATGTGACGTCATTATGACGTATACACGCTACATCGAAAACGATAGAAACCGTATATCGACTATTCGACTTTTGTGAACTTTCGAGAGGTTGTGACAGGGTAGCGCTGTACTCTGCGCCATTCGTTTAAATGTGTTTTGCGTTCCTTGCGTTTAATTCGTGTATTGTACTGTGTTTGTGTCCTGTGCGTTGTTTTTCGTTTGCTCGTCTCTAATTATGTGTTGAGCATTCGAGAGACTAATGAGAGAAAAGCTGAAAGAGTTCAGCATCGACGACGACGGGCAGTTGCGTGGTTATTGTGAATCTCAAGCAGAAATTGATGTACTTCTGACCCAGCTGAAGTGCGTCGGTTATTCGTACTCGGTGAGAAGAAGCACTTGGCAGCCAAAATCTTCAGATGCGTCAAGACACCAACCTTTGGTTAAGATTACATTGAGAAATCCACTTCCCCTCGTATTTCATCTCCGGTCGAAGATTTTTCTTCAACAGTGCCTCATATTTTTCTTTTTAAGTTCGAAATTCAATCATTCTACACACCAGTCATTACTGGACACTAAGGTACCTGTCTCTGCGGTCCGAGTGTAAAATTACTTGGAATTATGGTTGATAAAAGACTATCTTGGGATGGACATATAAATTACTTAGCTAACAAACTCGCACGCGTTCTCTTTCAGCTATATAAATTAAGAAAAAAAAGTCAGCAAGAGTATGCTGCTACAATCTAATATGTACTGACAAGACCAATTGTATGAAACCATACTAAAATATTGATGATAAATAAATATTATTTTCGGCGTAAGCGTTCAATACAACAATCACACAATCTAATCTGGTCGAGACATAAGAAGACTTCACTTTTTTACGAAACGTGTTGTCCGTGGTGTTTTCAAGGCCACGGTCAGGAATATTTCTATTAATATCCAGCTCTTTTATTTTGGCCAAATACATATACGCTGCCACGCTGAGCTGTTATCAGAATCGCACGTGTCAAAACAAACCACTAGCTGACGACAGTTTAGGATCTCGAACGTTCGTAAAAGTCGATAGGTGTGTTAATCGACTAAAGCGTATATACGTCATAATGACGTCACATCATATCCAGGTTGGGTGAACTTAGCATCCTCCCCGTGCTAGCCAGCGTCAAACATGGATGGTTGCAGACAATACGAAGATTGCATTCAGCATGATTTCTCTTCTGCTGCCCCGAATTCATCGCGCATTCGTGAGATTAGCGACGTATGTTGAATGAGACTGAATAATATTTTAGTTTCGCGAAATGGGTGATTGTAAATTGTAATTTTTTTTTTTTACATGCGTTTAGTACGTGGCGCCCCTTGGGCCCCGGCGCCCTGGGCGACCGCCCGAGTCGCCCCACCCTAAAGCCGGCGCTGAGGGTGCCCCTGAGAGCTACAACACCAAGAAGAATCGCTCCTCGGCTTTTGGCAAGATCAATGTGTAGTTGTTCTTTCATAATAATAAACATTATTCTATTGAGGCTCTAATCCTCTAACCTAAATAAATAACTTTAAGTCAAATTAAAAAAAAAAAAATCTCACGGACCGGTCTGGCGCGACCAATAACCACCTCTACCAATAACCACCTAATAGTACAATTAAAAATACAATAATAGATGAAGAATAAGAACTGTAAGCGAGCGCATTCTGTAAAGTTATAAAACTTGACTCTAAGCAGCACAGCGGAACGCAGCTGCACCTCATTAAGTACAGGAAGTGCGCGGAGCGAAAGAGTTATCAACCGCTATCACGCGCGATTGCGCAACCGGACGTGAGTTTTCGAGCAACACGGGTCTAATAATACTAGGCCCCGTGTTGCCTCCAGACCAGTTTGAATCGCGCGCCGAAAGAGAAGTACCAAGGAGGCCGTCCACATTTACTGCTCTCTCTGCAAAAAGAACGAAACTAGAGGAAAATGCCCGTGTTGCAACACGGGCATTTTCTGCTTTGTTCTTATTCGTGGTCCTACTTTATTTTGTGGGGCTAGGTTAAATTTTTCTTTAATGAAGGTATCTTCTTCCTCTAGTTTGGGTAACGGATGGCAGACTGTAGCTTTAGTTGCCTCTAACAATGCAGGTAGACCAGGTTTGGAATCCTTTGAAAGCAGAGAAATCTTAGCATACCGGACTATTCCTGTTTCTGAGATTATGATTGCTAATGAGGGTTCCTATCTTTATCCTCACAGTAATTTGTCCTTGTCTTGTCGTAGACGTTTTAAGATAAATTCTGACTGTAGCGTTCATTTATGGGTGAAGGCAAGTGGTCCTTCTTCTTTGGAAGTTTGTCGTATTGTGGGTGATTGTACCTTATATAATCATTGAAAGTAGTGTTAAAATGGACCGTTTACCAAATGCGGAAAAGGTCGATATCGTGTTGATATATGGCTATTGTGATCAAAATGTCCAACGGGCGTGTGCTATGTACGCTGCTCGGTATCCTGGACGACATCATCCAAGTGTCCGGACCGCTCGCCGGATAGTTACGTTATTTAAGGAAACAGGAAGCGTTCAGCCACATGTGAAACGTCAACCACGACCTGCAACAAATGATGATGCCCAGGTAGGTGTTTTAGCTGTTGGCGCAGCTAATCCTCACATCCGTAGTAGACAAACTGCGCGAGAATCAGGAACCTCAATAACGTCGGTGTTGACAATGCTACATCAACATCGATTGCGCCCGTACCATATTTCTATGGACCAGGAACTGCATGGCGACGACTTTGAATGTCATGTACAGTTCTACCACTGGACACAAGAGAAATTACGGTACGATGACAAATTTTTTGCACGCGTTCTACTTAGCGCCGAAGCGTCATTCACCGACAGCGGTAACGTAAACCGACATAATATGCACTATTGGGCAACGTAAAATCCACGATGGCTGCGACAAGTGGAACATCAGTGACCTTGGCTGGTTAATGTATGGTGCGGCATTATGGGAGGAAGGATAATTGGCCCCCATTTTATCGGTGGCATCTAAATGGTGCAATGTATGTTGATTTCCAACGTAATGTTCTATCTATGTTGCTACAAGATGTTTCACTGCATGACAGAATGGCGAAGTACTTCCAACACGATGGATGTCCGGCACATAGCTCGCGTGCGGCTGAAGCGGTATTGAATAGCATATATATTTCATGACAGGTGGATTGGTCGTCGAGCACCATACCACGGCCCGCAAATTCATCGGATCTGACGTCCCCGCATTTCTTTCTGTGGGGAACGTTGAAGGATATTTGCTATCGTGATCCACCGGCAATGCCTGACAACATGCGTCAGCGCATTGTCAGTGGATGTGCGAACATTACGGAAGGCGAACTACTCGCTGTTGACAGGAATGTCGTTACACGTATTGCCAAATGCATTGAGGTTGACGGACATCATTTTGAGCATTTATTGCGTTAATGTGGTATTTACAGATAATCACGCTGTAACAGCATGCGTTCTCAGAAATGATAAGATCACAAAGGAACATGTATGACTTTGGAACAACCGAAATAAAATGTTCAAAAGTACCTACGTTCTGTATTTTAATTTAAAAAGCCTACCTGTTACCAACTGTTCGTCTAAAACTGTGAGCCATATGTTTGTGACTATTACAGCGCCATTTATCACAAAGTGAAAAAAGTGGTCCAACTAAAACATTCATATTCTTTTACGTACTACATGAATATGTAATAAAAATGGGGGTTCCTGTTTAAATAAAGGCAGTTGATATCCGTTTGACCCATGACAGCGACATCTAGCGGGCCAACCATTGCGCCATCTGGTTTCCCCCTTAAAGCTAGACAAGTTTCGTTCTTTGTAGTTTTTTTGTTTGACGCTTATTTCGTGAGATATGTGGCCCGGTCACGATCCGTGGACCCCCCTGTATAGGCGTTGCCGACCGCAGCGCCGTGTTCTGCCTGCTTACATATCCTTGTATTTGAATACGTACGCCTGTACCAGTTTCTTTGGCGCTTCAGCTTATAGAGAAAGTAACAGCCGTACTGTCACACTTCCTTGGAGCACACTTGTCGATTCTCTTGTCTCTGTCGAACTGGGGTCTGTCACTTAAGAAGTCTTGGAGCCAGTCACGTGTCGCGGTTAACAACCTGCAGAGGAGCACCGTGGCAAACGCTCTCCGGAAACCTAAAAGTACAGAATCGGCCCGTCGTACCTGGTCCGTGGTTCGCCGCATCTCGTGTCAGAAAAGGGCAGGCAGGGTCTGGCACGGGCGGTGCTTTCTAGAACCGTGCTCATTTGTGGACGGAGGCTTCACTACTTCAAGGAATTTTTGTATTCTAATTGGGAAAAATGTTCGAAAATTCTGCAGCAAACCAATGTTAAGGGTACTGGGGAGTAATTTTGTGAATCTGTTCCTTTATCGTTATACGCAGGAGTCACCTGCTCTTTTTTTTTTTTTTTTTTTCAATTCGCTTGGGACAATGCGCTGGGCGAAATATTCGCGATAAATGCGAGGTAAATAAGAGGCTAGTGCCTTGAAAACCAAATTGGGATCCTATCCGGACCTAGGGACTCAATTGTTTTCCACTGTTTCGGTTTCCTTCTCCTCGCCAGGGATGGCTACTGCTGTAGGACAGTCTGTGCGGCTGCCAATGGACGGCATGTTTATGCAGTCTTCCTGCGTGAATGTTTTTTGTTTTTTAAACTTGAGCTCTGCTTTTGTTCTACTTCCATACCACAGCCTGGTCAACGAGTGACGGTATGTGTTAACTCCATTAGATATACGCTACTGGTCATTAAAATTGCTACACCAAGAAGAAATGCAGATGATAAACGTGTATTCATTGGACAAATATATTATACTAGAATTGACATGTGATTACATTTTGACGTAATCTGGGTGCATAGATCCTGAGAAATCAGAACCCAGAACAATCACCTCCGGCCGTAATAACGGCCTCGATACGCCTGGGCATTGCGTCAAATAGAGCTTTGATGGCGTGCCCATGCAGCTTCGAAACGATAGAAAAGTCCATCAAGAGTAGTGACTGGCGTATTGTGGCGAGCCAGTTGCTCGGCCACCATTGACCAGACGTTTTCAATTGGTGAGGGATCTGGAGAATGTGCTGTCCAGGGCAGCAGTCGAACATTTTCTGTATCCAGAAAGTCCCGTACAGGACCTGCAACATGTGGTCGTGCATTGTCCTGCTGAAATGTAGGGTTTCGCAGGGATCGAATGAAGGGTAGAGCCACGGGACGTAACACATCTGAAATGTAACGTCCACTGTTCAATTTGCCGTCAATGCGAACAAGAGGTGACCGAGACGTATAGCCAATGGCACCCCATACCATCATGCCAGGTGATACGCCAGTATGGCGATGACGAATACCTGCTTCCAATGTGCGTTCATCGCGATGTCGCCAAACACGGATGCGACCATCGTGATGCTCTACACGGAACATGGATTCATCCGAAAAAATGACGTTTTGCCTTTCGTGCACCAAGGTTAGTCGTTGAGTACACCATCGCAGGCGCTCCCGTCTGTGATGCAGCGTCAACGGTAACCGCAACCATGGTCTCCGAGCTGATAGTCCATGCTGCTGCAAACGTCGTCGAACTGTTCGTGCAGATGGTTGTTGTCTTGCAAACGTCCCCATCTGTTGACTCAGGGATCCAGACGTGGCTGCACGATCCGTTACAGCTATGCAGATAAGATGCCTGTCATCTCGACTGCTAGTGATACGAGGTCGTTGGGATCCAGCTCGGCGTTCCGTATTACCCTCCTGAACCCACCGATTCCACATTCTGCTAATAGTCATTGGATCTCAACCAACGTGAGCAGCAATGTCGTGATACGATAAACCGGAATTGCTATAGGCTACAATCCGACCTTCATCAAAGTTTTAATATCTTTAGAGGATACACTCAGATCCTCTGCAATTCCATGGTGCGTGAAGCACAAAATGTCGTTTTTGAGTAAAACATCTTCTCGATTGAACAAAGGAACCCAAATGTCGGTGAACCATGTTTCTAAATTTAATTGATACTTCTTCTCTGGAATGAATTCGAAAATGTTTAGGATAGAAGATTCTGCACTTGCAACAACTGCGTTAGACGCTGCCACTTAAGAGAATATGTTTTTATAGATTTGTAAAAGATTATTAAAATTTTCAACTTCTTTATTATGCATGAAGAGGTACACATTGATAAATTTGGTGTGGTAGCGCCATTTCACCGCTGTCGAAATTGTCGTAAGGCTGTAGGCGACTTTAGATTGTGTCCAAATTTGACGCCTGGGAATTTTCCACGGCTGGATTTTCATACAAAAATGCTAGAATGTCGTTCGTGGTGAGAACATTCTTCTCTTCAAACAGAGACACCCGGCGGCAGCTGAAGCAGGCTTTGATTGCGTCATATGTCACTAAACCATGTTCCCAAGTCAAAACCATACTTCTTCTGTCGAATGAATTCCAAGCTGCAGACAGGAAATTTTTCCAGGCTGGACGTAGTCCAAGACTGCTTTAGCTGTCGCTGGTTCACTTATAAAAATAGCCGACTTTTCATTGCCTCTTAAGGGTAACGCTTTGCTACCCTTAAGGATGACTGGCGGACCCCTTTAAATTTTCGTATACTTCTTTGCAAATCTACTAAAAATTATTTCCATATAACTCTACCGAACAGTACGAAAGTGGAAACTGGCGCTTTCATTCTTCCTATCTGTATGTTATCCTGATGATGATGAAGATATAATTTCTGCATTCATAAATGAATCGGACATCGACTTTCGTCAAGATTTAGCTATACCTGCAGGGAACAAATCTTTGACCCCTGGAATTCCATAACGAATAAAGCGTGAAACTCTTAATTTTGCAGGGTCTGGGAGCGCAGGCTCTGAATGAAGCACAAAATTCTTTTTAATTTTGTACGGTGTACGAACATACACCCTGAAATTCCATAGTGAATAAAGTGCGAAATGTCTTCTGAATTTTCCAGAGTCCAGGAGCGCGGACTCTGAAATTCCATAGAGAATGAAGCATAAAATGTCGTTCGATCAAAACACCCTTTTCAGCGATTAAGTAATTAACCTGCGGAAAAAAAAGTTTTCTAAATGCGGCCCGGACGCAGTCTGCTATTGCTGTTTGTGAAAATAGCAGCTGAAGCCATCTTTCTGGGCTGCGCCAGGCTTCGGCCTGCAGCCAGGTGTGAAGAGCAGAGCGGTTAAGTATTTATCTCATTATGGATGCTTGGACAGTCCAGGTGGGCACGGCCTTAGGGCTGCTTCAGCTGACCCTCTGTTAAGAGAATCATTAATGTTATTCGAACTAACAGCCACGAGACAACTGGCGAGTTAAGTGAGGAAACATTAAATTTCGTGAACAAACCTAGATGTGGTATAGAAGATACATTTGGTAGTTATAGAACTACTATATGTAAATGGAATAAGAAGAATATAGGGTGTTTCTATAAAGGAGCAACTACTAGAAATAAAAGAGAATGCATTCCATGTATTGGAAAAATATGCTGATATTAAATTTCACCTCAGCAATAACAACAGCGATATTTCAATTTCAAATAAAAGATGGCTAGATAAAAATGAAATATATGGTCATCGTTGCCCAAAGGATCTGCACGGAATAGGAAGTTTGTTAGGCCATGAATTTTTTCCAAATAAGACGAATGATCCGTTAGAAATACACATGGACGATGATGAGTAATGGTACTCAGAAATTAACAAACATACACCAAAGTATCTGACAAATTTATCTAAAGTCTTAGTTCACGAAACTGGCCACTCGTATCATTCCGATGTTTATGAATCAATAATGTATCCATACTATAATGGCTCGCACATGTAATTATTTCAAGATGGTATTGATGCTATCCAAAGTTTGTATGGAATAACACAGCCAACGAGACCGGCTCAGCCACCATCAACACAGCCTTCTGTACCAAATGAACGATTTGGGTCAATGTGTGAAATGAAAAAGTTCCATCACTTACTTTTTGTAAACGGGGTTCTATATATTTTTCACAAGAACTGGGTTTCAATAGGTGATAACAAGCCACAATTGGTAAGCAGTTGGTTAACATTCTTACCCCAAAATATGCTAAAAATTGACATTGTATAACAAAGACCAAGTAGCGAAGTTGTATTATTTGTTGGCAGTACGATATATAGGATGAATTTATACACATTACAATTAATTCCAGGGTATCCAAAATCAATATCTAGTACAGGATTACGAACAAACTTTTTATTAAATGGTGTGGTCAACACTTATTCAGGAAGAACATTTTTATTTTTTAATGAACTTTTCTACGCGGAATTAGATGAGTGTAGTTTTACATATAAATCGCCAGGAGTTATAGATAGAGAATTTCCTAGATTGCCGACTAAAATTACCTCTGCATTTAGGTACATTAATGGGTTATTGTATTTTTTCATGGATGATACTTTCTACGAATATAATCAATTAACAATAAAAGATGTCAGAGCTGGCGCAACTCATCTGTTTTTGTTTGGCGTTGAATGCAGGGAACTGGTTCCTAAGGAAATAAATATTCTGAAAGATACAGTGCAGAAATTAGAAAATTTTACTTTCTTCTAATGAATTTTTTCCTACACAGATGGAAGCGCAGACGCACTCTGAATACAGTTCTAAGCCTGGACGCAGTCCTAAGACTGGTGCCGCTGAAGAATGCTCTGACAGTCGCACCAAACTGTGTAAACACTGCAGTACTCAGCAATCGACTGATAATTTTCGTACACACAAATAGATGAAAGATGGTTATTGAGCAATGTGTAGACAGTGTTCAAATAAATTTCATGTGAAAAGTTACAATGAAAACCGAATTCCTTGTGTACGTGGAAAAAAACATTGCTAAATATTACTTTTAAGAGCATTTACGGCGAACTGCGAGTGCAGAAAGTTCGAAAGTATCTGCTGAAGCACCTGCAGCGTGTATTGGTTGTCAAGAAATTAAAGATTTAAGTTGTTTCTACAGAAATCCTTCACATAAAGATAAACATGATAGTAGACGTAAAAAAATGTATATTAGAAAATGTGAAAAATAAAATGTAAAATAAGAATTGAGTCTGCACGTCTATTGTTTCTTATTTCCTTTAAAGGACAGCCAAATGGAGACGCTGTCTGAAGACCACCGGTTAAGAGTTGCTCAACTTTACGATTTTTGGAGAGGTCAAATGGAGAACCTCACAGTCGTTCAACTTCGCGATTACTGTAAGAGGAATAATTTAAGTGGGTATAGTAAATTAAAGAAAGCCGATCTAATTAGCTTTATTATTAGACATCGACGACAGCAAACGCGCCAGCCAGACCGGTAGATCAATCTTTGGAAGCGATTACCTTTTTCTAAAATTGGAAGCGATGATGAGATTTTCGATACTAACGTCTGTACTAATGAAGAAAAATTGTTCGCCTTCTGTACGAATTTATTAGAGAAGCCGAGAGACAGGAACACGGTTAGAGACCATGTCGTCGGTACGGCGTTTGCGAACAGGCTGCAAGCCATAAATTTAGAGAACAACATCAACACAATTGAGCCTGGTCATTTCTTGGCCGCAGTGAAATCGAAAATTGTGCGAATTGTCAAGCATAATCTAAGAATACATCGTGGATTGAAAGTCAATTTTAAACTTTTTTGTGAGTACCAGATGCAAGCAGACGGAAATGTTATGGAATTTCAGTTCCAGGCAGAAAACTATAGGGTTACAAATGAAGGCGAGCTAGCTAAAAAATTTAGGCTCGCTAGACGAAATGTCTTGTCAAAAATGAATAATTTTCAAGCTCGCGGATCGGGATGGTCACTAAACAGAATTATTGGACTTCAGTTAGGAATTAACAGATGTGTTCCATTGGGAGGATCATCCTACATCGAGTTACCAGATAAAATCAAAAATAAAAAAAGCTTGCATCAACGTAAAAAATAATGATCAGGAGTGTTTTCTGTGGGCTATAAAATCTGCGCTGTATCCTGTAGATAAAAATACAGAAAGGGTAACCAAATGTAAAAGTGTTGGACTTGGTGTGGATCAGAAACTTGAGAATGTTCAGTTTCCTGTACTGGTTGATCGTATTCCGGAAATCGAGAGCAGAATCGACGTACCCGTCAAGGTCTATTCGTTTGATGACAACTATCAAGTGTACCCACTGAAAATTACGAAAAGTAAGAGAGAGAAACATGTAAATCTCCTCCATTTCAAGGAAGGAAGTAAGTCACACTATTGTTACATACAGAATCTATCTCGGCTTGTCTCGAATCAAGTCAATAAACGTGAAGAAGCAGAATTTATTCGTCACATGTGCTTGCTTCACTTCAGTAGCAAGCAGAGGTTGGATGAACACACATCAAATTGTTTAGTTAACAAGCCACTAAAGTGGAAATGCCGAAGAAAGGGTCACATGTTAGTTTTGAAAATTATCGAAATACAGAGGAAGTCCCATTAGTAATTTATGCCGATTTTGGAAGTTTACTGTTGAAGATGGATATTTGCCAGCCAAATCTGGAAAGTTCGTCCACGGTGAAATGTCAAAAACACGAACCATGTGGATTCTGCTACTACACCAGATACGTGAATGGACACTATAAAGACCCCGTCGTTTACAGAGGGCCGAGCTGCCATAAAAAGTTTACAGAATGCATGAACCAAGAGGTCGAAGAGATGGAAGAATTTACTCTGAAGCTGAAGAAATGAGTACATTGACTGCTGAAGAACGAAGAAGACACAGTCCCGTCGATTAAATATTTGGGCGTAACATTGGAGAGCGATATGAAGTGGGACAAGCATGTAATGGCAATAGTGGGGAAGGCGTATGGTCGTCTTCGGTTCATTGGTAGAATTTTGGGAAGATGTGGTTCATCTGTAAAGGAGACCGCTTATAAAACACGACCTATTCTTGAGTATTGCTCGAGCGTTTGGGATCCGTATCAGGTCGGATTGAGGGAGGACATTGAAGCAATTCAGAGGCGGGCTGCTAGATTTGTTACTGGTAGGTTTGATCCTCACGCGAGTGTTACGGAAATGCTTCAGGAACTTGGGTGGGAGTCTCTAGAGGAAAGGGGGCTTCTTTTCGTGAATCGCTACTGAGGAAATTTAGAGAACCAGCATTTGAGGCTGACTGTAGTACAATTTTACTGCCGCCCAACTAAGATTTCGCCGAAAGACCACAAAGATAAGAGAGATTAGGGCTCGTACAGAGGCATATAGGCAGTCATTTTTCCCTCGTTCTGTTTGGGAGTGGAACAGGGAGAGAAGACGCTAGTTGTGGTACGAGGTACCCTCCGCCACGCACCGTATGGTGGATTGCGGAGTATGTATGTAGATGTAGATGTAGATGTAGATGTAGAACCTACAGCTTATACACTGTGCGCATGCCACTACACGAGAAAAAATAAAAAGGTCCGTCATCATGATCGTGTGACTGCAAAATACGTCGGTCCATTGTGCAACAGTCGCAATCTTCAGCTGACACATCCGAAGTTTGTACCGATTTATTTGCATAACTTGCCCGGGTACGATTCGCATCTGTTTGTGAAAGAACTTGGGTATAATAAGAAAGAGATAGATTTAATACCCAACAATGAGGACAGATACATCAGTTTTGGGAAGAGAACAGCTAATTTGAAGATGAGATTTATTGACACATTTAAATTTAGGGCTTTGTCACTTCACAAACTTTCATCGAATTTGACTAGACAACAGCTGAAAAACATCAGATAGATCCTTCCCAGAAGAACTGAGCGATCAGAAAAGGTGTATAGCCATACGATTATATGGACTCTTGGAAGAAATTTGAAGAGACAAAATTACCACCAAAAGAAGAGCTTTACAACAAATTGAACGACTGTGAAATATGTGATGAACATTACAAACATGAAAAAACGGTCTGGGAAAAATTTGGCATGAAAAATCTTGGTGAATATCATGATCTGTATGTGAAAACTGATGTGCTGTCACTGGCTGACGTCTTCTAGAATTTCAGGAAAGCTTGTATGACAGCCTATGATTTGGATCCATCTTGGTATTTTACAGCTCCTGGTGTGTCGTGGAATGATATGCTGGAAACGACCCAGCAGCCGCTTGACTTGCTACATGACTATGGCATGATTTTGATGGCCGAAAAGGGCATACGAGGAGGAACATCACAGTGTTGTAAAAGATATGTCGAGGCGAACGACAAGTTTATGAAGGACTTTAATGCTGACAAGAAATCAAATTATCTGACATATTTGGATGCATGGTTGGGCTATGAGTCAATATCTGCCTTATGGGAAATTCGAATGGGATGATCCAGAAAGCTTTGATTCTGCAAAAGTAAGTGAGAGTCAAACACTTCTCAAGAGGGAAACATATTCGAAATAGATCTTGAATATCCGAAGGAGCTGCACGATTTACATAAAGATTTACCACTCGCTCCTGAAAATAAAATTGTTCGTGGAACTAAAGAAAGCAAATTGTTGACTACACTGAATGACAAACAGAAATATGTGGTTCACTATAGAAATCTCAAACAGTGGCTGTCTCTGGGAATGAAATTCACAAAAATGGACAGAGTATGAAAATTTGAGCAGTCTGACTAGTTGAAGCAATACATAAATCTGAATACACAGATGAGGACCAAGGCTACAAACGACTTCGAGAAAGACTTGTGAATAACTCGGTCTTTGCCAAGACGATGGAAAACATAAGAAACAGAGTAGACATAAAATTAGTACCAGGTGGAGAAAAATGTGATAAACTTGTAGCAAAGCTAAATTTGAAAGGAAGGACTATATGTAATGGAAATCTTGCTTCTATCACATTTAATAAGCCTATGTTGCAATGACCATACTCGATCTGTCTAAAGAACTGATGTATGACTTTCACTACTGCACAATGAAGCCGAAGTGTGGGGAAAATATTGAGCTGTGCAACCAAGACATGGACAGCTACATATACAACATACTGACTGAAGACTTCTACGAGGACATGAAATCGATGATTGACTGCCCGCATCTCGTGGTCGTGCGGTAGCGTTCTCGCTTCCCACGCCCGGGTTCCCGGGTTCGATTCCCGGCGGGGTCAGGGATTTTCTCTGCCTCGTGATGGCTGGGTGTTGTGTGCTGTCCTTAGGTTAGTTAGGTTTAAGTAGTTCTAAGTTCTAGGGGACTTATGACCACAGCAGTTGAGTCCCATAGTGCTCAGAGCCATTTGAACCATTTGATGATTGACTACTTTGATACGAGTGATTATCCAGCAGATAAAATATATGGTATTCCACAAGTAAACAAGAAAGTTTTAGTAAAAATGAAGAATGAGTGCAATGGAAAAGTAATGGAAGAGATCTGTGGCCTAAGGGCGAAGATGTACGCTTATGATGATGATAAAATAGAGAAAAAGTCTAAACGAGTCAAGAAATGTGTGGTCAAAACTAGAATCAGCTTGGAAGAGAAGGATCCACATGATTTGAAGTGAAAGACACGAATTCTACACAGTTGAAATAAACAAGAAGGCGCTAAGCCCACATGACAACAGAAGACATGTCCTGGAAAATCGGGCAGATACACTGACGTACGGACACTACGCAGTCTGAGAGTGGACGCATTATTGTCACCTTCTTCATAATCAGTAGAGTCAACATATTCATTACCATCGAATTCATCTTCTGATCCAAAAAATGACCATAATGCAGGTCTGTTGCATATAATTTCTGCTAGCTCTTCAACAGTAAAAGTATTGTCATCTTCATGATGGTCCTCTTCTTCAGGTCTGTTTGCTAGCTCTTCAACAGTGTCGTTGTTGTTGTTGTCTGAGTACATTTATAACATACAAAAATATTCTACATTGAAAAATTTTCTGTGTAAAATGGAGCCTCTCATCAAGAAGGTCAACAATGCAAGCAGCTCGAAAGAGATTAAAAAACTAAGTGAGCTAGAGGTAGGCGTTCTGCATAACGTTACTGGATGTGAACGTTTTAAACACTAGATACAGAGAAGGAACTTGCATAGAGCTTAATAGTGACATTAAAATTATCTTGTCAGGCAGATATGCTAAATTAATTACCAAGTGAGATGTTCAATTTTTTGAAGCTGGACAGATGGAAATGAGATATAAGGGGATGAAGAGGCTTAAAATTAAAGACAATTAATTTCATGATCTGGAATTCAATATGTGAAACATTTTCCTACTTCCGCCATCGCAGCGGACCTTTCGTGGCACTTCGTAAGTCTTTCTTGAATTTTCATTTTGCGCGTGCGTTGGGGTTGCTGGCAGAATTATACACGGAAATTGTCTAAGAGTGCGCTCAACCTACCCATTTACTACTACAAAAATAGCCGATTTTTTAGTAGCGGCATTTCACCGCTATTGAAATTTTCGTATGTCTTACGATATTTGTCTGTAGTGTGTTGACGGACTGCTTCCGTGATGCGCTGACGTACAGAAGGCAGAAGCCTGAAGCTCAGTGGAGGTGTTTTGCACTTTTTTTCTTACATTCACCGAGTCATTTACTGTTGTTCACCATTATTTTCTTACGAGCACCAAGATGAGAAATTGGGTGAGTTAGGCCTCAAAATGATGGTGTAGTAATTTGTTTCTGTAGTTTGTGGCTAAATTTTGGCGAAATAGCGAGCGGAGTGAGTGAGCAATTGAGCCAAAAGTGAGACAGAACCACCCCTTGGCGGGAAGAGCAGAGACTTTTCAAAAACTTAAGTACTGTATGTGATAGTTTATGTGTCACCTTAAATCGTTTGCAGAAGGCGTAGCGTTCTCAAGATTAAGAACAGAGTTTTCATTGCCACTTAATTTATTTGTGTCGTGATCATGTTCGATATGAGACATAGCAACTACGAACGGAGAAACCTAAGGGACCGGACAGAGCTGCATATTTTCTTTTCTATACTACACCACTCGTTAAAAAAAATTGGATTTAAATCACAAAGAAGGTAAATGACAGTGCGCCTCCTGCCTTAACTACGCCGTTTTGGCGACATGCAATCGGTCCCTGGTAGCTGTATGAAAACTATAAAAACGCAGTTATTTCTGTTGCCATTAATAGGAGATGGGTAGCATAGAAATACTTTAAGTACTACGGAGGCACTACAGCATTTGAGAGCACAATAACCAATCTAATTAACTTAGTCAGTATTGCTAACAATAGGCTCCGTACATTTCAATTTTATATCTTGCTGGCTGTTTCTTTAAATGAAGCCCTTTAGCATTTTCGACTTTTCATCTTAGCTGCACACATAAATTCTTACATAGCACTGCACAATTGTAATATTTTATAATAACTAATTAGTGATTGCGGACCACGCCATATACGCGTCCGTCGTCTTTAAAAAATATATCATGACTGTGGTAACAGGAGAGGATTACAATTCTTCAGCTGTCAAAAAATAAGAAACACAAAATATCGCTATCGATACAATTTATAAACAATTCGTAATCTGCGCCGTGGCGCGTAAGATATTCTTTGAAATATTAGGTGGTCGCTTTTCAGCCGCGATATAAGAAAATTTTACACAAATTGTATGGCTTTTATGTGCCTGCATAGTTAGATTATAGAATGTAAGTTTATTTAAGCTGTCGATGATGATGATGATGATGTTTGGTTTGTGGGGCGCTCAACTGCGGGGTTATCAGCGCCCGTACAATTTCCCAACCTTTGCTCAGTCCAATTTCGGCACTTCCCTGGATGATGATGAAATGATGAGGACAACACAAACACCCAGTCATCTCGAGGCAGGTGAAAATCCCTGACCCCGCCGGGAATCGAACCCGGGACCCCGTGCTCGGGAAGCGAGAACGCTACCGCGAGACCACGAGCGGCGGACTTACGTTGTCGAAACAGATACTAATATTACACTGCCTCCCATGACGGGGAGAGGAATACAGGAGGTATTGCTTCCGACCTCATGTCACTCGTAAAATTAGTGGCATTAAATACATGCCCATTGCTGAAATTGAGTAGTCATATAGTGGTACACACTTGACGTTTCCTAATGTTACCATAACAGAGAACATATTAATTGTTAAGATCATTAGTAAAAACTGTCTTTGTGCAGTTCATCGGCATTTGTGTTTTGGTCACAGGGTTTCTTAACGTCTACGTCAACATGGATAGTATTACTATTCACAATAAAGAGCTATATACATTAAGTGGACATGACAGGTATTGACGCAGAGGAAAAAAAATACATACACGTAGAACTACATGTACAATCCTAAAATGCTTACAAACTATGAAATTGACGTGACATTTTCATTATTCTTCCACACGTTTTCCAAATTTTCGATGTCTCTACAAGCTCGATAGGCTCGGGTTTATTTCATCGTAATATCCTTTCTTATTTTACACACATTGTACATTGGTTCGTGGATCACACTGTGCCGTCGAATTGTTTGTCAAGAATCGCTCACCCTTTTCTACCACTTTACTGAATGGAATCTGCCACTCTCCGTCAACTCATGGAATCTGGAACATAAATAGAGAATACTCAGCATTTGTATTACTTAAAATTATCGGTTTAATTACAATGGGTTCAGGATGGGTAAGGATGATTTCTTTCTTTTTTTCATTTCGCACTGACTTCTGCTCTTGTTTATGACAGCGGTTAAGGCAAATATCAACCTCGTTCTGACCGTGACCGAAGTTTATTCTAGTCGTGACCATTTTATTCTTTGCTTAATACAAATCGTCCTCTTTCAGTCTCTAAAATATGATGTTTTCTATGTACATATAGAACAATGCCTTTCAAAGTAGTATGAAGTCTCAGTTATTGCCGGAGCGAGCCACGCAGACCCGGCTCCCCATCCTCATCTACATCTACATGGATACTCTGCAAATCACATTTAAGTGCCTGGCAGAGAGTTCATCCAACCATTTTCACAATTCTCTATTATTCCAGTCTCGTATAGCGCGCGATAAGAATGAACACCTATATCTTTCCGTACGAGCTCTGTAAAGTTTCAAATATCCATTATTTCGTCATACGCCGCCGCGCGGCAATGTTGACAGACTAAACAGCGCTATCGTAGATTGGTTGTGTGTTGTGTTGTCCGCCAATAACGTGCCGCGTTTAAAGCACGTTGTTTGAGGATCGCTGCTGTTGCTTCACCGACGAAGCCTGGACGAAGTCATCTCGTCGTACCACTCGTCAACTGTCCGTGAAGGACTCACAGGTGAGCGAGAAGAAGTTATTTTGCTGGCTTGCGAGGGCTGCATGGCGAACGATACTTATTCACTGGCCGTTGCACACGTTAAAAATAAAACTGATACACACAAGGTGTGGTATAAAGAGTCGTGACACAGACTCGCTTTTTGACGCACGAAGTTTCACTTTCACTTTGATAGGCGTTCGTGAACTAAACGTCGTCGTTCATCTCACTTTCTCTTTGCAAAAATAACACTATCACAGAAGCATAACAAATACCTTGACTAATAATATTTAAATAGTTTGCTTATATATATATATATATATATATATATATATATATATATATATATATATATATATATATATTCTTAATCTAATGATCACGTCCGGTACAGAACTGCTGTTTTTCAGTCTCCTCTTGTAAACTCAGTTACCTGTTTCATTAATTCTTTACCGTCAAATTCTTATTACATTTTTAATTGTCTCAAAGACAAACTAATTGTCTTTCTCTTTGAGAACACTCCTCTTTATATCACTCTTTTGATTTACATGTCCATTTAATTGTGTTTACTGCGTTATTTAAATTTAGGACAGCCTCCAGACATGGAGACTGCCTCCTTTTCCATGCTGAATACTATTCGCTTCAAAATATACGGGCGATGACTAACTAACCGCGCGTTACAAAGACAACAAACACAATTGCATGCCAAACAAGTGGCTCGACTCTAATTCGCTTCAACAAGCAAAATTTAACTGATCTCGTCGCGAAGCTACACGCTTTTCATGTGAGTTGCTTTGCCCGGACAGTACAAGTAAATCTCTACGAGCTGATCCTTGGAATAAATGTCTGAAGGATTATCAGGGGTCGGTATTTTGGATAATATTTTATAAAGGAACACAAAAATCAGCATTTAAATAATATGGACATTATAAAAATTATCATGCCAAACAAGAAACATTTACATGCGAGCGCTTATGCTGCTGCAATTGCTTTTTGCGTGTCATTCACTTAGAAAATATAATTGATTCATTTACACGCCGCTATGCATGTTCTTGTTTGACCAATTGTTTACTTGGTTACTTGACCCTGTAGCCTGCGGACTCCTGTTATTAATAGCTACATTTAGTCTTGCGGCTGGCATTTCCTAAGTATAATATTTCCATGGAACTCATAATATAGCATTGTCTCTACCCCTTCTTTTACTTGCTACACCTTCGAATTTGCGTCAGCATAACTTATCTGCCGTAGACTTTAAAACTTTGTTCCTAATGAAGTTTTCCACATACATTACTTCTTCTAAGCATCGGATCTTACACATGTTCTTTAGCATATTATAATTTACTCTCTTTTTTTTAGGTAATGTGTCACTCTCATTACGATATCCTGTGTTATTCTTTGATTCTAGTCACGAAAAGTTATGAGCCTTTGTTTTATACAGGAGTACAGCTTGTCCTCCGAGAGACTTTAGTTTCTCAACAAGAAATAAATCGTTCATTATGAAACTTGAGAGAAGGGCACTGATCAGTCCTTCCTCTTTGATTTATACATACTGGGGGCTGACTACCACACGAGCATGCATCATATACTTACATACTAACTTGAAACTAGTACTAAGTTCTCTCTTTGCCATGTTCCTTTACCTGTATTCAATTAACAGATCGGTACAAACTTCCCTCATACCGTCAGCACTGTACGATGACCTCCAGACGTATTAACTACTGGCTTGTCGTTTTTCTTGAGTTATGATTCGACGTCGACGACTTACCTTGTTCTCTGATGATGCTTTGAAATTGCCTCGTACTACAAACACCTGTAAATTTCTTTCTTGTGTTACCACTGTGCAATTTTCTTAAGTCACTATGGTGAAACAGACCTTTAATGGGGTCGGCTAGCAAGTAACTTCCTGTGTGCGGCTTGCTGACAATAACGTACGGGCCTTCGTAAACGCGCTGCCACTTACGATGGTTTAAAATGAGTCCTTAGTAAGATTCTCTCACCTTCTCTGTATTCAATAACCTTATTTACCTTGTTGTGAAATGCTTTCTTACGGAGTTTTGCATTATTGTTAGTGAAATCAACGCCTGCCTGATTTTGGTACCAGCTTCTTGTGGAGGTTAAAAAATGCTGTTTCTAGTTTTCCTGATTGTGGTGGTTCTCCCTATCGGATATCGCCCTTAACGTCTCCTCTGTTTAGTGTTGGTGTTGTGACTGTGGCACGGAGGATGGTGGACAAGGTTCTTGTCCCGTGTTCGATCCACTTTACGCATAATAGATTCGTACAGTCTTTTGCCGTTTCGGCTTCGGATTTCCTGCATAATCATTTGAGTGAGCGGAAAAAATTATATTTGTCGGAGGTCGGAATGTATTCTGAGCCATGTAGTGTATTGTGTTGTCATTACCAGCAAAATGTTGTTGTCCTGCACTTGTCCCGTGTCATTTATTTGATTTCCACTCGCGCGTCCTGTTAAAGCCTGGTCTGCCCTGATAATTTCCTTCTGTGGTGGTTTGTTTCCGTACTGATTTTGTGGATAATTGTGTGTCGAGTTTCCGTACTGTGGCCGTTGTGTGCTATCCACTGGGTTGCACCGTTGTTTATTATCATCCTCCGGTCGACACCTGTTGGTCTCTGCAGCCGCCGGACGGTCGGCAGTGAGCGTCGCTCTTCCCTCACTGCCACTGTTGGCCGCGCAACCTCCACTGTTTCGCCTGCTCACTCCACTCGGAGCGCTACCAACATTTGCTACCGCGTCTTCGCGAATCGAATCCAATGAGTCCAATATGGAAACAAATGCCTCGGTATCGTCCTCGGAAACATTAACAACTTTATTCCTTATAGAGATGGGCAATTTAGTTTTCAAAATCTTGATCGCGTCTTTATTTATAATTGGAGAGTCCCAAATTTAATTTTTGCTAAATGTTTTTCGAAATATCTTCTCAGACTGCCGTGTTTCGAATTGAACATATCCGCATTGAACACTTCTTTTCTTAAGCGCTGCTGAACACCATCACTCCAAAATGTGTTCAGAAACATCCTCTCGAATTCATTATAGGTCCTGCACTTGTCTGTCATTTCTGTTCCCCATAAGGCGGTATTTCCTGTTATATACCCGTCACAAACTGTATTCTTTGCTTGTCTGTCCAACCGTTCGGAAATACTCCAGAGAAGTTTCGCAAAAATACCATCGGGTGTATGTCACGTTTTTGCGGGTGGAAGGTTGGAAATGTTTTGTGTTTCAATATACTTTCCTCCTGCATTTGGGTTATGAGTGTTGGTAGGCTGTTCTCTTCAGTGTGGTTACGCACTGCGTCTGTCGGACTGTGGTGCGACGTGTCATCAAGTGGAGTGCTGTAATGAATTTGCCTATTGTCATTTCGGTATGGGGAGTGATTCCATTCGCTACCCACCAGATTGACACTTTGTTCTTTAGTGTCTGCTCCTCTTCAGTGACCTGCTGCTTCCACTGAGGAAGGTCTTGTGCCAAAGTTCGCCTTACCTGTCCTAGCTCAGATAACACGGTGTCTCCCGATTTTCTTGGTTCCGCCAAAAGATCATAAGTAACTTCCCTCACTAATTCCTTCAGTTCTGTTTTTTCTATCAGATGGTCTTTGCTTTTTATCCACTCTGTGCAGTGGTCGGATAACGCTTCGGCGTGAGCCTTTACCGTAATTTCTACCTGCTCCTCTATGTCAAGTGATTGTACTTGTTTCGTCAAATCATCTATCTCCTCTCCCATATTAGTGACAACCAGTTTCACGGCGCTGACCTCCTTTGACGTGGTATCACAATTACCCTTTAATGCTACAGTTTCGCTATGGTATGCTTCTATCGTGGCATTAATTTCACCCTTGGCTGCACCCTAGTGCTGCATCAAATTTACTAAATCTCAGCCTCAACCTGTTTACGGAGCTCAGTTTTTACTGCTTCGATTTGCCCACTTATTTCCGACTTGACCTCGCCCAATTGCGTATTCAGTTCAGTTTTCAAGTCGCTACTTATTTTAGTTTTTACGACTTCAAATTTTTCATTTATCACGTCAAATTGTTTATTTAAATCGGTAAAACCTCGCATTAGTTCTTTTTTGATTTCCTCCTCTCTTTCAGCTCTCTCTGTTGCTTTTCGTTCCCTTTCTAACCGCAGTTGTTCCTTTTCCCTATCATTATTTGTCATCCAACTGTGGATCTGAAGGAGCATTGCATTCGTATCCACAGTTGGGCTGCTACCCGTGCGGATCGTTTGAATTGTTTGGTGTGTGTCAATCATATCACCGGCGTTAGCCTCCGCCTCCACTCGCATGCTAGTCGCACGTGAGCGCAACGAATATTGAGTGCTGTTCATATAGTCACTGCCACCTGCTGTCGGGAATAATTTCTGTTTACCCTCCGCCATCTCGCGGTGTCTGTTTGTCAACAGTATTACGTCAGCTACACGTGTTCTGCAACGCGGTTCGTCTGTCCTTTGCTTGTGACGTCAGGTCACGTGCTGTCTGTCAAGTATCGGAATTGCACTCGCCTAACAAACGCCTGTGAACTGAAGCGGACAAGACAAGATGGAAGACGGGCACACTAAACAACTCAATTAGCACACAGCGCTAGCATTTTACTTGTAACACGACGCCATACTTACACATTGAAATCGAGACTCAACAATGAGATTTAGACTCTACGTTGCAAATCCTACTAAATTTTGACTAAAAAAGAATTTTAAGCCGATTTTTTAAATGTGCAGGTGGAAATAAAAGGAAGAATGGTAATGTAGGTGGAAAGACAACTGTACTCCTGAAGCGTCTCAACTGCATATGAAAATTTTTTCGTAACTTATGTTTGATGTATTGAAACTTGGCAACTGGATGTAAAATTTGTCCGTTTGCCGCCATCGGCTCGTCTTTCCTCTCTGAAATTCTCCTCCACAATTTTTTTAAGTGCGTAGCGCGCGCATTAAAAATAAATCTATTGTTAAATACATCTATCTATATTAGCAACAAACACAAGAGGCCTGATTTTCGTGATTTCAGTAGAGTCCTTGATCGGGTGCCAAGTGTGGTGTTTTTTTTTTTTAATGTATTTATATTTAGATTAAATTATTATTCTCTCGTGAAGATTCAGAAATCTGTTGTGAGTTTTGCACCACTTCTTGGCGGGAAGAGCAAAGACGTTTCAAAAAACTTAAGTACTGTATGTAATAGTTTATATGCCAGCTGAAATCGTTTGCAGAATGCGTAGCGTTCTTAAGATCAAGAACAGAGTTCGCTTTGCCACTTAATTTATTTGTGTCGTGGTCATGTTCGATCACGACCGGATATGAGAGATAGCAACTACGAACAGAGAAACCTAAGGGACCAGACAGAGCTGGAAATTCTTTGCTATACTACACCACACGTTAAAAGAAATTGGATTTAAATCGCAAACAAGGTAAATAGCAATGCACCTTCTGCCTTAACTATAACGTTTGCCGACACGCAGTCGGTCCCTGGTAGCTGTATGGAAACTATAAAAACACCGTTATTTCTGTTGCCATTAATAGGAGATGGATACCACAGAAATACTTTAAGTACTAAGCAGGCACTACAGCATTTGAGAGCACAATAACCAATTTAATTACCTTAGTCAGTATTTCTAACAATAGGCTCCGTACATTTCAATTTTATATCTTGCTGGCTGTTTCTTTAAATAAAGTCCTTTAGCATTTTCGACATTTCATCTTAGCTGCACACACAAATTCTTACATAGCACTGCACAATAGTAATATTTTATAATAACTAATTAGTGATTGCGGACCACGCCATATACGTGTCCGCCGTCTTTAAAAAATATTTCAGGACTGTGGTAAGAGAAGAGAATTTCAATTCTTCAGCTGTCAAAAAATAAGAAACAGAAAACATCGCTATCAATACAGTTTATGAACAACTCGTATTCTGCGCCGTGGCGCGTAAGATATTCTTTGAAGTATCAGGTGGTCCCTGCTCAGCGGCGATCTAAGAAAGTTTTACACAAAATATATGACTTTTAAGAGCCGGCATCGTTAGATTATCGAATGCAAGTTATTTAAGCTATCGAAACAGATACTACTAATAAAAACTCACCCTGACTAATTACGCACACACTTAGATATAAAGGGAACAGAATGAACAGACTTTACAGTATATACTTCGTTAGGTTGGCAACGTGTTGATAAACAAAAAATGGTTCAAATGGGTCTGAGCACTTTGGGACTCAACATCTGAGGTCATCAGTCCCCTAGAACTTAGAACTACTTAAACCTAACTAACCTAAGGACATCACTCACATCCATGACCGAGGCAGGATTCGAACCTGCGACCGTAGCGGTCGAGCGCTTCATGACAAGCGGCTAGAACCGGTCGGTCACTGTGACTGACAGATAATGTTGTGTCCCTGTGTTTTATGACTGATACCGCCAGAGCTTCAAAGAGTGTCTTTCAGTTAATATCGTCGAAACCTTTCTCTGGATATGGAAATGCTATAAACACAGGTTTTCCTTTCTCTGTCTACTTAGATGAGTGGTAGGAACTGTATTGTCTCTCGTGTTCAGACATTTCACAGGAATCTAACGTTGTGGTCGTGTCAGTTTGTATAGCCCCTCCCCCTCTCCTGTCTACATATCCCCTCCACCTTCTAGTCCTCTCTTATTTGCTTAGTTGACAGTTCCTTCTCGTTTGAGCAAGATTTTCTTTTTTGTTTCTTATTTAACGTCGACATTTCAGTTTTTCCAAGTGCAAAATCGTTGTTGCCATTTTGGACTCTCTGTCAACGGCATTTTTAGACATCTCTCTTCCACGTGGCGTAATTAATTTGCTGCGTTTTTATATTTTCTCCTGTCAATTAAATTAAACATATCATGTTGTTTCCAAGGATTTCTACTGGACTTTTTTCCGATTTAGATCCTCTTCTGCATTCGTCACTTCTCCTCTCAAAGATATCCGTTCGTACTGTAATGGATTCCTTCCTCTGTTTCAGTCAGTCATTGCTTTATGGTACCTTTAAGTACCTTTAAGATTATCGACAAACTCTGCGTCTTAACTTATTCAGGTTGGACGTCCTTTATCTGCTACCGTTTACTGCCACTTTGGTTATCATTACAGGTTAAAATCTGGTTTCAAAAACTCTGCTCCAAATATGTATTATTCTTTCATGATTCTTGAGCGAAGCGTTGGCGATGATTACGTTATCGTCTGTGCAAAATTCTAACAGGTGGTTTCGCCTTTCATCCCTTCCCCCAAGCCTACAGTTTCTTACTATTTTCTCTTCCTATACCAGCTACCGTATTCCAGTCTCTCGTCACATTTAAAATCTTTGTCTCGCTTAACTATTTGAGTGATCTGTTTTATCGTCCATTCTTTCGATCTGTTCATCACCTGTGGTGTAGGTACCCATGGAAACTTGTATCTCTGTAGTGTTGGCTTTAACGTCGTCTCTCTCCTGGTAATGATAATGACAATGGCAGTTTAGTGATGGCGCTGAGTGATGTGATACTATTTCACTGGTAGTTTCAATAGCTGACACTCGCAGAGTGGTTAAAATACGTGATCGCAACATAGGCAATATTGAGGATCAACTGAGATACACACGTACTGTACTACCATTATAGTAAACTGCGGTTATGTATTGCAATTTCCAATACTGAAAGCTGTGATTAAAGTAACAATAAGTTTGCGTTCTGGGGTGACCGCTTTTCTAAATGAGACAGCGGACAATCAGGGACGGTAGTCATGGTGTCTGTTTATGGTGGAATAAGAGAACACGAATAATCAAATGTGTGGAAGGGAACACCGTAGTGAAAATAAAAAATTGCCATGTCTTGATCGAAGTTCGTCTCTCCCTCGTGTAGGTCGGCGGCACAGTTAATGAGGGGCGCCGGGCGCTTCGGTGGGCCCCGCCCCGTGGCTCAGCGCCGGCCGCTTGCAGGTGGGAAGCAGAGGCCGCCAGCTGCCGCCGCAGTGCCGCTCGTTCTGGCCGGCGAGGCTGGGCAGCCAGGGCGCCCCCCCTGTGGGTCCGGGGATTAGAATAGGCCCGAGGTATTCCTGCCTGTCGTAAGAGGCGACTAAAAGGAGTCCATCCCCCTCACGGGGGTAGTTAGCGCCTGCGTCCGGAGACGGACGGTTCCACGACCTATAATTGTGGTCTTTTTGGTTTTTCACTGCTCGTTTCTTCCTTCCTTTTGTTGGTTCCTTTCTTTGCTCTTCACCACCTCACTGTCTTCCTTACTCTTTCCCTTGACTTCTCCTTGCCTTCTCATTGCCTTCTTCTCCTTGCTTTCTCATTGCCTTCTTCTCCTTGCCTTCTCATTGCCTTCTTCTCCTTGCCTTCTCATTGCCTTCTTCTCCTTGCCTTCTCATTGCCTTCTTCTCCTTGCCTTCTCATTGCCTTCTTCTCCTTGCCTTCTCATTGCCTTCTTCTCCTTGCCTTCTCATTGCCTTCTTCTCCTTGCCTTCCCTGGTCTCCGCCTCGGCGTTTGAGACAGTCTGTCCTCTTTCTCCCTCTCTCTCTTCTTTTTCCTCTTCTTCCTTCCTCCCTGTGCGTGCCTGAAGGCCGACCCATGCGTTCGCACGCGTAGCCGGTGACGGGGTAACGCGTAATTCCCCGCCCTGGGTAGACATGTAAGGCACGCGCGTACCCCCTGGTAAAGGCCAGGCCCGGGGAGGGGTGATTGCCTGAGCTGATACCTTCTGACCATGCCGATTGGTCCCTCCGTCTGTTTCTCGGGAGGTGTGACCTGAGGTGTAAACATTCACCTAAGGCGGGAGTGCCCTCTGAGAGGGTCCCCACAAGGAAGGAGCGCGCCATCGGAGACGCTGGCAATCATGGGGGATTCCTCCGCAATGGATTCTACTCCATCTCTCTCGACTTCTGCCCAAAAACGGAAACGTGACCAGCCACCAGTGACAAAAGTACTACCGCCTGCCCCACAGTTCCTCGTCGTTTCTCGATCTGAGGACGGAAAGGATTTTTCCTCTGTCAACCCTTTCGTTATCCAGAAGGGTGTAGATGCCATAGCCGGATCTGTCAAGTCTTGTACCAGGTTGCGTAACGGTACCTTATTACTAGAAACTGAGAGTGCCTTTCAGGCACAAAAACTGCTTCGGGCCACCCTCCTGTACACGTTCCCTGTCCGGGTGGAGGCCCACCGAACTTTGAATTCGTCTCGTGGTGTAGTCTATACTAGCTCCCTCGACGGATTGACTGACGAGGAGCTTCAATCTTTCCTCGCTGAGCAGGGCGTGACGGCTGTCCATAGGGTCATGAAAAAGGTCAACAATGACCTTGTACCGACCCGGACACTTTTATTGACCTTCGATAGTGTTAAGCTGCCATCGCGCATCAAGGCGGGCTACGAGGTTATTTCTGTTCGCCCCTATGTCCCGACACCTACGCGCTGCTACCAGTGTCAGCGTTTCAATCACACTCGACAGTCTTGTTCCAATGCGGCTAAATGTGTCACTTGTGGCAGGGATGCCCATGAGGGTGACTGTCCACCTTCGTCTCCTCGTTGTGTGAACTGTCAGGGTGACCATGCCGCATCCTCCCGTGACTGTCCTGTCTATAAGGAAGAACGCTGTATCCAAGAAATTCGGGTCAAAGAGAAAGTGTCCACCTCGGCTGCTCGCAAGCTATTGGCTAGTAGGAAGCCCGCGCTGCTCCCAGCGGGGAAATACAGTACTCTCCTCGCCTCTCCTCGGACTACCAGGGAGGTAGCAACCCAGACATGCGATCTGACCTTCAGCACCACGGTCGTCCGTTCGGCCAGTGCTAAGATCGCGCGGTCGACGTCTCCTCTTCCTCCCATCACCCCACAGACACCAGCCCCTTCATCAGCTTCTGATAAGACGAAGACCCCGAAGTCAGATGCACGGGCCTTCAAGAAGGAACCATCCCGTGCAGACTTCCTCCGTACCTCGACCTCCCAGCCTTCGACCGGTACTTCCACCAAACGTCCTTCCAAGAAGGCTCATAGGAAGCACAGTTCTCCTTCTCCGCCACGGCGCATTTCTTCTCCTGCGCCACCCAGCGGTTGCCGCCCCAGGCCGTCATCCGTTTCGCCTGGCCGCACCGCTGGTAGCCGTACATCTCACCGTTCACCGGCGGAGGAAGCTCCCCCTCCCAGCCATCCTCCCGAGATGGCCGATGAACCTATAGACCCAATGGACGATGACTGTCCGCCTACTGATAGCGGCGGCAGTGCTCGCTCGAAGCCAGGCCCTCAGCGGCCTTCGAGGTGACCCCTTCTTTCATCTTTCTTTTCTTACGATGGCACTTATTCACTGGAATGTTCGCAGCATTCGCTCCAACCGAGAGGACTTGAAGTTGCTGCTCCACTTGCACCGTCCGCTCGTCGTAGCCCTCCAGGAAACGAAGCTCCGCCCATGCGATCAAATTGCCTTGGCACACTACACCTCTGTGCGTTTTGACCTACCCCCTGTGGTAGGTATCCCAGCTCATGGAGGGGTTATGTTGCTGGTCCGGGATGATATTTACTACGATCCCATCACGTTGCACACCGGCCTGCAGGCAGTTGCCATCCGCATTACTCTCCCCACTTTTACGTTTTCCTTTTGTACCGTTTACACTCCATCGTCATCTGCCGTTACCAGGGCAGACATGATGCAACTTATTGCTCAGCTCCCTGCACCATTTTTGTTAACTGGAGACTTCAATGCCCACCATCCCCTTTGGGGCTCTCCAGCATCCTGCCCGAGAGGCTCCTTGTTAGCAGACCTTTTCAACCAGCTCAATCTTGTCTGCCTCAATACTGGCGCCCCTACTTTTCTTTCGGACACATCTCACACCTATTCCCATTTAGACCTCTCTATCTGTACTCCCCAACTTGCACGCCGGTCTGAGTGGTATGCACTTTCTGATACATATTCGAGCGACCACTTCCCGTGTGTTATCCATCTCCTGCAGCATACCCCCTCTCCGTGCTCCTCTAGTTGGCCCATCTCCAAGGCAGACTGGGGGCTCTTCTCTTCCAGGGCGACCTTTCAGGATCAAACCTTCACAAGCTGCGATCGTCAGGTCGCACACCTCACGGAAGTCATTCTCGCTGCTGCTGAATATTCCATCCCTCACCCTACTTCTTCTCCACGTCGCGTACCGGTCCCCTGGTGGACCGCAGCATGTAGAGACGCTTTACGTGCTCGTCGACGTGCTTTACGCACATTTAAACGCCACCCTACAGTGGCGAATTGTATCAATTATAAACGATTACGTGCTCAGTGTCGTCGTATTATCAAAGCAAGCAAGAAAGCCAGCTGGGCTGCTTTCACAAGCACCTTCAACAGTTTTACTCCTTCTTCTGTTGTCTGGGGTAGCCTGCGCCGGCTATCTGGCACTAAGGTCCACTCACCAGTTTCTGGCTTGAAGGTCGCGAATGACGTCCTTGTGGCCCCTGAGGCTGTCTCCAATGCCTTCGGCCGCTTTTTCGCAGAGGTTTCGAGCTCCGCTCATTACCACCCTGCCTTCCTCCCCCGCAAACAGGCAGAGGAGGCTAGGTCACCTAACTTCCGCTCCTCGAATTGTAGTTTTTGTTGTGGTCTTCAGTCCTGAGACTGGTTTGATGCAGCTCTCCATGCTACTCTATCCTGTGCAAGCTTCTTCATCTCCCAGTACCTACTGCAACCTACATCCTTCAGAATCTGCTTAGTGTATTCATCTTTTGGTCTCCCCCTACGATTTTTACCCTCCACGCTGCCCTCCAATACTAAATTGGTGATCCCTTGATGCCTCAGAACATGTCCTACCAACCGATCCCTTCTTCTGGTCAAGTTGTGCCGCAAACTTCTCTTCTCCCCAATCCTATTCAATACTTCCTCATTAGTTATGTGATCTACCCATCTAATCTTCAGCATTCTTCTGTAGCACCACAGTTCAAAAGCTTCAATTCTCTTCTTGTCCAAACTATTTACCGTCCATGTTTCACTTCCATACATGGCTACACTCCATACAAATACTTTCAGAAATGACTTCCTGACACTTAAATCTATAGTCGATGTTAACAAATTTCTCTTCTTCAGAAACGCTTTCCTTGCCATTGCCAGTCTACATTTTATATCCTCTCTACTTCGACCATCATCAGTTATTTTGCTCCCCAAATAGCAAAACTCCTTTACTACTTTAAGTGTCTCATTTCCTAATCTAATTCCCTCAGCATCACCCGACTTAATTCGACTACACTCCATTATCCTCGTTTTGCTTTTGTTGATGTTCATCTTATATCCTCCCTTCAAGATACCATCCATTCCGTTCAACTGCTCTTCCAAGTCCTTTGCTGTCTCTGACAGAATTACAATGTCATCGGCGAACCTCAAAGTTTTTATTTCTTCTCCATGGATTTTAATACCTACTCCAAATTTTTCTTTTGTCTCCTTTACTGCTTGCTCAATATACAGATTGACTAACATCGGGGAGAGGCTACAACCCTGTCTTACTCCCTTCCCAACCGCTGCTTCCCTTTCATGTCCGTCGACTCTTATAACTGCCATCTGGTTTCTGTACAAATTGTAAATAGCCTTTCGCTCCCTGTATTTTACCCCTGCCACCTTTAGAATTTGAAAGAGAGTATTCCAGTCAACATTGTCAAAAGCTTTCCCTAAGTCTACAAATGCTAGAAATGTAGGTTTGCCTTTCCTTAATCTTTCTTCTAAGATAAGTCGTAAGGTCAGTATTGCCTCACATGTTCCTTTATTTCTACGGAATCCAAACTGATCTTCCCCGAGGTTGGCTTCTACTAGTTTTTCCATTCGTCTGTAAAGAATTCATGTTAGTATTTTCCAGCTGTGGCTTATTAAACTGATTGTTCGGTAATTTTCACATCTGTCAGCACCTGCTTTCTTTGGGATTGGAATTATTATATTCTTCTTGAAGGCTGACGGTATTTCGCCTGTTTCATACATCTTGCTCACCAGATGGTACTGTTTTGTCAGGACTGGCTCTCCCAAGGCCGTCAGTAGTTCCAATGGAATGTTGTCTACTCCGGAGGCCTTGTTTCGACTCAGGTCTTTCAGTGCTCTGTCAAACTCTTTACGCAGTATCGTATCTCCCATTTCATCTTCATCTACATCCTCTTCCATTTCCATAATACTGTCCTCAAGTACATCGCCCTTGTATAGACCCTCTATATACTCCTTCCACCTTTCTGCTTTCCTTTCTTTGCTTAGGACTGGGTTTCCATCTGAGCTCTTGATGTTCATACAAGAGGTTCTCTTATCTCCAAAGGTCTCTTTAGTTTTCCTGTACGCAGTATCTATCTTACCCCTAGTGAGAGAAGCCTCTACTTCCTTATATTTGTGCTCTAGCCATCCCTGCTTAGCCATGTTGCACTTCCTGTCGATCTCATTTTTGAGACGTTTGTATTCCTTTTTGCCTGCTTCATTTACTGCATTTTTATATTTTCTCCTTTCATCAATTAAATTCAATATTTCTTCTGTTACCCAAGGATTTTTACTAGCCCTCGTCTTTTTACCTACTTGATCCTCTGCTGCCTTCACTACTTCACCCCTCAAAGCTACCCATTCTTCTTCTACTGTATTTCTTTCCCCCATTCCTGTCAATTGTTCCCTTATGCTCTCGCTGGAACTCTGTACAACCTCTGGTTCTTTCAGTTTATCCAGGTCCCATCTCCTTAACTTCCCACCTTTTTGCAGTTTCTTCAGTTTTAATCTACAGGTCATAACCAATAGATTGTGGTCAGAGTCCACATGTGCCCCTGGAAATGTCTTACAATTTAAAACCTGGTTCCTAAATCTCTGTCTTACCATTATATAATCTATCTGATACCTTTTAGTATCTCCAGGGTTCTTCCATGTATACAACCTTCGATCATGATTCTTAAACCAAGTGTTAGCTATGATTAAGTTGTGCTGTGTGCAAAATTCTACCAGGCGGCTTCCTCTTTCATTTCTTAGCCCCAATCCATATTCACCTACTACGTTTCCTTCTCTCCCTTTTCCTACACTCGAATTCCAGTCACCCATGACTATTAAATTTTCGTCTCCCTTCACTATCTGAATAATTTCTTTTATTTCATCATACATTTCTTCAATTTCTTCGTCATCTGCGGAGCTAGTTGGCATATAAACTTGTATTACTGTAGTAGGTGTGGGCTTCGTATCTATCTTGGCCACAATAATGTGTTCACTATGCTGTTTGTAGTAGCTTACCCGCATTCCTATTTTCCTATTCATTATTAAACCTACTCCTGCATTACCCCTATTTAACTTTGTGTTTATAACCCTGTAGTCACCTGACCAGAAGTTTTGTTCCTCCTGCCACCGAACTTCACTAATTCCCACTATATCTAACTTTAACCTATCCATTTCCCTTTTTAAATTTTCTAACCTACCTGCCCGATTAAGGGATCTGACATTCCACGCTCCGATCCGTAGAACGCCAGTTTTCTTTCTTCTGATAACGACATCCTCCTGAGTAGTCCCTGCCCGGAGATCCAAATGGGGGACTATTTTACCTCCGGAATATTTTACCCAAGAGGACGCCATCATCATTTAATCATACAGTAAAGCTGCATGCCCTCGGGAAAAATTACGGCCGTAGTTTCCCCTTGCTTTCAGCCGTTCGCAGTACCAGCACAGCAAGGCCGTTTTGGTTATCGTTACAAGGCCAGATCGTTCAATCATCCAGACTGTTGCCCTTGCAACTACTGAAAAGGCTGCTGCCCCTCTTCAGGAACCACATGTTTGTCTGGCCTCTCAACAGATACCCCTCCGTTGTGGTTGTACCTACGGTACGGCTATCTGTATCGCTGAGGCACGCAAGCCTCCCCACCAACGGCAAGGTCCATGGTTCATTCAGGAACTCGAAAACGCACTTGGCCGATCACGGTCCTTTGCTCCAGGGCCTGATTCTATTCATATTCAGATGCTGAAGAACATTTCTCCTGCGGGTAAAGGTTTTCTTCTTCGTACATACAATCGCATCTGGATTGAGGGACATGTTCCCGCATGCTGGCGCGAGTCTATTGTTGTCCCGATTCCTAAGCCGGGGAAGGACAAGCACTTGCCTTCCAGTTATCGACCTATCTCGCTTACCAGCTGTGTCTGTAAAGTGATGGAGCGAATGGTTAACTCTCGATTGGTTTGGCTGCTCGAGTCTCGACGCCTACTTACCAATGTACAATGTGGATTTCGTAGGCGCCGCTCTGCTGTTGACCATCTGGTTACCTTGTCGACCTTCATTCTGAATAACTTCTTGCGGAAGCGCCCGACCGCGGCTGTGTTCTTTGATTTGGAGAAGGCTTACGACACCTGTTGGAGGGCGGGCATTCTCCGCACCATGCATACATGGGGCCTTCGCGGTCGCCTCCCTCTTTTTATTCGTTCCTTTTTAATGGATCGACAGTTCAGGGTACGTGTGGGTTCTGTCCTGTCAGACACCTTTCGCCAGGAGAATGGGGTGCCACAGGGCTCAGTTTTGAGCGTCGCTCTCTTCGCCATCGCGATCAATCCAATAATGGATTGCCTCCCAGCTGATGTATCAGGCTCCCCTTTCGTGGACGATTTTACCATCTATTGCAGCGCGCAGTGTACACGTGTCCTGGAGCGCTGTCTTCAGCGTTCTCTTGACCGTCTTTACTCCTGGAGTGTCGCCAATGGCTTCCGTTTTTCTGCCGAGAAGACGGTCTGTATTAACTTCTGGCGCTACAAAGAGTTTCTCCCACCGTCCTTACGACTCGGTCCCGTTGCTCTCCCAATCGTGGAGACAACCAAATTTTTAGGCCTTACATTTGACAGGAAACTTAGCTGGTCTCCACATGTGTCATATTTGGCCGCCCGTTGTACCCGTTCTTTAAATGTCCTCCGTGTTCTCAGTGGTATGTCGTGGGGAGCGGATCGAACCGTCCTACTTCGTCTATATCGGTCGATCGTCCGCTCCAAGCTGGATTATGGGAGCTTCGTACACTCCTCTGCATGGCCATCCATCTTACGCCGCCTCAACTCCATACAACATCGGGGTTTACGACTTGCGATCGGAGCATTTTATACCAGTCCCGTAGAGAGTCTTCATGCTGACGCTGGCGAATTGCCACTCACCTACCGGCGCGATATGCTGCTTTGTCGTCTTATCGTTCCTTTTTTGATGACTCTCTCGACCGTCAATACGGGTTGTATGTCTCTGCCCTGCTACCCCCTGGAGTTCGCTTTCGTCGCCTCCTTCAACACCTTAATTTTTCACTCCCTGCAACCTTTCGAGTGGGCGAGAGCCACACGCCACCTTGGCTCCAGGCTCAGGTCCGCGTTCACCTGGACCTCAGCTCGCTCCCAAAAGAGGTTACCCCCGGTTCGGTCTACCACTCCCGTTTTTTGGAACTTCGTTCGAAGTTCATCAACATGACTTTCATTTATACAGATGGCTCTAAGACCAATGACGGGGTCGGGTGTTCCTTTATTGTCGGGGCACAAAGTTTCAAATACCGGCTCCATGGCCATTGTTCGGTCTTCACAGCTGAGCTCTTTGCCCTCTACCAGGCTGTTCTATACATCTGCCGCCACCGACATTCTGCTTATGTCATCTGCTCCGACTCCCTGAGCGCCATCCAGAGCCTCAGTGATCCGTACCCGGTTCACCCTTTCGTACACCGGATCCAACGCTCTCTTCAACAGCTGGTGGACGTCGGTTCTCCGGTTAGCTTTATGTGGGTTCCTGGCCATGTCGGTATCCCTGGGAACGAAGCTGCAGATGCCGCGGCCAAGGCTGCGGTCCTCCAGCCTCGGACAGCTTCTTGTTGTGTCCCTTCGTCCGATTTTAGCAGGGTCATTTGTCGGCGCATTTTCTAGCTGTGGCATGCCGATTGGGCTGCACTTACCGACAACAAGCTTCGGGCCTTAAAACCTCTTCCCGTGGCTTGGACGACCTCCTCACGCCCTTCTCGGCGGGAGGAGGTCGTTTTAGCCCGGTTAAGAATTGGACACTGCCGGTTCAGCCATCGCCATCTGCTGACGGCTGCGCCGGCGCCGTTCTGCCCATGTGGGCACTTGCTGACGGTTCGACACATTTTAATGTCCTGTCCAGATTTTAACACACTGCGCCTAGATCTTAACCTGCCAAGTACTTTCGATGCCATTTTAGCGGATGACCCACGAGCAGCTGCTCGTGTTCTTCGTTTTATCAATTTGACACACCTCTCTAAGGACATTTGATGATGCTGTTTTTTAATCCTATGCCTGTCAGTCTGTCTTTTATCGTGTTTTCCCTTTTAGTTGTTGTTGTCAACTTGTGCCTCGCGATGCATTCTTAGAGTAGTCAGGGCGCTAATGACCATTGAAGTTGTGCGCCCTAAAACCACAAAAAAAAAAAAAAAGGCCAGGGCGCCGGCTGCGAGGTCGCCGTGTCGCGAGGGCGCCGTCTCCACAGCGAGGCGAGCCGGCCCTCTGGGCTGGCCGCACTGCAGCGCGGCTGTCCGAGTTACGAGCGTGCCAGCGAGGGGCGTGTGGCAGGCCGCAGTCGTGCCGCTGGAGTGTGTGTGGATGCACTGTGGGAGATTTGGGACACATCTCGGCCGAACGAAGGAAAACTGAGACGTTCGAACAAATACAGTCCACGTAATTATAAAAGTAAAGCTGCCAACGTTTCCTGTAAAAGTGCTACCAGTGGCGTCATTCAGATTACTCAGAAACTGTCGTGTAACGGTGACAAGGGAAATCGTGAAACGTTACGATAAAGCAAGAGATGACGACTCTAAATTATTTTCTGCATGAAGACACGCTTATTGTGGGGTCTAAGATAAGCATTAAGACCAAGTCATTTCTTGCAGTAGCCAGGAAAACTAGCCACCCACTTTCCTGCCTACCATAGATGTTAATGTTGAATTTTGTGCGTGTGCGTTTTGTACTTGCGGTTGTTTTTTAAAGTGACGCCTCATTTTACAAATGTTTCCCGTTTCGTGTGTAACTGCGCACACGCGAGATTTCTTTTTGCGGAATTAGTTTTGAAGTTTATTGCCTTTGTGCTCGTGTTTATTTCTTCCTCCTTACTTAGCTACTATCCCACTGTTTCTTCACTCTACGACGACTTAATACGTTTCCTTGTATTTATTACGATCTCCGCCAGCATTAAAGATTGCCATCAACTAGGGCAAGGTTGGTAACATACTATCTGTTTCAGGGTTAATCTTGTAACGTTTGCTATCGAAGCTAATTGTGTAACTTTTGTGTTTTATTTTTATTTTGTTGTAGGCCCTTGTTCTATAAAAGATATTTCACTTTTCCAACAACGCTGTACAGGTAGAATGTTCGAGAAGGCAGGTGCTTTGCACTTATGGGCAGTCTTTCGCAGGCTCTGTAGCTACATACTTGGAATGCTTCAACGAAACGACCACCTTTCGAGGTGTTCCACTTTTCAGGTCATAGGTGCTTAATGTATCAATCGCTGTACGTAGTTATTTGATACCCTTCTGTTAACCATAACTGCCTTGCAGCTTTATTTTTATATGCTGTGTTTTCTGACTGAAAATATTCAAATCACAGCAAGAGACATAAGAAAAACTGCAAAAAGCTGGATCCACCTGTTGCTAAAGCTGAAAGAACCTTAAGATTATGATGCTTGAACTCAACAAAGAGAAATGCGTTATGGAATGATGTTCTGAGGTAACTCGTCACTTAGAAAGAAAGTACAGATTGCACAAAAGAGAGCAGTAACAATAATATGCCATGTTCACTCGCGGAAATCATGTAGGCATAATAATCTTCAAGGAGGTTGGCATTTTAACTGCGCCGCCAAAATACATATATTTCCTAATGACATTCGTCATAAACAGCCCATCACAGTTTGAGAAGAACAGTGATGTCGATAGGGAGGACACTAGAGGGAAAAAAGATCTTACCCATTATTAAAGCTGTCAGTGGCTCAGAAAGGAGTTCAACATGCAGCAACAAATATCTCTGATTACTTAGCCAATAAACTAAAATGTCTGGCAGGTAGCAAAGTGAGTTTTAAATCGAACCTAGAACTCACTTCTCCTGGACAAATCCTTCTGTTCCATTGATGAATGTCTATTGAAAAGGTGGTAGCCAGAGAAAAAAAGACGCTATTTCCACATCAATTCCATAAAAGAATCATTCAAATGATCTATCGAACATGTAACTAACTACCTGACCTACCAAAGACTGTTGTACTGGCAGTCGTACACTAGCTCCCAGAAGAAAAACGATTTAAAGCAGCAGCTGAGGATGTGATCCACCTGCTAAACAGTACGTTGAAATAAAGCTGTTATTTAGTGAAGAAGTAGCGTCTTATACACACCCAATTTTCTTCTACTCAAGCGATGTAAACGACCGTAGTACACAATAATAAATTCATTTAATTAAAAGAAATTTTTGCCGTTATGTAGACAGGGGTGACACCGCCAGCAGTCGACGAATGGTGTAAACGCCCAGAAGATGACCCCTACGTCGGGTTGAAACCGGTTGGCGGTACTATGACAATAATATATGCGATTAAGACTGATCTTGAATTATTAATTGAAAGAAAGTGTGCATATTCAAAACGAATAATGTACAATATAGTCTCGCAAATTAATCTGAAAACTTAATTCAGCAGTCCCATTTCTGAAGATACTGCACTGCACTTGAGTCTGTTCTCCTGTTAGTACCATAGTTATACAACAGTTTACATTACATTTACATGAAGTATGTAATATTCACTGCATAATTGTGCAGTCATTACTTATCACTTCTCAATATTATATTTGATTACGTACACACCTCAGAAAACCAGTTGTCAATGCCTTTGCTTCTGTGCTTCAAATGTAGCTAATATGGTTCTCTTATCGTTATGGATGATGAGAATATCATTAACGCGATCGGAGTCCACACAGCTTCTTTTCTGAGTCAGTACTATCCGTGAATTACTAAAATTTCTTTCACTCGATGCAGTACTGGCAGGTATACAGAAAACCTCTTTGCCGAGTTTCGACAGGACACACGAATTTGTTTTCCACCATGAAAGAAGGTCTGTGACCTTATCGTTTGGACTATCCATGTTCGTATATTTCTCAACCTCATCTTTCGATTTTGAGGTGGATGTTCGCCAATTTTGAAAATTTTTTGTGGGAGAAGACATGACATCTTTGATTGTGTTCGTATCAACAACGTTATTTAACATTTTACGCATATCTTGATGAATTTTTTCTCTTCTTTCTTCGGGAGAAACTGATAGTTCCTCGAAACAGGGATGCAAGAACGTTGCCACGTAATGAATGTCATGTAGTTCATTTAGAACTTTCTGTTTTACAAACAGTTCTGCCCTTTCCTTTAGCTTACACATTGTCCCATAATCGGCTCCAGTTTCGCAGAGACCTATCAGTTTCAAAATCCACGGCACTACAAATGGTAGTGTTGGCTCATTGTCGCCTTTCAAATCGTCCGTGGCCTCTTTGAAAACCTTCAGAAATTGAATAACACTTTCCACAGTCGCATTATGATACGACGTCATCATCTCGTGTTTGTTTGAATCACGCAAAACGGTCTGTATTTGGTCTTTCTGTGAATGGAATGACTAACATCATGTACAGACTGTTCAAAATGGCTCTGAGCACTATGCGACTTAACTTGTGACGTCATCAGTCGCCTAGAACTGAGAACTAATTAAACCTAACTAACCTAAGGACATCACACACATCCATGCCCGAGGCAGGATTCGAACCTGCGACCGTAGCGGTCGCTCGGTTCCAGACTGTAGCGCCTAGAACCGCACGGCCACTCCGGCCGGCGTACAGACTGTTCCACCTAGTTTCTACATCATGGTGTAAGGTTTTATCTAATCTCGCGACTAAGCCAGATTGTTTTATAAAGCCTGCTACTTTACGTACAGCCAGGATGGAGGAATTTCATCCATTAAGAAACCTTCATTCAATGTGTGCCTCAGTGCTGTATTAATACAGTGCATCACACATGGGAGTCGTTTGTGTGCTTCTAGTGGTTTCTTGATGTTAGCTCCCTTATCTGTAACGAAAGTAACCCGTCTTAGTTCGGAGGACGTTATCTGCAACTCTGCCATTTGTTCATATAGTTCCGTAATATGTTCACCAGTCTTGGCAATATCAGGAAACCTCGTAGTTAAATGCACATTGTTTTTTAGTTTCGAATTGCCTGTCGACTCATCAGTATAGCTGGACGTGACAGTCAGGTAATGAGTCTTACGACAATGTCCACAGATTGCACGTCATTGAACACTGGTTTTTACCAATTGCGTCTTTCACTACTGGAATAAGTTTACTCCTGACTCGATCAGCCAATTCCTTAATATGTTGTGCTACAGTCCTCGGGGAAGGTAGCACGACTTAGGCGGTGATTTGTCCATATTTTGCTCTTGTATTTATCAGTTCTTGAGTTAAGCTTATGAATCCTTCACCGCTTACCGTATTAAATGGTCGGAGGTCTGTTGCACACATTAAAACACATTTGTTCCTAATAAATATTTTATCAGCAATGGCAGCTGCAGCACTTGACAAGTGTCGATTATCCTTACATTTATGTCTGTTCATTGCAATTGTGATTCCTTTGTAAGCAAGCGACGCTCCACAATTTCCATTTCGGCACTGTAAGACGTGTATCTCTTCCAACAACCACCTGAAACAGTCGTAATAAACACCTTCATGTATGTTTCACGAAGGCAATTTTTCTTTTCATTCACGGACACAACAAACGTATCAATTCATTAAAAAATGCTACACAAACGAAGCTATTCGATTAATCAATTCTGTAATTATTTAGTAATAACTGAAGGGCTTACCTTAAATTTTTCCCGACTGTGACTGTCACTCCTTACTGCCACTTTATTTATCAGAATGTACGTCCCATCAGCAGGTTTCTTCAACACAACATCTTTTGTGATGGTAGTCATTGCACTGGTCCCGGTTCCGGAACCACTCGTGCTGAGTTTGGTCCCGTGACAGTCGACTGGCTGCCGGCGCGTTAAGGCCGGTTCCCACTAGGGCTGCCGCGCGTCAAAACCGCGCGTCAGCGGCGTGGTTGCCATGGAAACGGCGTCAGCGGCACGGCGCGGCGGGCTCTGCGTCGCGGTTTGCCCATGTCGAACCGCTTCCGCTGCCGCGTGACGCGCTCCAGGTGCGCGCCGCCAATCACAGAACGCGCTGACCGTGACGTCAGGTACGGCACCCGGCACCCGGGGCCACACAAACTTCCGCCGAAGCGCTGGCGCGGACGCGGCGGCAGCTGTGAAAAACATATCATCCGATTCCAAGGAAACTATTCGGTAGAAAAATTTGATTCTTGGGCATGTTATAGCCTGATATCTTCTCTCGATAAAGGACCGAATTTCTTTTCGTTATTCGTCGTAGTTACTTGCTGTATCGCATTTACGTAAACCTTTACACGAAATTTTAATGAGTGTGCAGAGGTGAAAACGCATTGCGTGGACTTTGCGTACAGTTCATTTTAGGTTATACATTATTGCGTATGAAATTTAGTCAACATATCGAAATTGTTTTTAAAGCTGAGAGCAGATCGATAGCTATCACCGTTCTCGAGATATTGAATGATATGTCGGCGGACGGGCTGTGCCGTGACCGCGTGCGGCTCGCTCGCGACGCGACCGATACTTCGTCCTGCTCGTCTTAAACCATGTGGTCGTATCAACCGCAAATTTCGTAAACGTTTCAAGAAATCGAAACGTGTTTTTTTGCAAACGATAACTTGTGAAAAGTTATGTATTTCGTCGCATGATAAATATCCTAAATCTGTTTATCTACCGAGATATGAAAGTAACTACAGTTTTTCAGAAGGGATAGATGAATTTTTTTAAACGGCATTAATAGCATGTCGAATGAGAAGTTAAACAGAAACTAATTTGCTGGTATGTCATAAGATGTAATTTACTAAATATGTAGAGCTATTGATTATTTCCTTTCTTTTTTCTTTATCCAGTGTACTTTACTGATTCAAGACGCGTTTCACCTTTTACTTTAAGGCATCTTCGGTGGAATCTAGAATGATTCAGTTTTGTTTTGATATGTGATACTTGCAGATTATAAAACAGTTAACATCTTTTTTTATGTGAATGACTGATTACTTACAGTGAATCGAGTTTTTGGCGGACATACACGTTTCCCCTCACCTGGTCACATGCTGGAGGTTCAACTAAAACTTAGATTATGGAACACAAGCACATTTTCATGTTCGCTCTTTTTTCTTCTGTCACTAGCAGTAGACGTTTTACTGAAAACTCTGATTTGACGTCGTAACTACAGTGTGTTCACCTCATGTCCCTTCCTGTCTGGTTTGTTTATGTACATGTTGCCAAACTGCAGAATTATATGCTGAAAACTAATGTTTGTTTATTTTCGTTCTCCTTACACCTGTATGTGTGTGTGGCTAGCCAGTGATAGTTATAGAAAGTTGAAAGTGAATCCAGTAGTTGTCAGACAGTGGTTGAAAGATTTGGTGTTCAGCTGATTTCAGTTTTGGTTTAAATGTTTTGTGGAGGAGTGCATGGAAGAGTAAATTCACTGCTTACATTAATAGATAAAATAGGAGAATAGTATTTCAACAGATGATTATTATCAGAATAGTATCACCCAACCCCTTTGTCCTCACTCTTTGACACCCCATAATACGTCCTGTCAACTAACCCCTATTGTTGTCAAAGTTGTGCCGTAATTTCCTCTTCCTCCTCTATTTAATTCTGTACCTCTTCTTTAGTCACACGATCGTCGTATCTAATGTTCAGCATTCTTATGAATCACCACGTTTTGAAAGCGTCTATTGTCTTCTTGACAGAACTGTTCATCGTCCACGTTTCACTTACATACAAGGCTGCACTCCACACAAATACCTTTGTAAAATAGTATCCAACCATTAGAATTTATATTCGGTGTGAACAAACTTTCTTTTTCAGAACGCTTTTCTTGCTATTGACAGTCTTCAGTCAGGTTTGCGTCTGCACCAGGAAATGCCTTACGATTTAAAATCTGGTTTCGAAAACTGTTCGAAATATATATTATTCTTTCGTGATTCTTAAGCAAGGTGCTGGCGATGATTACATTATGCTCTGTGGGAAGTTCTATCAGGTGGCTTCCACTTTCATCCCTTCCACCTAGCCTTTGTGTTCTTACTGTTTCGTGTACCTGCTACCGTATCACATTTTAAATTTTTGTCTCGCTTAACTATCTGAATAATTTCTTTTGTCGTACATTGTTTCAATGTGTTAGGAGATAGTGAACAATCGTGAACGGTAGTCATGAAATCTGTTCATGGTGAAATGAGAAAACATGAATAATGAAATATGTGAAAGAGTACATTGTACAGAAAATGAAAAATTGGTATGTCTTCACCCAACTTCGTCTTTCCTTCATGTAGGTGTAAGATATAGTTAATCAAACGCACCGCGCGTTTCAGTGGGTCCTGCCCCGTACCTCAGTGGCTGTCCGTCATTGGCTACCGCTGTCTGCCGCTTCCGGGTGGTAACGCCAATTCCGCGAGCCGCCGCGTCAACGCGGAAAACGCTTGCCGCTGCCGTTGTCGCACGCCGCGCTGCTGCGCTCTAGTGGGAACCGGCCTTTTACGGCAGTGCGAGTCTGTCGGCCGGCTCGCGCCCTCGCAGTCTCGGCCCGGCGCCCCTCCTGTTCCACAATCCTCGCCTCAGCAGTGATGGGATGGCGAGGCGCGGCGACTCGAGCGCACCGAGAATATCTCGAGCCTCTAGTTCTCGAGCAATTCTCGAGCAGCTCACGAGAAACGGCTCGGCGGCGTGCGCCGCTGCGCGCCAGTTGGCTGCGACAACATTCGCCGCGCCGCTGTTTTATGAATTTAATGCCGCCGCTAGACAAACACGCTCGCTGTGCTCGTAACTAGTATGTCTCAGGTTTCATTCGAGAAAAGTTGTTATTCAGATCAATATGGACACTCTGAAACGAACGTCATGGTGCTGGCAATACTTTACGGAGGATGGAGGTAACGTTACTTGCAACATTTGTCGTAAAAATCTCCGTAATGTATCAAAAAATACAACGGTTATGATTAGACATCGTAAACTGCACAATGTATCGAGCAATAAAACAGCGACGTCCATGGATACAGAGGTTCATGCTTCCAATAGTGCGAGGCAGACAAAATATCCAGCTACGCATGGTACAAAAGGTGCATTCCGTGCAAAAGTTCGGGTAGTGTCCGAAGCGGTCCGCCACGCTTAAAAAACATTGATTTTTTAATCGTACTAGGATAACATACAACATACCCCAAAATCAAACGCATACTATCCTAGCTTTTGCACGATACGACATGTAATTTTATTGGACTAGTTTCGAGTATAATGCATCCCCTCGCAGGAGCACTGATCTAAATCTTACGTTTCTCTTCATAGAGGGAAGTAAACGGCAACAACAGCTAGATGAAGCAGTAGTCGCCATTATAACAGACGATTTTCAACCGCTTTCAATCGTCGAGGACACTGGTTTTCGACGTTTTGTTTCAATGTTGGATCCACAATACTCGATACCAAATCGAAAAAAGTTGCGCTTCATGATTGAGGACGATTTCCATAAACAGAAAGAGGCTGTAAACTTGGCCGTGGAAGACTCTACTTGTGATTCTTTAACGACCGATGTTTGGACCTCACTCAATAGTGAGGCATATATTGCTGTAACTGCTCATTTCATTTACACTAATTGGTGCCTGAAAGCTTTAGCTCTCGAGACATTCCGTTTCCCGGAAAAGCATACAGCGCTAAATATTAGCGAGGCGTTAGATAACGTGATTTCAAAATGGAACATTGAAAACAAAGTTGTAGGCATCACAACTGACAACGCCAGTAACTTGACGGCAGCCGTACAACTTATTCACAGTGGCAACGTAGATATGCAACATGTGCCTTGTTTAGCACACACCATCAATTTAGTTGTGAAAAGTTCTTTGAACAACAACAGTGAACTCTGCATAATGCGGGAAAAGGCCAGAAAATTTGTTAGCTATTTTAAAACAAGTTGTAATGCTAATGAAAAACTCCATGAGATCCAGGATCTAATGAAAAAACCTGTTCATAAATTGATTCAGGAAACCGAAACCCGATGGAACAGTACGTTTTATATGCTACAACGTGTAGTGGAGCAAAAGGAATCCATTGCAGCCTGTTTATCAACTTTGTATTCAGGTGTAGAGAACTTCACAGCTGACGAGTGGCGAATTTTGAGCGAATGTTTATGTGTACTGGAAGTGGTAACAAGTGAAATCCCAACTGAAAACTATACCTCTCTTTCGAAAGCTATTCCAATAATCAGACAGCTAATCATAACCGTATGCAATGGGAAGTGGGCTACTACGACAGCGCAAGAGCTACAGCAACATCTGCACAACTCACTAATAGCCCGGCTTGGATTAAAAGAAACAAACAAAGTACATGCCGTTGCCACAGTTATCGACCCAAGATTCAAAACGTTACCATTTACGAATCCCATTCATTCAAAACATGCCGTTGCAAGCCTAATTGCAGAGTGCACAAACGTGGTAGAGACCGTACGATCTACTCATTGGGCTGCTAACGACACTAGCCGCGAGTACCATGTCGTACAAAACGCCAGTAGTTCCTTACGGGCTTCTTTCGATGAAGATGTTTCCAACAAAAATCTAATGAAAAGCGGTTGCGATAGCATAGACCTGGAGGTACAACGATATTTGGAAGAACCGTACCTACAACGCACGGATAATCCTTTACACTACTGGAAAAAAAATGAAAACAGTTACCCAGGTCTAGCTGTCGTGGCAAAAAATATCTTGCAATACCTGCAACTTCTGTTCCCAGTGAAAGAATATTTTCGAAAATAGGACTACTTATAAACAAACAAAGAAGCAGACTAAAATGCCAATTGGTTAATAAAATCATATTTCTAAACAAAAATCGACGGCAGTGTAGCAATGGAATGTAAAAATGCCTTCTGCTGAACAACTTTTGTTTCCTTTCTTTCTTCAGTAAGTAAACGCATGTACGCAGCTTCTGTATATAAAAGGCTATAACACTTCTCTTTTACATTTAAGCATGCATGCATACATACAGAATGTACAAGGTAATTTATTTTGTAAGAATAAGGCTTTTGTAAGATGAACATCAACAAAAGCAAAACGAGGATAATGGAATGTAGACAAATTAAGTCGGGTGATGCTGAGGGAATTAGATTAGGAAATGAGACACTTAAAGTAGTAAAGGAGTTTTGCTATTTAGGGAGTAAAATAACCGATGATGGTCGAAGTAGAGAGGATATAAAATGTAGACTGGCAATGGCAAGGAAAGCGTTTCTCAAGAAGAGAAATTTGTTAACATCGAATATAGATTTAGGTGTCAGGAAGTCGTTTCTGAAAGTATTAATATGGAGTGTAGCCATGTATAGAAGTGAGACATGGACGATAAGTAGTTTGGACAAGAAGAGAATAGAAGCTTTCGAAATGTGGTGCTACAGAAGAATGCTGAAGATAAGGTGGGTAGATCACGTAACTAATGAGGAGGTATTGAATAGGATTGGGGAGAAGAGAAGTTTGTGGCACAACTTGACTAGAAGAAGGGATCGGTTGGTAGGACATGTTCTGAGGCATCGAGGGATCACAAATTTAGCATTGGAGGGCAGCGTGGAGGGTAAAAATCGTAGAGGGAGACCAAGAGATCAATACACTAAGCAGATTCAGAAGGATGTAGGTTGCAGTAGGTACTGGGAGATGAAGAAGCTTGCACAGGATAGAGTAGCATGGAGAGCTGCATCAAACCAGTCTCAGGACTGAAGACCACAACAACAACAACAAGGCTTCTGTCTTTTTGCGAATTCTGTGCTTTGTTTTAAACAACAATTCTATGATTTTTGTCTTATGAGACATATACTAATACTTCAGTACACATTAATAACGGTAGTGCAGTTGATATCAATCACAGAATTTCAAAGTTTTCCGAGCACGTACGTACGACGAATACGACCGCTGCGGCTCAGTGCTTCGTGTACTGAAGGTTTGCGCAATTTCTCAGAGAGCGCAGCACTGTCAACTTCTCGAGCGTACCCGAGAAATTCTCGACAAATTGCCTTCGCGTCGCGCGTTTCTCGAGCACGATCACAGCCCATCCCTACGCCTCAGCTCAGTTTCGCAGCGTGACGTCACTCATCCCCACCTCAGGCGCCTGTGCCAGCCATAATGAGCCGCGTACTCAGCCTAGTTACTCACGCCTCTAAAATATTAACCTCAATTATCCTAGAACGCATAGAACAAAAAGTCGAAGCTACACTCTCCGAAGACCAGTTTGGATTCCGGAAAGATAGAGGAACCACAGAAGCAATATTTGCTCTAAAACTAATAATAGAGAAACGACTAGATAAGAACCTGAAGACATACATAGCTTTCGTAGATGTAGAGAAAGCCTTTGATAATGTTAAATGGGATAAGATGTTTGAGGTACTCAAAAAAGTAGGTATAGACCATAAAGATAGAAAAATAATATGGGACCTGTACAAAAACGAGACAGCAGTTATCCGTGGCCGGACAAAACAAGTAGAGGTGCAGATACGGAAAGGTGTCCGACAAGGTTGCTCACTATCCCCTGTTATCTTTAACGTATACATTGAAGAGGCGCTGAAAAAATTAAGGGAAAATTCACAGACAGGTGTAGTAATTCATGGCCAACGAATAGATATGATAAGATATGCCGATGATATAGCTGTGCTGACTGAAAGTGAAGAAGATCTTGTAGTCCTACTGAATAGAATGGATAAAGTTATGGGTGAAGAATATAATATGAGAAATAATAAATTAATAAAGCAAAAACAAAAGTAATGGCATGCGACAAAGAAGATCAAGTGAAAGTCCAAGTTCATGTAGGCAATGAACTGCTTGAACAAGTGATAAATTTACTTATCTGGGCAGTAATATTACCAGGGATGGAAGGAGCAAGGCAGAAGTGAGAAGTAGAATAGCTCAAGCAAAGGCTGCTTTTAACAAGAAGAAAAACATATAAACATCTAAGAGCATCAGCCTTGAAATCAGGAAAAGATTTTCGAAATCATATGTGTGGCGTGTGGCATGCTATGGGTGTGAAACATGGACTCTCGGGACAGAGGAAGACCAGAAGCTAAATTCTTTTGAAATGCGGTGCTATAGACGCATGCTCAAAATAAAATGGATCGACAAGGTCACAAACGAAGTGGTTCTGGAAAGAGCAGGTGAGAAGAGAAGCTTCTGGAGTTTCATTGTTAAAAGAAGAGTGCAATTTACAGGCCATCTATTAAGACATAAAGGACAGCCGAACACAATCATAGAGGGATATGTCGAGGGAAAAAGACCAAGAAGAAGACCACGACTGAGGTATATGGATCAAATCGTGAAAGATGTGGGATGTAACACCTATAAAGAAATGAAGAGAAAAACTGAAAGACGCACAGAATGGAGACAGGCTGCCATTGTAGCTGTTGCAAACCAATCCTTGGATTGACCACTACAGAAGCGGCGTTTTGAAGCGCCCTGCCAGGGAGCCGCGGAGAAGCTTGCCGCTGCCGCTGCCGCTGCCTCGAGTCCAGCTGTGGCGGCGATCGGCCTTTGGCTAGGCGCAAACTGAGACGTGTACAGCCCGTGTGACGTGACACGACACTACAGCGCTACACACACGTGCCGCACGAGTCGCGCGGGTCCAGCGCGTATTGCGACGCGTACACCGTACTTCGCACGCGCCGACTGGCGACGCTCTGCGCTGACAGAACCGAAACGCGCGCAACCTGTTATCTCTCTCAAACGATTTTACTGAAACTATTCACTGAAAATATTTGATTTTTGCCTTACTTGTAGCTTTATATATCAGCTTCGTGGCGAAGTGCCCTTCGTTTCGCTAATAACTATTCTTATTGTGATGTACACATTTTAGTAAGACACTACGCAAAAATCAAAAAGTTTGCAACGAAAATTAGGGGTCGGTATGATTTTGCGTTTGGTGCGTGTTACACCATATGTTGCTGCGTACGAAATTTAGCTAACATGTTAAACTTTTGTTTAGATTTGGGAGGGGGACTCTATCTGCCTCCGATCTCGAGAAAATGGATCCCATGTAGCGCGCTCACTTCCGATCTCACGCCCGCGAGAATGAAATACTCGCAACATCTCTCGTATCTCCTAAACCGCTCGAGGCATCGGAACGAAAGTTTGCCGAATGATAGCACACAAGGAGGAGAGTGTTTTGCCAATTCTTAAACACACGGAACTTTCTTATCTATGGCGATATATCAGTACTTATACTTCCCTTTTTATTTATTTCACTTCACTGACTGTAATTTTTTAGGAGTTATCGACAGCTAGCGAAACAAGAGCTTCCTAGTATGAAAATAAACATGTAATTTCTTCTTTTATGTTACTGCAAACCGACACTATGAGGTTCTTCGTAAGCTTTGGAGCTCTGTGATTGCCAATTACTTGTTTAATGAGGCACTCCGCTTCGGAACTCTGTCGCAATAGCTGATGTGAGATAAGTTTGGCAAATTACACTGTGACAAAGGAAATACAATAAAAACCATTCACCAAGAGAAATGTGGCCGTTACTCACAAACGGTGATACTTCTTCGAATGAGAAAAGACGAAGAACTCACACAAAAATAGGTTGCCAATTCCGTTGGAATTTTGGTAGATTCCACGTTACGCATCGTATTTTTAACACTGAGCGACTGGAATGGAAACTTACCAAAGCATTTTATTCCTTCTCTTTATCTGAGCAGTATTAAAATAACGACCAGCGTGCCTTATGGCGGAATGATAGTCACATGCCTGATACTGGTTACTCACCTAGGGCTTGCCAAACTGACAATGTGTGATCGCGAATAAAATAGTTGTTACTGAGAAAAATAAACAACTGATCCGTCGCCCAACACAATCGTCAGTGTATTTGTCAGCAGCGGAGGATAATGCGCGCGACAGGAATGCACAAGCTAGCCATTTGTGCCTTGTGAGTTGGAGTTCGAAAAACATTGTAATGAAAGTAGATCTGCTTTTGTCAGCAGTACATTTCAAAAAATTAAATATATCTTATCATAACACTCTTTTAGGATATTCCTACTTTCGTAATAATACCGACCATTTGAAAGGTGGCTACACTGAGCCACAGCGCCAAAAATCGCGCCAGAGAGAGTATTGTTCCGCCGCCTCCACTAGCAGTGCGTGTTGAGAGGTAGCGGCAGGCAGTTCTTGCCGAGCAGTTGTGGTGGACACTGCTTGTATTTGAGTTAGAGTGAGATGTGGTAGTGCAGAGTGTTGTTCCATGTTTTATGCAGTTATTTGATGGGAGAGATAGCAGATGTTGTTCCAATGGAGATATTGTAATGATCTGAGTGCTTTTCGTCAATATAAATTAAGGTAACTAACTACTGTTCTTTATTTTCTTATTATTTGTGTGTCCTGAATAATGTGTCATTACAGGTTCAGTCAACAAAGCATCTGGCTTGTGTTCTTGTATTACAGTGTAATTCTGGGTTTCCTGCACAATTATAGTATTTGTAATTTTCTTTTATCACGTCAGTAAATGGTATTTAAAATTTCTTGTCTTGTTGAAGAAGAACCGTGCCAGATGTGTACGTTGAGTCATACTTCCACACACAGAACAGCTACACTTGTGCTTTGTTGGCTTCGTAGATTTTATAGTTGCTGGGGACTTAATTAATTAACTGTGTTAACGAAAATTTTCTTACATTCCTTGTTGTCATTCTAAGCAGTCAGATAGCGTAACAATTAGTTGTCAGGGCCATCCGTTTACGAGACTTGCGTAATCGGACAGACAGCTACAAAAAAATATTTGCATAACATTTTATTAAGCCCCCATGCACGTGGCGACCGCTGCTTCGGATCGTCCCTTTGAATTCTTCTGATTGCAAAAATAGTAGACAGTAGTATTGTTGTAGTAATTTGTAGTTTAGTAATTGTAGTCTATTTTGCATGTGTAGATTTGGTAATTGTCATTCTTCTAATGGTATTTTCTTTTTTTTAGAATTTGATTTGTTGTCTTGTATACGCGTTGACGATTTAGTGCAATTATTTCAATTGTTCGTCAATCGTGTTTGAGGGAAATATTTCGTGTGAATGATATTGTTGATGATAAAGTGTCATTGTGTGTAATTTTCATATAGTGACGAGTTTTGTATATTTTGTAAATGATTACGCGATCAATGAAAAAGGCAAAAATGATGAATAGTGAGAATGACGAAATTGTTGATATGGCGAACTCGCCAACACAGGAGAACACTGTAATGAATAATGAAGTTGAAAACAATTTAATAACTCGGGAAAATAGTCCGGAACCATTTCAAAATTTTTCTCATTCAGAAAATTCACAGAATACGAGATTGACGATAGAAGATTCTGGAATAGTATCGAACACAGATAGCTTTACAGCTATGCAGAAGGAAGTTAGTTTTGTGGGAAATGTTAGGGGCGAAAAGAATTTCGAACCGGCTGATATGGAGCAGTTGATGAGTGCAATATTAAATTTGGGATCACAGTTACGATCTGAATTAAAAACAGATAGGGAAACAATGGAAATACGGTTAGACTCACTGGGATCACAGTTACGGTCTGAATTAAAAACAGATAGGGAAACAATGGAAAAACGGTTAGACTCACTGGGATCACAAATGGGAACAATGGAAACACGGTTAGACTCACGAATAGGGACATGTTTCAAAAATATGAAAGATGAGTTAAAGAAAGAAATCAGAGAAGAAGTACAACCGATTTTGAACTCTCACAATAATAGATTAATTGCAGTAGAGATTAGACAAAGGGAACAGGATAGAGAACAGGAAGAAAGAGATCGCGTGATAGTACAAAAATTTTCAGAGTTAAATTTACAACGTGCACACGATAAGAAAGAAATATTTGAGAGAATCGAGGAATCCGTACCAAATGACAGAATAAATAACTTAACCCAACAGTGTGAACAGTTAACGACTAAATGTGACAATACCGAAACCCGAGTCGCGACACTTACGGAAGACGTAAATAAACAGAAAGAACAATTAGGTGATTTATCGGAAAGAGTTGAGGAGATTTCAGATAGATTGACAAGTCTTAGCTTAAATGGGGACAGAGATTCAGATGACACAGCTCCATTGCCATTTTCAGAAACCGAAGAGTACCAGAGCATAAATAAACATGTTGAAAATCAGGGAAAATTTAATGAACGCGTGAAAAGGGAATTTGAGGCATTAAAAAAGCAAGTCAAACAAATTGAAGGCGAAATCGTAGGAAAAGACGGCAAAGGAAATTTAGAATCACAGATACCAGAGGGGTTTGAAGAAAATAATTTGTTTCATTTACGGGATGCAACAAGAGAGCGCCAGGCGCGCGAACTTGACAATAATCGACCTTGGGACTGAGACAGACGCGGTAGGTCTTTGTCGCCACGAGGCGAAAACTTTGACTATAAACACTTTTTGACTGTTCGGAAATTTAAGATCTTCCGCAATTCTAAGAATGACATACATCCATGTTCATGGTTAGATCAATTTATGTACGCACTTCCACCAAATTGGCCACTAAGTCACAAACTGGAATTTATGTGTGGATATTTAGAAAACGAACCGGCGACGCGGATGCGCGCACTCATTAGAGATTGTAATAATCTGAATGATTTTTATCATGCATTTTTATCGGCATATTGGTCCGAAAACACACAAGACAGAGTCAAACATAGTCTGATTATGCAGCGTAATTTTAAACAGTCTGAGTTCCGCACGCCGGCAGAATACTTTGAAGACATGATTCGAAAGAATCAGTTCCTTTCCAACCCTTACAGCCCGACTGAATTAATTCGCATTTGTTTAACTAAGCTGCCACAATCCATAAGACAGATTGCCTTAGCCGGAAGATGTAAAGACGACATTGAGACTTTTAAGACTTTGTTGCAAGAACTTGAGTATGACAACGACGATGGGACTTCCTGTAATTTTTTCAGTAACAGTAATTACAGTAGATTTTCAGAGAAAAGGGATAGTGATCGGAACGGGCGTTATATGGGTAATGTTGAGAATGACAGACGTAACAGACAGGACAATAGATACCAGCCCTATGACAATAACAGACGTTTTAACAGAAATTACACAGACAATTATAATAACGGTAATTCGTACCGGAATGATCAATCATACGGAAACAGTAATCGGTATCATCAAGACAGAAATTATTCATACAGTAATAGAAATTCTTACCACAGAAATAACCAGGGTAATAGATACAACAATAATTTCAGAAGTGACAGTCGAAATTACACAAGAAGTAGTTATGCAGACAGACAGGAAAACAGAAATTTTAATAACAGACACAACCAAGAATTTGTATCTAACAGACAGGAGGGACCTAATTGGCATCCTCCATGTGACAGAACTTCAGAGAGACAAGTGCAAATCGTGGAAATGGATCCGCGAAATGACGCGAATAATCAAAGACGTGACGCAAACAATCGACAATGACTTGTAGCTTCGGCTTCTGGCAGCAGTATAGACGGTTCAGAAAGTAATGACACTACGGCTTTGCACTACGTACGCCTGGAAGACATGAGAGACATTTTGTTAGACGAAAAGGAAAATAATGTAGACGCATTTTTACATCCTGTTATTGAAGTATGTGTGGGTAAGAATAAGTTCACTGCAGTTTTAGATTCTGGGAGCCCATTGAACGTCATTAGTGAATCAGTTTTTCGTATATGTGAAAGGACTATTGCCTGTCCTGTGTTACCTATTTCTAAAACTACAATTCGGGGAGCGATTTCTGGAAAGGGTGTAGAAGTTAAACAACAGACCAACTTAAATTTCAATTGTCAAGGATACGAATTTTCTGCTAATTTTATTATTGTTCCATTACTCAGTACACAAATTATATTAGGTATGGAGTTTCTTAACGCACATAAGGCAATTTTGAACTTTAAAGAGGGAAGTGTGAATTTGACTGTTGCCGGAATGCCGAAATGTTTGAAATTTTTCGAGTGTTTAACAAGATCTGAGTCAGATACAAAATGTTTAAGGTTTCTTACTTCTGATGTTTTCGTTGAGCATTATGACGACAATGTGTTTATTCATGACAATGACAATAGATACAGAGACGCGATGGATGATATAATTAATAGCGAAGAACTAATTAATGAAAAGGTTAAGAAAGCTGAAGTGCCAGATGAGGTTGCAAGAGAAGAGCTGCACCACATTTTGACTTCACATGCTACAGTATTTAGTCATCACACAGGAACTATACAAGGCTTACAATATTTATTTAAAGTAAAAGAACACACACCATTTCGCGGGAAAACGTACGCTATTCCTTTGGCTTACGGAGACAAGGTTAAGAATGAACTTCAGTACATGTTAGATCAGGGCATTATTGAGCCTGCAGTCAGTCCTTATACCAGCCCATTACACGTTGTTCTTAAAAAGGATGGGTCAATTCGTTTGGTTCTGGATTCCAGACAGATAAATAATATCATCATTCCTGAAACTGACCGCCCACAAAATTTAGATGAACTTCTTCAACATTTCCATGGAATTAAAGTTTTATCCACGATTGATATGCGCGCAAGTTTTTCGCAAATAGAACTCCACCCTGATTGTAGAAAATATACTGCCTTTTTAGCCTTTGGTAACTGTTACCAGTTTCGGAAATTACCGTTTGGACTTACTGTATCTTCAGCAGCATTCATTCGTAGCTTAAATGAAATTTTACCTGTTTATCTTCGTGACAACATTACTTCGTACGTTGACGACATTCTTATTGCTAAACATTCTTGGAGTGAGCACAACAAAATTTTGGATTCATTGTTACGTATCTTTGCAAGAGTTGGCATTACAGTAAACTTGGAAAAATCTGAATTTGGTCGTTCACAGGTGAAATTTCTCGGTCACATTATTTCTACAGAAGGTATTCTTCCTGATCCAGAAAAACTTGACGCTATTCGTAATTATGCTGTTCCTACCACAAAACGTGATGTTCGTAGTTTCCTTGGTGTCTGTAATTTTCTTAGACGCTTTGTTAGATTGGACGATTTGGCCACACCTCGTTTATGTGAACTATCTGGAAAGAAATCTAATTGGTGTTGGAATGAGGAAGCTCAGTCAGAATTTGAACAACTCCGTGATGCTTTAGTTGCTGCTCCACTTCTTTCACACCCGGATTTATCTAAAGATTTTTGTTTGGCGACGGACTCATCATACAAAGGCCTAGGTGCACATTTATTTCAAGAGATAGAAGAAAAAGGCGTTGTAGTACAAAAGACTATTGTATTTGGAAGTCGTGTTCTCTCTAAATCAGAAAAGAATTATTCGATTACGGAACTTGAAGCTTTGGCTGTTGTTTGGGCTTTTACAAAATTTCGCACATTTTTGTTTGGCAGACATACTAAGGTTTACACCGATCATCGAGCTCTGGAATTTCTTATGTCAACAAAATTAACTCACGGCAGATTGTCACGATGGGCGTTGTACCTACAGGAATTTGATTTTAGTATTGTTTACATACAGGGTTCTTCAAATATTGTTGCTGATGCTTTATCACGTGCACCTATGGGTTTGAAACAAAGTGCTGAAGAGGACTGCAAGGAAAACAATTATTGTTTGATGTATATTCAAGGTGTTGCGTTTGAGAACTTTATTTCGTCTTCGCTCCAGGACATTGCTAAGGAGCAAAATAAGGATCCAATCTGGAAGGACATTAAGGAGAAGTGGAAGAGAAAGGAAAGCGTAGCGATTAGACAGCATTATTTAGTTCGCAATGACATTCTTTTCAAACGAAAATCGGTCGACAACTCTGTTTGGTTAGTTTGTATTCCTGATGAGCGGGTTAATAAGCTGATTTGGTATACGCATTTCAGTTATGCGCACTTTGGTCCCAGAAAATGCTTTCATAAATTACGAGAAAATTGCTACTTCAATAATATGGAAAAACGTATTCGATTTGTTCTTGCCAAATGCAAATTATGTCAAAAGGCTAAACCGCCGACAGTTTCTCACAGAGCACCGTTGTTTCCTATCATTCCAGCAAAATTAAAGGACATGGCTGCAGTTGATTTGTTCGGTCCAGTGGTTCGATCTACTAATGGTTTTGCGTACATTTTCTTAGCAGTGGAGTTGACATCAAAATATTTGTGTTTTACACCTTTACGCAAAGCAACAGCTCGTTCTGTATCTAACGCTTTCATCAAACATTTTCTTAAAGAAGTGGGTCATGTTGATAAGGTTATATCAGGTAATGGATCACAGTTTCGTTCTAAAATTTGGGTTCGTACTCTACGGCGTCGTAAAATTAAACCAATTTTCATTTCACTTTTTCACCCTCAATCTAACGCTTCAGAGAGATGGATGAAGGAAATCAATAAATTGTGTCGTCTTTATTGTCATCAGAATCACAGAACTTGGGATCAGTATCTTCATATTTTTCAAAACATTCTGAATGAACTTCCTAACGACTCAACTTCTTTACCACCTATACTGATACTAAAAAACAAAGCACCGACAAATCGCATTTCTGAAATCGTTCCTTTTCCGCCTACACGGAAACTGCGGCATTCTGAAGTTGTCAACCTGGCTCTACAAAATATTGCATCTGCGACTGCTAGAAGAGAGAAATCAGCTAAGCGTCCTGGTCGTTCAAAAATCTTGTCAGTTGGTCAGAAGGTGTTAATTAAGGCTCATCGTTTGTCTCACAAAGGAAAAGGCTTGTGTCGGAAATTTTTTCAGCTTTATAACGGCCCATATAGAATTCGCAAAATTATTCATGATAACACTGTCGAAGTAGAAACTCTTAAATCACGACGCTCTAAAGGAATACATCATATATCAAACGTCAAAATTTTTGTAGAATGACATACTTTTGAGAAACTAACAGCTACATGTAAACATGCGGGGTGAGAAGCTAACAGCTACATGTAAACATGCGGAGAGTACAAGGACACCGCGCTGTGTTTTGGCGGCGGCATATACTCAAAGCAACAGTCAAGTCGGCGCGCCGCACAGGGCAGTCGTTGACCGCAAACAATCACTTCCTACGTCACGCGCCTACAGCTGATCGAGCGCTCAGTGCGAATGCACTGACAGCCGTAAATAAATACACAGTCTAATTCTCCGACTAAAATCAGTATAAAGCTATAGTGACTTGATAAATTCTGTTATTAACATTCAGTATTTTTCAGGATACGGTTCTATAAGGTATTTAAGAACTTCAGGTAAATTCTGTGCGTGTCCGACGTTGAGACGACTTGCTATCGAGAAAATTTCAGGAAAAATGTCATTTCGAAGAAGAAAGTAATAAACTAAAAAAGGTAACTATTAGTTGAGTTTATTTTTCAGGTAAAATATTTCCACTTAGGTACGTACTTTAGACGTAATTTGCTGCTCGCGATTACGTGATTCATACTTTGTGCTAATTACATGTTCTATGAATTTGCTTGTGAAGCGACGTGCTTGCGTACGTTAACTGATTTTGACAATGATTATCCATGAATTGAGTTGTTACTTGTGTATATTATGCATCGCTTAGCTGCACTGCCTTTTTCACTGATGTCATATTTTTTAATTATGTGCCTACTATGCCTATTTATTTAAATTATAATTGTCACCTGATTAATTGTGCTGATGTGGTTAGGTATGTAAGTTATACTTTGTGATTTATCTGCTTGCGCCTTCATATTTACTTATTTGCTTGCGCCTTCATCTTTATTTATTAAGATTACATAAGAACATTTATTTGCTTACGGTTATACGATGCTGATGACCTGTTTATTACGTAAGATATGTTTGCTGCTATGCGTATGGATTGCATATTTATTCATTTCTGTTTGTTGTCACAACTACTCTTTAATTTTGTATATAGAAATGCTATTATACTGTGTAGAAACATAGAGTTTAGGTTACACTATGGTACTAGTTACAGATTGTTCGCTTGGCAGAGCCTCGTTGTAAGATTTGTGCTGCATCCACTTGTTGACATTCTGTTCTCTACTGGTATATTTACTCGCTATTGCTTGTTTTGCTTGCGCTCAGTGCTTTATATTTTAACATAAGAAAATGAACTGCTATAATTCGACGAACGAAATTAGTACAAGAAACTTCATAGAAGTCACATGAGCTGGAGGTTTTATGAAAGCTGTATAAGTATGCCAATAGGAAGGAAGCTAACGACATGACATACCAACACAGTTATTACACTGCATTTTTCGTGAGCAATTGAAATAGGAAGTGACACTGGACACAAGAAATACTCCACATGTTTGCTTCTGTTTGCCATAATTCTTGAAGTGGTGTACACACTGTGAAATATTATGATCATTCACACTCCGTAATCGTACTTACTTACTGAGAGTTATTCGAACTAAGTATGTTAGAGGTCATGTATGCATTCTTTGTTTATAATTCATAATGATTAGAAGATTTTGGTCAGATGGATTACACAGAGGTTGTGTGTTGACAGTGTGTCTTCGGATTGTATGGGATGAGGAGGTTTGCATTAGGATTTTATCTGTACTTTTTCGACGAAACTGACTTGAGGAAAGAGTTGTTATGGAAGTGAAATGATATTGGTAATATTGGAGTTTTTGTGGACAAGAGGTAAGGTAAATGATACTGGCAATAAGGTTTATATGTCGACGTATTGAAGAGGTATTATTGAGGTATTGAGATTATATGAAGTTGATTGGAGCTTTGGTGGATAAGAAGTAAAGTAAGTGAGGTGCATATTTTTTTTTGTTGTTGGTCTATATGGAACAAGGAGGATGAAGATAGCAGACTAGAACACTAAAATGGAAGGAAGATTGTCTACACACACTTTGTTAAATCACTAAGCAGTATGACTTTTTTTTGGAGAGAGGAAGCATTGCATATCTTGGCACACTGACAGTTGTTCAGCAACCATACATTTTGATCTGGCTTGGCAAACATTGGTCTTGACATGATGACTATGACGTTGACTTAACAATTATTGACTGTTATACATTGCTGTCACTACTACTTGATACACATGATGAACATGAAATTTGACAGAAGTGGATTCAGACAGTTAACACTATACAATTACACAGTAGTACTTAATGTGGATGAAAGATGAGTGAGTGTGTTTTGTGTGTTTTCCTTTCCTAATCCTACCCACCTATCTCCTAAATATTATTTTATTTGTTGTAGTGGCTTGCACTGACACCCATAAATATTATAGGTTTACTGATGTTTGTGTATTTGTAATAGTAATATGACAATTATCTGATATCATTTGTGTGTTTATTAGAATTTGTATGTTTAGTGTAAGAGCATTGTAAAAGCATTTGTATGTGCATTCAAACTATTGTTTATGCTTCATGATGAAGTTATGGACTGTTACTTGTACTTTTTCTACATGATTGGTGCCACTAGGACATGTTTAATTTGTGCTGAGGAACAGTGTGATCAGTGATAGTTGTTTGATGTCACCTGTTGGAGTCTGCACCTACTCCACAATGCTGGGTGCCACTGATGAACTGCTTCTACTGAAATGATGTCACCTGTTGGAGTCTGCACCTGTTCCACAATGCTGGGTGCCACTGATGGACTGATTCTACTGAGATGATGTCATCTGTTGCTGTTTGCACCTACTCAACATTGCTGGGTGCCACTGATGGACTGCTTCTACTGAAATGAAGTCACTTCTTGGTGTCTGCACCTGCTCAACATTGCTGGGTGCCACTGATGGACTGATTCTACTGAGATGATGTCACCTGTTGCTGTCTGCACCTACTCAACATTGCTGGGTGCCATTGATGGACTGCTTCTACTGAAATGATGTCACCTGTTGGAGTCTGCACCTGTTCCACAATGCTGGGTGCCACTGATGAACTGCTTCTACTGAAATGATGTCACCTGTTGGAGTCTGAACCTACTCCACAATGCTGGGTGCCACTGATGGACTGCTTCTACTGAAATGATGTCACCTGTTGGAGTCTGAACCTACTCCACTTCTACTGAAATGATGTCACCTGTTGGAGTCTGAACCTACTCCACAATGCTGGGTGCCACTGATGAACTGCTTCTACTGAGATGATGTCACTTGTTGCTGTCAGCACCTATTCAACAGTGCTGGGTGCTACTGCTGGAACTGTGAACTACTTGTTGTGAATATTGTATTAACTGATTTTTTGTGTATTACTGTTTGTGAAAAGTTATAAGACTCTTACCTGCTCAAATTCGTCATTGCTGACGTTATCGATTGAATTGTTTAACCACATGAACTGATTTTTTGTGTATTACTGTTTGTGAAAAGTTATAAGACTCTTACCTGCTCATATTCGTCATTGCTGACGTTATCGATTGAATTGTTAACCACATGATATTTCTGTAAACTATTATGTAAAGTCACATGTATGAAAGAATTTGTATTGCTTAGTGTATTTTATATATTAGGCTATTGAAAGGTCAGTGCAAAGCCAAAATTTTATCTAGTTATATGATATTTACGTATTAATATTATCTTTTATTTTTGTCTGTATTTTTTTTTTGACGAATTTGGTGGTATTTTCACCACCAATGCTGGCAAAAATACCATCAAATTCTAGCCCGTGGAGGAAGGGCATATGAAAGGTGGCTACACTGAGCCACAGCGCCAAAAATCGCGCCAGAGAGAGTATTGTTCCGCCGCCTCCACTAGCAGTGCGTGTTGAGAGGTAGCGGCAGGCAGTTCTTGCCGAGCAGTTGTGGTGGACACTGCTTGTATTTGAGTTAGAGTGAGATGTGGTAGTGCAGAGTGTTGTTCCATGTTTTATGCAGTTATTTGATGGGAGAGATAGCAGATGTTGTTCCAATGGAGATATTGTAATGATCTGAGTGCTTTTCGTCAATATAAATTAAGGTAACTAACTACTGTTCTTTATTTTCTTATTATTTGTGTGTCCTGAATAATGTGTCATTACAGGTTCAGTCAACAAAGCATCTGGCTTGTGTTCTTGTATTACAGTGTAATTCTGGGTTTCCTGCACAATTATAGTATTTGTAATTTTCTTTTATCACGTCAGTAAATGGTATTTAAAATTTCTTGTCTTGTTGAAGAAGAACCGTGCCAGATGTGTACGTTGAGTCATACTTCCACACACAGAACAGCTACACTTGTGCTTTGTTGGCTTCGTAGATTTTATAGTTGCTGGGGACTTAATTAATTAACTGTGTTAACGAAAATTTTCTTACATTCCTTGTTGTCATTCTAAGCAGTCAGATAGCGTAACAATTAGTTGTCAGGGCCATCCGTTTACGAGACTTGCGTAATCGGACAGACAGCTACAAAAAAATATTTGCATTACATTTTATTAAGCCCCCATGCACATTTTCTTCATTTGTGTAGCCTGTTGTATAATTAGTTTATTAATGCTGATAATGTGCATGCAACAATTGGAATGCTTTTTCTCATCATGGCGAACCAATTAAAATATTGTTATTTGTGACTGCTTTGCGACTGTTTCTAGCTTGCAGTGGAAATGTGGTGTTCACATGCATGTAGTACAGTGTGTCCTATTACATTATTACATCCATATCAGAGTAATCACGGTGAGACTTCCATACTTCAGATCTTGGACGCTTTTTACCAGGAGCACAAAGACATCACACCTGTTGATAATATTCCTTTCTAAATTTTTACAGATTGTACAGATACGCCAGCATACTAGGCAGCGAGAAGATAACCTTGTTTTACGTTCCTGCCTTGCTTCTTAATCACATGATTTTATAATATTCCTTGCTTCCTTATTCACTACCCTCTGTCCCTTCTTGTTGTTGTGGTCTTCAGTCCTGAGACTGGTTTGATGCAGCTCTCCATGCTACTCTATCCTGTGCAAACTTCTTCATCTCCCAGTACCTACTGCAACCTACATCCTTCTGAATCTGCTTAGTGTATTCATCTCTTGGTCTCCCTCTACGATTTTTACCCTCCACGCTCCCCTCCAATGCTAAATTTGTGATCCCTTGATGCCTCAGAACATGTCCTACCAACCGATCCCTTCTTCTAGTCAAGTTGTGCCACAAACTTCTCTTCTCCCCAACCCTATTCAATACCTCCTCATTAGTTACGTGATCTACCCACCTTATCTTCAGCATTCTTCTGTAGCACCACATTTCGAAAGCTTCTATTCTCTTCTTGTCCATACTAGTTATCGTCCATGTTTCACTTCCATACATGGCTACACTCCATACAAATACTTTCAGAAACGACTTCCTGACACTTAAATCTATACTCGATGTTAACAAATTTCTCTTCTTCAGAAACGATTTCCTTGCCATTGCCAGTCTACATTTTATATCCTCTCTACTTTGACCATCATCAGTTATTTTACTCCCTAAATAGCAAAACTCCTTTACTACTTTAAGTGTCTCATTTCCTAATCTAATTCCCTCAGCATCACCCGACTTAATTCGACTACATTCCATTATCCTCGTTTTACTTTTGTTGATGTTCATCTTATATCCTCCTTTCAAGACACTGTCCATTCCGTTCAACTGTTCTTCCAAGTTCTTTGCTGTCTCTGACAGAATTACAATGTCATCGGCGAACCTCAAAGTTTTTACTTCTTCTCCATGAATTTTAATACCTACTCCGAATTTTTCTTTTGTTTCCTTTACTGCTTGCTCAATATACAGATTGAATAACATCGGGGATAGGCTACAACCCTGTCTCACTCCTTTCCCAACCACTGCTTCCCTTTCATGCCCCTCGACTCTTATAACTGCCATCTGGTTTTTGTACAAATTGTAAATAGCCTTTCCCTCCCTGTATTTTACCCTTGCCACCTTTGTAATGTGGAAGAGAGTATTCCAGTCAACATTGTCAAAAGCTTTCTCTAAGTCTACAAATGCTAGAAACGTAGGTTTGCCTTTTCTTAATCTTTTTTCTAACATAAGTCGTAAGGTTAGTATTGCCTCACGTTTCCAACATTTCTACGGAATCCAAACTGATCTTCCCCGAGGTCGGCTTCTACCAGTTCTTCCATTCGTCTGTAAAGAATTCGCGTTAGTATTTTGCAGCTGTGACTTATTAAACTGATAGTTCGGTAATTTTCACATCTGTCAACACCTGCTTTCTTTGGGATTGGAATTATTATATTCTTCTTGAAGTCTGAGGGTATTTCGCCCGTCTCATACATCGTGCTCACTAGATGGTAGAGTTTTTTCATGACTGGCTCTCCCGAGGCCGTCAGTAGTTCTAATGGAATGTTTACTCCTGGGGCCTTGTTTCGACTCAGGTCTTTCAGTGCTCTGTCAAACTCTTCACACAGTATCGTATCTCCCATTTCATCTTCATCTACATCAAGATGATGTCCCTTCTTACGATCTTAAAAACATCGCGGAGGCATATGATACAATTCCAGCGGCCAATGGCTCATCAGTTACTGAAGTATGCATTATTATTGACAGAAGAAAAACAAAACAAAACTGTACAAATATAAATAACAGAAAAGTGTAATGTACTAACGAAGAAAGATGGGGCATTTAAATAGCGAAAAACGAAACACTACCCAAAGGCAATGAAATTTAGTACACAGTAAGGTAAAATTTATCGTATGGGCAATGCTACCACTGCTGATATGCGCCGTTCCGATGTGAGCATGTGGCCGGCCTACTTTTCCGCTCCCCGCCTCAAATGTCCCACGAGGCACGCGCGGCGCAAGAAACTGTGCCGCAACCACAACGCCGCGCGACCTGGCGCGGACGCGTGTCGCGTCCCAGTCGCGTCGCGTCGCAGTTTGCGCGGCCCCATTTGAACCTGTGGAATTACAAAAACGCGCGCTGCGCTGCGTCGCGCCACACGCGCTATACGCGTCTCAATTTACGCCTAGCCTTGCCGACATTTCGTTGCGCCTGCGGCAACAGTCAGTCGCTGGGGCAGCAACGAAGCTCTGTCGGCCGCAGGGGGCGGAGAATTCACGGAGAAATAAATCAGGCTAATCTATGTGCTTGTGTTTCAGGCAAAAATATTTGCAGCACTGTTATCAACACAAAACCGAACGATACAGATTTCTTTGTATCATAAAAAGAGCTCTACGTTTTCTGTCATCAGAGAGGCCGCACAGATCAGATTTAGCACCAATCGTTTCAAACTGGACAGCGGCTGCTCTATACCCCAATTCGTGGAATCATTTACGCCCCGAAGTGCAGCACGACGACAGTGATACGGTTCCGGGAAAAAGAGGCGTGGGCCATTTTCAAAATAATCTCGAACTGTTACTAAAGCTTAACTCGGCGAGAACACGGACAGCGTCTGATGCAAGAATGCCGTTGCGAGCAACTCCGTTCGCAGTTGTAACGGAGTTTTCTGCCCACGGCTGTTTTTCCAGCAGTTTATAAACACCGCGTCATCGTAATTGTTCGTTTATGTGATACTGAGTAATTGCGTTTACGATGGTGAGAGGGAGGCCTTTTCGTAGCTGTACTTGAATGAAAGAACGTAACATTTCTTATCGCGTTTTCTGCACATTAAGGAAGACAACACCATGCAGTTTCAGTCTATTCTCCTAAGCAATCAAAGAAGAAAACCGGAAGATTTACCGCGCGTTGGTCAAATCACTGCATCGCCTCGCTACTAAAGGTGACCTCATTTCATAGCGTCCTGGTTTGGAAACGGATATTCAGCTGTGGGCAAAAGTTTGCTACCGTCACTAACTACGGACTCACTTCCCAAATAAAGCAGTTTTCTAGTATGGACTTTTCAGACAAGTCGGAGAGTGGACATCAAACTTCCTACTAGCACCTACTAATCATAAATTTCTTCTCTGTTGCCATCAAGGCAACTTTCATACTGATTTGATACGTAGCTTGAATGTGTAAGAAATCACAGCACTACTTCGCAGAGGAGGATGCAAAGTACAACGAAAACTCTTTGACAACAAAGGTTCCACGATACGATTGTCGATGCAGAAAATTAAGCGATGGAAATTTGTGCATTTCTCAAATTAAACTCGCAGTGCTCCTAACGGTCGATTGAATGTACGCTCTATATGTTTTCAGAGTATATAGAAGCGTAGCAGAACAAAAAGTGCACCACTTGACTGCTAAAGCTTAATAACAGAAGAAATCTTTTGGAACAGTAAACGTATCGTCTTAGTAAGAAGACAGTGAGTCCAAGCTGTGTCGATGGTAGGGGCTGCACTGCATGTGTGGCGCTGCAGAGTCGGTCGTAATAAACAGGGCGAGGGCCTCCACGTTGCGATGACACGGCCGTGTGTGGCGGCACGAGTCCTGCCGCGACGGGTACGGAATGTGCGTAGATTTACAAAAGTACGCGTCTACATCTTGATATCTGTTTCCAGGGCTGGGTTGACGGAGGTGGATTGTCGGCACTGTTTAAGATGCAAGTGCTTGCCGACCACCAGAAGCTCACGAGAAACAAGAGTCTTCACAGTTAGGCAGTAACAGAGCAGTGAGGAATGTTTGCACACTTTCTTTCAAGAATGAGAATTTTGAGCTAAATGAGTGCACAAACTACGCAGCGGACCTGTTTCAAAATCCTTGGATGGGTTGTGGAAGCGGCCAGTTAAATGAGCCCTAGTCCAACAAGAACAGGAATTCATAGAATGAGTGTAAGTCTGTCGTTCGTGGAAATACGGAAGTGTCGGGACAGTGTTTAAACGTTTGCTGTCGTTCCACGCGGCCAAACGTAACAAGGATACTTATCGCAACAGCACTGCGAGCTCTGGGGAAATCAGGTTATCTGAATTACTACGTGTGTGACACCAATACAACAGGGAGACCAGTTGTTGAAACCAGAGCTTGGTTCCAGCTACACGTACTGTAACTGTCTAATCCACTCGGTTTCGAACCTTAAGACGGCAAAGGTAGGGGCATGTGCAGTCTATGTGTGTATCGTCACGGTGTAAGGTAAGTTTCACATTCGCAGCGGTCCAGCACCGTAAAATAAAGCCTTGGTGGGCTTTGTTCTCGCGATCGGCGGTAGCCAGCTACGCGACAGAATAATATGGCTGACCCTTTTTTTTTTTGTTCTTATCGCCTTTTCACTAAATTAGTTGTTAGCTGAATGCGGTCCTCCCCCTGACGTGTGCAGTGTGTGAAGGCCGCCGACAGATGTTTTTTCTTGTCCGCTACCAGGTAGGAATGCCATCCGTAGGAGCCGAAGGACAACAGCTGCACACACTGCCACGAAGTGAAACAGTTTCTCACCCTGCGATGATATTCCGTGTCGATAGAAAACATACGATGCAGTCAGCGTTTTTGTTAAATTTTAACAACCGGTGGGTGGTGTCAGCATATCTGTTCATTCAATGCACTTGATTAAGATAACGCCTTGAGCCGGGAGGAATTTTTCTAGCCATTATACGTCTTCATCTACATCTGCATCTCCATCTGCATCTACTTTACATTTATACTCCGCAAGGCACCCAACGGCGTGTGGCGGAGGGCACTTTACGTGACACTGTCATTACCTCCCTTTCCCGTTCCAGTGGCGTATGGTTCGCGGGAAGAACGACTGCCGGAAAGCCTCCGTGCGCGCTCGCATCTCTCTAATTTTACATTCGTGATCTCCTCGGGAGGTATAAGTAGGGGGAAGCAATATATTCGATAACTCATCCAGAAACGCACCATCTCGAAACCTGGACAGCAAGATACACCGCAATGCAGAGCGCCTCTGTTGCAGAGTCCGCCATTCGAGTTTGCTGAACATCTCCGCAACGCTATCACGCTTACCAAATAACCCTGTGACGAAAAGCGGCGCTCTTCTTTGGATCTTCTCCATCTCCTCCGGCAACCCGACCTAATACGGATCCCAAACTGTTGAGCAATACTCAAGTGTAGGTGGAACGAGTGTTTTGTAAGCCACCTCCTTTGTTGATGGACTACATTTTCTAAAGGGCTCTCCCAATGAATCTCAAACTGGCATCTGCCTTATCAACAATTAATGTTATATGATCATTCCACTTCACGTCGTTCCGTACGCATACTCCCAGATATTTTACAGAAGTAACTGCTAGCAGTGTTTGTTCTGCTATCATGTAATCATACAATACAGGATCCTTCTTTCTATGTATTCGCAATACATTACATTTGTCTATGTTAAGGGTCAGTTGCCACTCCCTGCACCAAGTGCCTATCCGGTGCAGATCTTCCTGCATTTCGCTACAATTTTCCAGTGCTGCAACTTCTCTGTATACTACAGCATAAGCCGCGAAAAGCCGCATGGAACTTCCGACACTATTTACTAGGTCATTTGTGTATATTGTGAAAAGCAATGGTCCCATAACACTCCCCTGTGTTACTTTAACGTCTGTAGACGTCTCCACATTGAGAACAACATGCTGTGTTCTGTCTGCTAAAAACTCTTCAATCCAGCCACACAGCTGGTCTGGTATTCCGCAGGCTCTTACTTTGTTTATCACGGAGTGTAAATGCATTCCACCCCTTACCACTACGCATATTACGCATAACGCGTGTCATCCAGGTGAACATAATTACACAGAATCTCGTGCGTTAACTGGCTTGGACTGAACGTTTGGCCGTATGCTTTGACGTGTCTTCCGGAAGATTTCCTCCCACGGCCTCCCCCTTCTCAGGAGTGCAGGGTGGAGGCTTGTGTGGCAGAAGGCCGTGCACGGACGTGCGGCGTGCAGAGCAGCTCTGTCCGGGTGCGTTAACACGGCGGAACTGGGCAGCGGCTAGGAGTGTGATCCACACGTGGGGGGGACACGCGGCCTTCTGCTGTGGGCGGATTTTAAAAATTAAGCCGTCGCGTCAAGTGGGAATTCACTCTCACTGCGACGATGAACACTGGGGTGTAAATTTCATTCACCTCAGAAAACCGCCACGACTCGCGGGAGACTTCAAACTGCCAACGTTCCGCGGCGCTATGCTCTGTTCGTCATAAGAATAAACCTGACGTAAACATTACGCCATCTATTCTTCCGCGTCTGCTCGAATCTCATTGGATTTCGTTTCACGTGGAGCGGAAGCCAAGCTGTGTCCAGTGCAGTCAAGTCCGATCACAAGGACACGTTTTACGCTGTGCTGCACACACATACAGACTGAGCTGTGACGCGGTACAACAGCTTCACCGGCGCATTAAACTCGGACAGCAGTGGCCAGCTAGCGGCCCAACTAACCTGCACTGCGAGACCAGCTGCAGTTCAGACGCAGAAAGAGACGAGCAAAGAAACAATATAGCTTCAAATGTCACTTAATTTTTAAAACGAATGAAATAATATTCGGCAAAAGTCCGGCACTGCCGCGCGCTTCTTAGGCGGCGAGACGCAAAGCATAAAATGCTCTCGTTCTTACCTTGCATAGGATTCTGATTACAAACCAGTGTGATGAAAATTCCCAACTTATACACAGGATAATTTTTCTGAGCCAGCTGTGTGTGACGCAAAAGCGTACTACAGAGATTTCACCGTAATGTTGACTACTCAAGCTAATGAAGGTATTCATTGCAGTCAGTCGTCAGGTAATCTCTCAGCTCCTTCCTCACCCGTATCCGAGAAATTCACTACTTTGACGACGAGTCGATCAACAATAGAATCCACGAAGGGGCCGCATTTCTCCTCTTCTTTTCTGCCGTTCTGGATCCGTCCAGGGTTCGACACTGACATGTGAAAAAGCTGCGTTTGTTAGTTCCACTACGTCTGGCAGATTAACAGTGTTTTGTTATTTCTCGGGCCAGATCCCTTAACTTGGCTCCAGACCAGTTCTGTTGGGTTCATACTGTAATGGCACACTGGAAAATGTTAAAAGGCAGTGCCCCAGAGAGCATCCCAGGGTGCCCCTGAGAGCTACAACACTAAGAAGAATCGCTTCTCGGCTTTTGGCAAGATCAATGTGTAGTTGTTCTGTAATAAGTACAAGTGTTATTCTATTGAGGTTAAAATCACCTAACCTAAATCAATAACTGTAAGTCAAATTAAAAAAAAAAAAACTCACGGAGCGGTCTTTCGCGACCAATAAGCACCTCTACCAATAACCACCTATAAATAGAAAAAACAATACTATAATAAAGAAGTAATAAGAACACTAAGTTATAAAACTTCACTCTAAGCAACACAGAAGAGCACAGCTGCACCTAATTAAATACAGGAGGTGCGCCGAGCGGAAGCGCTATCGACCGCTATCACGCCCCATTGCGCAACCGTAACTTGATTTTCGAGCGACACGGGTCTAGTAATACCAGGCCCCGTGTTGCCTCCAGACCAGTTTGAATAGCGCGCCAAAATAGAAGTACCGAGGGTGCCGTCCACATTCACAAGTAAGGCGTAGACCAGCATTCGCCGGCGACGACGAAAACAACGTTTACTCGATGCTGTGAAATTGGTTGTTTTCCATGTTCCTACGGTACATCTGTGTTATGAAACAATGCAGATAGTCCAGATAAACAGTATTTGGCGTTTCATTCTTGCCTTAAAAATTAAATTATGTTCTCTTATTTTAAGCAAGTTTTACAAACAGTTTTTCATAGAATACTGATAATTACACTCCTGGAAATTGAAATAAGAACACCGTGAATTCATTGTCCCAGGAAGGGGAAACTTTATTGACACATTCCTGGGGTCAGATACATCACATGATCACACTGACAGAACCACAGGCACATAGACATAGGCAACAGAGCATGCACAATGTCGGCACTAGTACAGTGTATATCCACCTTTCGCAGCAATGCAGGCTGCTATTCTCCCATGGAGACGATCGTAGAGATGCTGGATGTAGTCCTGTGGAACGGCTTGCCATGTCATTTCCACCTGGCGCCTCAGTTGGACCAGCGTTCGTGCTGGACGTGCAGACCGCGTGAGACGACGCTTCATCCAGTCCCAAACGTGCTCAATGGGGGACAGATCCGGAGATCTTGCTGGCCAGGGTAGTTGACTTACACCTTCTAGAGCACGTTGGGTGGCACGGGATACATGCGGACGTGCATTGTCCTGTTGGAACAGCAAGTTCCCTTGCCGGTCTAGGAATGGTAGAACGATGGGTTCGATGACGGTTTGGATGTACCGTGCACTATTCAGCGTCCCTCGACGATCACCAGTGGTGTACGGCCAGTGTAGGAGATCGCTCCCCACACCATGATGCCGGGTGTTGGCCCTGTGTGCCTCGGTCGTATGCAGTCCTGATTGTGGCGCTCACCTGCACGGCGCCAAACACGCATACGACCATCATTGGCACCAAGGCAGAAGCGACTCTCATCGCTGAAGACGACACGTCTCCATTCGTCCCTCCATTCACGCCTGTCGCGACACCACTGGAGGCGGGCTGCACGGTGTTGGGGCGTGAGCGGAAGACGGCCTAACGGTGTGCGGGACCGTAGCCCAGCTTCATGGAGACGGTTGCGAATGGTTCTCGCAGATACCCCAGGAGCAACAGTGTCCCTAATTTGCTGGGAAGTGGCGGTGCGGTCCCCTACGGCACTGCGTAGGATCCTACGGTCTTGGCGTGCATCCGTGCGTCGCTGCGGTCCGGTCCCAGGTCGACGGGCACGTGCACCTTCCGCCGACCACTGGCGACAACATCGATGTACTGTGGAGACCTCACGCCCCACGTGTTGAGCAATTCGGCGGTACGTCCACCCGGCCTCCCGCATGCCCACTATACGCCCTCGCTCAAAGTCCGTCAACTGCACATACGGTTCACGTCCACGCTGTCGCGGCATGCTACCAGTGTTAAAGACTGCGATGGAGCTCCGTATGCCACGGCAAACTGGCTGACACTGACGGCGGCGGTGCACAAATGCTGCGCAGCTAGCGCCATTCGACGGCCAACACCGCGGTTCCTGGTGTGTCCGCTGTGCCGTGCGTGTGATCATTGCTTGTACAGCCCTCTCGCAGTGTCCGGAGCAAGTATGGTGGGTCTGACACATCGGTGTCAGTGTGTTCTTTTTTCCATTTCCAGGAGTGTACTAATTTATATTTGAAATGAAAACCGGAATTTCGTGTGTAATACGTAATCAGAAAGAAGAAGACGTGCATTATTCATAATAAATGATGATGAATTTTACAATTACGAGATGCAGGTATTTCAAATTGAACGAGAAAAAAAAGTGACTTGGACGAGGCCTGAACACTTGGACCATGATATACAGGGAATTATGAATCTGCTAGGTTACCGATTTTTTTTAATCTCATTTTGTTTGTTGTATTTCTTCATGACGGACGTTCCACGGCTCTTGTTGAAGTTCATCGTTGATCCACTGACTCAGTTAATTCATTACAGAGGGCAGATACGACGCTGACCGAACACACTTTTTCTTTTTTTAATCTCATTTTGTTCGTTTTGTTCGTTGTATCTGCTCGGGGCTTACGTCGCAAGACACCCGTTTCAGTTTGTCGTTGATCCATTGACTCAGTTTTTTTTTATTACAGGGGGCAGCTAACCCTTTGACCGAACACGGCGAGTTACCGTGCCGACATAGACGTCGTCAAGGAGTGTGACTTTGAAACTGAACTGTATGTATCTAATAGAGTCCCTTGGGAAACTTGGAAGCCGATTGTTTCTCTTAATTTACGAAAACCATTGAGAACAGCCTATTTCTCGGCACTTTTTAACTGCGTCCCACACGCGTGTTTCACCACGGAACAGGAAGCAGCCTCAGCCATTAACAGCGCGGCAGTCAGGGCTCACCAGTGCAGAGGCAGTGACTGTACACGGCTTGTGGAGTAAAAACTACGCAGCTAAAGCGTGAGTAACAAACACGTTGATGGCCGGTTAATACATTTTAATATCATTAAAGTTTCATTTAACGTGACTTAGTAATAAGATACTTGATACATAAGTAGGAGCTACTTGCAAGAGCGTAACAACACCAGTGTATGCGTGCTACGGCTTCTGACCAGTCATCGCGTTTGTGTTTGTTTACATCAGGTTTATTCTTATGATGGGATACAGCAGCAACAAAGCTCTGTGGGCTGCAGGAGAATGAGAATGAAATGAAAGGAGTTCAGCTTCTACAACTATGTGCATATGTGGTCAACGTCTAAATGTCCTCAAAATTAGTGCAGTGTAATTATGCGGGTATGACGCTGGTTTCGTCATTTTGAGTGTCGCGTGCTGGCGTTCCTGTGACGTGGCAGAACAGAATGTAGTCGGCCGACCGGGTTGGGAGCCATTCAGTGACGTACAGGGTGAGTCAGGAGCAAAGGCACATGCTTTGAGGGGTGACAGTATTAGTGCTACTGAATACTACTCCGAATGGTCTCCGAGGTAGAACACACTGTTATTTATTTTCTGTAGTACCACACATTGTCACTGTTCACAATGTAACACAGTACTGTAGAGCAAGTTGAGACGAACAGTTTGGTACGGGACACTTGTGGCCTATCAAGTCGGGAAACGGCCTCAAATTCGTCTACAAAAACTACATAAACTACAGCGCATGCGCGTCGAGCGAGTTTTGCAACGTTCTGGCGCTCTCTTTGCACAAACCATTAGTTCTAGACCAAAAAAATGAATAGGACCTATTTTGTAGGAAATTTAATATAATTTAATTTTGTACTGCTATACGTTTTCGCTGGAGGGTTTCGAGTTATTCAGGAAAAACGTAAAAAAGTGATATTGAACGTATTCTATCTCGGAAGCCATTCGGAATAGAGAGAATTCAGAATCACTAATACTGTCACACCTCACAGCATGAACCTTTCCTCCTGACTCACCCTGTCTGTGTAGCGTACGTAAAAAATGAGTAATTTAAGCACCGCTGGTTGAGCGAGGTCTGCAATCCAGCTTCGTTATACAGGTTGCGGAAAAGCAATTTGACCAAACGTGTGCGGCGAAAAGGCAGCGTGAAACGTAGTAATTTGAGTATAGCAACTAGGGATCGCAACTGCGTATTTTCGGCGCTACGGGGACGTAATTCAAATCTCACACACGGACGTCTTTGCTCTAAATGATCGGTAATTTACAGAAAATGTGTGCGTAAACAGGCTGTTTGGACTGACAACAGTATAAACTTACTCCATTACTTGGACGTGTATCGTACTTAAGCTGACGTAACATGCAGCACTTCTTTAGAGGCGAAGAGAATCAAATGTCCACGTTTCATGTTTGAACATGTCTTTAAGACGTCAAAATGAGTGAAAAACAAGCCAACACTTAATTAACATAGGTATGTGTAGCAAATCTTCAGTATGGCCACCGTTTTCATGTTGGCATAGCGCCGTAAATATTCAGCTGCCACATCAACTCGCAATGCCGAAACCCCTTTACTTGATGCTCTCTTTCTGCCCTGCCAGACGTGACACGACAGACTAATTGTCGAATTCTCAGAGGTGTAATACACTTCGCCTATGGTAGAAAGTGTCAAAAACAGCAAAATGACAGAATGTGTTGGTAGAGGTTTATAACGTTAAAGTTCAGTAGACGGTAACTATGTAAATGAAATGCGATACATTTAGCCAAGCCGCCACGAAGTAAGCTGTGAAATACGTTTGTTGGTTACAAAAAGTCCTCTAGTGAAGAAGTGAGTGCCGTGACAAGGGTGTCGGTCCCGCTACGATGCGGCGACATCTGAGAGCCTACAGCATCGGTGTTAATGAGAGGAAGGACTGCACGCCTTTGGTCAGCTGTCTAAGCAGTGAAAAAGAAGCGAAACTTTAATTGGGTTGATCACATGGCTCTATAACCGAGAGTAAATGTGAAATAATTTTATAGCGTCTGCCATGTGGAAGTGATGTCTGAGAGATTGATGACTAGGCTGATATTAGCTGCTCTTTGTATCTCATCACATACCTACGACACAGTAACCTATGGAACCAAGTAACCCTGATTACTTCTCTTGACCGGAACCAATCCATAGTCCACTTATTTGCCTTTTGGCTGTAATGAAATAGTAACGCAAATTCCGGAAACCGTTTTTCTCTAAGTGACCTTGTTACATTAGTCGATTCCACTAGGGTCAACAGACGTCCCGAGCTCCATGATTTTTACACGCATGGTCTCTGCAGTGCAGCTGTGCTTGACGAAGTGAACTCGCCAGTCTTTATGTAACACGGAGAGGAGACATAGACAGACAATGCAGAGCACGAATTCCTTACGGACGCCAGAGGAATCGGGAGTTGGGGGAGTGTGAGGAGGGGGCTGGCCGCAGAGAGACGTTCAAAAGTCTCGCGCACGACCTTTGAGGCGTTCATAGCCGCTTTATTAAGCCACCAGGATTACGCTGGTTGCGGAAAGAGGTGCTGGAAGCATATTTCACAGAAAAACTTAAGGCGTGGCGACCAAACTCCTCATCGAGTAAAGACACATTCCCACCTGAGTGCAGAATTGCCACTGGCAGATCGGTTTGCGGAGACTGCCCCCTGTAGTCTCACTACTTGACCTTCACAGAAACTGACTGAGGACCAGATACGCTTCCCTACGTACGTATATCACTGTAATCGGAAATTCGAATACTAGAGATCAATTGTATCATAGCAAATGTCTCGCAGATGTCTCGCACATGTCTTTCACTCATACTAAGAAATGATTTCGAGACAGTATGTAAACATACTTGTCGCGCCGAATTGTGGAACAACTTTGCGAAGTGTAGCACACTTTATAAGATGAAATGAAAACGGTTGCTATCGTTGTTCGTGGTCATCAGACAAATTGCGGGACTGTTTCATTATATAGCAAGAATGTGAAACACACTACTGTAGAATTTCGAGATGGAAGACGCTACAGAAATATTATTAGCATGATGTGAAAAGAGGACACGTGACCCGTTTATCGAGGAGAAAAAAAAGGCATAAAAATTCCAAGTTTCTCGTCTGATGGCCGGTGAGCTAAACACGATCGGACAGATATCGGCCATTTACACGCTTTCAAAGTGGATGAATAAGTATACTAAAAAAAATGAGACGTATTGAATGGGAAAAATTCTTCTCTTCAAAGAAGCACGGATCTTTTTAGGGTAGTTATATTCTAATAAGAAGAATGTAAGGCCAGGCTTTCTCGATTACAGGGGTAGCATTTGCGGCAGTGCAGAGCCGTTCGTGATGAAGGAGTTGCGAGTGTCGATGTTACGACGTCATCATAGTGTAGCAGCAAGACACGCCTGCCGTGATCTTCAGTTAATCAGGCACTGTCGAAAAGAAACTGCAGAAATACTAAGGTCTTGATAATACGAGATAAAATAACGACTTTTTCATTTCCATTATCAGCACTACAATTATAACAGCCTATTAATAAGTGGACGGAATATGTAAAGGGGCGCAGCACCACTTGGCAATGGAAGAAGCCGTAATAAGGAAAACATGCCAAGCAGTCAGCTTGTAAAACACAAATAAGGCGACAAAAATTATACGTAAGCCGCAGAGTTGCTAACGGTTATATATACACCACTGAGGTGTTTTTACAGCGTGTTGATGCTAGAGGCAAACAAAAAGTGCGCGCTTGAAATTCTTAACTTCCTAAAACGAGGAAACTTTTCGAGTGCCAAATGTATTTTCTTAGTGAGGCCAATAACAGACCAAGCTCTGTCGGTTCAAAAATACATGTTACATTTCATAAGTAGCTTTCTTCGTAAGCAAATTCGCCTCCAGTGTTGGTTTGACGGCTATTGCCTTAGCGTTAACAGTCTACAGTCATTTCCAAGACTTGATTACATTCCAAGCATGGTGGAAGCAGCGTCGCAGACGTCGACACCCTCTTTGGCAGCACGGCTGCAGCCAGCTGGTCCAGAAAGAGACGGCTGAGAGTTTCGTCCGGATCTTGATTCGTTATTCACGTTTAACGCGGCAAGAACGCCGAAAACGTGCGTCACAAGAATGTCGCTGCGAAATATTCCTTTTGCAGTTTAACGGACTTTTTCGGCACAGTGCTGTTTTCACGGCGTTTTATAAATTGCACGTCTTATTAATTGTTCGTTTATGCATTGCTAAAGAACTGAAAGCCCTTGAACTGAGGAAAAATGTAATTACAATGAAAGGCTGAGGAAACATTTAACTTTGCAGAGAGAAAAATTATTGCCGCTTACATCAGTAAGTATCATTTTCTGGTGACGAATAAGGCAGGTAGTTTCTGCTGGAATGGCCGACGACTTTTGCGATATGCTTTCCACGTCTGCATACGAGCTCTAGCCGCTGTTTCACAATAATAAATCATTATCACGGCATGTGAACAAACCGCTTGTCGACGCCCAAGGAACACGTGTGAATGCTGACGTGAAATTACGGAGACAAGAGATGACAAGTTTTTATATTCCGTCCATGACTACTGCGAAAATAATGAACTGTTTTTATATGCCGACAGATTGCGTAATTGAGCGCACAACTGTTTGCTGTAGGGAGGTGGAAGTGTTATGCAAACATGACACCACAAGTGGTTAGTGGAAGTCAGTGTCGTTTTTCAGTAAAGAATACAATACGTAATCTCTTTTGGGAAGAAAGATAACTTTTGCGAATATCTCTGTGGAGCCATATCTCTAAATGTGTCCTTATGCAGCCTAATCACAATTTTGTGTGCCCCACCGACGGAATTTATCGTTTACAAGTTTACTTGCTTATTACCATGCTATATGGAAAGTCTCAATGCTGTTTGCGCATTAATTAACATTTTTTCCCGTGTTCATTTACTTCATAAAACGGCCATTGTTCGCGAGGAAGTTAAACTGCCGACATTTCGGAGCGCTAGAGCAACAGTCAGTCGCTTGAGGCAGCGATATAGCTCTGTGGGCTGCAGGGCAAGGAGAATTGACGGAAAAATAAATTCGTCTTCTTCATTACTACGATGTGCTAGTGCAATTAAATGTGCTGAAATTCAAAACAATGTCATTACGTTTGTAAGTCATTCAGTGGCGTACCTGCAAGTTATATAACTTGAGCAGTGCTGGTTGAGCGAGGCTTTGTCATACAACACCGTTACACATGCCAGACGTGACGGGACAAAAAAGGTTCTGTCCGCATTCTCGGGAGTTACATACTTAATCTTTGATAAAATGAATGTGCTTAAAACGGTAAAATGATGGAATGCCGTTGTATTGTTTTACCTTAAAAACACAGTAGGAAATTAGGCATCGGTAAATCGCATTTCCAGAACTGATTTGATACTGCGTACAGGACGAACCAGAAGGAGTCCTTGCACATGGGTTTATGAAGAGTGTGTTTATTAGCCGTATGTAGGACTGTTAAAAGTAGGTATATTTCCGTTGAAGCAGTTACATTGAATATTAACATATCGCTCGTTTCCAAGAATGGGATGACAGACAAAAGCTATTTTTACACTTCACATTTCTTCTCTGTTCTATATTTATAATTTTATACGAAAAGATATCAGAAGTCCTATCGCCATTATAATGTACTTCACGGTTGTGTGACACAATGGAGACGTATTACTCTGTTTATTCTTTTTAACGTCTCATTGTTACAGAAATTCCAGAGCCAGTACTGCGTGAGCAGACCACAGCCCCCTGTGAGAGGCTGGCTGCAGTTGGTACCTGCCGCCCTCTCAGCAGTTGGCAGCACTGGCAGCGTGGCACTCCCTGCGTCTTCTGTTGTCTGTCGCATTTGTAGCGAGCTGTTTCCAGTGTGAAGGCGTGACTCCGCATTCTGTGCTGCAGCTTCTGAGTTGATATCTACTTCTCCGTTAATAAGGTAAAGGTGACCATTTCCATTCGTTCCCGCTGTGTTGAATTATTTACTTTTTAGTTTTTGAAAGGCCGTGGTAGTTGTGCGGTCTCTCTGTGTTCTCCATCGAGGCTATTGCGTATAAAGCAAACTATGAAGGTTACTATGTTCTCAAAATGCTAGCGAATTTCGTATTAAAAATCTTGGTATTTTTAAGCGCTATCGAAATTCCAGTTAAATCTGCTGTTTTACTGACTATAGGCAAGAATGAAAAGCACAGTCACGGACTAGATATTTTTGTCGTTTTCGCGCCATTTTGTTGAATTGTTTTCTCGAAATATTTGGTTGTACTCGTTACGTCTGATGTATAAAAGAACTACCCTGCTTGTGGGTGGGGAATAACGTAACGGAATGGAGCTTGTTTTTTCCTGTCCTGTATTTGCTAACATTAAGTTGATATTTTTACTTTTGTGATGTTTTCGGCGACAATTCCGCCTCTTGGGTAGTCAGTTAGATAAGGTTGTGCTCCATTTCGTCTTTATTGTATTTGTGTAATTGCAGAAATCAATGAATTCTTACGTTGACCTCAAAATGTTCGCCTTTATGGGTTTAGTACTGTATTCACGTAGATAAATAATCGTGTATCTTCAGACTGACTGTGGCTTATACTTCCCAAGCAGCACACCTTTTTCTAACAATGTAAGTATTCGAATGAGGAAAAGAATACCGTACATTAAGCGCCTATATTGAAACATTTTTTTGCTAAAACCAGTCATCCTCAATATATTTTCTGAAAAGTCTTCATCATTGGTCAGAACGATATAGAAATATGTGGTGCGACGATTACAGATGTTACTGCAGTAAACTATTATCCATATTCGTGATCGAGCAGTGCACAGGTGAACTTCTGGTTCACAGTGTGTCCGTTGGACTCACGAACTGGCAGTTCGCTCGTGGACTGATCGACAACAAAAGGTTGTGAAGTGTCTCTTCGGGAGGAGTATATTTATTTATTTATATTTTTCTCATTTGTTCGGAGTTTTCAAATAGACGCGCGAGTGTAATTGTGGGGTCCAAGATGCAAAAATTGTTGAATGCATTATTAGCCTCGGCGTATTTGTACTTTTAAGAGCATGGACTCGAATATTGAAATCATTCTGGACCCACGCAACATGTTCAGGCTGTGGTAGGCTCTCGGCCTAAGCTGGAAAGTAAAATCTCAGAAGTAGTCTTGCTCTCGTCTGCCGCTGACTGCTGTGAAAAAATGTCTGTTGAATGATAAAGCGGGAGATCTGAGCTTCCGCTATCATTTTGCATTAAAGGGCGACGCGTAATGGCGTCTGTTGAAGCAGAGACCGCTAAAATTGTGGAGCTGCAAACGTTGTAAGAAAAATTAATCCGATGCAAGGAACATGAGGGCTCACTGTACATCGGAATAACGCACATTTAAACTTTAACGTACAATATTAGCAACATCTAACTTACGTGGTACAGTATGTCTTCTACCTATTACAACAATAATCAAGGAGCGTTATTCTCCCGTATTAAATTGCATAGAAGTTTACATTTAAGGAGTTTACTCCTTGATACGAAGATTAAATTTAATATTTACTATAAAATTTTACGACGTCTTTGCGGTCGGTGATAAACGAGGTTCCTGTACATTTACTTAGTCGCGAGATACATTTCTCGTTCAAAGTTTTTTAAATGTCTTTACGACACAATTGTCTCTCGATAGAAACTGATGATTCACATATGTATATTCTTGTTAAACAAAGCCACAGGAGTTGTTGAGTAACACTTTGTTAGCGTAAATAAAGGATTAATCAACTGCTGCTGCGGTTTTAACGAGAATACATTCTTATAGCTGTAGTCGCCTACAATGTAAAGTGTATTGCTATTACGTAGAGCAAGCAATGCAGTTTATATCATAGCAAGCGGATCTCTTGATACTGATACGCAAAGAGTAATTTCAACGTCTTTTGTTGAAGTAAACGAAAAAATAGGAATGCGAACAGTAGACAATCGTTCAGGATCAAGGACTGATATAACCTCCTCTCTACGTCCATGAAACCCTGGTTACGCTGATACACAGATCTGTAGCATAAGGAGGTGGTCTAGGTTAGGTTGGAATAAGACATTATTGTTGGAGACGGGTAATCCATTGGATGTGAATGGGCAACGGATTGTTATGCAGCGTGGACATATGCCATATTGCGAATGGTTTCCGAGAGGGAATGTTTGTTATTACTTCTGTACGTTCTTCTTGATAACACCGCATCTTCCAAGGAGAATGTGTCTTAGTACACAATGAAACTAAATTAAATTTTCTACAAAAAAGGTCCTATTTATTTTTTGTCTTGGACTAACAGTGTGCGCGGAGATATCACGAGAATATTGAAATTCTCGCGCGTGCGCTGTAGCTTATGCGGTTTTTCTAGGCCAGTTTGAGGCAGTTTTCCTACCTGATAGACCGAAAGCGACCTGTAATAAAATGCTAGTTTCAACTTCATCTGTGTTACTGTGGTACGTTGTAAAAAGACAATAATACAGAACGTAAATAGAAATGTACATTAAAAGTGTTGTATCTCGGAAACCATTAGGAATAGGCCATATATCCAGGGTGACTTCAGAAAACGTTAGAACGATAAAGGAATTCTCCCATGAGTGACGTGCCGATGTCAGATATTTACTTTGACCCGTGTCGTAATTTCACGGGACTCCCTCTGTGCACAGACAGAGCAGATTTATTTTCCTCCTAGAATGTTGCTTGGCACGTTGTGCTCATATTTTTCTGTATCTTAGACTGAAAGGGGAGTTTGTTACTTTGCGAAGCATATGAATATCTTATAAGGGGGAATAAATTAGTTTTTGTTGCTACAGATATTTTACGCATACTGCATTTTCGAGTGGTTTATCTGGCGTTTTGGCCATCAGTCAAACGAGATGGGTAGTGGTATTAACAGGTACCATATTTTTGAATTGCTAGTTTCGACACGCCTTGTGGAGTACTACTGGTACGTTTTATTTCACGAAATTCGTGCAGCAATAATCATGTGCTGTTAAATGTGCTTTCTGTCTAAGTCGGAGAACAAGATCTTCACTAATCTTTCCTTAGATGTTTCCGATCGCATGATCTTCGGCTGCAAATATGTAGTGTTATATGGAGGCCAGAATTTAGATGAGAACGCTCTCTGATCAGTATGTAAATGAATAGACGGTAATAAATTTGTCGTCGGAATGGAAATTTCATTGTTACCTACATAAGGCAAACGAAGTTGTACGGAGAATTTTCCCGGCATGAACAAATAGTGTGACGTCAGTGCCTCTTCTCATGGCAACAGTCGTCCTGTGCTGTGATTAGCCGAAAACAGCAGTCGGAACAGAAACCAGATTATATTCAATTTAAGCAAAGTTTAGATGGCTTGTTTCGGAGTCATTGCTTATTAAATTGTGATCTACGAAATTAAGTTCGTGGTACGTTTTAATGGACATAGATACTGGAAAACGGTAACCACCTTCGCTTCCATGTACTCCAGGCACGCGGTACGAGCATAAGACAGGGTTTCCAGTACGTGGAGCTGGAACAAAGGTTCTGCTCACGTGGTCCGCTGTGTTGTGAAGAAGAAAAAAATAAAAAAAATGAAACCGCGGAGGAGAAGACTTGATGTGGCGTCAAGGCTGTGTAATAGAACGACTCGCTGATTTCTTTGGGGGGAGGGGGGTTCAAGCAAACTCATTTGCTGATTTCGTCTTTCAGCAAAACTGTTAAGAACACACAAATACCGACCGTGTGGGAAGGTGTTAGGTACACAGAACAGCACTGTTCTACAGAAACAACTCGTTAAATAATAATATGGACCCAGTTTTAAGGTTCGTCCTCTGTAAAATTGTTCCGTTGCTTTAATTTTTAAAAAGACATTGGTCCTATTTTGTTTTTAGACCATTTACGAAAAGGAATACCTATTTACTATAGACTGTGGATAACAATCTGGTAGAGAAACCTTTTATTATTGTTATTATTTTATAAACACCGTGCATCACATCATAAGGGAAAAAGAAAAACGTATTTTGAAATAAAGACATTTATTTTGTTTTTATTTAGACTAAAAGTTTTAGGTAAAATTTGCAAATGTAGTTTTCCTTTCTACGGTTCGGGAAAAAAAATTTTTCATGAAATCTATAAGATTAATTTTTCCACTCGTGTCTTGATAAATATGGAAGAGGAGTAAAGGGGTGACTCTCGATTGAGTCAGCGTTCATCTGAGGCAAGTTTTAAATCGTATCAAAGCGCCGAATGACCTCTGAGGATGGTGACGGTACTGGAACTGTCAACCATAATGATGAGGCAAATAACTTCCTGGAGGAGTCCTTTAACCCTAACAGGTTCAGCGGTAAGTTTTCTTCTAGCAGAGGGTACGCTACATGGTTGTATACCAGTCGTAATGGTTCACATCATTTCGAGCTGTGCAGAAAGCCTGTCCAGGTTGAAGTCTGTTGTATTTACTCAAAGCAATTCTTCCAAACGTCTTGTAGATGGAGGACGTATTTGGGAGAACGTAATAAACACCGCTTCAAGATGGGATAGTCTCTTTAAATCCTCTTGGTTGCCCTTCGATCATTTTTTCAGAATGAGATCAAGAATTTCGAACGAATCCTTTCTAAAATTTCGTTCCGAAGACAATTTTTTGGAAACATTGTGTTTCTGTATGTTGCAGCTCAGTCGCGTTTGAGTAGTAGATTCTCCCGCTTCTGGCTACAGGAGTGTGGCTGTTGGCTGTGCAGGCAGTCGCAGCAAGCAGCTAGGTGCAGCCGGGAAAAGGGGGCGCCAAATTCATACTCTTGAGCAAGAAAAACTTTTCACAAGACGCCTAGCATCCAGCTCTCGTTGGTCTCTCGATTATTCATACGATTTTGAAACGCGTCCCTGTTGGTCTTTGAACATTTTTGACCACATTTTAAATTGATTTATGAATGAGTCATAAGTTGATTTTTGAATGTGTGCATAGTGTACGTGATATCTTCTCGGTGTATCCATGAAAATGAAACTTGGACAGAATTTTTTTGGCCAGATCGCTATACCAGTAAGGGCCGTTGTACAGTCCCCGGCTAGCAGTTGCTTAAGTTCTGTTCTGGAAGTAACGCGGAAAATGTAAAACGCCTAACTGGAAAATAATCGCGGGATAACTAAACCTGTCATTCTGGCAGGGTTAGTGAAGTTAATCGGCGAACAAATTTTGACAATGGCAGGAATAGCAACAGAATTGGTGATGACAAGATTGTTTGTTAGAACGTGGAAGGAGAAGAAACGGGGACATCACACAATTTTAGAAGAATAAGACGAATCCAGATTTATATAAAAACTTCGTAATACTACTTTTCGATCTCGTGCTCGAGAATCCGGTACGTATAAATAAAATGTGAAACTATTTCCTAAAATGAAGCTTTTTGCTTGTAGTAGGCGTAATAGACGTGTGATATTGGTACTTTGTGAATTATATTCTTTCGTGTTACAAAAATGGCCATTTGTGCCAAAACATTCACGTTTATTTGATGTGTGTTACAAAATTGCTGCAATATTAGAAAGGCCTATTTTGTTTTATCTAGCAGACTGACAAAATAGACGTAATGAGATCGTAAAGCCACACCAGTCTTGGGTATTATTTGTGTTAAAAGCTTTTTCATTATTAGCTAACGACATTTCCATTTTTCACTTGGCAAAACGTTTGACGAACTTTGAGGTAAGAGATTCTTCCGCAGAAAGGAAAGCACGCCATGTAAAGCTGGAGCAAGATTAGAGAGAAAAAATGCTGCGAGCTAAGGATTGAAGAAATGTGTACTTTCTTGCTTATCTCTTGTTTTTATTGGTTTTATGTATCCTATATTTAATTTTATGCCACACACAACAGCAAGTTATTAGCTAATAGGGAATAAAGAGTGCAAATTTTCTGGAGAGTTCTTGTTCTCCCTATTACAAATAATCCCATTCACTGTTAATTGCGAGATTTTTTTAAAGAGGGGCAGGCTGTCAAACTGGGAGCAGAAGAGGAACCAGAGGACATTTCAGTTTCCACTGTCCTGAATATAGTTTGGTGGCATCCATTATAAAATATACACGTTTCAATTCCACAGAGCGAAATACAGTGACGTGCGGTAGAAGAATGCTTTATGAAGAGGCACTTTAGCACACTTCAGACCAAATAATCTCTTACGCCGGCCGCAGTGTAATGTCCTTAGGTTAGTTAGGTTTAAGTAGTTCTAAGTTCTAGGGGACTTATGACCACAGCAGTTGACACCCATAGTGCTCAGAGCCATTTGAACCAATATGCCTTACATTTCCTCGAAAACGTATGTTCTTTGTTTTTCATAAAGGCGTGCGCCAGAAGATGAACATATTTTCATTCTGAATATTGACGACATGTGGACGCAAATTAACGAACATCTAGAGATTTGTAAAATAGGTATAATGCAGAAACACGAGAAGCTCAGCAATCTTTTTGTCTGCTTTCTAACGAATTTTCATGAAAGAATTTAAAATAAAACCAACATCATCTTTACTCAGAATGAAAAAGTCCTGTTATGAAAAAGGACTAAAATACGTCAGGCCTAACCTTTTAGACAGAAATGTGAGAGAAAATGTGCTTCTTGATTTAAAAATGTCTCGATTATAAGAAGATTCATAATGCTTCTCAAGCCAGAATTGCGTGTGATGTAACCCGCATGCTAGAGCAAAATACAGCTACTTTGCCTAATGCTACGCATAACGTCAAAATTTTAGTAACTTCCATTAATAATCTTAAAACAGCAAATGCTTTAATAACTAAATCCGATAAAGGTTGTTGTCTAGTCGTTGCTTATATTTCTGAGTATATTTCTAAAACTGAAAATTTCTTCAGTGAAAACAACATATCGGAGCTGCATGAGGATCCGACTCCTGAATTACAGAAAGAAGTAACAATGCAAAGTTTCTTATAAAACCTTTCCAAAAGAAACTACTCATTAATATGAACCCTCAGCCCCCCTAAACTTCGGTCCCAGTTCAAAATTCATAAATCCAATTTCCAATAGCATGAATAGCGCATATCACAATTTGGCCCGATTTCTACACGAAACTTTGAAAAAATCTTTCGTTTTCGAAAATAATTATTCTGTTCCAAACAGCTACGTTTTGGTTCAAAATATTAAAAACTTAGTATGCAGTTCAGATACGAAGCTCTTTTCCTGAGATATTAAAAATCTTTATACCAATGTCCCGGTACATGAGACGCTCATCATTGTGGAAGAAAATTTACGTCAATTTAATAAACATCTATCAGATGAACAGATTACCGATTTTATGAATCTCATTAATGTCGTTGTCAAGTACAACTACTTGGAACTAAACGGACAACTTTGTGGACGATATCCACTTTCAATAGGAAAGTTTAATGAGCAGATTGATTTACTTGAAACCATAGCTGTCAATAATGAGTATACGCCTAACATAGTGGACGATATCCTCAAAAAGAAAACTGCAAGAACTACTACGCACAACACCTCACCCGCTGAAGTTAACCCAACGATTTTCTATTCCTTTCGCAGGACCCATTTCCTATCAGATTCAGCGCATGCTTCGCACCAAATACAACTGCAATGTTGCCTTCTCTACTATTTACAATCTGACGAGAAACTTCATTCATAATTTGAAATCCATTCGCTCCCCTACAGAAAGTTCTGGCGTTTATAAGATCATCTGTGATACCTGCTCCTCCTATTATATAGGGCAAACTGGACGTGCTTTCACCATCAGCTATAAAGAACATCTTTTGAGAAAAAACTGCACCAGATCCCTAAATTCATCCTTTGCCGATCATCTCTTAATTACTGGACACGTGCCTAAAGCCATTGGCGATAACAATATTCGGCATACCGAAAAGAAGGGGCGTAGGTTAGATTAGAGGAATTGGAGATTTTCAAACATCTATCTCGTCATGATGGCCTCATTCTAAGCGAACAGCTGCAGCTGCGAAATAAAAACTTTTTCCACTGTATAAAGCCGTTGCTTGATCTTTGATTCAATTTCCTCATGCAGTTTGCCGAAATGTTATTTTCCTGTTACGGCTTTGCTGTTTTCTTGTATGTCATAACTGACGGTTTTTTTTACGTTACAAAATGTATCTGTTTAAAGCAGATAAATATGTCACTTCATCTTATTATTATTAGAGCTTACATTATGCCTGAATCAGCTTCATTACAATTTCATGTGTGTAATTTTGAATGTACAGTAGCGTAGTTGTTTCTGCGGCTACTAGGTGGCGCTCGTAGCAACACCGTGTTTACTTGCCCACACTTTCTAACGTGGGCACCTCAGTTTGGTTGCAACCCGTGTTCACTCAGGTACGAGCAGCCTTTAGCGGCTCGCCATCTTGTCTTATTTACAGCTTTCCATGACGTCGCCTTTCCGGCTTAGATTTTTCTTAGAATGCATCTCTTTCCAGTCAGTGCACACTTTAGTTTATTAATGTCTTACATAGGGTACCTATTACGTTTTAGAACAGTTAGTTTAATTCTGAAGACGACGCTCATAGTAGCGTCGAAGCCTGGTCAGTTTTGACTTAATATTTGTGACCGAGGGCTTATTTGTTCTAATATAATTCTGAAACAGTCACTGAACCTTAGCAGCTATGTTCAAAGTTTTACAATGAAGTTGTTTTTGTCTGCTCGCTACAGAAATTTGACTTATTAACCTTTTCCGCAGAGGCAGTCAATATATTTGAAATGAAACGTTTAGTTCCACAGTACTGGTTAGTTTCAACTGTTCGCTGCATTTCAGGGGCACGTTTTCACGTTCCTAGCACGTATGGCACTAAGGCATAATTATGAACCAAACATGATACAATACAGTACTGGTGCTCCAAGAAAATTTACATCCCGAAAACCACACCGCAAAGCTTAAAAATCAGGTCGAGGTCTACTTCATTGGGAATCTGCACACACGAATGTGCACTTCAGATGTGCACATTTTAGTATGGTTCACGAAATTCCGATGCTCTAGGAGTATCCTCTGATGTCTTGTTTCTTTTATGACATAATGTATGGTCCTTCAGTGTTTTACACGTACGCACATACAAGGGCTTCCTACATCATGGTAGCTGCGCAAGCGCGGTTTCTCCTTTTATCTGCGCTCTGTCAGCTGCTGAAACGAACCTATTTCTAACAGGTCGAGGGAAAATATTGCGAATGGTGGTTTGAAAAGCGTTACTTTCAGAGTAAATATCCTTTTACGTAAGTTTAACTAAGTGCGAGAATGTACCATGAATTTATTAAATCACAGAGCCTTTGACTCTCACTTAAGAATCAACTCTTTGATGACGAGCCATTTAGAAGAATTTCGAACCTTGAGGATCGGACATTTATGTCATTATTAAAAATATTTCTGGCACATTTGTGTGATACATATAAATGTGTAACACGCGCAAAAAAGATCAACAATATATGTGAAAGCTTTGCTTTTCTTGCAGCAACACTATGTATAGTAATTTGTTAGCTTTCCCTGTCTGTGCGTTCGTGCTACTTAACAGTGGTGTTGCTGTTGGCTGACTGCATCACGTGTCCTACGATCTGAATATCTGCTGTCATCGGCTGGCGAGATCACGTGACATGAGCTTCATGACAGCCTGCTATATAGTAACATGTCTGAACAAACGTCTCACATTTCTGATGCTGCCACAACGGTGGACTTTATCTTCCCGTGGAATAAATGGATGATCCGTGTGCACTGTCATGATGCCTGATTTCATGACCAGCTGCAATGGGTTATGGAGGGATTTGTATGCAATACTACACCTGGTTCAAACGCGTGCGTCCAAATACTAATTTTCTTCCAACTTACGGGAATTATTCCATTAAAGTTCTCGTTACTGTGTTACATGTATATAGTTTGCGTCTTTCTGTAAGAATTTCTTATATCGTTACATACTGGTTACCGACATCTTTACGTCTGCTTGCTTCGTCGTAGTGGTAGGGAATGCTTATTCACCAATCGTTGTTAATTTTTTCTGCAACATTTCTTCGCTTTCTCCTGCTTGAATCCTTGGGACTGACCTGTTTGCCGCTGATACGGATGGTCAAGAGAGTTATGATTACCCAAACGTAGATCCAACGACGGTTTTCTCCCGTTTGGATTCAGATTTGGTGCCCCCTTCGACTCAAAAGTATTTCCGCTGCATCGGAAATAATGACACCTTTTTGTAAAAACTTTCGTGTACGTCATAGCTCCACCCCCCTTCCCATAAAGGTCTCTCTGAGAAATGGGAGAATATAACTACAAAAAAGGGTTCAAATGGCTCGGAGCACTATGGGACTGAACATCTGAGGTAATCAGTCCCCTACAACTTAGTACTACTTAAACCTAACACATCCATGGCCGAGGCAGGATTCGAACCTGCGACCGTAGCAGCAGCGCGGTTCCGGACTGAAGCGCCTAGAACCGCTCGGTCACAACGGCCGGCGCAGATTTCTTGAAGCAGCTTATTTAATTCATTTTTTAAAATATAATCCATTATGGAGTCGAGGTAGCAGTTGTCTTATACTGGTTATCACTGTTAGTATTCCACCGCGATTCTTATACATATATTTTAACAACGCAATTCAAGAGACAGCGCTCTCATCATCAGGTTGTAAAGTCTATGTCATGAAATTAAACGGACTAAAAAGACAAAATACCATCACAAATAGTTTGGAAGTCCATAGAGTAAAGCAGAATTAAAAGTATATTGGACTGTGGGCCCTCGCCTTACACTGAAGTTGTTGACAGAAGTCGATGGCCGTCCCATAGCTACCAAATATGCTGTCGCACTGTGCCGGCTCGGCAGCTGTTGTGGACTGACGTGCCTAGGTCTTGTGGCGTGGTTACAGCCGTGTGCTTGACGGTAACGCTATGCTATTGGGCGCCTTATTTCCTTATTGCATTGGTCTGCCATCGTTAGCCTCTCGCAACTCCGTTAGTGACATGCTAAAAGTTTGTCACATACCTACCCTAAAATAATTCTAAAAACCCGCTAAAAAATCCCATTTCTTTAAAATTATCTTGTGCATTTACAATATTGCTTTGTTTCTTTTCATGGATAGCTAACTCGAATTCCTCTAGTAAATCAAGTTTCCTCCCTTTCTTTTCTACATGCAATATCTCTACGTTATCTTCTATGCTATTAAGAGGATGGCCTGTTTCATATATATGGTTCGCAACAGCTGATTTGTCATAATTTCCTAAACTGAACGCATCTTTATGTTCTTTATACCGGATCGCGAATGATCTTCCTGTCTGCCCTGGCTCTGTCCATATATGAAATGAGTCTTCAAGCCATTTAGTTTGGGGGGGAGGGGGGGATGGGAAGAAACCGTATCTCCCCCCTCCCCTTATTTGGAAGTGGGAGGGGGAGTGACTGCCCCTCCTTGCCTGCCCTCCCCGGGGGTGGTTGATACGTCGTTGCAGTGGTAAATGTAAAAATGCAGCAGCATTTGTATGGCGTGCTCGATGCTGTGAAAATGGTTTCTCATGTTTCTAATACAGTTACCTGGTTTGTGTGAGACTAAATTTGTGGCATAAACAATATTTGATTTTTATTTTTGTCCTAAAAAATCAACTTGTTTCCTTAATTTAAGCAGCCCTCATTAACGATCTTCCATAATATCTACGACTGAGAATATATATGTGAAATGAACACAGGAATTTTGCTTGGTGTGTGTAATTAGAGGCAAGGATACGTGCATTATTCATGAAAATGATGGATTTTAGTTACCAGATGTAGGTATTTAAAATTGGATGAAGAAGAGGATGAGCAATACGGGACTTCAACCAGCGATGCATGAGCTGCACGAAACTACCATCCACTATACATTCAGTGTGTATTTGTATGTCAACTGCGTCAAATACAGTTCCTCGCAAAACTTGAAAGCCGATTTTTTTCTGGAAATTCACGAAAAACATTAAGAGCGACCCATTTCTCGGCACTTTTTAGCCGTGTTCCACGCGCGTTTTTCACCACAGAGCAGGAAGCAGCGTGAGCCATTTTCGTACTGCTTGTTAAAGGTGTGACATCAGAGCACACCAGTACAGACACTGTGACTGTACACGATATCTGAAATAAAAACTACGTAGCCCCCTAAGAAAAATGTCAATGGCTGGTAGTACGTTAGAATATCTTAGTTTCGTTCAACATAACTTAGCAATAAGATAAGCAGTACAGAAGTAGGACCTACTTCAAAAAGCGTAAGAACACGTGTGCTACGTCTCTCGACCAATCATCGCGTGTGAGTTTGCTTACGGCAGGTCTGTTCTCACGATGAACAGAGCAGAGCGGTGGGGTCCCAACGCCAGCCGACCGCCAACGCTCCGACGCTATCGCCAGCGGACCGAACCCCAGCCGAGGCAAAACGCTTCGTCGGCTGCGATTTGCCGCCCGCACACGATAATCAAGTTCCGGCCACCGAAGCAGTTGCTGCCATGCGTTGGCCTAGGCTGTTGTGACCACATCTTGACGCAGTATCATATCTCCCATTTCATCTTCATCTACATCCTCTTCCATTTCCGTAATATTGTCCTCAAGTACATCGCCCTTGTATAGACCCTCTATATACTCCTTCCACCTTTCTGCTTTCCCTCCTTTGCTTAGAACTGGGTTTCCATCTGAGCTCTTGATGTTCATACAAGTGGTTCTCTTATCTCCAAAGGTCTCTTTAATTTTCCTGTAGGCAGTATCTATCTTACCCCTAGTGAGATAAGCCTCTACATCCTTACATTTGTCCTCTTAGCCATCCCTGCTTAGCCATATTGCACTTCTTGTCGATATCATTTTTGAGACGTTTGTATTCTTTTTCGCGTGCTTCACTTACTGCATTTTTGTATTTTCTCCCTTCATCAATTAAATTCAGTATCTCTTCTGTTACCCAAGGATTTCTACTAACCTGCTGCCTTCCCTATTTCATTCCTTAAAGCTACCCATTCTTCTTCTACTGTATTTCTTTCCCCCTTTCCTGTAAATTGTTCCCTTATGGTCTCCCTGAAAGTCTGTACGACCTCGGGTTCTTTCAGTTTTCCAGAAAGGGACACTAGGCAAAAAGAAAACCTTTGCATATATAGTGAAACCCCAAGGAAACTGGTATAGGCTTGCGTATTCAAATACAGAGATACGTAAACAGGCAGAATACGGCGCTGTGGTCGCCAATGGGTAGATAAGACAAGTGTGGGGCGCAGTTGTTAGATCGGTTACTGCTGCTACAGTGGCAGGTTATCGAGATTTGAGTGAATCTGGACGTGATGTTACAATAGGCGTAGGAGCGATGGAACACAGCATCTGCGAGGAAGCGTTGAAGTGGGGTTCTTCGCGTACGACAATTTCACGATTGTACCGTGAGTATCAGGAATCCAGTAAGACATCGCTGCGGTCGGAAAAAAAGATGCTGTAAGAACGGGACCAATGGCGACTGAAGAGAATCATTCAACGTGACAAAGTGCAATCCTACCGCAAATTGCTCCAGATTTCAATGATGGGCCATCAACAAGTGTCAGCGTGCGAACCATTCGACGAAACGTCATCGAAATGAGCTTTTGGAGCCCAGGGAGCAACCCTGTACGCCTGTCCTGGCCCGTCAACACCGACATTAGACTGTTGACTGGAAACATGTTACCTAGTCGGACGAGCAGACGGACGTATACGGGTATGGAAACAACGTCACGAACCCGTGGATCCTGCCTGTCAGCAGGGGACTGTTCAAGCTGGTGGAGGCTCTGTAAAGGTGTGGGGCGGGTGCAGTTGGAGTGATACGTCTGGATACGTACGTAAGCATCCTCTCTGATCACCTGCAGCCTTTCGTGTCCACTGTGCATTCCTACGGGAAATTCCAGCAGGACAATGTGACACCCGACACGTGCAGAGTTGCTACAGAGTCCTTCCAAGAACACTCTTCGGAGTTTAAACACTCTGCTGGCCACCAAACTGCCGAGAAATGAACACTACTGAGCGTATCTGGGATGCGTTGCGACGTGCTGTTCAGAGATCTCCACCCCGTCGTACTCTCACGGATTTACGGACAGAGCTGCACGATTCACGGTGTCAGTTCCCTCCAGCACTGCTTCAGACCTGAGTCGAGTCCACGCCACGTCGTGTTGCGGCACTTCTGCGTGCTCGCGGGGTCCTACACGGTATTAGGCAGGCGTACAAATTTCTGTGGCCCTTCAGTGTAGGACTGCATCGCTTCGCTGAGATACATAAAAATTCCTCTGCCAAATGACATTAGCCCTTGTGGTAAAACTCTTAGCAGTAGCGAACATTCTCAGTAACGGAGACGGAGAGACAAACCTCTCTCCCAACAACCATTAAAACTCCCAAATAGCGGACGGCGTGGACACGGCGGAGGTCGCGCGTCGGCCGGCAGTGCAGGCCTTCAGAAGGCGGGGCTTTGATGTCGCCGCCACTGCTGCGCCGCCTCCTCTCTGAGTGAGGAAGGCGTGTGTGGGGGCGGCCGGCTAGACCAGTGCTCCGTGTGGAGGGAGGCCGCTAGAGGAGCTCACTGCTGCTGCCTCCCAGCCAGGGAGTCCGGGTACCGCAGTGCTGAGGTGGCGCGAAACCGGACACGGCTAACGCTGAACGAAAAGGTAGAGATAATTCGTGCGGAAAGGGAATTAGAGATACGGCTACGAGGTTTGTTCTTGGAAAAACACGGGTCAGTGACGTTTTGAGAAACAAAAACGGCATTCCGAAATCGTGGACTGGAAACGATAACTTAACTAGTAAACGCGCTTTTCACAACACACCGGGCTCAGAAGTTGACAATTTCACACCTCACTGGTTCTGCCGTGCTCGCAGCAATAACTTGCCACAAGGTGGACCTCTGGTGCGCGGGAAAGTACTCGGAATCGCCAAGAAGTTGCGGCTTAACGATTTTAAAGCCAGTAGGTTGACCTGACAATTTAAGGAGTAGCCACTACATATCTTCTCTAACGGTGTGTGGTGGATAGAGCTCAGCGGAGGACGAAAACATCGTGTCAGACGGGAAGTTTTGGGTAACAGGAATTCGTGAGGTTTATGAAGAAGGAACCATTTTTATCTGTGATGAGACTGGGCATTTGAGCTCTTCCTGGTAAAACAATGGTCCTGAAACAAGAAAATTATTCGCGAAGCAAAAACCAAAAGACCGACTCGCCGCTGTATTGTTTGTCAATATCATAGATAAATTTGAAAAGCCTTCAGTTACTGGTGAGGCCGCTAAACCTGGTTGTTTTGGGGTATTGACTTAGGTAAATTGAACGTGGAGTGGTTTGCTCAGAAACCATCTTGGATGACGAGAGGAATAATGGCAGAATGGTTGCTGGCATTTGATAGTAGAATGGAAAGACGGAGGAGGAGGATGTGATTTTTTATAGATGTGCCACTTCCTCATGCGATGCTGCACTAAAAAATGTGAAAATATTTTTGCCGCGAAATTCAGCTTCCAGTTGTCAGACATTCGATCAGGAGATCATTAAGATTTTCTAAGTGTTTTAAAGACAGAAATTGTGACGTAGTTCGTTTCGAATTGTCAGCGTTCAATCTGGACATGAACTTCAAAAATCTGTTAGTAGTTCTGTGGATTTCTTCAGCCATAAAACGATAACACTCACAACAACTGTTTCAAGAAGGCAGGAATCGGAATCGTTTTTAATAACTGAGCTTCAGCGACTAACGATGGTGTCGCAGAAAACAATGTCAAGGGACATAAGCATGAAGTTCAGTTGAGGAATTTGGTGGATCTGAGGGATACACCAATATGTCGTGATGCCCTATTCACAGAAAGTACGTCAACTAGTGTAAGTGACTCGTAAAAGAGGCGTGTCATGACAATGTCGAGAATGGACAACAAAATGAAGATGAAGATAACGTAATTTTAGAGGACAACTCCACTTTCAAGTAAGCAGGCGGGAGAAGAGGTAAAATAAAACTGAAACACTGTTTTTAATGAGAAGTGACGAAGAGAATTTAGTTTCTAACGAGAAGTGAAGAGAATTCAATTTAACGTTTTAAGTTGAAACACACATGAAGACAATGAGACTCTGGCTCAGAAAGAAAGATCTGTTTATTTCCAACAGACGTTCCAGAATGCATGAAGGGAATGCTAATACTGTATTGTACTGTAATCCGTTCATCATACGAATAAACCCGATGTAAACATTGCGCTGTGTATTCTTCCGCGTTTGCTGGAACCTTGTTGGATTCCCGTCTCAAGTGGGACTGCAGCCAAGCTGTCTCGAGTACTGCCAACTACGACAATAAGGGCACACGTTGTGCTGTGCGTTACGCGCACATCGACTGCCCGGTGATACGGGACAGCAGCTTTAGCGGCGCATTTAACTTGGACAGCGCTGGCCGGCCAGCTGGTACAGCTGCAGGTCACACGTAAAACGAGACGAGCAGAGGAGCAGTACAGCTTCTTATGTCATTTGAATGTTAAGCAGGCTGAAACAGTACACTGCAAATCTCCCACAATAAGCTCCTTAGACGACGTGACGAAAACCTCACAACGTTACCGTTTTTAGCTAACGTAATATTGTAATGGAAAACAAGAATGACGAAAGGTAATTTTTTTGCATAAGCTGTGTGTAACGTAAGGGTTTCACCGTATAGTTAAATATTGAAGCCACTGAAGATATTATTTAGGCAGTCGTCTGGTAATCTCTTAGCTCCTTTACCCGAATCAGAGAAATACATTTCAGTTCTGGAAGTGTCACCTGCTAAATTGATAAAGAGCCTATCGACAACAGAATCCACGAAGCCAACCATGCGCAGCATTTTCTCATTCTCTTTTATGGCGAGCCGTTCTATATCCCGCCAGCGTTCGGCAGTGACGTGTGAAGAAGCTGCGTGCGTTATTTCCAGTAAGTCTGGCAGCAAACAAGTCCTGTTACTTGTCGGGTGAAATCCCGCAGCTTGGCTCCAGATCGGTTCTGTTGGGTTCATTTTGTAATGGTACAGTAGCAAATGTAAAGATGCAGCGTGTGTATGAAGCGCTCGATGCTGTGAAAATGATTGTTTTTCATCATTCTACGATACTTCTGTGGTTTAAAACGACGGACATAGTCCAAATAAAGATGATTTGGTTTTTCATTTTTGCCTTAAAAATGAAATGTTTCCTTCATTTAAACAACTTTTATGAACAGTCTTTCATAAAACATCGATAATTAAAAATTTGTATTTGAAATGGAAACAGAAATTTCATGTCCAATATGTAATTAGAAACAAGACGTACACTACTGATTAAAAATGATGAGGTTCATAATTACGAGATGTAGGTATTTCACCTTGAACGAGAAAACTTTATACTGGGGAAATTCGAACCAACGCACGAATAACGGCACTTGGTTCACATTTTTACAATCACGCTACCGACTGCAGTACTCGTTTATTGTGTGTGTGGTTATCAACTGCCTAATATAGAACGCTGGGAATACTTCTGATTTTCTCCGTAAATTTATGAAGATCATAAAGGACAGCCTATTTCTAGGCGCTTTTGACTGTGCTTTACTACCGCGTTTCACTACGGAACAGAAAGTAGCGTCAGCCATTTCCGTACTGCGCATTAGCAAGGCGATAATCAGAGCACAACGTTGCTGCACAGGCTGTGACTACACGACTTTTTAAATAAAAAATACGTAGCTAAGGCGTGATAAAGAAAAACGTTGATGGCTGTTGATACATTTGAATATCCTAAGTTCAGTTTAACGTAACTTAGTAATAAGATATCTAACAGATAAGTAGGAGCTACTTCCAAGAGCATAACACCAATGTAAGAGTGCTACGGCTTCTGACCAATCATAGCGTTTGTGTTTATTTACATCAGGTTTATTCTTACGATGAGCGGATTGTAGTTGTACGGCTACCTCCCAGATCCGGACACCGTCTCGAGTATGCTCGACGAATGTGACGAAAAGAGTGTAAGAAAGACTTAACGCCTGACTTGATTGCTACTTACGCTCGGCAAGAGTGTGAATAGAGCACTTCTTTGGCGGAGCGGACACAAGGAAGAATGATGATATGGGGGACCGGAATATATACTTCCGTAAAATAGTTCTCTGAGCACCAAGTATTTAACAGCACGCGACTCGCCGCCTTGTTAATATAGAGTTGCTTGAGCCGCATTTAGAATCCGCTAAAATTGATCTCCACGTGGAGCGTTCATGGAGACAAAAAAGGAAACGTAATCTCAGGGATTATATTTCGTGTCACCGCATTAAAATATTGCTGCAGGATATCTTTACCGTAGAGAAATGTAATTAAAGGAAACCTTTGAGTTAAACTATTTCCTTTTTTAAACGGAATAATCTTTGTTTTGCCGAGAAGCTGTGAATGTACTGAACTGAATGTTAGTTTTTGCTTTAATACGAAATAAATTAATTTATGCGCTTTCTTGTCTTTACTAATTATGATGAGAGTATTGTAAAGCGTGTGTTGATGACGGCGATAAAGTCAACAATGAAATTATTTCTACGCAAGATGTCTACCAAGAATGGTCGATTGTTTGGCCGTTCTTGCTTATCCAGCGTACTGAAAACCTAACAAATAATATGTTTACTTCTGCACATGAAAGAAAAATGCTCAGTCAGCATAAATTACCTTATATTATTTAAAATTCACAACTTTCAATGCGAGGCGGCCGCATTAGCGTGCGTTTCCTTTTTGGTTTCTTGGGGCAGCGAACAAAGGACAATTACATTGCTACATACATTCTATACAGTTATCTTATATGGTGTTTTGCTTCATTGTTATTTCGTTTCGTTACGAATTACCGATCTGACAGTTAAACACGTATTCTGAGTCTTTAACTTTTAATTTTACTTTGTTTTGTATCAGACTTGTGCACGATTTAATATTTTGTACCACGTATCGTTACAAGGGCCCTCTGGTATGAATGGGCCAAACACACCCGTGGTTTGCGAACAGTCAGTCATACCACCATTGTAACAACACACGTCACTTTTCACACGTATGTTATTATACACATGTCACTTTAAGTCTCTATTGTTCTTTACACATGTAAATGCACATACAAGCTGACAAAATGTTGTGGTTAGTTCAGTCACTCTTCAGCCGCACGTGTCACCTGGTTGTTGTTTGTGTATGTAGTTTGTTTTGAACGTCACTAGTGCAGCACTTCACAACAGTTACGATTACGCTTGTACTGTCTCACTGTTTAATAAAATGCAAAGCTCATAGCTTGTCAACACCTCCCGTCACGCACGCACACACACACACACACACACACACACACACACACACACTGCATTCATACAGTCGTCGTGTTCCGTTAGGGTTTTCAAATGGTTCAAATGGCTCTGAGCACTATGGGACTCAACTGCTGAGGTCATTAGTCCCCTAGAACTTAGAACTAGTTAAACCTAACTAACCTAAGGACATCACAAACATCCATGCCCGAGGCAGGATTCGAACCTGCGACCGTAGCGGTCTTGCGGTTCCAGACTGCAGCTCCTTTAACCGCACGGCCACTTCGGCCGGCTAGGGTTTTCTGTTGTAGGTTTGTCCACCTGTCACTTACAGCGTTCAGACGTCCCGTGTTTTCACGTTACTCGCTGCAGTTTGACAGTACATCCAACACTTTTATGCATGTGATATTTCAACATCTTCGTACATTGCATACGTGAAACTTCACATTAATGCTTAGATATTTCTACACGCTAGGGACTTTGGCCACAAATTTACCTACTGTTTAAAGGTTCAGTCTTTTCCGTGTATCACAGTTGTTATTCCTTGCTGTGGCTGCGCTCACCTATTTTTGCAACTACACAGTTCGTGGATTTGTCGTTTGTTGAAAGGTTTTGGCCTTTTTACTGTCGCTACTTTAGCGTCCAGATTGTTCGATACTTACAATTCACATTTGTACGTGTGAAGGATCCATTATTAGCACCTTAACTTTGACATTATGTAGCACTCATGGTACATATTTTACAATAAAAATGTTTAGATTTCGGTAGGATTCATGTAGCCAGTGTCCCCTCATGCAGAAAGTTCGATCAATTGGTCACCGGGACTATTCAGTTCAGTATATTTAACCATCATAGCTGCTCTCAACACTGTTTCATTATCTAGTGTTAACTTTGCTTTCTAACAACAGGTCTGAGGACATTACTCCCAAGTATCTAAGGTGTGAAGGATTTATACCTTCCACCGTGATAGTTTAATATCAATACTTCTTTTTCAGAGTCCTGTAATTATGGTTATTCTAAAATTCTTTGATACTGGTCTATGATTTAGAGGCGCACATTAGTCACCTAGGGACCATGCAAACTACCCACATTTTCTTACTCACACGCACAGTGTAAATGTGAAAATATAGAAAATGTAATTCACTACTGTATCTGTGTCAAAGGGAAGAACGTGTGCACGTGTTTCAGCTTCACTGTGTACCACGCGGGATGCACGACCGATGCTTTCAAAGTTCACCTTGAGAACACTGTTCAGTTAGGAGTAAACATTGCTTGTTCCTGCCCTTTTGCGCTCACGAACGTTGGTATTACAGTTATATCTGCACAAAATGTGCCGATCTTGTCACCTATAGTTTTCTTTTAAAAGATATCCAGACTACACCCAACGAGTCTTGAAGACGGGTTATTTTGCACCGAACACCCTTTGGAGGAATGAAACAACTAGCTAGAATCGTCACTAGCTTTAACCTTACGTGATTTGATTCATCGACCATGACAGACACACACTTAGCATGTTGAAATTCTGACTGAACTTCATGCATTGCGTAAGGCGATAAAACGTTCACTAAAATTGACTCTCATTTTGTCCTCGAACATGCGAATTTCTTCTCGAATAGGTTTCTGATGAGAAGAGTCGTGCAGGTCATTGAATGGAAAGGAGGATTGTGTTTTGCGGTATGGAACCCAAACAGCACTTGTTCCGCGTTAGCCTTCGTGTGTTTGTAGTTCATTCGTTCTTACAGAGGAAGTGACGCAGCTACAAGTCCTTCCAGAAACTGCGAACAGGTGCTTCATTTTCTTTGTGCTTCGTTGTATCGGTAAGCCCTCAATGTTCAGTGGGAAACACTGAATGACACAGCGTAGATACCACCTTCGTACTCGCGGTTTCCATCAGGTAAAGGAATCCTCTATTCAAGAAAGAAACTTTATTTTCGCCATATTAACGGGCAGGAATTAGTTTCACACACAGCGGACTAGGCAAGCTCGCCAAACCGAGTGTGGAAACTGCCGCCTACTTCTCACTGTTGTGTGTAACAGTGCGAAGACATCGTATGCGTTGCACCCACTGCAAATTTGTCATTTAGCAGGGAATAGCTAATTTGTAAACACGAAACAACTTGATAGTCCTATAACATTCTTTAACGAAAACTTGTTACATCCACCCGTCATTTCTGCGGTAGCAGGTAATCTATACGAATCGCGAAACTCACGCGTAGGTGACTGGCAGTAAACACGATGACGGAAAATGTTCTGTTCTCATCTCTCCTCATTCCGTGATCAAAATAAACCTTGTTTATTCCATCTTTGCCTTCAAGACAAAGCAACACTCCAGAAAATGTTAAGAAACTGTCTATGACACTAAATTAATGTAAAAGTGAAGCATCAAAGATAAGGTTACTGCTGATAACGAAAAACCGTAACATTTGGCATCCCGTTGAATATTCTCCGAGACAACGGGAGACGGAACGAAATAAAAGGAGTCCCTTTAAAGACCGGACTCGTGGTCACGCTTGCATAGGCCCTAGTGTGAAGGCCCTTTAAAATGGCTCCTGTCACTACGTTTACATGCGACACGTCTTCCGAAAGACGAAAACCGAATTTCGGAAACAGTTTTTCGCCGCCTTTTTTACATGTGTAAGGTCTGAAGCAGATTCGCCATCCCAGTTAAATATGTCGCCTGGAAAACAGCTGTTGCAGTTTCTCATATAGTCAGCACAGTAGCTATTTCCCTTCAGTTAGACGAGGTGTAAATAGCTTTCGTCTAATATTTCTACTTGTCCTTCACTGTACATAAAGCCACTCTGGCCACATTAGCCGAATTTTTTTTAAAACTAGACGAAGCCTGGCAGCCCAAGGATTTTTCAAAACCGGTTGCGTTTACGTGGGAGTGAAAATTGATTGCGCAGTTCGGAAAATCGGCAACTGGAGGCGGATTTTCAGAATAGATTTACATGACTACCCAGAAGCGGTATTCGGAAATGTGATTACGGTATCTGGTGTTGGGAGTCCCGTGTAAACGTGGACGGGGTGTGTGTTGCCAGCTGTATACGGCAGTACGAGACAATCCGGTGTAGGTGGAGGCAGGCGTAGACGCCTCGCCGGCTCTGCCGCAGCCGTTCCCTCGGCTGCCGGGGGCCGACGTGGCAACGCCGCAGTCGTGTAAAGTTCGCACCCCTCTCATGAGAAATACGCATTTCTTTCATAGTTCTTGATAGATGTGCCATAGTTGTAGAGTTCTTTGTACAAAATTTCAATAGTCCTGCAGAATTTAGCGAAGAAAACAAGAATACTCGAAAAAATTTCGTATCGAAAACATTCTTTGTCAATTTTAGCAAAATATATATTCGTACAACAGTTCTGAACAGAACACAAAGACCTCTATCGAAAATCCTAATAACATCTTTTTGTGGCGATGCTAGTTTATACAGTAACTGCTTTGATCTTTGACCCACTGTCTCCACAGAAAGAAAGAAATTCGTACAACAGTTTTGATGAACACTTCTGGATAACACCCCAAGACTTCTATCGATAATCATAACATTTTTTGTGGTTATAATAGTTTAAGATAATTGATTAATTGTGGAGCTCACTTACTCTACAAAAAATTGTCTATTCGTACGTTCTGATGACAGCTCTGGATAGCATTGTAAGAGTGCTGTCGAAAATACTAGTAACATATTCTGTGCTGGTAATTGTTTACGTAGTAACGGCATTTATTAAGGTTTGCTTACGAGCATTTCCCGTGAAGTTTGTACCCCATTTACGAGAGATATAAATTTTTTTCATAGTTTTTGATATGTATGCAATAGTTCTAGAGTTCCCTGCTCAAAACACGAATAGTTCTGCAAAATTTCGGGAAGAATACAATAACTCGGCAAAATTTTGGTATAGTAAAAAATTAGTTTAGAAAAAAAAATAAATTTGTGTAACAGTTCTGTTGGCAGTTCTGGATAGCACCGGAAGAGTTGTATTGAAAATAAGAACATTTTTGTGGAGATAATAGTTTATGCGATAATTGTTTTAATCTGATACTCACTTTCTCTACGAAAACAAAATTCGTAGAATAGTTCTGACGAGAGTTCTGAATAGCACCCACAGAGTTCTACTGGAAACTATAACATTTTTTGTGACGATGACATTATATGAGATAATTAATATGGGACTCACTTTTGTCATGTGAAAGTAATAAATTCGTACAAAAGGTCTGATGGCATTTCTTAATAGGACCCTAAGAGTTCTACCGAAAACTGTAATATCATTTTTTGTGGGGATAACAGTTAATGAGATATCATTTATGAGAGACCCACTTGGTCTACATTATAATAAATTGGCACAACCCTTTTGCTGACAGTTCTGGATAGCACCGAAAGAGTTCTTTTAAAAACCGTCACAACATTTTTGTGGTGCCAATAGATTCTGAAATAGATCGTGTGTTCAGTCTGCACTGGGTGTGCGCCGATGTGAAACTTGCTGGCAGATAAAAACTGTGTGCCGGACCGGGTCCCGAACCCCAGGCTCTGACGAAGCAAAATCGTCACAATATCCTTTCTTCCAGGAGTGGTACTCCTGCAATTTTCGTAGGATAACGTCTGCGAATTTTGGAATGCAGGAGATGAGGTAGTGCTGTGAGGACGGATCGTAAATTCTCAATTTTATTTTGGAATTACGTGAGACATAAACAGTTTGCAGTGACTACAACTAATAAGGTCATCTGCGTAGGCGACAATTCCGTCTGACCTGTCATCCCCATCCAGAAGTTGTAGGAGGGGTTAGATTGTTATGTCCCAGAAGATGGGGCCGCAGATCGACCCTTGAGGAGAGCCTTCGGTAATTCTTTTAATTACTTTCCGGCTGTCCATCTGCCATTCGACCACTCGGTCTTTACAGTAGTCTACAGTGATAGCGGTACCTCCAGATGTCTTAGCCTCTGAAACAGTGAGGGCCACCAAAGATTATCAAATGCTCCGGCAATTACAATCATTATTGCCATGGCGTATTTCTGTTTTGTGGTCTTAACTATGTGCAGGGCCTGGTTGATGGCATCATCTATTGATCTGCCAGATCTGAAGCCGAACTGGTGTTGGCTCATACCCCTGAGAGCTCTGTGTTTGCAGGCGCTTACACAGTAGCCTCTCCTGAATCTCTGCTAGGGTGTTTATTAGGCATATTGGCCCGTAAGTCTTTGGATTTCTTAATAATGACTGCTTTGGAGGTTTTCCATACTGTAGGTACCCTGCCCAGCCGTAAGGCACCGTTCAGTAACGTTGTTAGGTAGGTGGTGATATGCGGTGCTAGTTTTTTCAGTGTTTCCGAGTGGATACCATTTGGTCCAGGTGCTTTTTTGTTTTTGAGCTCTGAGCTTGCTAACACAACCTCTTCCTGCACAAAAGGACAGGTGACAGTTGCAGCGTTGTATGGTGTGTGTAGGTTTTCTCTTAGTGTTGCATGGTATTGTGTGTCTGTATCGATAACGTCGTCAGGGAGCAATTTATACAGCAGAAACTCCGCTGTATTCCTCCATCCCCTCGTCATCGTGCCGTCATCCTGCCTTAGCGTTCCCAGAACTAGTGGGGTTCTTATCTTCTCTGTCAGTATTTTGTATGGTTCCCCCCATATATTTTGCTCTGTGTTTCAAATAGCTCCCATTGTTGTCTATGCGTGTTGTATAGTGTCTGTCTATATGTCTTGTGCTTGCCTATATGCTTAAAGTCTTACTCGTCTGTCACTATCTGCTATCGCCCTTTGATATAATTTTCGTTTGCGTCTTGTGTGAGTCTCGTGAGTTCTTTGGTCCATGGTACTGGTGAGCAATTTGTGTTCTTTGCTGTCGGTATTGAAGTGTTTTGTGCATGTTGTATCACCTGTGTTAACTTGTGTGCTCTATAATCGATACTTCCATTGATGTTTTGTAGATCGTGTCGTTGGATAATTTCCGTTAATTTGTTCCAGTCTGCTTTGTGCAACAGCAAGTGTCTGGTGTGTGATTTTGTCATTGTGTTCTGAGTGTGAGTTAGTGTGTATGTTATGACATTATGATCACTACTGGTTATGTTGTCGTGTGCAGTCCAGTTTGTTACGTATGCCATTGCTGCATTATTTACTAGCGTGAAGTCGATATTACAGCTCGTACCATCGAACCCTGCATATGTTGGTATAGGTCCTCCCGTATTCATTACATGTAATTGTGTTTCTTGTATTAGATCAGTGATTGTGCGTCCTCTGTCATCTGTTCTGAGTTCCAGAGGGTCGATCTGGAATTATGTCAGCACTTATCTCTAATTTTTTGCCTCTGGCATACGTTACTAGTTCTCTGATGTAGTCTGCGTACGGCTTTATTTGATGGCTGTATTGGGCGAACATGGATGCAATAACCCATGTAACGTTCCCGTTGGTTATCTCTATGGTAACCAAGTGTTGATTGCATAACTGTGTTACCTTAATTATAAGTTATATTTAGAATTACTATTGCAGCCTTACAGTCATTGCCGCATGTTATTCTGGTAGCATGTTTTGGTAGACATATCAGTTGCCCGTTTCTGTTGTAAGGTTCTTGTAAGCACATGATGTCTGCCTGCAGGTCTTGTGCTATTTTAGGGATTTCCGCGCTGACTGTCGGTACTGTTTTTTGTTTTATGTTGTAAGATATTCATTTTTTGTCTATGTCCACTCAACGCAACAACCAAAAGTGAGCGCAAAGCACTTCCAGTATCACGAAAATCTGTCGTGTAAATATGGGCCAAAACTCGAAGGTAAAGTTGTTTGACTTGTGATTTACCTCTTGAGAAGCATTTCCACCTCGAAATCATGACCATAAAATGGCTTAAATCTATCCCCGAACAACACGAGGGCAGAATTACTCTTTCATGCAAAACAATATGACTATAAAACCTTTTCAAATAATCAACCTTTTCAAATAATCTGTTAAGTCCGAGCAATTGGCTATTGCTTTAGAAATGGCAACCAGCAAAGCCTTACTGAAATCAGTTACCATGATTTTTGGTTTGGGATTTCCAGATGTGACGATTTCCATAAAGAAAAATGACAAGAATGATGCGCCATGCCTGGAGGATATCATCTGATAACTTGGGGAACTGATTGATGATATCTGGATCTTTACTAGTGACGTTTACTTCGCGGATGCGTATGTACTCATACAGGTATTTGACTTAATTTCCACACAGTCAGCTCTGTTTGACAGATCCCCAAATCGTGAAATAACTCGAAATACAACGCCACCCGTAGCATCTACTGAATCGTATTCACTGCTATTCATTTGATGACAATATTTGTGCAACCGAGTTTGATCTTTCAGCCAATATATACAGAAGAATGGGTCCAATCCGAATGCGTGAATTTCGTCCCGATGGGTTGTATGTTTTGCGATTTGCAGGTTTTCAACAGGCTTACTGGTTGTTATACCATATCGTTTGTCCCTTTACTCTTCTTTAGCCTTTCTCAAGACATCAGCATTGGGTAGATTTGTAGGATTCATGTCTCCGAAAGACATTTTTCGGTTCATCATTTCGCCAAAGAGCTGCAGGAATCCTGTTATCAACCAATTTAGCAGCTACCTGTTGTCTTCTTGTGCCACGAAGTTGTCTTCTTTTCAGGTGAATACCATCGTCTAAAAGTCTGCAGTTTAGAATAATATCGTAGTTCCTTTTTTGGCTTCTACAGAGCAATCCCTTCGAAAGTGGCTCCACATTCTGTACATCTTCCTTTGATCTTCAAGAAGTACTTTGAACTTCCACACACTTTCGCGTATTTGAAAGAAAAGGCACATGGAATTTTGTGATGTTTATAAATTTTATCAGCCATCAAATCGGTACATTTCCCTATTTCCAGTCCTGAAAGTTTCTTTGTTGGTTTTATGGTAGACCATTTTTTCTGCTGACAGTAGTAGGTAAAATTGCTTTGTCATGCCCTTGTTTCACGAAGAACCAAAAACAATCCACGACTCATCTTTGCTGTCGTCTTTTTCTTCAACGAAACATTCCAGCCTGAAGGTGTTTCTAACAAAAGTAGGCAGTTCGGTTCATAAGTATCACCCACACAACAGCACCGACAGCACAACGGGCACAGACTGTACGAGAGCTCTGATTGAACGAGCATGATGATTATTCGCACGAGTGTGAGTAGTTTTGTTACGTTTAGTCATTGGGGGCAGAGCAAGGAGCGAAGTGCAGCAGTGGCGGGCGCCTTCACACGACGCGGCGCGCGCCACCCAAAAAGTGCAGCTGTTGCTGTCGTCAGCTTTGATGCTACCGCGAGCGGCTTTGATGCTACCTCTATTGTAACTGCTACGCTGACGTCACTTGCCGATTGTTTAAAAGACGCAGTTCACGTGTTCATTGTTTCCAGATGTAGTGCCACGACGTTTGCATGTTTGCTGTGCTTCGTTGATTATTTTTTGGTCTTGAGAGGTCTCAGGGACGTGTCATAGTTTTTATTATCCTTCCATCGGGCGCAGCTGTTAAGATTGATACATGTCGAAATTTTCTGTAAATTACTTTTCAACAATTTGCAGTATTGGCGCCTCCTCGTTATAGATTCCTTCCTCTGTACGCCTTTCATTGTTGTATGATTCAGTATGGACGCTAATGCTCTCCTGATGAGATATGAGCCGATTACTCGTTTTTATCCACTGTGCCCTTTCGTATTTCATTTCAGCAATTAATTTATTTGTTTATCGACGTAGTAAGTAGTACAAAGCTGATCCAGAATGTAAAATGCACTTGAATTGTGTTTGAACTGTCTAATCGTCAGTGTCCGCTGTCTGAACGTCAAATATCAAATTAATACACTGCGCCTGGTTGCGTTATTTTATAGGAGTTTTATTATTTTAAGTGGGATGTAGTAGATCACGTTGAAGAAATCCAAAACATATTGTTCGAAGAGGATAATATTATTCGAAATTTACCTGAACAAATAGGCGCAGCCAAATCAGCTTTGTGATGCTGTAAGTGCCTCATAGATGGCGATATTTGTCTATTGTAGTTTTGCATTCCAATCACCAATTTGAGAGCGTCATAGCTTCATTTCAGCGTGAGAGGGGGTAATATCAATAGATGTTATTGAATTGAAAGCCTTCATCAGTCTCTTGTTTTTAATTTTTGGTAACAAAAGTAGCAGATAAATGCTGGAGGATCTCTGTGGAGGTGATGGGGATGGCATTGAAAAATTTCACCTCGCAAATGAAAGCGTTTCAAATTTATTGTGGGGTGTCTTAGATTTTACAGTCGCGCTATTCGTGATGAAATGAGACAATTGGAGAAGCTAACAGCAATTCGGGAAATATTTACTGTTTGTACGCAACTACGAAGAATCTTATACCCTCGGAGAAAATGTTGCAGTAGACGAGAAGCTGGAAGGATTCTGTGGAAGGTGCAGTTTTCGCCAAATGTACGTACCAAAACAAACAAGTATGGATTTAAAATCTATGCTTTTGTGGATTGTTAAGTATTTTACCCGTACAGTTTGGAAATATACGCTGTGTTGCAACCAAAAGGATTTACCAACTGAGCAATGAACATTTTGATGTTATTCTGTGACTGTGTAAACCTACATATGTCAGGTCGAAATGTGAAAGCGGACAACTGGTTTACTAGTACTGGAATGATGAGTTATGAAGGAAGAATTTTTCTTTTGTTGGCACGATGAAGAGAAACAACTGTGAGATTTCTCTAGAGTTTCCTATCATTAAAAGAAGGGCTGTCCAGAGTTCCTGTTTTGGCTTCCACAAGACTGAACTCTGGTTTCCTCCGTACCTAAAGAGGAAGTGTGTGATCCTGGCATCACGTTTGCGTGAAGATAATTCGATAGATGCTGTCTCTGTAGATGAACGGAAGGTGATGTAAATTGTACAATAGCGTCAAGTGTGGTATTTTCACAGCGGATAAGCTGAATGCTTTGCACAACGCTGCAAGAAATGTGCGCCGATGGTCAAAGATTATATTTTTGTAATGATCAGTACGGTTTGAATCTATGCACAAGTGATTTATTGTGGCAACAGTGAGAATTGTATCATAGGGAAAGGGTCCTGAATCAGCTATGTTATACATTGTTGTTTTCGTCGCTATATTCTGCAGAACTACTAAAATTTTGTGCAAAGAACTGTAGGAGTATGGCACATCTAACAAGAACAGCGCAAAAAATGTGTGTTTCTCGGAAAAAAAGGGTCGCTAACTTGCCACGACTGGACGCGGCGCGCCCCGGCGGTTTGCTCGGGTCAGCCGTGGAGTGGGGGAGGGGCCAGGCGGCCAGTGTCAGCAGCTCCTCAGGGGGAGGCGGGCAGCTGGCCCCGACTGCAGTCTCCGGGAGCCGCGGCTGTTCCGCCGTTTTGGTCGCTTTTGTGTCGTCCGTCGCGTTAACTCACGAGAGAGCAACGTCAGAAAACTGCTCCTCTCTAATACAGTGTCTTAATTTAAAAAAAAATTAGCATTGCTACGAATGGGGAATAGTGTGTTACATTACTGAGTCGAGTGTTTCATTGCTCGTTATTTATCGCCGTCCTAGTCATTTAAGCGCTGAAAACCTGAGAGGGGATAACATTGAACGAGCGGAAACATTGTTTCGATGTGCGATTCGAGATTCCTTCAGAATTCTCGCACAACACATATTTAAAATAAATACAACATGTTATTTATTATGTTACTGCGTGGAAATAACGTATCTTCATACGACACAACTTTGCGAAAGCCATAAACTCCAGCACTTTGGATTAAATGAGTTTTGGAGCGACACGGTGTCTGCAGATCCCGTCAGCCATTACGGAACCTCCACCAGAAATGTTTCCCGTAAACTGACCGAATTTAAACATCCAAAATGCTTCGGTAATCCACTCGTAAAGTAGTATAACCTAATATTACGGTTTTCACGAAGTAAGAGAAGTATCAGTTGGAAGCTTAGCGTGTCTCGAGGAAACGGAACTGAAGGCGGTGAAATAACCGGACATTATTCAGATGGCTCTAACAAGGGAACCTCCCCATCGCACCCCCCTCAGATTTAGTTATAAGTTGGCACAGTGGATAGGCCTTGAAAAACTGAACACAGATCAATCGAGAAAACAGGAAGAAGTTCTGTGGAACTATGAAACAATAAGCAAAATATACAAACTGAGTAGTCCATGTTGAAGATAGGCAACATCAAGGACAATTTAAACTTAGCTGTGCCGTGGTCCCGAGGTTAGCGTGGGCAACTGCGGAGCGAAAGGTCCTTGGTTCAAGCCTTCCCTCGATTGGAAAATGTAATTTCTTATTTTCAATTTGTCACAAACTCTTATGTTTTCATTACTTTTTTGGGAGTGATTATCACATCCACAAGGAAACCTAACCAGGGCAAGTAGAAGAATATTTTTACCCATTCGCCAACTGTACAAGTTAGGTGGGTCAACATATTCCTGTCATGTGACGCACATGCCGTCACCAGTGTCGTATAGAATATATCAGACGTGTTTTCCTCTGCAGGAATCTGTTGACTATGGCCTTGCGATCAACTGTTTTCTGTTCCCATTGGAGAGCCACGTCCTTTCGTCTACTAATCGCACAGTTTTGCGGTGCGGTCGCAAAACACAGGCACTAAACTTATTACAGTGAACAGAGACGTCAGTGAACGAACGAACAGATCACAACTTTGCGAAAATAAAGAAAATAAATTTTTCGCTCGAGGGTAGACTTGAACCGAGGACCTCTTGTTCCGCATCTGCTCTCGCTAACCACGGGACTACGGCACTGCTCAACTTACAGAGTCCTTGATGTTGCCTATCTTGCAGATGGACTACTCACTTTGTATATTTTGCTTATTTTTCCATAGTTCCACACAACTTCTTCCTGTTTTCTCGATTGATCTGTGTTCAGTTTTCAAGCCCTATCCACTGTGCCAACTTATAACTAAATCTGAGGGGGGTGCGATGGGGAGGTTCCCTTGTAAGCACCATGGGACTTGACATCGGAGGTCATCAGTCCCCTAGACCTAGGAATACTTAAACCTAACTAACCTAGGGATATCATACATCCATGCCCGATGCAGGAGTCGAACCTGCTACCTTATCAGCAGCGCGATTCCGGACTGAAGCGCCAGAACCGCTCGGCCACAGCGGCCGGCGGTTATTATTCACCCAGTATTTCAGAATGAGGCAGCTTAGCGATTTGCGGTACTCAACTTGCTATCAAAGACTGAGATATTTTTCTCGCTAACGTCTTTCCCCCGGCCCTAAAAACAATGTTCTTGTTGTTGTGGTCTTCAGAACTGAGACTGGTTTGATGCAGCTCTCCACACTAATCTATCGTGTGAAGCCCCTTCATCTCCCAGTACCTACTGCAACCTACATCCTTCTGAATCTGCTTAGTGTATTCATTTCGTGGTCTCCCTCTACAATTTTTACCCTCCACGCTGCCCTCCAATACTAAATCTGTGATCCCCTGATGCCTCAGGACATGTCCTACCAACCGGTCCGTTCTTCTTGCCAAGTTGTGCCACAAACTCCTCTTCTCCCAATTCTGTTGAATACCTCCTCATAAGCTACGTGATCTACCCATCTAATCTTCAGCATTCTTCTGTAGCACCACATTTCGAAAGCTTCTACTCTCTTCTTGTCTATACTATTTATCGTCCATGTTTCACTTCCATACATGGCTACACTCCATACACATACTTTCAGAAATGACTTCATGAGACTTAAATCTAAACTCGATGTTAACAAATTTCTCTTTTTCAGAAACGCTTTCCTTGCCATTGCCAGTCTACATTTTATATCCTCTCTACTTCGACCATCATCAGTTATTTTGCTCCCCAAATAGCAAAACTCCTTTACTACTTTAAGTGTCTCATTTCCTAATCTAATTCCCACAGCATCACCCAACTTAATTCGACTACATTCCATTATCCTCGTTTTGCTTTTGTTGATGTTCATCTTATATCCTCCCTTCAAGACACCATCCATTCCGTTCAACTGCTCTTCCAAGTCCTTTGCTGTCTCTGACAGAATTACAATGTCATCGGCGAACCTCAAAGTTTTTATTTCTTCTCCATGGATTTTAATACCTACTCCGAATTTTTCTTTTGTTTCCTTTACTGCTTGCTCAATATACAGATTGAATAACATCGGGGATTGGCTACAACCCTGTCTTACTCCCTTCCCAACAACTGCTTCCCTTTCGTACCCCTCGACTCTTATAACCGCCATCTGGTTTTTGTACAAATTGTAAATAGCCTTTCGCTCCCTGTATTTTACCCCTGACACCTTTAGAATTTGAAAGAGAGTATTCCAGTCAACATTGTCAAAAGCTTTCTCTAAGTCTACAAATGCTAGAAACGTAGCTTTGCCTTTCCTTAATCTTTCTTCTAAGATAAGTCGTGAGGTCAGTCATGCCTCACGTGTTCCAGTGTTTCTACGGAATCCAAACTGATCTTCCCCAAGGTCGGCTTCTACCACTTTTTCCATTCGTCCGTAAAGAATTCGCGTTAGTATTTTGCAGCTGTGACTTATTAAACTTATTGTTCGGTAATTTTCACACCTGTCAACACCTGCTTTCTTTGGGATTGGAATTATTATATTCTTCCTGAAGTCTAAGGGTATTTCGCCTGTTTCATACATCTTGGTCACCAGATGGTAGAGTTTTGTCAGGACTGGCTCTCCCAAGGCCGTCAGTAGTTCTAATGGAATGTTGTCTACCCCCAGGCCCTTGTTTTGACTCAGGTCTTTCAGTGCTCTGTCACTCTCTTCACACAGTATCGTATCTCCCATTTCATCTTCATCTACATCCTCTTCCATTTCCATAATATTGTCCTGAATTTCATCGCCCTTGTATAGACCCTCTATATACTCCTTCCACCTTTCTGCTTTCCCTTCCTTGCTTAGAACTGGGTTTCCATCTGAGCTCTTGATGTTCATACAAGTGGTTCTCTTATCTCCAAAGGTCTCTTTAATTTTCCTGTAGGCAGTATCTATTTTACCCCTAGTGAGATAAGCTTCTACATCTTTACATTTGTCCTCTGGCCATCCCTGCTTAGCCATTGTGCACTTCCTGTCGATCTCATTTTTGAGACTTTTGTATTTCTTTTTTCCTGCTTCATTTACTGCATTTTTATATTTTCTCCCTTCATCAGTTAAATTCAATATTTCTTCTGTTACCCAAGGATTTCTACTAGCCCTCGTCTTTTTACCTACTTGATCCTCTGCTGCCTTCACTACTTCATCCCTCAAAGCTATCCATTCTGCTTCTGCTGCATTTCTTTCCGCCCATTCCTGTCAATTGTTCCCTTATGCTCTCCCTGAAACTGTGTGCAACCTCTGGTTCTTTCAGTTTATCCAGGTCCCATCTCCTGAAATTCCCACCTTTTTGCAGTTTCTTCAGTTTTAATCTACAGTTCATAACCAATAGATTGTGGTCAGAGTCCACATCTGCCCCTGGAAATGTACTGCATGACAGAATGGCGATGTACTTCCAACATGATTGATGTCTGGCACATAGCTCGTGTGTGGTTGAAGTGGTATTGAATAGCTTATTTCATGACAGGTGGATTGGTCGTTGAAGCACGATACCGTGGCCCGCACGTTCACCGGATCTGACATCTCCAGATTTCTTTCTGTGGGGAAAGTTGAAGGATATTTGCTATCGGGATCCACCGACAATGCCTGACAACATGCATCAGCGCATTGTCAATGCATGTGCGAACATCATGGAAGGCGAACTACTCGCGTTGAGAGGAATGTCGTTGCACGTATTGCGAAATGCATTGAGGTTGACGGACATCATTTTGAGCATTTATTGCATTAATGTGATATTTACAGGTAATCACGCTGTAACAGCATACGTTCTCAGAAATAAGTTCACAAAGGTACATGTATCACATTGGGCCAACCAAAATAAAATGTCAAACGTACCTACGTTCTGTATTTTAATTTTAAAAACCTACCTGTTACCAACTATTTGTCTAAAATTGTGAGCCATATGTTTGTGACTACTACAGCGCTATCTATCACAAAGTGAACAAAGTGGTCCAGCTAAAGCATTCATATTTCTGTATGTACTACATGAATATGTAATAAAAAATGGGGGTTCCTAATTTAAAAAAGCAGTTGATATCCGTTTTACCTAAGGCAGTGCCATCTAGCGGGCCAACCATAGCGCCATCTGCTTTCCCCCTTGAAGCTGGACAAGTTTCATTCTTTGTAGTTTTTTCATTTGAGGCTTATTTCATGAGATATTTGGCCCATTCACAATCAATGGACCACCCTGTACATAGATATAAAATTTCTGCAAAGAACAGTTCCATAAACAGATTCAATTATAAAGACGGAAATTGTATTTCTAGAACCATCATGTTGCATATAGCTTTGTATTTCTTGACATCTTGAACCAAACACGAAATGACTTCACTTAAAGATGAGAGAGATGTTTTTTTTTTTCGCAGCATGTGTTGTCAAGTTTATACAACCGTGCACTGTGACTTTGTAATGACGAGACACTCACCTTTCACGTAACGGAGAATGTGACTCGAACAGCATCTTCCCTACAGGGCCGTGAAAGGAACTGATTCAGCAGGAGGCGTGCAGTTAATGTTGGTATCTTTAAATTCATTCGATACCTGGGAAATGTGCCCTGCATACCAGTTTTCATCATATTTGAAAGCCACATAACGCCCAACTTGCAGTTGTTCCAACAAAGCATTTTCACAAGCTTCCACAGCAACAGTGCGCCCATTTGCATCTGTTTACAGCCTCTCCATTAGAAAGGTGTTAGTAGGAAAGTGCATGAAGTGACAGTGTTCCTGGATCTGTCCTCATCGTACCCTCCACCACCCACACACACACACACACACACACCCCAGGGCTAACTAGTCAAATTTGACTCTTTTGTGATTGAGACATCTTTAAGTGAAGGTAGGAAATACCAACTGCAAGCCAAATACTTTTCATTATACTTAATTGTAGGACTGAAGAGTTACAGGGCAGAAGCTGAAGTCTGTACTGCTTCCCTGTGCAAGTTACAATATGTTTAAAAATCACAAATTTGAAGGACAGCATGGAAAAAGGATGCTTTTCAACATATTTCATAAAAAGTTTGAATGATGGATTATACTTCTTACATGTTAGATCAACTTGATGGACTACATACTATATGCATAAAAAACTGAGGTCAGTAGGTTAAGTCATTACTGAGTATTAGGTCTCTGAAAATCGGGAAATATGTGCCTGACTAATAACTGGGTGTGTACCCTTGAGCCTTCAAACCTGAATTTATCAAAAATGGTTACAGTTAGGACAGTTTTACTGTTAATCGATGTAGGTAGCCATGTACCAAATATGACTCAATTCTGAGATGGGTCACCTTACCACCACAAGCTTCCATTCTCTTGTTCTCTTAACTGATTATCGTCCATATTTCATTTCTGTATAAAACTACACTCCAGATGAATATCTGTGGGAATGACTTCATGGTACTTCAGTTGACATTCTCCATTATCAATTCCTCCTTATCAGCCGTGGTTTTCTTTTTTTTTTCCCCCCTATGCAAGTGTGTGTTCTATGTCCTCTGTACTTCTGTCATTGTGAGTTATTTTGCTACCCAAATAGCAAATTCATCTACTACTTTTCGTGTCTTGTTTCCTAATCCAAATCTCCCAGCATCGCCTGATTTAACTACATTCCATACCCTCGTCAAACAAAAAAAAAATTCCAGTTTGGAAAATCAACAATTTAAGGAAAAGATGAATTGCTACTTACTATAAAGACAAGACATTAAGGTGCAGAGAGATGCAATGAAAAGACACCTACACATCATCTTCCATCAGAAAACAAAACGAACACACACACACACACACACACACACACACACACACACACACACCTCATTCACACGACTGCCATCTCCAGCAGTGTGGACCAGAATGCACGTCACATGGAAGAGAAGCAGAGAGATCTATCCCACAAGTTCAGTACAACCTCTAGTCCCTGCTTAAGCCTGAGGGCCTTCCCGGAACCTCTCCCCTGAATCCATTTCCGTCCTCGCCACTACGACATCCTGCATACCCACCTTCTACACGCTCCCCAAAATCCACAAGCCCGACAATCCTGGATGTGCGATTGTGACTGCTTATTGCACCCCCACTGAAAAACCTTCACTCGTCATTGGCTGACACGTCCAACCGATTGCTTGTAATCTAGCCTCCCACTTCCTTCGACCTCCTCGATCCCTACTCGTCACAGTGCACACCACCTCCCTGTGCACCGACATCCCTCACGTTCGTGGTGTTATCACTGTTGCTCGCTACCTTTCTTGACGTCCTTCAGACTCCGAACCCACTACCTCATTCCTAATTCACCTTACTACTTCTCCTTTGAAGGTAAGATTACAAACATTCACAGCACAGCCACAGACACCTGCACGGAACCCTGCTATGCCGAGGCTGTGTATACTTCATCTAGAGACCACCTCCCTAGCCTCCCAGAATGCCAAAGCCGTGGTCTCATTAAGGTTCACTGCTGATATCTTCATGATCTGGACTCACGGTCGCGACAACGTATCTTCATTCCTTCACAACTTCAACACCTTCTTTTCCATCCACTTCACCTGGTACTCCTCAACCCAGTGTGCCACCTTTCTGGGTGTTGACCCCTTCCGCTATGATGGCTCCATCCACACTTCTGTCCATACGAAACACACCAACTACCAACAGCACCTACATTTTGGCAGTTGTCATCCTTCTCGTACAGCCTGGCCACCTGGGGATGGCGTATCTGCAGTGACGAGAACTCCGTTGCCCAGTATGCTGAGGGTCCCAGACGTAGTTAGCAAACGGATCTCCTGTGCCATTTCCCCTCACACCCCCAATCCTCCCACCACCCCCAAGAACCGTCCACAAAGGAGTGGCCCCTTTGTCACCCAATACCACCCTGGGCCGAAACAACTGAGCTACATCCTTCGCCAGGTCTTCGATCGCCTTTTGTCGTGCCCTGAAATGAGGGACACCCTGCCTGAGATCGTTCAGACTCCTCCTAAAGTTACGTTCTGTCTCCCACCCGACCTCTACGACATTCTAGCTGATCTCTGTGCCATTTCCGGTGCCACAGGGATCATGCCCTGTGGAAGACCCAGGTGTGACACCTGGCCAAATCCACCAAAACAGCTCTTCCTATTCCAGTCCTGTCACAGGCTTATCTTCCCCAATCAGAGGCCACCTGAAAAAGCAGCCATGTTGTATACCAGCTCTGATGCAATCATTGCACAGTTTTTATATTTGTGTGTATACCAACCAACTGTCCACCAAGATGAACAGCCACTACCAAACTGTAGCCCAGACAGTGTAGCACATCCTGTGGCTCGACATGCAGCTGAATGTAACTTGCTCAGTTTCAGTGGCTGCTTCACTACACAAGCCATCTGGACCCTCTCTCTACCCACAGCTTCTCTGAACTGCACAGATGGGAATTACACTTACATCTCACTCTCCGTGCCCGAAATTATCCCGGCCTCGACCTACGGTAACCTGTCGTCTCGCACCCTCCGTCTGATAGTTTGTGCCCCTTCTGTCCTATCACCTTCTCCCTATTCTCTCTTCCCACCCTCTCTATGTTCTGTCCTCTGCTAGCGCACCCACCCATAATTTCCAGATCCTCCCCTTTTTGGCTCCATTTTTCCCCACCTCCCTGCCCCACAGAGACTTGACAATATGTCTATTGGAGGTCTAGTCCCTGCACACAGCCTCATACAGTGCTCTTCTCTCCACCCCCACCCCCCTACCCCCTCATCTGTACCCTGCTATATGTTGTGCTTCCTGCCCCCTCCAGATGCTTGCATTCTATGTGACAGCTACATTCCTGTCCAAACTGCCAGTGTGTGTGTGTGTGTGTGTGTGTGTGTGTGTGTGTGTGTGTGTGTGTGTTTTCTTTTCTAACATAGGCTTTGGCCAAAAGCTAATTGGTGTTTTGTTGTGCCTGTCTGCAACTTAACATTTCATGTTTACAATAAGTAGCTCTCTATTTTTTCCTTATATTATTGATAATCCTTACCCTTGTTTTACTTCTGTAGGAGTTCGTCTTACAACACATTTTTCAAGACACTGTCCATTCCGTTCAGCTATTCCTGCAAGTCCTTTGCCATCGCTAATGGAATCACAATGGTGTCTGCAAACATTATGCCTCAGGTCTGGTCAACGTGGCAGTACTGCAGGCGATCTGTGATCGTGGAATTCTGTCTCTGGATTTGATTGAATTTATTTACATAGTGTTTCAGTCTTTTAGGTCATACATGAACCGTGATTAGGGGTGGCAATTATGTTAAAGACATAACGTTTCCTATTTCAAGGAGAAGTGATTAAAAAGTATTTTTAAGTTTTTTCAATATGTGTTCGACAGCACACGCTACCGTTACATTCCAAAACCTTGCAATAAAAATGAGATTTTTCTGGGACTCACACCTCAGATTCTGTTGGTGACTGAAATGTAGGGTCGTGTGTTTTGGATAGCCCTTGGACCAGGGACCATTTGCATTCCCAGCAAGAGGATTGTCTTACTGTAACTATCCTACAATACGAGGTCAAAATTTGGTTTTTGAGTACCAAAACTGAGCTGCGTATTCCGAGATGATTATGCACACCAGACAGTTGTAATCCTTACAATATATTCCTAAGATCCTGATGTTGAACATCCGTGAAAATTGTTTTGATATCTTTACCCATTTCCGAGGTACAGAGATTCAAAGTTACGCTACTTATACACACAAAAGATGGACACGAGATGAAAACGTAGCTTACAAAGCATATTTAGCTAGGAGAAATATGCTGTAAAGTATGTCTGTTATCGTTGTAAGGGTTATGGGAACCCCAAGTTGTGGCACTGAAGCACGTGCAGATTTTTATGCACTTAAAATCCAGTCTGAGGTGTAAAACTAGTTTTGCGTTATTTCAGTTTCGTGTAAGTATACAGTCAGAATTTAATGATCCATAAAGTTATTTTCATATCGGAGACATGCCTTGCTGTAGCAGGCTAAAGAAGGGAACCAGTGGAAAGGCCGAATATGCTCCCGTTTGAGAGGCTCTCGGCAGAAAATTGGGGGACTAGTTGCCTCGGCGTACGTTCCTCAGCACGCTTAAAAAAATTACCAATATTTTTGGCATGCAAACATATCTGTGGTTAGAGAGGAGGAGACGGTGGCATTTAGAAAGAGACAGAAAATTAATAAGTACTGGAAGATAGCAAACAGTGGTTCTGCTCCAGAAAGAGTGAAGGAAAAAGTGGCAGTGTGTGTGTGTTTGTGTGTGTGTGTGTGTGTGTGTGTGTGTGTGTGTGTGTGTGTGAGAGAGAGAGAGAGAGAGAGAGAGAGAGAGAGAGAGAGAGAGAGAGACTGACTGTGGCAGTGGAACATAATTGGCAGATTGACAGAACAGTGCTCGGAGAAGAGTGAAGGAGACAGAGCCAGTGATAGATAAACAAAGATGAGGGGGAAGTGGAAGTGGGTAAGAGCCAGTGATAATGAGAGATCAGAGTGTATGGCAGTGACAATGAGAAGAGACAGCAGCAGCAGTGGGAAGGAAGTAATGAGGTGGTAGGACTAAGGTAGAGGAAGACAGAGACTGTGATGATGATGACTGTGGCTGCACGAGTGAGAAAGGGTGAGTGGGAGCAGAAGAGTACAAATGGACTAGTGGGTGTTGAGTGCAGTACAGCAAGGGGAGGTTGTGGGAGTGAGAGGTGAGTTGCAAGCATGTTAAAAAGATCATGAATATGATCAAATGCCAAATGTTTGAGAAAACTTGTAAAGGTGCTGAGGAAGGTAGACTGAGGTAGCCAGTACCATACTTTTCATTCAGAGGCTTTTAAACAGGAGCATATTTGCCGTTTTTTGTACTCTGATAGGAGAATTTTTCCACTGGTGTATTCATTTACATAAATAAGAGGTTTTTTTTATATGTCCGGCATGTGGAATTTCTGTTGGTTTTCAAAGGTTAATAACTGATGCTACATTTCAGATTTATGTTTAAATAAATGAGTAATTTTTAATCTAAATTTATTGAAGAACTGTTAGAAGTATTTTTTGTGAGAAATATTTGTCATGGGTCATTTGTTTTCTGTAAATTAATTAATATAGTTTCATAATAAGAATCATCCTTGCAGTTATTGTACATCATATTGAATTTATCTCGAGGATCACTTTCTATGGAGTCATAAGATTTCCTCCATTCCCGTGCCTCTGCTCATTTTGGTATTCTGCATCAGATGCTGAGTTCGCTATTAAGAAAACACCTATTATAAGCGTGGACAGAAAACTTAACTGAAAGCTACCTATTGGCACTCAAATAGCAAGCAAATATCAGAACGGCGTAACAGTGACGACAAATGTTAACAGAGTGTTGTCAACAGTAATGATTTAACAGTGGCAAAACAGTTGAATGTTTTCATTTGGTTGCTCCCACATGTTGCTTTCATTCAAAGACTGAATGAATAATTACAGTCTATATGTAAAATTACAACTGAATGAGTAGATTGTTTTCCACCAAATGACTGAATTGATTTTCATTTGATTTTTCCCATTGCTGTGTTACAGATCTCCCTTCCTCGGAAACAATTTGAAGATGTTTCGGAAATCGAACCAGCTTCCTCCCGCACCGAGGGTAGCCACATCAACCGCCCATCTGTGGAGCCAGTACGTCATTAGCTTTTTATTTCTTAATTTCCTTTCTAAATAATACTAAATATATAAAAAACCAGCATGTTAACAATTGGCACTCCTGACATTATAATGAAGTATAATGTTCTTCAGCACTAATACAAATGTGCAACACTTAATATGTCTTCTTTTTCCATTTGAAACACTGTTTCAAGTTGGCTGCCCGGGGACATACCACATGTAGCATCCAGCAACAGTCAGCTATCATACTGACATCCCTTGGGCTCTGATACCTTACCTTCCTTTACTCTCTCGGTGGAACCTTTCACACTGCTTCTCCCTCACAGAACCTAGATTGTTTTTGGAAAATAGGTAATTGGGAGTTCGTGAAGTGCAGCATTGAGGCACCCAGTACCTTCAAACTATCCAGCACGTTTCTCATTATTTTGTTCTAACGGAGAGCTTGCCGAGAAACTTGCTGGTAACTTCTTTAAAGGATATCTGAGCTGACCTTTCAGTGTTGTCGGTCTTATCTTCAAATGTTTTATCTTTCATTAGTTTCCAAATGTCAGAGCTGTCGAAAACTACTCCATTCAGCTCAGCTTCTGGCAAAACTTTGAGACATGGAAAAGTGCCAATCACGCGAGCCTTTATTAAGATTTAAATCAAACTTCAGTAAAAGACTCATGAAGGTGAGCACATAGACAATATAATACAGGTCTCACCTCACACACTCATATTGGACAGTGCTGTTCTCTATTCGAAGAATGTAAACTTTTCGAAGAACGTTACATTGCCACGACTGTTAGAGGGCTATGAGCCCAGATACATTTTCAATGCTTATGAAACTGGCATCTGTTATAATTTACTTCCTGCAAAATCATATTCAGTTAAGGTAGAAAATTGCCACGGAGGAAAAAAAAAAGGTAACTATGCTGTTGTGTGTAAATAGCAATGGAAGTTGCCTCCTCTAATGATTCTCAGATGTTTCCAAAATGTAGAAATGCTGCTTTGTGCATATGAGTACAACCGCAGACCCTGGAGATACCAGAAATCCTTAACACTTTTTCAGGCATTAGATACCAAGATGAGAGCAGCAGAAAGGAATTGGACTTATTATTAACATATGGCCTGTACCTCCTAAGGAAACAATTCGTGAGGAATGTAAATGTTGTGTTCCTTCCTCCAAACTCTGGGTCTGGGCATAATACACTCTGTTCAAGATAAGCACAAAGCAGCAGTTTTGCAGAAGTCAGTTTCATTCTTTGAGAGGAAGGATGTAATAACAGTCAGCCTCATACAGCCTGTACAAATGTTTGTTGCTGTCTGGAATTCTATATCACAACAGACAATGTTAAAATTGTTTCACAAAGGGTGAATGAGGTACATCAGTTGCTGCTGAGGATGACATTGTTCCAGGAGGAGGATGGGGTAGAAAACTGATTTTTCTGAAAATGTCAGATTCCAGACACTGTTGTGATTAAGGTGTCCTGACTGCCATACCTGAGACTGATGCGAATAAAATGCTTACATTTATGCTTATTAGGAGCTGGCAGTAACAATGAGGAAGAAGAAGAAGAAGAAGAAGAAGAAGAAGAAAAATAGGAGGGCATTGGGTCAGGTTTTGCTGCTGTTGTGCGAGAAATTGATACTGTCAGAAATTTCTTTTTGTCTTTTAATGTACATGACTGAATTCTAAATTATATCAACCAGTTGGAGCAGCTGCAATATGTTGGAAGTACAAACTGAACTAGACTTCTTGATTTTTTTAAAAAGAAATTAAGGTTGCGTTCTGTGAAAATTGTAATAATTGTCTATGTAGTGCATTCAAATTTGAAGCACAGGATATTGGCAATTTTGTAATTAAATAACGCTTGTATCATCTTTTGGGATTATATAAAGTATGTGTAAGGAAGTTAATGTCAATAAAGCGTGGTTAATGAAATGTGAATATACATACAATCTCTCACATAAGCTAGTTAAGATACAGGGTGGGCAAGTCGTCTCCATGAGTGTAACTCCTGAAACTTCCTGGCAGATTAAAACTGTGTGCTGGACCGAGACTCGAACTCGGCACCTTTGCCTTTCGCGGGCAAGTGCTCTACCAGCTGAGCTACCCCAGCATGACTCACGCCCTGTCCTCACAGCTTTACTTCTGCCAGTATCTCGTCTCCTACCTTCCAAACTTAACAGCAGCTCTCCTGAACCCTGCAGAACTAGCACTCCTGAAAGAAAGGATATTTCAGAGACATGGCTTAGCCACAGCCTGGGGGATGTTTCCAGAATGAGATTTTCACTCTGCAGCGGAGTGTGCGCTGATATGAAACTTCCTGGCAGATTAAAACTGTCTCCGTAATATCCTTTCTTTCAGGAGTGCTAGTTCTGGAAGGTTTGCAGGAGAGCTTCTGTGAAGTTTGGAAGGTAGGAGACGAGGTACTGGCGGAATTAAAGCTGTGAGGACGGGCCGTGAGTCCTGCTTGGGTAGCTCAGTCGGTAGAGCACTTGCCCGCGAAAGGCGAAGGTTCCGCATTCGAGTCTCGGTCCAGCACACAGTTTTAATCTGCCAGGAAGTTTCATATCAGCGCACACTCTGCTGCAGAGTGAAAATCTCATTCCAGTGTAACTCCTATTTAGTATTAGAAGTTTTTATGCAGGTTAGTACCTCTTTTACTTCTTAAAAATTGTTCGAGTTCACGTTTACATATTTTCGCAGTTGCAATCGAGTTCTAATTCGTAGCCACGGCAGATGTGAGTGGACATAGTTACACTACTGAGGAAACCAGTGAAAAGTGTGTGGGTACATGAACAACAACACACAGAGCAGGCAATGAGACAGATTATGGGAGCAGTTCTACTGCAAAAGGCAAGTCTGGAGTGGAAAAGACGTGCATTAAAAACAGGCCCCAGAGGGGAATGAAGAAGACACAAGAGGAGACATTTGCCAACATATCTCCTTCGATTGACCAATCTCCTACGAAGTCGACATGTAAACATATGTCGGAACTCGGTACACGGAAGACAGCAATACGAGATTGTACAAAAAAAGACCTTAAGGTCTGACCTTTTCCACGGATGTTTGTAAAGGAGTTCTCATATGCACAGGAATGAGCTGTGTTAGCTTGTGGTGCTTTGTTGACTCGATTTCCAAATGCAGTCAATCGTACCGAGGTTACATTTTCAGACGAATGCGCCATCTATTGCAGCTTACGTGCTAGACATGTTCTCGATTGAGCCAAAGAGAATTGTCATTACACAGTAGAGTTAGAAAGGACCTGTCTCACGTAATGTTATGGGCAAAAAGGACATCACAAAATCTTCTCGGACAGTTCTTGTTTGAAGGGAATGTGAATGGTGCAAATTTATTGACACGTGTTACAGACACAGTTAATACCTCAGCTCGAGGAAAGAGGCCTCTCAGAATGCGTGCCGTTGCAGTGAGAAACATCTTTGATCGTGTTTCTCATGTCCCCATTTGGACATTTGTGTGCTTCATTAATTTTCTACCGGTTGTATTTTGTTCTGTCGAACGTTTGTGCTGTGAATCTGACAGGCACCTGCGACATCTGTGTTCTGCTGTCATTGCACTCGGAGCACTCCATCACTCACTCAGCTAATGTTAACAACAAAACTTCACTCGCAAAATGGCAGCCGGTGCTGTGTCTGCAGCTAATGCAGAAGCTGAGAGGACAGAGCTTAATTTGGCTTTTTGCGAAAGACCGACAACAACCCGCTCGGGAGCTAGTGTGGCCAAATGTGAATTGGACACGACTGCATGGTGATCTCTTGTGTTTGCCCTCTGCTTGTATGAAAGAGAATTCTCATTCGCTGATGCTCGTTCGCTGGAGTTCTTTCCGATGTGAACCCGATTAAACGAGTTCAGAGGCAGAACTCTCAATGTCCCTGTTACAGTGACTGGGCATGATTGGTAATCGTTTCTTCAAAATTAATAAAATTTTAACACGATAAAGAAAAGCATTGTAATAAAGACTGAATACTTTTCTCATTGCCACCCAAAAATGAGGTGAATCGTTGAAAACTTGCTTTTTAGTCGATCACTCTTGTCATGTGAAATATTTAATACCATCAACCGTGGAACATATTATTTGCTTAATGCAGGATGACACGTGGGAGGGAGACAGTTTTTAAATAAAGAATAATTGGTCAATTTTTAAAAGTTAATGTGTGTTTATTGGCATTAAATTGGATGCCATTTAATGTAGGCCAGAAGTCACACACAGGTTAGTCTGGAGGTTCGGGAGGGCAAGAGACATTGCCAAAAGTGAGATAACTGTCCAGGAAATGCACACCAAAGAACTGCAATGTGCGATGTAGCATCATACTGCTGGAACCAAACATCTTTTAAAGGGATTCTTTATCTTCTCACAAGGAGAGATGCCTAGTGGTGGGGTCGGCTTTTTGAAACAATCTATGCTATGATGTAGGTTAAGATCCCAGGTATCACACACACTGCAGCCATTCACCCAGATGGGCCCTCATTTGCGAGTAATTGACGAACAAAATTCACAATTTTACTCTATGCTCAAGTAGTATACAGGGTGAGTCATTAACAGTTCCCACCTAGAATAACTCCAAAAGTATCATAGTAGCTGAAAAGTTTGTGGGATAAAAGTTGCATGGGACAATGGGGGCCATAATATGACGTTGGTTTTTTGTTGCTACATGGGGTCGCGTCGGTTATGAAGGTCAACTTTGTGTGTGTGTGTGTGTGTGTGTGTGTGTGTGTGTGTGTGTGCGCGTGCGTGTGTGCGTGCGTGCGTGTTTTTAATGGGGTGCTATAGTTCAGTACTTATTTTCTGACAGCAGCTGTCAAGACAAATCCAATGATGTGTAACAGTAAGGTCTCCGAACGTCAGCGAAGGTCACAAAGGTGGCATGAACGTCCCATTTACAGGTGTTCGAAGAGATGACCATTGGTGTCAATGCAGAACTGCAATCTTCTTATCATGGATTGAGTGGCATTCCTTATCACTTTGGCACTTATTGAAGCAAATGCTCTTACAATTCTCTCTCATATATAGTGAAAATAGTAAATAATTACCAAACACGGCGTATCTGTCTAACGTGCCATTGATATGTAAATAACATTAGACGCTTTCTCAATACAATACTAATAGGAATGGTAAGACTAGTATCGTCGAATCAAGCAAATTTGAATGATGTATTCCTTCAAAGAACAAGTCGTTATGCTTCTCATTTACTGAGAATGCCAACGAAATTCAGTGAGAGCTAGACACTTACATGCTGAAAGATATCTTCAATATACTCACCCTGCACCTCATACATTTAAATATGTGTAAGATAAATTGAGAACAACTGGATCTTTAACGCATCGGAAACATATCGGGCAAAGGAAAGTTAGTAACGAGGAAGTGGAAATTGGTACTCTTGGTACTGTGGTTTGAGATCCTTGTGTCACTTCGTGTCAAAGACATTGTTTATAAAGACGTTCCAATTAAACTTGAAGATACGCGAGAGAGGATTGTCAGAGCATGTGCTTTGATAAGTGCCGAAGTGATAAGGAATACCGCTCAATCCATGGTAATAAGATTGCAGCGCTGCATTGATACCAATGGTCATCACTTCGAACACCTTCTGTAAATGGACGTTCATTAACAGCTATCAGAAAATAAGTGCCAAACTATAGCATCCCATTAAAAAAAAGAAAGGGGGTTGACCTTCATATCTCTGAAGTGACCCCACCTAGCAACAAAACACCAATGTCCCATTATGGCCCCTGTTGTCCCGTGCAACTTTTGTCCCATGCAACTTTTCAACTCCTATCATAATTCCGGAGTTATTCTTGGTGGCAATAGTTAGTGACTCACCCTGTATAATAGACTAGTTGTAATGGATAGGATAAGCTCTTCACGTGCAGAAGGTTGTAGAGTCAAATCTCAGCAGATGCTTTCCATTTTATATTTTTAAATCTTTCCATTTTCTATTTTTAAATATTTATTGAAATGACTTTGATCATTATTTTTCTTCAATTAATTGGTTTTAAATGTAATTTTTTTTATTCCTATGTCACATCTTTTTAGTCATTATATGAATGTTTACATTTGTCTCGTTTTTCTCTTTATATGATTCTTTTTCCACTTGGAATTTTTGTGAATGTGAATCTGATTATGTTTATCTATTATAATATTTAAATATTTGAAAATTCTGATCCATCAGTTAAAAAACAAAAGATGATATAATCTGTTTATATTCACTGTGCAATAGCGTCAAAAAAAGTATTTCTCATTAAAAGATGCCAGATGTGCTTTCGTTTGGTAATTGTCATACAGACATTTAAAACATAGGCTAAATTCCCCTTGCACTATAGATGAAACAAAACAGGTGATGATTTAAGTGAAAGAAGGAATTACGAGTAAAGTTAAATGAGGAATAGAAATAATGGATGCAAAAGCGTCAACGAAAAAATAGGAAGTCAAAACAGAAGAAATTAGATCGAAACTAATACATAAATTAATTGAAATCACATAAAGAAAGACTTCAAGCACAAAAAATAATAGGAAAAAAATGAGAGCATATGAAAATGTTGTGATAACTAAAATGTGACGAAAGGAATAGAAATTAAAAAAATACATTTAAACCAATTAATTGAATAAAAATAATGATTAAGGTCGTTTTGATAAAAAGTTAAAAATAAGAAAAGATAATTAAAGTACCGGACCAGATTCAAACCTGTGACCTCACGCATGTGAAGCCACACCCTATCTGTCACACGTGCAACCCTCCGATGTCACATTCCATTTTTAATGCTGTTGAGCACCATGTGAAATTCTGAAGTTTTTACATCAGTTACTCTCAAATGAGGGCTCACCGGGATGAATGGCTGCAGGGTGTAATACCTAGGACTAACCGACATTACTGTATGGCCGGTTTCAGAAACTCGATCCCACCACTGGAGACCTATCCTTGTCAGTTCTGGTTTCAAGAACATTTTTAGCATATGAATGTATCGAGGCACAGTAACAGGGTCTGCGGCCCCATACTGTCGGAAAAAATACAGTCCAAGTGTGACGGATACTGATGAGTAAAGTGTGAATGCTCAGGAGCACAATAAAGCAGGTTTTGTTTACAGATGGTCCCATTTGCTTGAAAATGAGCTTCATCACTCATCAGTAAAATCACTTGCATTCTGCAAGCAAAGTCTTTGCATACAGCGAAATCAGTTGGCTTGAGTTGTTGCACAACGAGAAGTTTGTAGTGATGGAATATTAATGTGAGCAAAATTTTTCTAACAAATTGATGACCGATTGCTAGTTAACTTGCATGACGGCTAGCTGACTGTCACGGGCATCTGGCTCTTGCACCCGTTAGCCTTGTAACCTTTTCTGGTACCATTGCATTGCTTCTTGGGCCTGAACACTTCGTATGCGTTAGGTTCCCAGTTGATCTGAAGTTTTGCACCCATCTGAAGATTGTGTTAAGACTCGGGACAATCTCGTGTCATCTGAGATTGACTCGTACACAAAACATTTGCTGCGTAGCTGCAACAGACCCACCACTTCTGAAGAAGCTGTCATAGACGAACAAACGATGTTGCAAGTCACGCTGCTCCATTGTAACTGAAACGGTATGTCATGTGGAGGGGAACTACCCCCATCGTGACCTAAAACCGACCCTCTGCTGTGTGTCATCCTGTAGTTGTGGTTCACTTACAGCTTTATCTTAATAGTTAGGTGAAATATCGCCTGTTCCTGCAATGAAACTTGTACTTGAGTTTTGACTCCAGGCTTTGCTCAAAATTTATTGGTCTGTATGACTCACCTGATGTCCAACTCGAAAAGCAATTATCCTTACATTCACAATCACTCGGAAATGTTCCACACTTACAGTTTTATCGTATTGCAGCTGTTAAAGTTGTTCACTCACATAATGGTGTGACACGACTCAACTCCCCACCCCCACCCCTCTAGAGCTGAGCTCGGAGGAAGTCTCGCCTGCTGTGCCGGAGCGTGTGCGTGTGATTAGTGTGTCATACTGTAACAATACGAGTCAACATATATGCAACAGAACTTGAATAGTGTATTTGCCTCTATTGGTTACGGTAGAGAGATCGATCTTTCGGTCCTGTCTGTATATTTATATATAATATATCTAAAAACAAAGATGATGTGACTTCCTATACGAAAGCGCTGGCAGGTCGATAGGTACACCAACATACACACAAAATTCTAGCTTTCGCAACAAACAGTTGCTTCGTCAGGAAAGAGGGAAGGAGAGGGAAAGACGAAAGGATGTGGGTTTTAAGGGAGATGGTAAGGAGTCATTCCAATCCCGGGAGCGGAAAGACTTACCTTAGGGGGAAAAAGGACAGGTATACACTCGCGCGCGCGCACACACACAAATATCCATCTGTACATACACAGACACAAGCAGACATTTGTAAAGGCAAAGAGTTTGGGCAGAGATGTCAGTCGAGGCGGAAGTACAGAGGCAAAGATGTTGTTGAAACACAGGTGAGGTATGAGCGGCGGCAAATTGAAATTAGCAGAGATTGAGGCCTGGCGGATAACGAGACGAGAGGATATACTGAAGGGCAAGTTCCCATCTCTGGAGTTCTGACAGGTTGGTGTTAGTGGGAAGTATCCAGATAACCCGGACGGTGTAACACTGTGCCAAGATGTGCTGGCCGTGCACCAAGGCATGTTTAGCCACAGGGTGATCCTCATTACCTACAAACACTGTCTGCCTGTGTCCATTCATGCGAATGGACAGTTTGTTGCTGGTCATTCCCCACATAGAAAACTTCACAGTGTAGGCATCAGTTGGTAAATCACGTGGGTGCTTTCACACGTGGCTCTGCCTTTGATCATGTACACCTCCCGGGTTACAGGACTGGAGTAGGTGGTGGTGGGAGGGTGCATGGGACAGGTTTTACACCGGGGGGCGGTTACGAGGGTAGGAGCCAGAGGGTAGGGAAGGTGGTTTGGGGATTTCATAGGGATGAACTAAGAGGTTACGAAGGTTAGGTGGGCGGCGGAAAGACACTATTGGTGGAGTGGGGAGGATTTCGTGAAGGATGGATCTCATTTCAGGGCAGGATTTGAGGAAGTCGTATCCCTGCTGGAGAGCCACATTCAGAGTCTGATCCAGTCCCGAAAAGTATCCTGTCACAAGTGGGGCACATTAGTGGTTCTTCTGTGGGAGGTTCTGGGTTCAAGGAGATGAGGAAGTGGCTCTGGTTACTTGCTTCTGTACCAGGTCGGGAGGGTAGTTGCGGGATGTGAAAGCTGTTTTCAGGTTGTTGGTGTAATGGTTCAGGGATTCCGGACTGGAGCAGATTCATTTGCCATGAAGACCTAGGCTGTAGGGAAGGGACCGTTTGATGTGGAATGGGTGGCAGCTGTTGTAATGGAGGTACTGTTGCTTGTTGGTGGGTTTGATGTGGACGGACATGTATTTTTTATATATAATATTGAATATAATAGAGGGAAACATTCCACGTGGGAAAAATATATCTAAAAACAAAGACGATGTGACTTACCAAACGAAAGCGCTGGCAGGTCGATAGATACACAAACAAACAAACACAAACATACACACAAAATTCAAGCTTTCGCAACCAACGGTTGCTTCATCAGGAAAGAGGGAAGAAGAGGGAAAGACAAAAGGATGTGGGTTTTAAGGGAGAGGGTAAGGAGTCATTCCAATCCCGGGAGCGGAAAGACTTACCTTAGGGGGGGAAAAAAGGACAGGTATACACTCGCGCGCGCGCGCGCGCGCGCGCGCGCGCACACACACACACACACACACACACACACACACACACACACACACATCCATCCGCACATACACAGGCATAAGCAGACATTTGTAAAGGCAAAGAGTTTGGGCAGAGATGTCGGTCGATGCACGAATAAAGGCTGGGTGAGTGTAAAGCTATCGTTAAAAACGCACGCCGCGCGATTTATGATTTGGTCGGTCATAATAATAACAACGTGCTTTTGAGTACAATTAAAATATAATGGCGATACCTGTTTAGTGTTATTGGAAATAATATGTAGTAAATTAATGGCTAAGGTAGCCAATCCTATAAGAAGAGGTAAAATTGGGCATATTGAGGTGTTTTGCTTTATATCGACGAAGCCGATGATATGGTGCCATTTTCTTGTTTACTCTTGGAAATAAACAAGTAAGGAAGTGCTAATTGTGCATAGTGAAAAATATAGGGGCGAGTTTTAAATAACTACAGTATACAATCAGAGTAACAAAAGGACATTTAGTTACACGAAATCGCGGATAGCGAAGTGTGGTCATTAAATTGAGTACACCTACAGGGCAGTCAATTCCGGAATAAATCTATACGCATCTCACGAGGGACGTGGTATTTAGACCGTTTTTTTTTTTTAATTATATCGCGGAGAGCGGGCTCCATTTTTATGAAAAGGAGAAAAACGGTAACTTTTACGCGAACTCTTAATAATTGCGGATCGGAGATAAAAGTGTGTAATTGTCTTACTCCTAACAGGCATTTGTGGAGGCGGTGGCTAAACTAGAAGAGTCAATTGCAAAATACTGTATCATTATCATTGACTGTTGGTGTCGAGCAACGGAAACTGTTCATCAAAGGGTTTCGATGGAACTTGGGAGTTAGGGTTCTGGCACTAGCATATACTCCACATCAGAGTGTGAACGAGTGGTGAATGCGAAATAAAACTGTGAACAAAGTTATGTTAAATAAAACAGAAGAAACAAGACAGTTTGGTCGTATCTGTTGTTATTCCATAAACTGTAACATTTCTTATCATTGTACGAAGCTTTTACAGACGATCGTTTTGACAATTTGCTTTGAAGGGCTCTCGTTACGAGTTAAGCTTTGGGGACCTGGTCAAGAGGGGGTAGTTCGTAGATCCTAACTACTGCAGCTATTCTGGAATCAGGTGCTACCGTGACTGTTGTGTGTTGTCAATGACTTAAAGTTACCATATCTCATGCTCTAAGATAGACATGCCTTTCCACTTGGGATAGCGGTGCCTCGCAGTAACGACGACAACGCCGGCGACGAAGGAAGATACGGTACAATACGTTAGCAGTGGGGCCAGTCCCGCTAACTCATTTTGGAGTCCCATTAGTAATTAAAACACACCGTGCAAGATATGCGAGGCAGAAAACCTTATTATAACTGTGACAGTGAAGTCTCATTATTTCCACAGTTTGCTCTTGAAAACTCGTTGTTGTGCTCTCGTTGTGCTCTCGATAAAGAGGACGGAGTAGCCTGAGGGTCATAGTTAGGCGTGTTCCACCCTCCTGCCATCCGGGGAGCAGTTCGTCGGACTGTGCTCGGCCTTGCTGTTAGGAACTGGGCACGTGTACAAAATATATACGGCGCACTAATAAACTGCGCGATGTGGGCAGCCAGCATCAGTCGAAATATGCTTCCTGTTATCTACAGTTAGTTACGTAACAGCATGAATTACATATACACATTAATGATCTGACAGTGTACAGGGTCATCAGCTGGTCTGCGAACATTTTTAGGAATTGGTTTAAAAAATTTTATTTCAGAGGCTCCAACCAAGTCTTTATGATAATTCTGTGAGAGGGAGATCTGTCCAACTATAGATGCTGACAAGACACGGCTTGAGCCCTCTGCCGAAATTGCTGGCGAATCCACAACACCAGTTTAACCGGTACTCAGTGTAGAAGGCAGGTGATGTGTTTGGCTGTTGGAGGATTCTGGAGGTCACATCAGAATTGCTTCTCCCATTTCAGTTGCAGCTGTCGAACAGAGCAGACTCTCTCGGTACTTCGGCTAGAGTGGACGACTTCTGCTGTATCGCTTTGTCATCCCTGTTTGTGAGGACTGGCTCCTGGACATCAAAAATGACCTCTGTATACTCACTTTAAACTCTCCAGTGAGTTCTGCGACATCATCTCCGAACTCACTGTCTCTGTGTGTTCGAAGGCTCAACTCGCGAGCTTCCGCCACTGCCCACTTGTCGCTTAAGTCTGTTGTCGGGACCAAATGGATTCGTCCCGCGTCGAAAGGAGAGCGAGTACTGGAGTTTGAAAGTATAACCACAGACTCACGGCACCCCTGCTATACGTACAACCATTTTGACAGACTCTAAATTAGTAATTCATTTATTTTATTTTTATGATTTTGGGTTTATAGCCATTCTCAGTTGCAAATTGACGAGCCTAAATGACATAAGCAACCATTGAGCATGACAGTTATTATAGGTCAGTGATCAGTTAGCAGTGAATATTGTTCTGTTTATAAACACACATATATGGATGGATTTATGTATCTCTCTCTCTCTCTCACACACACACACACACACACACACACACACACACACACACACACACAAAGAAGCGTGTGTTTGTGTGTGCATGCATGAAAAACTTTTTCGTGCATGTCTATTCAGAGATTCTGTAACAATTAGAAGTGCAATCTGTGAATGGTGACTGATTATTAAAATAAATTTATAACAGTTTTCAAAAAATGTACAGTTAATAACAGTTTTTGAAAAATGTACAGAAATGAATGATAAGTGATGCAACTCACTGTTAGCCCATAAATACAAGTTGTCATGACCAAACGAATACAGAAATAGTTTGCTTTTTAGTCACAGAGATATAACATTGAAGTCTCTCTGGGATCAGTTACTGTTTTGACACTGCACATTTTCTCACGGTGGAGACGGAATGAATGAGAATGCAACTGTCTTGTTCGCATTGAACGAAATTTGTGAGTTTTTCGGCTGAAGCGTGGACTGTAACGTGAAACTTATTGGAGATGTCACTCCTCCTCTATTGGAACACTTTTGTAGTGGTGTACACTACATCAATTGATTTTTGTCTTGCACCTTCCACAGTCTCACAAAAAGCAGCCTTTTTAAAGGCCACCTGATTCTGACAATCGGCCATTCCGCCTCGCGAGTGCTACTTCGCACCAGTGAGATCGAGTACTCGACTTCCGCACTAACGCCGAATCACGACTAACCCTACGCTTCAGTAAGGGAAAAAAAGTCGACGGGTACAAAGTGACTGCAGCGCGACAGTTCAGACTTGTCATACTTGTGGAATTACAGTGGGAACGAAGGAAGCCCCACACAGAGGTAACACAGTACCTCAAATTGTAAAGTATTAGGCCTGTACTCACTCGCCCTTCTGATCTGTCGGCAACCGGGCACATGCTATGAACTGCCTCATCTCGTGCTCCCTAATCCTTTTAAATTGTCGATGCCACACCAGACTGGCAGTTGCCCTTACTCGCTTTCCAGGCCAGCCCTTCTGTACGCTGTGATTTCAGAATGTACTAAAGTTTGAACGGATTTATTAAACTTATGGAAAAATGCTGCGAACTCGCACACCAGAGGAAAATATTGTTATTGCTTGTCTGGAAACACTGTACGTGTTTGCATCTTTGATGTACTGCTTGTCTTAGAGAGCAGTGACGGTATCTCCACAGTTGTGCAATTCCAACCTGCAATTATATGGAAGATTTTGCTTGCTCGACACCCTGTTCTCTGTTGTGACATTATTATCTGATGGCTATTCTCCGCTTTGTATACGGTTACATCTGTAAGGAACCGGGAACCCCACTACAAACTTCTGGAAGTCCTCATCGTTTGAGTAATGCGTCCATAGAGACTGCCGGTAATGAGGAATGTGGCCGTGCAAAGAATTATCGACTTTGGCTCTTTCGGGAACTTATTTTCGGGAGAACGTATGTGGCCTTGGACTGAATGACTCCACCTGTATGTTACGTTTTGCTCATTATAAACAAAAATGCACGTATAAAGTGATTGTATCTGAGTAAACTCAATGCTCTAAATTGCTACAAGAGCTTCCTGTATAGATGCAAAAGTGTATGCTGCAAGGAATATTTTCCTCTCAGATTTGGAAACGTGTGATTTGTCATCCAGATACCGTATTTACTCGAATCTAAGCCGCACTTTTTTTCCGGTTTTTGTAATCCAAAAAACCGCCTGCGGCTTAGAATCGAGTGCAAAGCAAGCGGAAGTTCTGAAAAATGTTGATAGGTGTCGCCACAACTAACTTCTGGTAGCGCTACACAGGCATCCTTTGTAGGCACAAAGATAAATACTGGCACCAAAACCTCTGCGTCAGTAAATAAAATTAAAAAAAAAAAAAAAAAGTCGGGAGACGAGCATTTTTCTCCGCCCGAGTTTCGACCACTACATTTTCATACATTATCCAACGAAGTAAATACAAATTCCGTATTGTTCATCTTCGAATTTCAATGTAGTACGAAAATCCGACTGGTAATACTGGGATTTTTGTCAATATGGCCAACTCTACGTTCTGAATTTTTTCCTACCTGTGAGAAGAGATGGTTGCTAATAGGAACCTGATGAAATGTGAATCACATGCAGTATTCTCTTCACCACAAGAATAATACGAATATAAACATTTTGCCATGTATTCTTTCGTGTTTGCTTCTATCTCATTTAAATCCTGTCTGCCAAATAAACTACGAAACTAGAGTGAGACAACAGCAAACGCGGAAGAATATACGTATCGTGTCATGTTTATATTTGTATTACTCTTATGCCTAATAGTGATACAGTCAGAAATGAAGCACGGCAACTGACTAGATTTTTAAATCTAAGATGACTAATTTCTGTGCAGAATTTGATGTACTAAAGAAGCGGCCGCAAAGATTTTCAAACGGAGAAAAATTTTCGCCAAACTTTCGTTCAGAACATGTTACATCATACGCAGTCTATTATTTGGTTCTTGTTGATCATTATCAAAGAAAGCAGCAGTGTAAGTAACAACAAATAGCAGTCTCTTGCCATTGTTTCGCTAATGTGACGATTCCTCTCTTTTTTAATTGTAGGCGGCGGTAGCGCGCACAAAAGCAAGCCATGCCGCGAGCAGCGACAGGCCGTAAACACGCACTATCAGAATGCGACAAACAATGCATGACACAGTATGGTAATGCATTTTCAGCTTACAGTGACTGACGTAAACACCTATAACATTGAAAACTGCACTTATCAGAACAAAGCAAAATAAGCAATCGATTCAAACCAGACGAAGCACGTGAAAAAGGAAGGGTATCCGTATAAATACGGACGGAGCGCCTGACGCATAGCAATGGCTACCTGGTAAAGCTTAACTGCTAAGCTTTCGACTCGAACCAAACTACTGTAGCTGTATCGTCAATCATTCGACCTAAATTGTGTCTCATATTACAATGGACCAACTTTGTTTCGATTTGGAGGTGCGACCTAAAACTTTTCTCTCCCCTTGAATTTCGAGTCTCAAATTTCAGGTGCGGCTTAGATTTGGGAATTTTTTTTCCCCTTATTTCGAGTCTCATATTTCAGGTGCGGCTTAGATTCGAGTGCGGCTTAGATTCGAGTAAATACGGTAATTCACTTCTTTTGGAAGCCTATTCAAAATGGTTGGTATAGAACACTGCACATTTTTCTGTACCATTCCACAGTTTCCTCTACTACTGAAGCTTTATTCACGCTGAATTTGAATACAGTTATGCGCATCCAGTATCTCGGACTTATCACACTAAATATACCAAACTAAAATTGACGGAACTTCACAAATCGAAATATGTTTCCTTTTTGGCAGTGAAGTTATAAACAAACAGTTATGCGCATCCAGTATCTCGGACTTATCACACTAAATATACCAAACTAAAATTGACGGAACTTCACAAATCGAAATATGTTTCCTTTTTGGCAGTGAAGTTATAAACAAATATAGTGCATTGCATTACTGTCTTCGTTTACTCGAGCTTATTTTTCAATTTTTGTAGTTCATTTTAATGCTTTAATGCTCAAAATAGAGGCTCAGGCAACCATGTTGCAAAAGCACTAATTGAATGTGTTTCATCATCAGAAAGATTTGTATTCAATAATCTCCTTACCTCAAAGTATATTTACAGTTGTTCATCCACACGAAGTCACCACAGTAGTGTCAGTGAATGAGAGGTAAAAAAGATAAAAACCATAAGTCAATAAGAATTTCATGGTCACTTCCTTTGTTAGTATGCCATCTCCTTGCAATGTAGCCCATCAGCATCAGTACATCAGGGAAAAATAGAACCGTGTACACTGAGAGGGAAATTGGTAACATACGAGGTGTGTTCAAAAAGTAATTGAACTTTTGAAATAGCACACCAACCAGCAGAGAGAGCATGCTGCAGCTACTGAGCACACCTAGCAGCAGGTTTAAACAACAGCCATTTGCCTCATGTCGCTCGGACAATTAGCGAGCGAACGACAGCCGCTAAAGCAAGCACGTGTACAGCCTGCTCATTGGATTAGTGCAATGAAGGAGCCTGGAGAACAATTTGTGTGAGTGAGTGAGTGTGAAATTCTGCTACAAATTTGGCAAAGCTTTCAGAGACATTCAAATGCTTAGCCAAGCATACGGGGAGGACTGTATGAGTTGCTCGCAGTGCTACAAGTGGTTTAAACATTTTCAACAGGGCATAATGTTGGTCTGTGACGATTCAGGGTCTGGATGTCCTTCCAAATCGACAGATGATGGTGACGCGGATAGCGTTCATGCCGTGATTCGCGGAAATTAACTGTTTGGGATGTTGCTTTGTCCAAAAAAAAAGCACGCATGAGTAGGTCAAAGATCAAGGTGATGTTGGGTTTTTTTTTGTGACCGCAAAGGCATTATCAATCACAGATTTGAACAACATGGTCAGACGGTAAACAGGGAAAGTCTAACAGGGAATACTAGTGCGCACTATGGATGCTGTGCGCAGGAAGAGGCCTGAATTGTGGGAAAACCAGAGTCGGATGTCTCATCGTGACAATGTGCCAGCTTACGCGTCACTCCTTGTCTGCAGTTATCTAGCAAAACAGCACATTCGCATTGTGTCCCATCCACCATATTCTCAGGACCTAGCCCCAGCACATTTTTCCCTGTTTCCCAAACTGAAAAACACATTCAGAGGACGTCGTTTGCAAACCGTAGAAGAAACACAGGACAATTGACGAGAAACCTGTGTGCCATCCCACGAAAAGCATTCCAGGAGGTGTTCCAAAATGACAAGAAACAATGGGAACTGTATTACCAGTGGAGAGGACTATTTTGAAGGGAACAATGCTTGAAATGTTGTACAACAAGCAATAAGACTGATACAGCAAAAGTTCTTTTTTAAAATGCTGAACTAATGGGCTACATATTAAGGTGACATAGTCACAGGGGAAATGATCACACAATTTTTATTGTCTTTTGTGTATTTTCACCCTTTATCTTCTTTTGAAATTTATCATTGCTTTAATCCATATTCATTAAAATATCCTGTTTTAGGTGAAGCTCGGTTTCTTCAGAAGGCTATTTTTAAAAAAATTGTAAAAATATAAGTCGAGCGGTGTCTCTTATCTTAAAACTCGCATCCTCCAGGACTGGATTTGTGAGCACGAGGGCAAATTGTCGCGCCTCAGCTGGTCGCCACAATCGTTAGATCTCAATATTTCTGAGTCTCTGTGCTCTGCTTCAGAGAGACGGATACTCGGTCGCTATCCTTCTCCGTCATCGTTTTCTGAACCTGCCACTATTTTGCAGGAAGAGTGGTATAAGATTGCTTCAAAAATCATGCTAGAGCTGTATTTATCCGTTGCGAGATGACTGGGAGCTGTTTTGAATGTCGACAGGTTTCCTACACCGTATTTGGCATGCTAGTCTCTTGTGTTTTTGGTGTTTCCATATACCCCCTGTGTGTTTCTTATTTATGTACGTGTGTTGTTCATTACTGTTTATGTTATTTTGTTACTTGCTACGACCCATCAAGTCATCTCCAAGTCCTGATGTCATGACGAATGGTGTCCCTTCGTGAACTCCCAGACGTTGTTTTGTTCCTCAGTTATTCCAGTGTCCTCCCAGTGGTTTCTTTAATGTCTCGTATTCATGTCATCCTGTCTTTTCCTCTCTGTGACCTTCCATCCTTCTGAGCAGTACAGTTTATTGTAGTGAGTCTTAGGCTCCTTCTCCAAACATATATTCCAAAAGAATCACTGTTCTTGCTGTCCACTTTTTTTATTGTCGACTACTCATATCTGTACAGAGCTGTGGGAAATATCAAGGTTTTATGTATTTCCTCAGTGTCGACAGTTTCACTGCCTGTAGTTACTTGCCTAATTTAATTTTAGTGGATTTTTCAAATTGTTCCATCCTTGCTTCAACAGTGTAGGAGCCGCTTTTTGTTCTCGTGAATCCTAAATGTCTTTATTCCTGTTCTCACCAAGTCAGTAATATAATTTTTGAATCTTCTGTAATGCAGCACCTCTTTGTCACAGGAACCAGAGTGTATTATTGTGCAGGGATAAGATCTGTGTCACGACGCCTTGCAAACTGGAGCGCTACGACCCAGACAGGTAGGAACAAACTTACGTTTCCAGACAGTTTTCTTCTTTCCTCTTCATAACCATTTATATATAATTTTAAGACGAGGTTTTGTAGTACTGACAAAACCTGACACTGGTTACGATGATACACATTAGCTCGTGCTAAAGTGTGTACTGCTGGTACTAGTAGGTGCGAGTGTCACATGCGTGCAGATATTGGCTGCTCGACTTCAGAATGTGAAATGTAGCAATATTTACACACATATTTATTTTACTCCTGTATAACTTCTAGGATTATTTCCAGTGACATCAAAATCCATAGTTTCTGACTTCGTATAAACCCAGACACGGAAAAAAAGAAGCTTAATCAGTTATATTTTCCTCTCTAGTATGTTTATTTTACCACTAGCTGTAAGATCTTACTAATATTTAAATAAAGTAAAGTAAAACTGACTTGTATACTTTGCATAGCCTAACATACAATTCAGGGTAACAGTGTGGTCAAAGCCAGGAGCACATTATATTTTTGCTGAAGCACAGTAATTGGGAGTGAAACACTCAGCACTTTCCCACTTCAACAAAGACATCGTCAAGTTGCTATGAATAGGAATCTCTAGCTGCAATGACAGTTCCGAATAGTACCTGCACTTGTCGTACAGTGTACAGGGTATATCAAAAAGAATCATCCTATTTGGCACTACTGTATTTCTGAAAATAATAAACATATACATAGAATTTTGTTTTTTGACGACCTCAAAAAGTTTTTTGTTTATATCTTTTCTAGGTGTTCAATACTCTCCCCTTGAGATGCACGGCATGTCAGTGCAGTATTCAAATTGCTCCCACACATGCAGCGACCATGTCGAGTAACTGCTTCCACAGCTGCTGTTATGCAATGTCTCATTTCACTCACTGTTGTTGGTTATGGAGGCACATAAAGAAAGTCTTTTATAAATCCTCATAAGAAATAATCGCGTGCCATCAGGATTGGTTATGTTGGAGTCCAGTAATGTAAGGCCAAATGGTTTGGTCCAATGCAGACGATCCGTCGTTCACTAATCCTTTGACTTAAAAATTCCCACACTTCCAGATGCCAGTGTGGAGATGGCCCATCCTGTTGGTAAATGAAGTCATTCGAATCAGTCTCCGACTGCGGGAAAAGAAAATTCTTAAGCATATTGAGATATGTGCTTCCTGTAACACTGTTCGCGGAAACCCCCCCCAGGGGGTCCACAACTCTTTTGTGGATACGTGCGTAGCGAGCACGGGACTCCGAGCTAATGTGGCCTTCCTTCCTTTCTGGGCTGCATACCTTCCCTTTCCGCATCCTTCCCCATCCCGCATCTTCGCCCCTCCTCCCCTCACCTCTGGCTCTTTGCTTCCCTTTCTCCCCATCTGGGAGTATGGTTTGTGCCTACGTCCGGAGACGGACGCTCGAAACTGTTCCAACTTCCTTGCTTTCTACACTTGCAAGTCTTCGTCCTTCCTCTGTCCTTTTCTTTTCCTTTCCTCTTCTCTTTGCCCTTTTCTCCGCTGCGGCGTTTGAGACCCCTCTTCTTTCCTTTCCCTTTCTCTTTTTTCCTCCCTGTGCATGTCTGAAGGCTGACCCACACACTTCCATGCGTAGCTGGTGACGGGGTAACGCATAATTCCCCGCCCCGGGTAGACAGGTAGGACACGTACGTACCCCCTGGTAACGGCCAGGCCCAGGGAGGGGTGATTACCCGAGCTGATACCTTCCGAAAGTGCCGATTGGTCCCTCTGTCCGTTTGTCGGGAGGTGTGACCTGAGGTGTGAACAATCACCTAAGGCGGGAGTGCCCTCAGTGAGGGCCCCCACAAGGGAGGAGCGCGCCATCGGAGACGCCGGTAATCATGGGGGATTCTTCCGCAATGGTTTCCTCACCTTCCACTATGTATGCTCACACACGTAAGTTCACTGAGTCTCAGCCACAGACAGTTCTTCCATCGTTGCCACAGTTCCTTGTTGTTTCTCGGTCTGACGAAGGTCGCGACTTCTCCACGGTCAACCCTTTCATTATTCAGAAAGGTGTTGACGCAATTGCAGGTCCTGTAAAGTCTTGTTCCCGATTACGGAATGGCACCCTGTTGTTAGAAACTAACAGTACCCTCCAGGCACAAAAATTGCTGCGTACTTCTCTGCTCCACACCTTCCCTGTCCAGGTGGAACCGCACCGTACCTTAAATTCCTCGCGTGGAGTCGTTTATACACGATCCCTCGATGGATTGTCTGATGAAGAAATTCAGCACTACCTGTCTGACCAGGGCGTAACGGCTGTTCATAGAGTTATGAAAAGGGTTGACACGAACATCATTCCAACCCGCACTGTCTTCTTGACGTTTGACAAAGTTCAACTCCCATCGAAAATCAAAGCGGGCTATGAGATAATTTCCGTTCGCCCTTACGTCCCAAACCCTACGCGTTGCTATCGATGTCAGCGGTTCAATCACACCAGCCAGTCCTGTTCCAATCCGGCCAAATGTGCTACGTGTGGCAAGGATGCCCATGAGGGTGCTTGTCCACCTCCATCCCCTTGCTGCATCAACTGTATGGGTGACCACGCTGCTTCCTCTCGAGATTGCCCCATTTTTAAGGACGAAAAGCTCATCCAGGAAATCAGAGTGAAGGAAAAGGTGTCGACCTTTGCTGCTCGAAAATTATTCGCCAGTCGACAGCCCACCATGCCTCAGACAGGAAAATACAGCACGGTCCTTGCTTCTCCTCGGCCAACAAAGGAGGCGGCCACGCAGATTTGCGACCTCACCTTCAGTGCCACGGTCGTCAGATCGGCCAGCGCAAAGATCGCCCGTTCAACCTCACCACTTTCGCCTGCCCACTCTATGGTTCACCTTTCGTCGGGTTCTGCTAAATCTCGAGCCCAAAAGTCAGACACCAAGTCTTCGAAAAAAGAGCATACTCGTGAAGAGTTTTTACGTACCGCAACTTCACAACCATCGGTTCCTCCTTCATCTAAACATCATACTTCCAAGAAGGCTACAAAGAAACCCAGTTCCTCTCATCCGCCAAGGCGTGTCCCATCTACAGCACCACCTGGTGGAAATTGCCCTCGGCCGTCTTCTGTGTCGCCGAGGCGCACTGCTGGTGGCCGGTCAACCGGCCGATCGCTGGTGGCAGGAGCTGCTCCTGACCAACCTATGGATCAGGATCTTCTGCCTTCGGCTGAATGCCACTCCATGCTGTCGGTCGCAAGCTCTGAGCAGTCGTTGAGTTGACAGCACTCTTGGTCACATTCCTTCAATTTCTGTTCACCCTATGTCCATTATCCACTGGAATATCCGCGGCATTCGAGCCAATTGGGATGAATTGTCGATCCTCTTATGATCCTACTCGCCGGTCATCTTCTGTCTTCAGGAAACAAAGCTGCATCCCCATGATCGCTTTGTTCTCCCTCATTTTCAGTCCGTCCGATATGACCTCCCCTCTGTTGAAGGCACTCCCGCCCATGGAGGACTCGTGATTCTTCTCCATGATACTCTCAATTATCACCCAATCCCCTTAAACAGTTCCTTCCAAGCTGTCGCCGTCCGCCTTTCCCTCTCTGGATACACGATCTCTCTTTGTACTGTATACATTCCATCGTCCACACCAATGGCACGAGCTGATCTCCTTCATCTTCTTGGTCAGCTTCCACCCCCCTATTTGCTGGTTGGGGACTTCAATGCCCACCACCCACTTTGGGGATCTCCACATCCTTTTCCACGTGGCTCCCTATTGCTAGACGTCTTCCACCAAGCGGATCTAGTTTGCCTCAACACTGGGGTCCCCACATTTTTGTCTGCCTCCACGACAAATTTCTCTCATTTGGACCTTGTGGTCGGTACTATTCCGCTAGCTCGGCGCTTCGAATGTGTCGCCCTTGATGATACACACTCGAGTGACCACTTTCCATGTGTCCTTAGACTGCAGCCTCAACTGCCATATATGCGCCCGCGACGCTGGAAGTTTGCCCAAGCCGATTGGACACATTTTTCGTCTCTAGCGACATTCGATGACCGTCGCTTTCCCAGCGTCGACGATGAGGTCACACATATTACCGACGTTATTCTTACAGCTGCGGAACGTTCAATACCACGCACCTCCGAATTGCCCCGGCGCCCCCCAGTTCCTTGGTGGAACGAGGCATGCCGTGACGCAATACGTGAGCGGCGACGTGCTCTTCGCATTTTCCATCACCTTCCTACTTTGGCCAACTGTATCCGCTATAAGTAGCTCCGTGCTTTTTGATGCACCCTGTAGTACTACCTGAACCTCGAATCGCAGCTGCTTGTAGTAGTCTGCATTTGTGGCAATATCCTTATAGAGAGAAATGAGGATCATTTATAGGAATAGTATTACTATTATATCTTGCCTCAGTGGTTTTGTAAATGTTGACTAAGTTCTTAGATGGACTTAACATTTCATAAAATTTAGGAAATACAATTTTTTAATAAATTATGTAACCAAAGATTTTTTAAAATAAACTAAAACAGTCCATCAAACAATGAAACTCCTGGATGGAATGTAACAGTATTATGAAAAGGAAGGTTTCTACGCATGCCGAGTTGTAAATAGGCACAATACAAAGACTGTCACGAATAACCTTTCGCCCTGCGAGGTCTTCGTCTGTTAGTAAAACAATCCATGTTAGGTACTGGAACCTTTTTTTAAAGAATTGTTCCATCTGGAAATTTGTCTTGATTTTTTTTTTTCCTCCATATCAGGAATAACTGAGATTGACAAATTTTTTAAAATGGCAGCTACTTGTGCCAACAGCTCTTCAATAACAAAAACTGGCAACAAATAATCAAATTATTTAAAATAATTAACAATGTGTACATATAAATAATCTACCACTTGCGGAATATTTAAGATTGGGATCATTTATTAACTGTCTTTCAGAACAGATTTGGTTTTTTTGCATATAAAATCATTTAAATCAAAGCACGGTTCGTGAACCACATTTACATTTAACAACAATTCCAACACATTGCACAATACCCCGGTTCAAAATTATTCTTCTCAGTATGAAAAAATACATGTATGATAATTACTGATTGGTTCTGATTGATAATACGTCCCTGTGTTCGCTCATCAGTATTTCACAAAATTACCAGCAGAACACAGCGCATTGGCAAGGAAAGGAATATATGGAAAATATTGATAAGAGCAAGGGATAGGATGATAGGACATCTATTAAAACTTCCGTTGTGCTAGAGAGCTAAACAGAGCTAACACTGTAGAGGAAGAGACAGATTGAAAAACAGCCAGAAAATAACTGAGCACGTAGGACAGTACAGTACGTACAGTATAGGACAGTACGGCAGTAATTGGCTTCCATTTCCTCAGTATATGTGTGCAATAGGCCAGCAACTTCAGTACAAAACTTATTTTGCTACCCACAAACAGTACAGTGGTGGTATAACTTAAAAGGCACACCACAAGAAATATGCCAGGCTCCAGAGAGTAGCATATTGTTGTGTGTGCAGTAAACAAATGGTCTAAGCACAGGGGCGTCCCAGACACACCGTGACCAACAACAAACAGCGCTGCTGCTGCGGTCGCAGGTTCGAATCCTGCCTCGGGCCTGGATGTGTGTGATGTCCTTCGGTTAGTTGGGTTCAAGTAGTTTTAAGTCTACAGGACTGATGACCTCAGATGTTACGTCCCATAGTGCTTAGAGCCACTTGAACCAAACAACTGAATAACAATGCAGTCATCAAGACAACATGGTCGCACACAATGCTGGGCCTTCCAGCCACATTTCCTTCTCTCCTCTGTTCAGCCAACGCCTGGAATATGTGCTGCACGTTCCCCCTTACAAACAGGCAGGAACAGTGTGTATTTTTAGCTCACTTCAGTGCATGCTGTAGGAGCGTGTGCCAAATGTATGTCCTTCTGTCTTGCTTGAAATCGTCTATGGCTTTACCAGAGGCCACTCAGTGAATCCCACCACGTTTTCCTCTACTAGGGTACAGCAGATTTCATTTCCTAAACCATCTGTTGGAGTCTGATATATCTCCCACAACGTCAATATTGATAAGATATTTTTGCTAGTCATCCGCATTAACTTACATTTCTCTACATTCGTAGCAAGCTGCTGTACACGTTCCCCCCCCCTCCCCCATCAGTTTTCTGACTCTAGCACCTGCAACCTACGTGCTCAGTTATTTTCTGGCTGTTTTTCAATCTGTCTCTTCCTCTACAGTGTTAGCTCTGTTTAGCTCTCTAGCACAACGGAAGTTTTAATAGATGTCCTATCATCCTATCCCTTGCTCTTATCAATATTTTCCATATATTCCTTTCCTTGCCAATTCTGTGGAGAGATCGTCTCATTTATTACTTTACCAGTCCATCTAATTTTCAACGTTCTTTGTAGCACCACAACTCAAATGCTTCCATTCTTCTCTCTCCCAGTTTTCCCATAGTTCATGTCTCACTACTTTAAAATGTAGTGCTCCAAACGAACAATTCCACCAATTTCTTCCTCACATTAACGCCCGTGTTTGATACTAGTAGACTTCTCTCGACCAGAAATGCCATTTTACCTGTGGTACTCTGTTTCTTGATGTACTCCTTGCTCCCTCTGTCGGCGGTTGTTTTGCTGCGTAGGCAGCAGGACTTCTTAACTTCATTTACTTTGTGGTCATCAATCGTGAAGTTAAATTCATCACTGTTCTCATTTTTGCTGCTTCCCATTACGTTTGTCTTCCTTTGATTTAATCTCAGTCCATATTCTGCATTCATTAGCCTGCTCATTCCATTCAGCATGCCGTGTAATTCTTCCTAACTTTCACTGAGGACAGCTATGTCATCAGTGGATCTTATCATTGATATCGTTTCATCTTGAGTTTCAATTCCACTCTTGAACCTTCCATTTATTGCCGTCATTGCTTCTTTGGTGTATAGATTGAACAGTAGGGGAAAACGACTACGTCCCTCTCTTCCACGCTTTTTAATCTGAGCACTCTGTTCTTGGTCTTCCAGTCTCATTGTTCCCTCTTGGCTCTTGTACATTTTGAATGTTATGTGTCTTCTTACAGCTTACCCTTAATTTCCTGAGAGTTTAATACATCTTCACAAGTTAACACTGTTGAACACATTTTCCAGGTTGACAGATCCTATGAACGTGCTTTGATTTTTCTTCAGTTGTGCTTCCATTATCAACAGTGACATCACTACTGCTTCTAGTGCTTTTACCTTCCCCAAAGTCAAATCAATTGATGCTTAACACGAGTTCAATTTTCTTTTCCATTCTTCTGTATATTATTCTTGTCAGCAACTTGGATGCATAAGCTATTAAGCTGATGATGTGATAATTATCGCACTTGTCAACCGTTGCAATCTTTAGAATGGTGTGGATATTCTTTTTCTGAAAGTCAGTTGGTATATTGACAGACTCACATTCTACACACTAATGTGAATAGTTACTTTGTTATCACTTCTCCCAATCATTTTAGAAAATCTTACGGAATGTTGTATCTCCCTTTTGCCTTATTTGATATTAAATTTTCTGAAGCTCTGATTCTGATTCTAATACTAGACCACATATCTTCTCCATATCGACTCCTGTTTCTCCTTCTATTACGACATTAGCCTAGTCTTCCCCATCATACAGGCATTTCCTACTAACTGCTCTCTTCTGTGCATTTAACAGTTGCAGTCTTAATGTTACCTTCTGTGCTTTTAATTTCACCAAAGTTTGTTCGACTTTTCTATATGTTGAGTGCTCCCAACAACCATTTCCTTTCAGATTTCTTCTCTTCTTTGTGGTCATATTGCCTTAGCTTCTGTGCGCTTCCTATTTCTCATTTTTAAGTGACTTGTACATCTGTATTTCTGAATTTCCCTGAGCATTTATGTACTTCCTTCATTCATCAACTGAAGTATTTCTTCTGTTGCCCACGGTTTCTTTGCAATTAGCTGCTTTCTACCTTTCCAGCCTCTGTGATTATTTGAAGAGATCTCCATTCCTCTTCAACTATGCTACCTCCTGAACTGTTAATTATGGTAGTATCTATAACCACAGAGACTCTTCATCACTTATACTACTATATCCCACATCTTTGCACACCGATTCTTCCTGACTAAGTCTCTTAAACTTCAGCCTACTCATCACTGCTAAATTGTGATCTGCATTCGTATCTGCTTCTGTGTACACCTTACAGTCCAGTATCTGATTTCTGAATCTCTGCCTGAAGATGTTGATGGTAAGTAACTGAAATCTTCACATATCTTGCATCCTTTTCCAAGTGTACCTCATCCTCTTGTGAGTCTCAAAGAGAGTATTCGCTATTGCTAGCTGAAGTTTATTGTACATCTCAACTAGTCATTCTTCTCTCTCATTCCTAGTACAAAGTCTGTCTTCTCCTGTAACCCTTTCTTTTACTCTTTCCCCTACAACTGCATTTTTGTCCCCCCCCCCCCCCCCCCCTGACTATTAGATTTTCATCTCCCTTTACATACTGGATTAAGTGTTGAGTATCATCATATAGTTTTTCTACATGTTCATTGTCAACTTGTGATGTCGGCATGTATACCTGAATTCTCATTGTCTGTGCTGTTGTTGGTTTCCTGTCTGTTGAGAAGAACCCTGTCACCGAACTGTTCACAGTAGCTCACTGTCTGCCCCACCTTCCTACTCATAATGAATCCTACTCCTGTTCCGCCATTTTCTGCTGCTGTGGATATAACCCTATTCTCTTCTGGCCAGAAGTCCTTGCCTTCCTTCCATTTCACTTTAGTGACCACCACCATTCGAGATCGAGCCTTAGCATTTCCCTTTTTTTATTATCTGGCTTTCCTACTGCATTCAAACTCCGTACGTTCACCGTCTTGACTCGTATAATGTCATCCTTTTGTTGGTTGTTAAATCTTTTTCTCATGGTCACGTCACTCCTGGCAGTCTCCCCCAGGTATCCAAATATGCACTAGTCAGGAATCTCTTGCCAACATCATCATGGTATTTTGTCAGTTACCAGCCACATCTCCTGTTGATGCACTTTGTGTGTCTAATGCAGTGGTTTCCATTGTCTTCTGCATCCTCATGCCTTTGATCATTGCTGATTCATCTGCCTTAAGTGGAAGCTTTCAAACTCAATGGTAAGAGAGTTCCCTGATCCTGTCTGCTCCTCCACCCACTTTTGACAAAGCTGTTGACTGAGTAATGGTGACGTCTTATGCTGGAAGTCTTCGGCTGCCAACGCTGACGATTTTTATTCAAAATGTAAGCGGTGACAGGCTTTGAACCCAGCACAGAGGACATTTTTGATTGCTAATTAAAGACGATACAGCTAGACCATGAAGTCCAAAGAGCAGGGTATGATTTCCAGTCAGATACCCCCCAGGGGGCTCACATTTCTTTCGTGAGTACGTGCATGGTGAGCATGGGGTGCCAAGCTAGTGCAGCCATCTTCTTTCCAGGACTGCATTTCCTTGCCCTTCCCCTCCTTTCCTCTCCTTGCTCCTTCCCTTTTGCCCTCTCCTCTCCCTCTCTTGGTGTCCTTGTTTGTTGGCCCCGCTATCCTCCTGGTTATGTTGGTTTTGTAATTTGGCTTTGTTGCATAATCACCTCATCCTTTTGGCACTCCCTGGTACCCCCTGGGGATTGACCTCCATTCTGTAGTGTGAGCCATTTGGGTAAGAACACCTTACCTAGTGTCTCCTATGTGTGCCCTCCTAGTTCATTCCACCTGTTCTTTCATGTCGTCCTCTGATGCTAGGGTGCATAGCCTGCATAGTAGCCAGCCCGTGTGGTGGCGTCGCTAGTACCCTTTTGTTTGAGCTTCCTGAACACACAGGGATCACACATCTGATACCTGAGCTGTGACCACCTCAGGTAAGCCTAGCAGTGGTAGCTTGTCGTCCTGGAGAATCAGAACTCCAGGGAATGGCCACCGTGCCAGACAGCCCTTGCTGTGGCTGGGTGGTGCACGTGAGGAGAGCCCCTGATTGGAGTGGGTGGTATCATATGGGTCCAGAACTCGTGCCGTTCTTCTGCGGCCGTCTCTCCGCATGGAACTGATTATTTTAGTGCTGCTTCTCCTGTCCCTTGGGCGTTCCCTTCCTTGGCTACACCCTGGGAGGAGGGTCAGGCCCGTCGGCTAGGGGTGAAACCTTTTCCCCGCTATCTGGTTTGCACCAGGACTGATAGGGATACTTTCAGCAATGCCAAACCTTTATTTTTTGTGGAACATTGAAGACAAGTTTGGCGAAGTGGACTCCCTGAGCAAGATGCGGTTGGGTTCGTTGCCGAACAAAACTGCTTCAGCTGCCCAGTCTGCGGCCCTTCGTGCCTGTAACCATCTTGGCACAATTCCTGTGTCCATTAGCTCCCACCGGTCTCTAAATATGGTACAAGGTGTGATTTTTCACAGGGACCTCATCCTTCAAACTGATGAGGAACTTCAGGTAAATATCAGAAGGCAGGGTGTTCACTTTGTTCGGTGTGTTCAGAAGGGTCCTAAGACAATCGTGCGTTCCCTCTCCTGTGCGTGTTAATTGTCATGGCAATCATTCTCCACGTTCACCAGATTGCGCAGTATAGAAGAAGGATAAGAAGATACAGAAGTATAAGTCCCTTGGTCTCTTAACCTACACTGAGGCTCGTAAGAAGTATGCATGTCTTCACCCTGTGTTGATGACTAGTTCGCTTTAATTTCATCTGCACCCCTTCATCCCCCCTTCCTTACCCCAGTCCCGAACCCCTATCCTACCCCACTCCCCTGCGGCTGCCACACCCTCTCCCGCTGCTCCTCCTCCCCAGCTGGAGAAGTGACCCACTTCTTCGCCGTCTGCCAGTCAAGGGCGCCCCTCCCGGGATATCCCTTTCTGGCACCTTCCAGGCCAAAATACTGCTGCCACGCGACGACCACGAGAACCACGGTCTGTTGGTCCCCAGGTTGCCCGATCTCTTTCTGTTCCCGATCTTGCTGCAGCTGGCCCCTTTATGCCACACAGCCCTCCTCGATCTCAAACAGAAAAGAAGAAGAAAAGAAGTCCCGGGACAAGAAGCCTCTGGTGTCACCAGAGGTCTCATCTTTAGCTTCGCAACCCAATTCTGACTTGTTGTTCATGGATGTCGCCCCCTCCTTGTCGGTGACAGTTGGTGATTGGCTTTAGCATGTTCAACCCCCATTTGAATTGTTGTTCTCTGGTTATCCAATGGAATTGTAATGGGTATTACTATCACCTACCGGAGTTGAAATCCCTTATTTCGTCTTACTCTGCAGCTTGTTTGGTTCTACAGGAATATCATTTTACTGATCACTCACTGATTCCCTGTGGGTTACGTGTTTTCGGTCGAAATCGGGTCGGCCCCGTGTGGGCCACTGGTGGAGTTTGTACATTGGTCCGTACAGATGTTGCTAGCACATGGATTCCTCTTCAAACTGTATTGGAAGCGGTTGCTGTTAGGTTCCACCTGGACTCACAGGTCACAGTTTGCAATCTTTATCTCCCTCCTGACAGGACACCTACACCTGCTGGCATAACAGCCCTTCTTCTGCAACTTGTTCCTCCCTTCCTCCTTTTGGGGCAGTGCATTTCCATCCAGACGAGGTCTTCTCGTAGGGCAGTTTCTTGCAGACCACGACTTGTACCTCCTTAATGATGGCTCCCCTATTCATTTCAGTGCCAGTTGTGGTACCTTTTCTGCCATCGATCTTTCTTTTCCTTCTCCCTCCCTCTTCCCTTCATCTTCATTACACTGGTCATCACACGACGACCTTTGTGATTGTGACCATTTCCCATTGATTCTTTCACTCCCTTCCCACTCCCCGATGGGAAGGCTACCTTGCTGGTCTTTCCAACACGCCGATTGGCATCGATACACTGCACAGGTTGTGTTTTCTCCCTCTTTGTCGGGTTGCATTGATGACGTCCTATGTGACGTGTCTGATGCGATTGTTCGCACTGCTAGCCATTTGTTTGCAGTATTTTTTGAACTTCGCAAGGCTTATGACACGGCTTGACGCCATCACTTCTTCCTTACAGTTCATCAGTGGGGTCCACTGTTGTTCCTGTTGTATTGGTCGTTTAGTGTTTGGGTTGGTACTGTTCTTAGTTCTCCACAGACCCAAGAGACTGGCATCCCACAGGGTTCTGTATTGAGTATACTTCTTTTCCTCATTGCTATCGATAGACTTGTGGCCTCTGTCGGTCCTTAGGTCGCTCCTGCTTCGTATGTGTATGATTTCTGCATTTGGGTTAGTTCCTCTTTGATGGCCTCTGCAGAGCGGCAGCTCCAGGGAGCTATACGGCATGCCTCTGCATGGATCCTCTCACACAGGTTTCAATTCTCTCCTTTAAAATCGTGAGTGGTCCACTTCTGTCACCGTACTACGATCCACCCCATCCGGAGCTCTTTCTCGATGCACAACGATTACCTGTGGTCCCACAATTCCGTTTTCCGGGTCGTCTTTTCGACAACAAGCTCACTTGGCTGCCTCATATCAGACTTCTGAAGGTAGGATGTTTCCGTAAACTCAGTTCTTCGCTTCCTTGCCCCCAACTCTTGGGGAGTGGAAAGCTCCATCCTTCTCCGCCTTTATCGTGTTCTAGTGCTGTCTTGCTTGGACTATGTTGTCAAGTTTATGGTTCGACTGCTCCTTCCACACTGTGCCTGCAGGATCCGGTCCACCATTGCAGTATCCTTTTGGCCATTGGTGCCTTCCCTACTAGCCCAGTTGATAGCCTCCTGTTTGAAGCTGGGATCCCCACCCCCCTCTGTTTGGTGGTTCCAGCTTCTGGTTTCTTATGCAATCGCTGTCTGTTCCTCTCCCACTCATCCTTCCTTTTCTTTCCTGTTCCCAGACCATGGATGTCGTCCATCTGATTCCCGCCCTCGGGCAGGTTTACCTGTTGGGATCCACCTTGCGTCTATTCAGCTTCCTTCTTTGTCCTGTTTCCCATGCTCCCTTTCCACCACCCCCTCTTGGTTATTTCTTCTGCCCCGAATTCGGATGGATCTCCGCAGAGGTCCAAAAGAGTCCATCCCCCCAATGGTGTTCCGTTGCTTTTTCCGCCAAATTTTATGGGAGTTTTGGGATGTTGCTCTTTTTTTTTCTTTTTTTTTTTTTCACCAATGGCTCTAAATTTGTTGATCGTGTGGGATATGCCTTCATGTCCTCTGTTGGCACAGAAAATCATCTGCTGCCATCTACATGTGGGCTATTTACTGTGAAACTGATGGCAATTTCCCAGGCCCTTACCTTTATTAAACAGTCCCAACACAACCGCATTTTGTTATTTACGGTCTCAATGAGTGGCCTTGTGGCTGTTGACCAGAGTTTTTCCCGCCATCCCTTGGTCTCGGCCATCCATGACCATCTTGCTGCTTGTTCCGTTGACTTCCTTACGGTCCCTGGTGATGTGGGTATCCCAGGTAATGAGCTTGCTGGTCGTTTGGCTGGGGGAGCAGTCACCCCCCCCCCCCTTCCATTCTCTGTAACTCCTCCTGCAGCGGATTTACGGTTTCACATCGAATCCAACTTCGCACAATCATGGGCCAGCTCTTGGGTGGCTACCTCCCTGTCTAATAAACTTCGTGCAATTAAGGTGACACCTGGCCCGTGGCATTCTTCCCTTCGTCTCTCCCGAAAGGACTTAACCACACTGTGTTGTCTCCGCATCGGCCATACCAGACTGACACACGGTTTTCTTTTGCGTAATGAGCCACCCTCACTTTGTGGTCATGGAGCCTTCCACTGAGTAACCCACATTTTGGTGGAATGCCCCCTTCTTTTGGCTCTGTGTACTAAGTACAGATTTCCCCGCACTTTACCTTTAATGTTGGCTGAGGATTTCTGGATAGTCGAACTGGTTCTCAGCTTTCTCCAGGAAAGTGGTTTTTATTCTAAATTTTAAGGTTTTTAACCTCACTTTGGTGTTGGGGCATGGCGGTGAGGGTTGGGGTATCTCCCACTGTAAGCTGTGTCTGGAGATTCCTGACTCCCCTCCTTGGCCAAGGTCCTTTTTTCTTCCCCCTTTTACTCTGTTTTTTTTTTTCACTTTTTAGAATTTATTAGTCTCCTCTTGCCATATGCACTTCTACATTCTAGCGGTTGAACGCTTTTAAATAGCAGGTGGTCTTGCCCCTACTGCTTCAGAGGTGGGATATTTCCTGCCTCTAGCATAGCCATGGGGTCGCTCTCTTGCTGAATTTGCTCATTTTGTTTTTATCATTGACGACATGACTGCTGTTTTACATTTTTTAGCCTTTTCCCTTCTGTTGTTCTGACTTTTGAGATGTCAAACTGTCTGAATGGACCACATTTGAAACAAGGGACTGATGTGACCTTGCTGTTTGGTCCCTTCAACCCTAATCAACCAATAACCATCCAGTCGGATATCCAGTGCAGAAGATGCTGTGAGCGGAGACAGTAATTCAGTCAGCACAGTACCGTGGTCACACACAATGCTGAGCCTTACAATCACATTCTTGTCTCTGTTCAGCCATCACCCAGATTATGGGCCATGGTTTCCTTTCTACAAAACACACAGGTATGGTGTGCTCTAGTTACCTCACTGTGCTGGATACTGGAGGGGCAGGTGTCAAATGTCTACCCTTCTGCCACGGCTGCAATTCTCTCCGGCATTATCGGGGGCCACTACAGTGTATCGCACCAGTTTCCTTGCACTAGGGTGTGGCAGATTATATTTCCTATCTGTCTAATTTGGTCTCTAGCATGTTCCACACCGTCAGTATTGGTGTGACACTTAGATCCAAGTATTATTTGTTACCCTGTGTCTCTCAGATTCAAATGCTTCATATTAAGTCTTTCTTTTCTTTTTGGAGTTTCTTGAATGTGTTACACTACTGGTAACACAACAATTTATAAACATTGTTCGTGAAACAATATTGCCTATCCTGTGTAATCCATTTTTTCTTCTAGTGGTAGCCTGTACTGGAATCTTCTGTCTGTTTTGTCCAGCTTAATTTAACATGAAAATTGATGTTTGAGGAAGAAGTACATCACCTCTGCTATCAAGACACATTACATGCGTATGTGGTTCTGTCTGCTTTATTCAGAAGCAAATTTTGAAACAACTCTTCTGTAAGTTTTACAGTATAGCTGTATCTGTGACAGACTTCATGTGTTTTTCATTGCACGAGGTTCGTTCAATAAGTAATGCCTTAAATTTTTAAAAATGCTATTAACATACGTAGACAAATGTCCCTGTTGGTCCCTCCCATTTGATGTTTCAAACCGTTCTCATAGATGGCAGAGCAGTAGTACAGCGTCAAAATGGCGTCTACACATGAGTTCCATTACAAGCAGTATGCTGTTACTGAGTTTTTGTGCGCAGGAAAAGAAACCGTGGTGAACATCCATAAACGTTTGTGTTCAGTGCGTGGCAGTGCTGCAGTGGATAGCACAGTTGGGCAACGGGTGAAGAAAGTTGCACACTGAGGAAATGCAGAAACAAGCTCCACGATCGGCCACACTTGGGACGTCCTGCCACAGCCGCTGCTCCAGACATGCTGAATCGTGCGGATGCCATTATTTGTGCCGACCGGTGCATCAAAACTCGACAATTGGCTCTACAGTTGTCGGTCAGAATTGGAAGTTCGTCTGCAATGATCAGGACTCTCGGCTATTCAGATAGTGGTGCTCCTGATGGATTCGATTAACGCTCACAGCGGGCTACACGATTCAAAGAAGGGCCATTTCATCTTAACTATTAGAGCGTTTTGAGACCGGCGGAGACGCCTTTCTCTCACGGATTGTTACGGGGGACGAAAGCTGGGAGCACCTCTTTGTGGCAGAAACAAAAAGGCAGTCCATGGAGTGGCGTCGTACTCATTTGTGACAAAAGAAGACAAAAGAGACAAACCCCTCTGCCGGAAAAGTCACGGTGACAGTCTTCTGGGATTGTGATGGTGTCATTTCTGTGGGTGTGATGGGAAGAGGGTCAACCATCAATTCAGGGCCATATCAGAAGACTCACACGAGAACCGTTACCGACGTGTTCAATCGGACAAGAATCCAACAGAAATCTTGCTCTATTACGATAATGCACGCCCACACACAAGTCTGAGAGCCCGGGAATGCATTGCCCCATCCACGCTACAGTCCGGACCTGGCACCCTCGGACTTCCATCTCTTTGGGCCGCTTAAAGATTTTTACGGGGAATACAACTTTGACGAGGACGAGTGTGTCAGTCTTACAGTGGACACGGGCAAGACGTGTCGATGTACGTCACCAAATTCTGACTCTTACATTATGAGGGAAAAAAAAGTGGGGCATTACTTAATGAACGACCCTCGTAAGTTGAAAACTGAACTTGACGGACTCTTTCCCCTATGTCCCCCCCTCACCCCCTGTTAGTGATATTCCACTTCCATACATTATGTTCCAAATAACCTCACAAGCGAGTCACAGCTAGCTGACTTGAACTGCTTCCAAAACTCTGCCCGGCAGTTGTGCTGTCAGTGCAGCACAGTCGCTGTCCCCTACGTTCGGGCTGTGGTTTGCGCCCCACTCTGAACAGTCGCCCCCTGTTTGCAGCGCGGGCCGTGGCTCCAGCAGTCCCAGCACCGCCACTCGGCGACCCCGGCCGCTCTCCTGCCGCGGCTGCCCGCCACACTCCGCCAGCAGCAGACGACGCGGCCGTCTCTCGCCTGCGGTGAGTGCTGCCGACTTGTACACACAGTGCCGCGTCAACCAAATGTTACACTAAAACATCTAATTTAAGCATTTTTGAAATTTCCGATAAAGCTGAGCTTACAGTTGTCAGGAAAAATTATTTCTTCATTTAATATGTGTGTTTAATGTAACTGCTGCTGTTGATGGTGTTTACGTATCTTAGAAATTAGTTCCGAAGGAAGTGGGTTCGGAGCCACGGTGTCAGTGCATTGCTATTCAACGAAACCTACACGTCACGTGAATGAGTGTACAGCTGTGTCGCAGTTCTCACACGGAACCTCTTGAGTGCGAGATCACAAATTCAGTCTTCAGTGAGGCTCATTGGATAGTATTAACAGTTGTGATGGGGATAAATATTAGCTGCTAATGTTTGATGATCTTCATGAGGGGGGCTACAGAAAGTGAGTGTCCAAGACGTACAGACATAAACCTCCTATGAGACACACGTATTACACTTAACAAAATACACATCGTCGACATTAGAGAAGTGTTCAGGACAAATAATTAACTTGAACAATGAGCACCAAATGAAAAACAGCGCGTCCCAGTGGTCACCAAGGTTTGCACCATCAAGATCGAAGGTGAACACTGTCGTGGACCTTATCGTGGAACTGGTCTTCCTTTGAGGTGCACGTGCAGGTAATGCGATAATACGTTTTATAGGCACAACAAACAAAACATCTAGAGGCTGAATTTTCCAGTGATACAAATCACAATGTCGCACTCCTTTCAGGAGGGATAGTTTGCTCTGAGGGAGTATGATTTTTATACGCAGACCAGGAACGACCAAAATAAACTTGCTTTAACCTGCCATTGGTCAGAAGCAGTGCTCATACTACAGCTGTAGTTCTCTTATGCTTATTTTCCTGCTCTCGTTTGCTTTGAGGTAACTATTACCTAGTGCCCTTGCAAGATGGCGCACACGAGAAAGAATCGTAGGGGGGCAGAGCACTTCCAACTTGTCGCAGCACAATAAATAGATTTCCAACCAATTTACCGACCAGACTCACTCGACATAATTGTGTACTGCTACGTTAAGGCATTGATATTACCAGAGTGAGATTTTCACTCTGCAGAGGAGTGTGCAGAATTTGGAAGGTGGGAGACGAGGTCGAGGTACTGGCGGAAGTAAAGCTGTGAGGACGGGGTGAGAGTCGTGTTTGGGTAGCTCATGGTAGAGCACTTCTCCGTGAAAGGAAAAGTTCCCAAGTTAGTCTCGGTCCGGCATGCAGTTTTAATCTGCACTGATAGTAGTTAATCTTGATATACCTCTCCTGGAACTTGCAATTCCCTCTCATCCCCTCTTTTATCCACTTTATCTTCAGATCGCGGATGGTTGATGTTAAAAAACAAATTCCTTACTGAATGATGGGACAAGTTTGTCTCATCTACAAACCTGCAGTTCACTGTGCATTGTCGCGTTAACGCTTTATTTGAAATTTCGTTACCCGATTGCTTTCCGTTTCATAGCACTCTTTCAAACTACGCCAGTAGTATAGGCGTTGGTATGGGACACCACATGTTTTTGACTTGAAAATATTTTGACGTGTTTTTGACTTGAAAATATTTTGACGTGTTTTTGACTTGAAAATATTTCGGCGTGTTTTCAACTTGAAAATATTTCGACGTGGTTTTTTTCTGGAGAAATATTTCGACGTGGTTTTTTTTCTGGAGAAATATTTCGACGTGGTTTTTTTCTGGAGATATATTTCGACGTGGTTTTTTTCTGGAGAAATATTTCGACGTGGTTTTTTTCTGGAGAAATATTTCGACGTGGTTTTTTTCTGGAGAAATATTTCGACGTGGTTTTTTTCTGGAGAAATATTTCGACGTGGTTTTTTTCTGGAGAAATATTTCGACGTGGTTTTTTTCTGGAGAAATATTTCGACGTGGTTTTTTTCTGGAGAAATATTTCGACGTGGTTTTTTTCTGGAGAAATATTTCGACGTGGTTTTTTTCTGGAGAAATATTTCGACGTGGTTTGTTTCTGGAGAAATATTTTGACGTGGTTTTTTCTGAAGAAATATTTCGACGTGGTTTTTTCTGAAAAAACGTTTCCACATATTTTTTTGTAAAAATATTTTTGTCTTACAAAATTTCCACTGAAATTTTCTGTTAAATGTTTCCAATTTTCTTTTTAAAAATTCGCTGTTGGCCTTAAAGAAAACTGTATCGACAGACTATTTTCATTATTTCCACATGTTTTACTAGTAAAAATATTTACATAGTTTCTGCATGAGAATTTTCCGCATCTCCCCACTGCACATTTTAAAACATTTTGCGTAAAAGTGGTCATCCCTTTGAACAAGTCTTTTTGCGCAAAGCAGAAGATGGCAGCCCCTGTTTGGCAGCCACTTTTTTGGGAAACCTTGGCAATTTTAAGTAAGGGCAGCGGTATGGCACGAACCCGCATCTTTTAGACGGAAAGACGGCAGCCACCTTTCTGCAACGACATTTTGCATCCACTTTCTTGAGATTTCCAAGCAGCGCTCAGTCGTCGCTCGGCAGGCACTTTTTCGTGGTCGCTGTTTAGCTACCACTTTCTTGCGAGGGCATTTTTGCAACGACACGTGAAAATTTTAGAGGGTGTCCACCCTTTAAAATCAGACAGTTGTGATGTGCTTACAAGTCACCTCAATTATTTACTGGTTGATAGGTGTCTCTTCAGTTATCTCTATTTTATCATCCAGCAACAATCTGTACCAACAATCAGTATCATCAATGCATTCTATAATCTCGCGGAAAGCATAGCTGTATTCTATTTATACATGTAGATTTTATTTCATTATTAAATAACACCCAGGGAAGTGTATGGGTTATTGTGTTTTCTCTTCTAAAGCCATAAGCGTATCGTAGTTACAGTTAAATTCCTTACCTACAGCTGTACTTACAAAGTTCGTTGTTTTCTTGTGTGTTGTTATCATATCGTTGGTTATTATGACTTTGTCTTGTGAACCATGTACCAGCTTGGCCATTGTTTCCATATTCAAAACCTTTAGCACTACGGTAGTTAAGAGTGAAGCCTTGTAATTTTGGTAGTCTGTTTACCTCTGTACGTTTTGTATGCACAACTTTTTGGTCCTGTTCCTATCCATTCAATACTGTAATCATCTTTACCAAACTCGTCAGTCATTTCACAAAGCGTGCAACCTGTTTCTACAGTATTCGTACCATCGTCAATATAAACAGTGTCTGTGTCGTAGGACACAATTTTATCACCTAATCTATCGAGCATATCGTACGGCCTCATTCTAGTGTTGGAAGTGGTGAAGGTGGACACAAATAGGTTGGTACTTGTACGATCTTAGACATTGTACTGATATATAACTTGGATTACACAGGTCTGCGACATAAAAATCGTTCCAAATTTATGAAGTGGTTTTTATAGTGTTTTCACCACTGATTTCAGGAAAATTAGTGAAAACATTCTGCTTCTCTAGTTTTAGCTTTTTTCGATATTTCAGCACTCTAGTGAGTTTCAATTTTGGTTTTTATGGTCTCCGTAAACTGTTACTTAGCCGTTTTTATGCTAAATATACGCAAAATAAGGAGTAATTGGGAGAAACTAGCAGTATTTTCATGTCAGTGCCTGTATGTCACGCTGCCCCTTCCCCGCCATCACAGAGCAGTGAGCTTCTGCTGTTGTCCTCCAGTTCACAGTTCCTCTTCACTCTGTGCTGTTCACGTGATGTTGTGGTTGTTGCTTTAAACTAGTGACTGTTTCCTTGTGCTGTGAAGTTGTTCTATGGACATTGGCTACCAGAGGATGTATAAATTCGCCACATTGTTTGTGCTACATTTGTGGTAACTATACCGTTAAAAAGCAACAAAGAAACATTTCCGATTTTGTTGACAAGGTATATTTCGCCTATTTTGGTATAAAGTTAGGTGATCAAGATAAGCCTTGGGCTCCACACAGTTTGTTCAGTGTGTGTTGAAGAACTGAGGCAATGGTTTCAACGTAAAAAGCAGTCCGTACATTGTGGAATACCAATGGTTTGGAGGAGCCCAAAAATCATAGTGAAGACAGCTATTTTTCTTCTTGCAGTGCGAGAAGACAGAGATTGCAATTATTCTGGCACAACCGATCCCATTCCGTTCTCACAAACTGAACTGAACGATTTAGACCTAGGCCTTTCTAAAGAATCGGCAGAGGTTTTAGGGTCTAGATTGAAAGATAAACTTATATTGGCTCCGGTAGATCCTTTTCTTGGTATCGATCGAGGGAAAAGGAGTTTGTATCTTTTTTTCCTCAAGAAGGTGACCTGGTGTTTTGCAGTGGTGTTCCTGGACTTATCGCCCTTTTCAAAATAGAATATGCTCCTGATGAGTGGAGACTTTTTATTGGTTCTTCAAAACAAAAAAAAAAGCCTTAAAGCAGTACTTCCACACAACGGCAATAAGTATGTTTCTATACCAGTTGGACATTTGGTTTACTGTAAACAATGTTACCCAGGCCTTGAACTGGCTTTAAGCAAACACTGCTATTCAGACCACAAATGGACATTATGTCCTGATTTAAAAGTGATTTCAATGCTGTTTGGTCAACAAAGGGCTATACAAAGTTCCCTTGCTTTCTCTGTGAATGGGACAGTAGAGATAGAAAGCAACACTACATCAAAAAAGGTTGGCCCTTCAGAAAAACCTTACAGGTAAGGGTTAAGAACGTTGAGAGGAAAAGCCTTGTGGATCCCAAAAAGGTGTTACTTCCACCACTTCACATTAAGTTGGGGCTGATAAAAAACTTTAAGGCATTGCCAAAAGAAGGGGAATGTTTCAGATAGCTTTGTGGACAGTTTCCTGGTTTATCCGAGGCAAAGCTAAAGGAAGGAATCTGTCGGACCAGACATTAGGAAACTAATTACAGATGCCAAGTTTGTGGACAAAATGGAAACATAAGAAAACACAGCATGGACATCTTTGAAATTAGGTGTTACAGGTTTCCTAGGAAACATGAGAGATCCAAACTACAAGACAATTGTTGCAGACATGCTCGACAACTTTAAGAAGCTGGGCTGTAACGTGAGCATTGAAGTTCATTTTCTCCACTCGCGTTTTGACTACTTCCCTGAAAACCTTGGTGATGCAAGTGAAGAGTGGGGCGAAAGATTCCATCAAGACATCCAAGAAATGGAAAGAATATATCAAGGAAGATTGAACGCCAACATGATAGCGGACTACTACTGGATGATAAAAAGTGGTGATCCTCAACGAGCCCACAGCTGGAGAAGCAAGAAGAGGAGCTTCGACAGAAAGCGAAAGTGTTATTATAATGACTTGTGAGATGAAAGAGAAGTGGAAGTGTGCGGGAAATGTAGTTTAGAACGTATTTATAAATAAAATAAAATTTTGTTGTTACTATACCTAAAAATACTCCTTTTTTGTGAGAAAACCAGACGTGACGAGAAAAATTGGATTGCATTTTTGAAATTGTCGTTGAAAAGTACATCAGTTATCAAATTTCAAACAACTTCCAAAAAATATTTTTTTTCAGACCTGTGTTATTTCTTCGTTGATCGGTATGACGTTAGTTGTCTGGCTTTTATTTCGAGTAAGAGCTCGTACCATTACTCAATGTTGTCTATAAATTCTGTTTGTGACAAGTTCTGTCTCTGGCCGAATTTTCCCCAGAGGGAACTGCACATTTTGACCACAGCCCGCTTGCCAGCGTTCGGTTCAGTATTGTTAATGTCGTGCGTGATGTCTTTCTTTCCCTCGATAATCCGACCGTATTCTTCTTTAGACGTCTAATTACCTTCCCAAGGACTAGTTTGACCTTCATGAAGGTTTTAACGTAGTTTGTGAATAGTCAATTACTTTTCCATTCAGAGTGCCACACCTTGTAAATTTCCTGTATCGTGTAGCCTTCTCGATGGCTTTGTTGAGCTCTATAGTTGCCAAAGTTCATACAAATGCCCGCTCATTGTCACTATGGTTGCAACTACTATCAGGCTTTTCTTCTACACTTTTCGAATGTAGAGCAAACAAAAGCTTTTCCTGCTCAACTGGAAGCACAGAGTGGTACAAGCCGTGAAGCACAAGCACTTTGCATTTAACGAAACGAAATCATTCGTCGTCATATTTTTGTGGCCTCAGTATCTGTACGGGATGACCAACAGATAATCGTCGTAAAACATCACTGTCGGATATAGCCTGCCCATGTCTATATATCGCAGCTTCTTGCCTGAAACTTGAATTTAGCAGCGTTTGTTCTTGCACCGAAAAAGACATCTCTAGGATTCAAGGGTTCTATGACATTTACATTCTCTTTTGAATTATTCCACTTACAGCTCCATATTTCGACACAGTTACAACCGGCGTACCCCAACTCTTGCGTGAGGTCTAAGAGATCCATGGTTTCATTGTTGACCATTGCCGATAGTATCGGGAGAATAACACACTGGACAGCCGTGCCAGAAGCAATTGTGATACTGGTAAACTGTTTTTGTGTTTGCGTTCTAGCTGTCAACATTTGCGCCACATTTTGTAACTTCTCTACCGTTCAATGCATTTTGTACATTATGAAACGAATTTAACCACACAATTTACTCTTTGCTGAACATTTCCTTCTTTTAATGTTTGACTACAGCAATTAGGTTGAATGTATTCTGACCTGTAAATAGCCATACAAACACTAGAAATTATGTACTGGAAAGGATCAATGTTTCTAATTTCCAGGAAATATCTCCTAAATTCAAGGCAGCTGCAGCGCAATATGTCGTCAGAATGGAAATACTCGTAAAATTCCTTCTGGAAGTCAAACCCGTAATTTTCACCCATTTCCTGAGCGTGCCATTCTAAGAATGCTTTTCTAGCCTTACATATCGCACCGTAGTACTTGTTTGCTGGAAGTCGCCCTATGTAATTTTGATTTGCTTATTGAAGAAGGTGGAAAGTAACCTTTTTTCAGCTCTTTCAAAATGAATGTCTTGGGAAACGTCGCGAGATCTCCTTGGATACCCTATTTACTCAGATCTAAGCCTCACTTTTTTTCTGGTTTTTGTAATTCAGAAAACCGCCTGCGGCCTAGAATAGAGTGCAAAGTAAGCAGAAGTTCTGAGAAATATTGGTAGGTGCCGCCACAACTAACTTCTCCCGTCAAATATATGTAGCGGTACACAGGCATGCTTTACAGGCACAAAGGTAAATACTGGCGCCAAAACCTCTGCGTCCGTAAATAAATTAAAATAAAAGGTAGAAGAATGTAAACATTATGCCATGTATTCTTTTGTGTTTGCTGCTGTCTCATTTAAATTCTGTCTGCCTAATAAACTACGAAACTCAAGTGAGACTACAGCAAATGCGGAAGAATATACATATCATATCATGTCATATTTATATTCGTATTATTCTTATGTTGAATAGTGATAGTGAGAAATGAAGCACAGCAACTGACTAGATTTTTAAATCTAAGATGACTTTAATTTCTGTGCAGAATGTGATGCACTAAAGAGGCGTGTGCAAAGATTTTCAAATGGAGAAAAATTTTCGCTAAGCTCTAGTTCAGAACATCATCTCTCATACGCTGTCTATTATTTTGTTTTTGTTGGGCATTATCAAAGAAAGCAGCAGTGTAAGTAACAACATATGGCAGTCCCTTGCCAGTGTTTCCCTTATGAGACAAGTCCTCTCTTTTTCTTTTTTATTGTAAGCCACGGTAACACGCACAAAAGCAAGCCACGCCGCCGCAAGCGGGGACAGGTTGTAAACACTCATTGTCAGTATGCGACAAACAGTGCATGACACAGTACAATAATGGTTTTGCAGCTTCGAGTGGCTTAAACACCTATAACAAAGAGAACAGCACTCATCAGATCAAAGCAAAATAAGCAATCTATTCAAACCATACGAAGCCCGTGAGAAAGGAAGGGCACACATATAATGCCTGACACACAGCCATGAATGTTTAGAGAACATAGTTGCGTGGAGATAGCAGCGATTGCTTGTACATGATTACTTACTGATATAACTTCGCAATGTACATTGCCCTGAAGATAACCCTATTGCGGGTTGAAATCGGTTGGCGACAAAATAAATAATGTGACTGTGACTGTCACTTTGATTGACATAGCAATGACTACTTGGTAAAGCTTAACTGTTAAGCTTACGACTCGGACCAAACTACTGTAGCTGTATCTTCATCCATTCGACCTCAATTGCCCCCCTGCAGGTTTGGGGGTAAAAATAGGCCCGCAGTATTCCTGCGTGTCGTAAGAGGTGACTAAACGGAGTCTCAACTGTTTCGGCCTTTAATGTGATGGTCCCCTGAGGGCTTTGACCACTCTTTCCAAATTTTTCCATTAGTGCGTACCATTTGGGGAAGGACACCTTACGTGGTGCATCTTAAATCCATCTTGCCCTAAGATCTAGCACACCTGATATTTTCATGGAGTTGGACTTACATCGAGCTTCAGGCCACATCCGCTGCAGTGTGTTGCGGATAGCATCCCTTCCCTCTATTGTGCACTTCCATCTTTGCTCTCGTGATGTACATGGATATTTCGACACCTGACATCCAGCACGGTAGCCAGTCCGTTGTGGTGGGGTCGTCATGTACCCTCTTGGTGGTAGCCCCCTGACTACACAGGGATCTCACTGCTGATGCCTGAGCTGCTACCTCCCCATGTATGCCGAGGAGTAGATGCCTACCCCTTTGGGGCATCGGGACTCCCGGCAAAGGCCATCCTGCCAGGTGGTCTTTGCTGTGGCTGGGTGGCGCCCGTGGGGAGAGCCCCTGGTCGGAGTGGGTGGCGTCAGGGCGGATGACCACAATGAAGCGTGTTACATCATCTCTCGCTGGTGGGCCTCCACCAGCAGTCTCTAAGCGATCGAGGTCTAACCTCAATGGAAAGAAATTTGATCAGAGATCATTTCCCTCCCTGGCCACTCCATGGGAGGAATGTTTGTCCAAAGAAGGCAGTGGAGATTATTCACCCGATACCTCATGTGTACGCGAGTAGTTGGGGAATCATTTAAGTTGACCAAGCCCCAGTTTTCTGTGGAGCATTTAGAGGAAAAGTTCGGGGAGGTGGAGGGCGTGTCGAAAATGGGCTCTGGGTCAGTTCTCATCAAAACAGCATCCTCTGCCCCGTCATGGAGGTTGCTCACTTGCGACAGGTTGGGGGATGTTTCCGTCACCATCACTCCCCATAAGAGTTTAAACATGGTCCAGGTTTGTTTGTTTGTTTGTTTGTTTGTTGGTTTGGGGAAGGAGACCAGACAGCAAGGTCATCGGTCTCATCGGATTACTGAAGGACGGGGAAGGATGTCGGCCGTGCCCTTTGAAAGGAACCATCCCGACATTTGCCTGGAGCGATTTAGGGAAATCACGGAAAACCTAAATCAGGATGGCCGGACGCGGGATTGAACCGCCGTCCTCACGAATGCGAGTCCAGTGTCTAACCACTGCGCCACCTCGCTCGGTATGGTCCAGGGTATTATATTCCACAGGGATCTTCTTCTGCAGTCCGACGATGAACTACGCGCCAATCTAGAATGACTATGTTCACTTCGTCCGGTGCGTCCATCGGGGTCCGAGGGATAATCAGGTAGCCACTGTTGCTTTCATCTTGGTCTTCGAAGGTGTTTTACCCGAAAAGGTCAAGGTGATGGTTTACCGCTGTGATGTGAAGCCATATATCCCTCCTCCGATGCAATGTTTTAAATGCTGGAAGTTCGGGCACATGTCATCTCGCTGTACTTCCGGCATCACATGTCAAGATTGTGGACGTCCTTCGCATCCCAATACTCAATGTGCTCCGCCTCCCATCTGTGTTAACTGCGGAGAACACCATTCCCCCTGCTCGACGGACTGTAGGATATACCAGAAGGAATGAAAGATAATGGAATATAAGACCCTGGACCGCCTGACCTACACCGAGGCTAAACGGAAGTATGAGCGGCTCCATCCTCGGCTCCATCCTGTGGCAGTGACGTCGACCTACACCGCTGCTGCAACAACGGTTCTCCCATCGTCACTTATCTTTTGCTCTAATATCTGTAAGAATCCACCGGCCCCCTTGGTTGTGGGGGGCACTTCACTCCCTGTTGCTCCTGCTCCATCTTCTTCAGGAGCAACACCCCCCCCCCCCAACCATCGGTGACATCAGTTCCCCCTTCCCAGCCGGCGAAGAGTAAGACTTCTTCAGCTACTCTCGCCAGGAAGGGGTCCCTTGGGGACCTACCTTCGCAAGTTCCGACCAGATTAAAAGCGGACACCCGCAAGTGGCTGAAACAACCACCAGTCCCTGGTCGTAGGACCTCACGGTCGTCGTCCGTCCCTGAGACTGACCCAGTGAAGCCCTCCAAGCCTGAACCACCGAAGGCACAGCGAGAGAAACAGAAGAAGAAGAAAGTCCCCAAGGCTAACGACATTGTGGTGGCACCCATCCCACCGCTTCCTACAAGCACTGCGTCTGATGACGAGGTGGAGATTCTGGCGTCCACTGAGGACCTCGATCTCGCCGGTCCCTCAGACGCCATGGAAAGCACTAGCACAGGTGCTCATTCGGAGGCAGCAGGTGACCTAGCGGGGTAATCTGCCATGCCAGTCCCGTCACGCCTTTCTCAGACATGGACAATACCATCCTCCAGTGGAACTGCAGCGGTTTCTTCCACCATCTTGCTGAGCTCCGCCAACTTATCAGCCTTCATCCTTTCTTCTGCACTGTACTTCAGGAAACTTGGTTTCCAGCAATTCGAACCCCCGCCTTCCGTGGCTATCGGGGTTATTATAAGAACCGGGCAGGTTGTGAAAGGGTGTCTGGTGGCGTCTGCATATATATCCTTAACTCTCTTCACAGCGAGTCTGTCCCTCTACATACAGCTTTAGAGGCTGTCGCTGTTTGGGTGTGGATGCCACAAGCTGTTACTGTCTGCAGTCTTTACCTTCCACCGGGTGGTGATGTCACGCAACATGTCCTGGCTGCGCTGATAGCCCAATTGCCGCCACCTATCTTGTTACTGGGCGACTTTAACGCCCATAACCCTCTGTGGGGTGGGTCAGTGGCAACAGGTCGAGGCGCCACTGTTGAGCATTTATTGGTGCAGCTCGATCTCTCGATTTTGGTGCCTCCACACACTTCAGTGTGGCGCATGGCACATACTCCGCCATTGACCTATTGATCTGTAGCCCTAGCCTCTTACCGTCTGTCCAATGGAGTGTGCATGACGACCTGTGTGGTAGTGACCATTTTCCAATCTTTCTGTAACTGCCACGGCGTCACTCTTCTGGGCGCCCCAGCAGTTGGGCTTTGAATAAGGCTGACTCGGACTTGTTCTCCTCCATTGCTGCTATTGAGCCTCTCTCTAGTGACGACATTGATGCGGTGGTTCACTCAATCACCACCAGCATCGTTACTGCCGCAGAATCTGCCATTCCCAGTTCTTCTGGGTCCCCTCGGCAGCGGACTGTGCCTTGGTGGTCGCCTGAGATCGCTGAGGCGATTAAAGATCGCCGGCGGGCCCTACAGCGTCACAAGCGACATCCCTGCATTGAAAACCTCATCACCTTCAAACGGCTGCGTGCGCGGGCTCGCCACCTTATCCTCCAACGCAAGCAGGAGTGCTGTGGGCGGTATGTGTCCACCATTGGCCTCCGTGTCTCCTCATCGCAGGTCTGGTCCAAGATGCGACGCCTCTATGGCAATCGGACCCCTGTCAGCGTCCCTGCGCTTTCACTGAATGGAGCAGTTTGTACAGACTCCGACGAAATTGCCAACAGCTTGGCAGAGCATTTTGCTCTTAGTTCCGCTTCTTCCAATTACCCACTGGCCTTCCTCTCCATTAAAGAGCGGATGGAACGTCGGAGCCTTTCTTTTCGCACCCACCATTCTGAATCCCACAATGCTCCATTCAGTGAGTGGGAATTTCACAGCGCCCTTGCCGCTTGCCTTGATACCGCTCCTGGGCCAGATCGCATTCACTGTCAGATGCTGAAACACCTTTCAGTGGACTGCAAGCAACGCCTCCTCGACCTTTACAACTGTCTCTGGGTCGAGGGTGAGTTTGTCGCAATGGCGGGAAAGCATTGTCATCCCCGTTTTGAAACCGGGCAAGAGCCCTTTGGAGGTGGACAGCTACCGCCCCCATTAGCCTCACCAACGTTCTTTCCAAGCTTCTCGAATGGATGGTGAGCCGGTGCTTGAATTGGGGACTGGAGTCTCGAAGCCGTCACAGGGTGGATTCTGTAAAGGCCGCACTGCCACCGAGAATCTGGTGAGTCTGGAGTCGGCCATCCGTACTGCCTTTGCCCGCCGTCAGCACCTGGTCGCTGTCTTTTTCGACATGCGGAAGGCGTACGATACGACATGGTGTTATCACATACTTTCTACGTTTCATGGAAGGGGTCTTCAGGGCCCTCTGCTGCTCTTTATCCGAAATTTTCTGTCGTATCGTACCTTCCGTGTGCAAGTCGCGGGCTTCCATAGTTCCTCCCGAGTCCAGGAGAACGGGGTACCACAGGGATCTGTCCTCAGTGTCTGCCTGTTTTTAATCGCAATAAACGGGCTCGCTGCAGCGGTGGGAAATTCTGTCTCCGCTTCCCTGTATGCTGACGACTTCTGCCTTTACTACAGATCTACTGGCACTGCAGCTGTTGAACGTCAACTACAGGGCGCTATCCGCGAGGTGCAGTCTTGGGCTGTAGCGCATGGTTTTCAGTTTTCGACTGCCAAGACCCGTGTTATGCATTTCTGCCGGCGCCGAACGTCCATCCTGAGCCGCGGCTTTATCTTGCCGACGAACTCCTTTCTGTGGTGGAGACCCACAAGTTTTTGGGTGTAGTTTTTGATGCCCGGCTGACTTGGCTGCCTCATTTTTGGCAGCTTAAACAGGCGTGTTGGCGGCATCTAAATGCTCTGAGACGCTTGAGTCACACCCGCTGGGGCGCTGACCGATCTATCCTCTTACGGCTCTACCAGGCGTTAATCCAGTCCCGTCTGGATTATGGGAGCCTGGCTTATGGCTCAGCATCCCCATCTGCGTTGCAGGTGCTGGACCCAATCCTCCACAGCGGGATACGCCTTGCCACTGGTGCTTTCCGTACCAGCCCTGTGGACAGCATACTACTGTAGGCAGGTGTCCCTCCACTGCGGTTACGGCGACAAAGTTTGCTGGCAGCTTATGCTGCCCATGTTTTCAGCTTGCCCGGGAATCCTAACTATCAGCTACTATTCCAAGAGTCGCACGTCCATCTTCCAGAACGTCGACTCAGGGCTGGCAATACGATCGCGGTCCGCATCAGAGAGCTTCTCTCCGGACTTGGGGCCTTACTACTTCCGCCTCCTTTCAGGGCACCTCTGCGTACACCCTCATGGTGTGTGCCTCGCCCTCGCCTTCAGCTGGAATTGGCACAGGGCCCGAAGGACTCAGTCCCTCCGGAGGCCTTCCGCCACCGCTTTCTTTCCCTCCTTGCAATGTATCAGGGCTCTGGCATTGTGTACACTGACGACTCGATGGTTGCTAGTCGTGTCGGTTATGCGCTTACTCTAGGGGACAATTCCGAACAATGTTAATTGCCGGCTGGCTGCAGCGTTTACACTGCTGAGCTGGTCGTCATCTTTTGGTGCCCTAGAGTATATCCGCTCCTGCTCAGGTGAGTCCTTCGTGATCTGTAGCGATTCCCTGAGCGGTTTACGAGCTCTCGACCAGTGTTTCCCTCGCTCTTGTCTGGTGATGGCTATCCACAAGTCCATGCATACTCTTGCCTGTTGCGGCCGCTATGTGGTCTTTGTGTGGACGCCCGGTCATGTCGGTATCCCGGGCAATGAATATCTTGACCGCCTGGCGAAAGAGTCCATCAGTAAATCATCTATGGACATTGGCCCCCCAGAGACTGATTTGCGAGCATTCCTCCGCCGAAAAGTTTTTGCGCTTTGGGACGCTGAATGGCGCGATCGGATCACGCCCAATAAACTCCGTGTTATTAAGGAGACGACGACTGTGTGGAGGTCATCCGTGCGAGCCAACCGCAGGGACTCAGTCGTCCTTTGTCGGCTCCGCATTGGCCACTCCCGGCTGACACACAGTTACTTACTGCGTCGGGAGGACCCTCCTCTGTGTCGCTGCGGGGCGGCTTTGACAGTGGCCCACATTTTGTTGGCCTGCCCCCTTTTAGCTGTGGTCAGGCAGATATTTGCGCTGCCTGATACGCTCCCTGCCCTTTTAACTGATGACCCTGCTATGGCTGGCTTAGTTTTACGTTTTATTTGGGCAGGGGTTTTTTATCAGTTAATTTGAGTGTTTGTTTTATTTTATTGTTTTGTGTTGATTCTAGCCTTTGGCCTACGGTTTTAAATTGAGTTTTTAATGTGTTCTCGGTGGTTGGCTTTTCCTTTTTTATTCTATGGTCGGCCAACCACCGCCACACTCCGTGTGATTTTAATGTGTTATGTCTGTTCTTTGTCTGAGTTTTTCTTGTCCTGTGTTATCTGTTGCCTCTATTATCCATTTTTTTTACTCTGTGTGGTAGTTTTTAAGTTTTGGAACAAGGGACCTATGACCGTTGCACTCTGGTCCCTTTAATCCCACAAACCAACCAACCAACCGACCTCAATTGTGTCTCACGTTAGAGTGGTCTAAAACTTTTCTCTCCCCTTGAATTTAGAACCTCAAATTTCAGGTGAAGCTTAGATTGGGAAATTTTTTTTTTCGTTGATTTAGTCTCATTTTTCGAGTGCGGCTTAGATTAGATTCGAGTCAATACGGGAAGGTTTATGCTGTCAGTTATTCTGAGCCTTAGGGAAGGTATTTTTAGCACTATAATCTTCGTTCCTTGGTAAATGGTTTTGATCTTAATTCCGTTATTTACACAATACTGTAAAATAAAGTACGAATCATAAGTCTGTGTATTGTGTGCTATACACGTGTAGCCCCTGTTACTGTGTGATAGCAACTATTCACAAAATTCATAGTTTCTAAATTTGTACGTGTTTCCTTTGAAGTCGTGCAAAGTCACAAAGTTTGGCGTGTGTATGCCTGTATCTTGTTTTGCTTTGAAATCGGAAAAGTAGTACCTTTCTTTGTAAGTGCATGTTTTAAATTTTTTAGTGCCACTCCCATTGCAAGTATATTTATTATTGCAGTAACCACCACGTCTTTTTCTCCTTTGCATGTAGCATTTGTTTTCACTTACCTTCACACGCTCATCAGCGCAATTTCGGCAATCAGAGAAGTCAGAGTTGTCTGCCGAGGCTGCTTCTGCATTATTTTTTTACACTTTTCGCACTCGAAAATCTTTTCACACGCTCACGTGTGATTACCCATGCATTCTTTACCAAAACAATACAGTAGTCTCGATAGTCTGAGTTCCCAATAATCCGAACCTCTTTAATAAAAAATAAAAAAATAGAGGTTGCAATGATCTACTTTCTTTTTTTCACTGACATGATAAATAATGAAAGGGAGAGTACAGCTCAGTGAGAAAGAAGACAACAATTTGGTCAACACCGACGGTTAGCTCGCTGCCCTGTTGCACGAACATCTGTCGTCAGTATGGCACGAAATACCCCGATTGCTACCGGCTGCTATCGATCAAAACTGGGGAGTTCATACGCCGCTGTAGTTCCCAGGACCTGTACTGTACAGTGTATTCCGTTGTACACCTTACAAAGATGAGTGCTGTGATAAAAAGAGGAAAGCACTAAGGAGAAACAATAAAAAAACTTGCTCTCGGATATGGTGTAGGTGAAGTTAATGGTTGCTGAGTGCCCAAGAAACAGACTTAAATTGGAACAGTTTTCTTCACAGAAATGCTCACACAAATCTCTGTCGAAGAAGTATAAAGAAGTCAGACTTCAAAAGAAAAGAAAAGAGAGAAAAAAGAAAGTGCGGCATTGTTCATGTGGTTTACCCAACAGACGGAAGGGTCCTCTGATTTCTCGCACAACCTTGCAAGAAAAAGCTTTGTTTTTTCAGAAACCAGCTGCAGGATGCAGATGAAAATTTCGCCGCTAGTGTGGGCTGGCTCAACAAGTGGAAAATGAGGTATGGAGTGCGTCAACTAGACGTATGTGGAGGAAAAACTCCGTGGTGACGCTCAGCCCCTTCCAAAATTTATCGTAGAGTTTAAAAAAATCATAACTGACGAAGCTGGGCTAAATTTTTAAATGGTACCAGCGAGAACACTTGCTTCTCGTAGCTCCTGGGCACAAAAAAAGCAAAGATCGGCTCACAGTTATGGCAGCTTCAAATGCAACTGAAAACCACAAACTGAAACTAGTTGTGATTGGGAAGTTTGCCAAGCCAAGAGCATTCAAGAATGTATCCATCTCAGCTCTTCCGGTTGTCTATACACAACAGAATAATGCCTGGATGAATCAGGAAATCTTCAAGAACTGGTTTTTTAAATCATTTGTACCTGACTGCAAGAATTTTTTAAAAGGAAGGGGACTGCCATGCAAGGCAATTTTGCTCACGGATAATGCGTCCTCATATCTGAGTGCAGAACTGCAGTGCGACGATATCCACGCCTTGTTTTTCCCACCGAACGTCTCCTGTCTCATTCAGCCCACGGATCAGGGCGTTCTGGAATGTCTAAAAAAAGTATCGACGGCCATTGCTACAGTCAATCCTGCATTCCGAAGAGAACAAAAATATTGTAGGAGCTTTGAAGAAAGTGACTTTGAAGGACGTCATGTACTGGATTAGTGAATCTTGGAGCCAAATAGTCCGACACAATTTCTAAGTCGTGGAGGATAATTCTACAGGAAAGTATGCCGGACACAGAAACTGAAGCTTTAGCATATGAGGACGATCAACCATTGTGTAACTTAATCAGTGGATTGCCAGGCTGTGAAGAGGCAGAAGAGGTGGAAGGAGGCGAGTGGTTAAATTCGTACCAGCAGTTGGAAGTGACAGACTCTTCTGTAATTGGCACGGCTAACATTCGACGGCAGTGCGAGGGTGACGAGGCAGCGGCTGCACCGGTGGTGAGTCACACCGATGGCTGCGCTGCCCTCGAGGCCGCCATGTGCTCCGTGGAACAGCAGCCTGAGGCGACACCGGTGGCGTCACTCTGCCACGAGCTAACGTCGCACACACTTCACTACTACTTGGCGAAATAAATAATTCTGCCAATGCAAATGCGTGTGTAAATACTTTTATTTTAATAAAGTTCACATTTTGACCTGTATTACTTAAAAATTCATAATATTTCTTTTCCCCATTTAAATTTCGATCGTAAGAGTTTTTGACAGTTCGAGGTGGTTCCGGTCCCGTTTACCTCGAACTATCGAGACTCTACTGTGTGTCTTGCACTTTCTGCATTAAATGCTTGGCTGTTTACCTTCATGCTTTGTTCTTAAAGGCAAGGTGCACACATTTCCTCTATCTTTTTTGCAGAAGTATTTGTCCTTGTGATTGCAGGATTTGTCACACGTCTTGCAATAGACATGCTGCCTAAAAACTCTTCATATTCTTGATGGTGTTGTGGTGGTCATAATTTAAGTACAAATAGTGTTGTTCCCTTTTTGCCGCCAGAGCAATGGATAACTGTGTTAAAATTAACAGCTGAAACAACATTAATCTGAACATTCCAAAAAAGCTGCTGCATCGTCGATATCGTCCAGACTGAAACCTTCTTCACAGTTCTTTGAGTCTCGCTCACAACTCTTTTGCTAATTCTTCCTGCAGAGCTCTCCCTTTCCTAGTGTAGAGAGCGTCCTTATCTGTCAGTTCCTCGCACAAGTGTGTTTCTAGTGATCATCGCTCTAGGACCGCACAGGCTATCGTTGTTGGTTATTTTGTTTATACTTCTCTTGCCAATTATATCTTTAGTAATATTTACTATTTTTGTTTCCCTTTGAACCTTTACCTGGACCTATTTCGTAGACCCTAAAGTAAAATTTGGTGTTTGTGTTTACATTTTCATTGGATCATTGGATGTTATTATTTAAATCTGATCAAGTAGCTGTGAGGCGTTGACCAGTAAATTCCTTTTCCATGAAATTGCATGATTAAAATCATTTTCAGCAACTATTTTCATTTTGTCCCCTTGCTTGTAATAAATTTTCTTACTGCATTTATAGCTGCTTGTATAGCCTTTCTGGCAGCTTTCATTAGTTACACGGGATTACCTTTCTTCGAGTCTTTGATTGTAATGATATTAGCTGTCTGCCAAACGTTATTTCTTTAGCAATACTGTACAATCACAGAATTGAATCTCGAGGGCCAGCTTATTTTCTTTCACTGAAGTGAACAGCTTTTTTTGGACAGAAAGATTTGGCCTAGTTTTCGTATTTTCGTGGAGCCGCGCCGTTGTTTTTCTTAGAAAACCTCTGTAAAGAATTGAATGTGCCGAATTGTTTCCAAACGTTCCTTTTCTGAACTTACCAAGTCCAGTTGGTCTTTCGTTGTATGTACTACAGGGTAACCTTTGACCTTACATTCCCTCGCTGTTTTTTTTTTTCCAGTTTGCGAGTAGCTTTCTGAGACAAGTCTCCATAGTTAAACAAACCACTATCATTTGCTGCTGAGTAAATTCATTCTTTTGCTTCAACAAGTGCTGCTTTCTTCATTTTGTACAAACCTTTGATTCTAAAGTCTTATGCAAGAGCTCTTAATTCCTTAAGTTTTATTTTCTTTAACCTAAAAGTTTTTTCTTCGTTTGGGTCATCTAAGGACCGACCATGCACCAATTTCAATGCTTCCTTCTTTGTTGTTCTTTCTTTTTCCTGCAGTATTTTCATCTTTTCACTACGTATCCTTTTTCTCTCCTGGGACCATTTTGACCCTGTCTCTTTCTCCCTCTTGCCTTGGAATCCTTCAATTTTTAACGCTGTCCTCTTGAAAATCTCTCTTTCTGTTGCATATTTCTCACTCATGTTGTTTCTTTCCATATCTTTCTCAACTTCTTGGATCCAGGCTATTGTTGACGTCTTATCCCAAAGATGTCTAAAAATCTGTTTGGTTAACCTGTTGGTTTGGTTAACCTGTTGCTGTTCATTCTGTATAGTGTCCAAAAAATAGCAGTCGCCTATTTTGTAGTGTTCCATTCATGTTTTCAATGTTGCGATAAACTTCATTGCTTCTTAATTTCCATACCTCTTTATTTTGTGGTGGCCCAAATATTTTTCCAATTTCTTTGTAGGACTTAAGTGTTGTACAATTTGATGTTTGGTATTAAACATTCACTTCCATAAAAACATTCTGGTTTTACTACTGTGTTGTAGTGATGTAAGTTAAATTTTTAGACAGGCATCTTTTGTTGCAGATATTCCTTGTTATTTCACAAGTGCTCTCCATTTTATGTACTCCCTTCTAAAACAAATTTTCTAAGCCATTTTCTTGGATAATTTCTCGCAAATATTTAAATTTATTTACCATCTTTATCTGGCCAATATCTGTTCTAGAGATTCCAGAGCATTTGTTATATTTGTCATAAATTTTATTTTTCTACAGATATTGAACCTGCTTTGTTGGCTATTTCTTCTAAAAGACTGATTTGTATTCCAGGATTTGTTAGATTTTCAGAAAGAATGGCAAAATGATTCGCATATGCTAAACAGTGAATTTCAGTACCTTTGTTTTTAGTTCCTAGTATGATTGGCGATAGCTTCTGCTCTTTGAGTTTTTGTTTCCACTCTCTTACTATTTTCTCAAGTGCACAGTTAAAAGGAGTGGAGACAAGCCATTACCTTGCCTTCCACCTGTTTTTATGTCGAGTGCCTTCAATATATCACCCCGAAAATTTACTTTTGATGTGGTGTTTGTGAGCGTTTCAACGAATAAGGTTTGCTGATTTAGATTTGATGGCAAATTCTCTGTTCACTTCGAGTGTTTCCCTATCAACCGAGTCAAATGCATCTTTAAAATATATCAATGTTACAACTATATCTTTGGACTTTGTAAATCTGTGACGAATTATGGACTGTAGGTTGAAAATCTGTTCTGAGCAAAATCTGCACTTTCTAAAACCACTGTAATACTCTACCAAATGGTTACCAAGTGTTGCTCCTTCCATGTTTAATAGTAAGAGAAGCAGGATGTGGCGGCGTTGTCTGCAGCTGCTCTCTTCCGTCAACACATGTCGCCGAGGTTTGCGCCGTGTAAATTACTGCAGTACGTGTTTTGCTTTACTCGTTATGGAAATGCAGATGGGACGGTCATGCCAGCTGAAAATTAGAGAGAACTGAAGTTTGCGTTTCGTCTCTTCAGACGAGCTGCACCTATCTGGCAAAAACCACACATTTCGTGCGAGAAATAAGGTGACTGTAGGTGCTTTCAGAAAGTGCTTCATTGCTGCACCAACCGTATGTACAAGCTGCAAACGCCTGACCTCGCTCCCTGGTCTGCTCAGGCTAGCGAGTCGCCACTGTTCCTGTGTTCTGCCCCCTCAGTTAAAGACGGGCGACAGATGCATGAAGGAGCAGCTCCCATCACGTCGCGGATCATCGAGAGAGAGAGAAAACCCTGGAAGGTGGAAGATGAGAGAAGACTTGAAACAAAAAATCCCTCCGGAATTTCCTTCAGGTGGCACCGAAGGTTTTGCACTTTTTGCATCAACAGTTTTAACGGATCTCGACCCATTAAAAAATTATGCTAACAACTTAGCCTCACAGAGATATTTGATATCGTTAACCAGTTCGTCTCTGGTGTTGTAATCATCCTCGATATAGAAATAGATAATGTTGTTGTGTCGTAGTAAGACAGCCACGCCACTCGGAAGTAGCCGAAAGGCACGCGTTACACTCACGCAGATTGGCGTGAGGTCTGAAACAGGATACGTAATGAATGCTATAAAGAAAAGTACTTAGCTACTGGAATACTTAACTTTCATCCATCATTGTTGTACATCGCTCTTGATGATACAAGTGAGACTGTGTAGATTCAGGCTATGTAATACTAATGGCGCCTTGCTAGGTCGTAGCCATTGACTTAGCTGAAGGCTATTCTAACTGCTCTGCAAATGAGCGAGGCTTCGTCAGTGTGCATCGCTAGCTCCGTCGTCCGTACAACTGGGGCGAGTGCTAGTAAGTCTCTCCAGACATACCGTGTGGTGGCGCTCGGTCTGCGATCACTGACAGTGGCGACACGCAGGTCCGACACGTACTAATGGACCGCGGCTGATTTAAAGCTACCACCTAGCAAGTGTGGTGTCTGGCGGTGACACCACATTCCTCCCCCGCAAATCGGCGAACGGTCGTGTTATAAGGCTTCCGCCCGCCGTGGGGAGGACCCCATGTTGACGTATGCGATGAGGTGGGGAGCCTAACAACAGGCGAGGCTGTGCCACCCGCACCCTGCCATTCGGTCCGAGGGGATCTAGGAAACGCCTGAAAACCTAGTCCAGGGTGCACGCCAACATGCGGTGTCTGCGCCCGTAGAGAGACAGGAGAGGCCGACCTCCATCGAGTCGGGGCACCCGACTGGCGAAGACGTCATCAGGTCCGGAGCGGGCAAGAGGTCCATGTCGGAGGACAGCTGGTCACGGGAAGCGATCGGCGGCGCGTGACCCAGGGAGGCGCCAGGTGGTTGCAGCGACGCGTCCACTGCGGGCGGCGCCAGCGGGAGAACAGGCGGCGGTGCGTCGCCATGAGGCAAAATGGAAGGCAGCGTCGGTAACACCTGGGATGAGGCGTGCCAGTAAATGGGTCCCCAGGGCGCTGACCGGACGGCACCGTCGCTGAAAGCAGATGGGGAGTGGCAGAACCCAGGCGACGACAGAGGCGCAGCTGATTGAGATGCCGACGCACCTCACCAGAGGCCCCCAAAACCAAATACATCGCGCGGCCGAGGCAGCGAAGAATGCGCTCTGCGAGCCAACGCCGTGAACCGCGATAGTTGCGATAGTATACAACGTCGCCGGGAGCAAAAGCAGGTGTCTGCCGCTACACAGGAACCTGATGCGGCGGATGCAGCAAAGACATCAAGGTTCGATGAGGACGACCGTGGAGCATCTCAGCCGGCGAGCGACCATCTCGGGGCTGAGAGTGATGCGAACACAAGAAGAGCAATAACGCGTCCTCCCGAGAATGCGACTCTTTCAACGTCAACATCTGGGACTTGAAAGTCCGGACCAATCGTTCAGCGGCACCGTTCGACTGAGGCGAAAACGGCACGGATGTCAGATGTTGAATACTATTGGCCGTGCAGAATGACTGAAATTCCGCGGACATGAATTGTGGAACATTGTCGGTAACAATAGTCTGTGGAATACCTTCAACGCAAAAAACAGCAGATAACGCTTGGATGGTGGCAGATGACGTCGTGGAAGACATCCTGACAACAAAAGGAAAATTACTGAAGGAATCCACCACAACCAACCATCGAGCATTCCAGAATGGACCAGCAAAATCGATGTGTAATCGTTGCCAAGGGGAAGTGGCTTTCGGTCATGTAAAGAATTTCCGCGGCGGGGCGGATTGTCGTTCGGCACACGCCATGCAAGAAGAGCACATATTCGTAATCGCAGCATCGATTCCAAACCATGTACAGTGCTGACGAGCAAGTTGTTTTGTTCGAACTATACCCCAATGTCCTCGGTGAAGAAGCCGTAAGACAGAGGACTGTAACGAACGTGGGACCACGACTCTGGACTGATCATTATCAGAACGCAACAACAAAACACCACGTCGTACAAAAAGTCTCTCCTTGTGAGCAAAAAATCGGCGAACCAGTGGATCCTCGATCCGCGACTTTGACAAGGGCCATTGCTTAGCAACAAAACGCAAAACGGTAGCAAGGACAGGGTCGGCAGCTGTGGCTGTAGCGACATGACGAAAGTCAATCGGAAACGATTCGACCACGTCATCGGTTTCCGCATCAATGAACATGCAAGCAAGTTCGGAAGAATCGAATGCTTTATCCTCAGCAACAGGCAAACGGGACAACGCATCGGCGTTGCCGTGCTTAGCAGTGGACCGATACAAGATATCGTAGCGGTACTGCGAGAGGAAAATAGACCAGCGAATGAATTTCTGCGCTGTACTTGGAGGTACAGGCTTGTTCGGATGAAAAAGCGATGTCAAAGGTTTGTGGTCTGTGATGATGGTGAAGTGATGACCATACAAGAAATCATGGAACTTAGTAACACCAAATACGAGAGCCAAAGCTTCTTTCTCGATCTATGAATAATTTCGTTGCGCAGACGAGAGCAATTTAGACGCAACGGCAATAGGGCGATCGTGCGAACCATCTTTGTGCGCAAGCACAGCACCGATCCCGAAATCCGATGCATCTACCATCAACAAAAGGGGTTTCTGGGGATCGAATGGCGTAAGGCAAGTATTTGAAAGCAACGCAGATTTCAACTGGCGAAAGGCGCGTTCGCATTCCGTCGTCCAGACGAACGGAACACCTTTACGGCGTAAGCGATGAAGCGGAGCTGAAATGGAAGGAGGATGCAGGAGAAAGTTATGATAATAGTTAATTTTTCCCAACACACTCTGTAGTTGCTTCAAATTCTGCGGCGAAAGGCAAGTCTTGTATGGCACGAAGGTACTCTAGACTGGGATGTATGCCTTGGGCATCGATTACATGTCCCAGATATGGTAAGTCACGAGCAAAAAACACACATTTGTCCTTCCGCAAGCGAAGACCATTTTGTCGCAATACCTGAAATAATGTTCTTAGATTTGCTAAATGGTCATCTGCTGTCTGTCCGGAGATCACAATATCATCCCGATAGTTTGCAGCAGTAGGGACCGACGCACAAACAGTTTGCAGATATTGCTGAAACAATGCAGGGGCGGATGCACACCCGAATGGCAGTCTTATGAATCGGTACAAACCAAGATGCGTGTTAACCACCAAGACGCGCTGGGATTCTGCGGATCTTCCGGGCGGGGTAAAGGAAAAGTTGCAATCACTGGTTGGGGATTCACAGTTGCCTTGAAGTCCACACAGTCTCAATTTTCCGGAAGGTTTGTGCAAAATTACTAAGGTTGAAGCCCAGAGAGAAGCCGGCACACGTTCAATTACACCTTGTGATTCTAAACCGTGTAAAGTTCCTGCGACCTCATCACGCAATGCGTGGGGAACATTGCGCGCTCTGAAAAATTTCTGTTGCGCGTTTACTTTCAGTTCCAAATGTGCTGCATAGGTCTTAGCGCAACCAAGGCCGGGTGCAAAAATGTCTGCAAATTCTTCACATAGATGAGAAACACTGGCGGAAGGCACAGTCTGGTTCTTTGATAGGACCTGATTGACTATTGACAAGTTAAACAAATGGTTCAAATGGCTGTGAGCACTATGGGACTCAGCTGCTGAGGTCATAAGTCCCCTGGATTTTAGAACTACTTAAACCTAACTAACCTAAGGACAACACACACATCCATGCCCGAGGCAGGATTCGAACCTGCGACCGTAGCGATTGCGCGGTTCCAGACTGTAGCGCCAGAACCGCTCGGCCACCAGCAGCCGGCCAAGTTAAACAACTGAAATAAATCTAAACCAAACAAGTTTACAGCAGAAGAAGAACGAAGAACGTAAAATGACACAAGTTTTGTTTGTCCCTTGTATGTTGCAAGAAGAGTGCACTGTCCTAACACAGGGATATGCTGTCCTGAATAACTAGTGAGCTGAACATTTGCGGCACGCAACGGAGGTTTGTCCAGTTGTTTGTACGTGTCATGATTGATCAATGAAACTGCAGCTCCGGTATCGAGCTGAAATGGTATTACGTGGCCAAGAATGTCCAAGTCTACAAAAAGTTTGTCCTGCTGACGACAAGAGCGACTGTCTCGTGCAACGGGAACTGACACTGGTACAGAAGCACTTGCGACTGGACGAGAGTCCCGTCGACGTTGACGCACACTATTTGTGGGACGAACACAGTCACTGTTAGAGAGAGTAGCACTGAGCGGAGTGGAATTAACTACATGAATGTCCATGGGCGAAGGCTCACGAGCCTGAGTGTCCTTGGTTCGATTCCGGCGCGAAGCAAAGGGCCTGGAATGGTTGTGATTGTCTGTTCTGAGCTTTTTCTGGCAAACACTTTGAACATGTCCTTTCTTATTACAGTAAAAGCAAATAGCTTGGCGTGACCGGCAATTCTCACGTGAATGTCTAGTTGCACACCGCGGGCATGATTTCACTGCATTTGCTCGCTTACGCGGCACACGTGGAGAGCTAGGCGGCAGCTGCGCGGACGAGCGCAAGTGCTGTTTATCGTTCCGGGCAGCGCGCCCGGCGGGCCGGTTAACGTGACACACGGTTGGCGAAGTTTGTTTCAAATGATTCCTGAGCAAAGTCAAGTGTGTCTTGCCTATCCAATATGTCTATTACTTGTTGAAGGGAGGGATTTACTAGTTTCAAAATCTGTTCCCGTATACGAACACCAGAAACGTTCTGTGCTATTGCATCACGTACCATTGTATCTGAATAAGGGAGTCCACATTCACACTCAAAAGCACAATCCCTAGTAAGACCTTGCAAAGTTGCAACACACTCCCGATTAGTCTGACCGGCCGTACGTTTCGTACGAAAAAAAGTATACCTTTTTGCAACTACATTGACTGGTTCTTTGAAATAGGCATCCAATGCAGACAAAATTTCTTCGTAGGACAGAGTTGCTACGTCGCGTCGGGGAAACAATTTCACTATCACACGGTAGGTGGACACACCTACACAAGAAAGGAGATGAGGCTGCCGCTCGTTACCTTGAATTCTGTAGGCGGCGAGATGGAATTCAAATTGGCGTGACCACTCCGTCCAGCTTTCCAGTGCCGCATCGAACGGACGAAAAGGTGGTGCAACTGCGTGTTGTGGCTGCGGTAGCGATGAAGCGGTGGCGGCCGCATCATTTTGCATTGCACGTTGACCCTGGACGAGCTGACCGAGGGCATCCCATCCTCGTCACCAAATATGTTGTGTCTAGACAAGACAGCCTAGACACAATGCGAGGAAGCCGAAAGGCACGCGCTTAAACTCACGCAGGCTGGCGTGAGGTCTGAAACAGTTTACGTAATGAATGCTATAAAGAAAAGTACGTAGCTTCTGGAATACTTAACTTTAATCCACATTTGTAGAACATCGCTCTTGATGATACATAAATAGAATCTCAATATCTATACTGGTAATGGCGCCTTGCTAGGTCATAGCAAATGTAGCTGAAGGCTATGCTATCGTCTCGGCAAATGAGAGCGTAATTCTCAGTGAACCATGGCTAGCAACGTCGGCTGTACAACTGGGGCGAGTGCTAGAAAGTCTCTGTAGACCTGCCGTGTGGTGGCGCTCGGTCTGCAATTACTGACAGTGGCGACACGCGGGTCCGACATGTACTAATGGACCGCAGCCGATTTAAAGCTACCACCTAGCAAGTGTGGTGTCTGGCGGTGACACCACAAATTTGGTAGTCGATGCTAAGGTTTTCCTTCATTCTTTGGTACAAATTTATCGGATTTGCATTGTACTCGACCCTCGGCCTTTCTTCACTTTTTGGGTGTTGACTGAGCCGTCTGGCAGCGCACGGCGTCGGCCTCACCTAGCAAGCCGAGTTGAGGCGAAGTATGCCGAGCTGAACCGATGCACCTCGTTTAGCACGCGTGTGGTTTTCCGTGTTTGTGCGGCCCTGATTTAAACCATCAACTTTTCTTATTTGTGTGTAGGCGCTACTTAAGATTAATGTTCCTGTTCGCTGATTACATCACGTGTCGTGTGCTGTCATCAGCTAGCGAGATCACGTGACATGAGGTATGACTGGCTTACAAAAGCTCTTCGGAACCTCGATTTCAATGCATCGGAAAGTGACGTGTGGTGTTTGGTGGAATCCGAATTTATACCTTCATAATAGGAACATATGTACGACATCAAAGGTCTTGCAAAACGTTTTTTCCCCCCGCTGAGTTTCGTTTTCTAAACGGCCGGGAAATTCAACGTCGGTATAACAATCACAGAATTGATGAGTTTTACAGTGGCGAGGAAGAGTATAGTGTCGGTTAACACGGAAAAAGTGTATTTTGATACGGAAGAAAGTGTATTTTTAAGTGGGGAATCCGGGAAAATTTCGGAAAGTTTTTTTCCTTGTCGACGTACACACCCCGTTACCAGAACGAGATTTTCACTCAACAGCGGAGTGTGCGCTGATATGAAACTTCCTGGTAGATTAAAACCGTGTGCCCGACCGAGACTCGAACTGGGGACCTTTGCCTTTCGCGGGCAAGTGCTCTATCAGGTGCAAAGTTACCGAGTTTGAGTCTCGGTCGGGCACACGGTTTTAATCTGCCAGGAAGTTTCACACCCTGTTAGCTTGTTGATCTACAGAAGATGTAATAATAAGTCGATACTTGTACAGCTCCAAAAGCATCGGTCTATTTACAATGAGCAGCCGATATTTTTATACGCAGGAGTGTCCCGTTATTTTGCACACCGATACACACTTTCTTCAAGAAATCGAGTGTCGATATCGACAGTTTAATAAATATCGATGTATTGGACACTCCATATTTTTAAAAATATCCTGGTCTAGCGCCGACTGCCGTTCCGCAGCCGAAGTCTGTCAATTGCGGCCGTGCGGCCATCGGAGAAGGCAGCGGCAGCCCTTGCAGGCGAGTCAGCCGAGTACAGGGGGCAGCCCGGCCGACGCTCGGCCCTCCCTGCAGCTCGCGTGCGCCACGCCGCAGCCGCCTGCGTGTGCAGACACGGCTGTCGGCTCAGTCTAACATTCGACCTGGTCTCTGCCTGAAGGCGCGCGGTTGCTTCCTGATGGTGAAACACCTGGTCTCAGGTCGAAATTACAAACTACTCGAAATTGTATGTAGACGGAATACACTTTATTTAAATACTTTGAGCACATACTGAAATGTGTTAGACAGTCGCTGACAGGCGGTAGGAGGCATCCCTTGTGAGGGCCGCCTGCAGACGGCGCAGCCTGCCCTGGCCGCCCTCTGCCCTGGACCCGGTACAGTGTGTCCGTCAAGTCGTGCGCCCTCTCCGCTCCACAGTGCTGTCCCGGCGACCCAGTCTGGCGGCGCTCACTCCCAGCTCAGCGACTGCCCTGTCCAGAAAAAACACGACATTACGAAGTAAATTGCACTAACACGGGAACAGGAATCAAATGTCAATGTTCCCGTATCTGTTAGAAATATAAAAGTGGATGCCTGTTGGTCTGAATGCGTGTTTGTGTACAACTTCATCCACAATTGGCGCATACATTCCGTCCGATACAGTTTTTAAACAACACATAGTGCAGCTGTACTGGAGAATTTAAGCCTTTCCTTTGATGCGGTCCGGTTAAACGCGACAACTCTTGCGACACGAGTAGTGCTGAAAAGTAACGGGGAACTCGCCATTTCGCCTTTTTTATAACTCAGATTCGCGCTACTTTTTTGTCGTTGTGTAGGTAAACATGTCTGAAAAGTATGTCTCCACCAGGTAGATGGGATATTTAGTCTGTGGTCACATCTTGGAAAGGTTATTGGTCTGTTAGTTGAATCGGCGATTATTTGTTTAACGTAAAAGGGGATTATCGCGTTTGTACTACATTTGGCTATGCGAACGGAGTCAAATTCATCGACCTTTTAGAGACATTTGATTTTGCTTTTGTCAAATCTACTATCAGTACGGGAACTGTTTATGACTAGTGTAAATGTTTCTTCGACTTCAACAGTTTGGTGCACCACAAATTCCTGTCACAAGGTAAAACGGTGAGAAAGCAGTAAAACCTACATGCTCAACGCCAGCGGCATGACGCAATCCGAAAAAAAACCTCCAGATTTGTGGCGGAACAGTTGATGATTTCTGCACTGTCATCACGCATCTGCTTAGAATTCGTTGCGTGCTCATGAGTGTTTGGCTACAAACCATACTGTGGTGACGCCCTTGGCTGCACGATCACCCGATGTGAAATTTTATTCCTAAAAATTACGACGAACCGTAAAGGGCTGTCTCTTTCATACACAGATGAGATTTGAAATGTATCAGAGAGAGAACTACAGGATATCACAGCGAAAGTTCCAGAATTGTTTGACACAGCGGAACAAACACTGGAATAAATACGAGGGTTATTCCAAAAGTAAGGTCCGATCGGTCGCGAAATGGAAACGACTATGAAAATCCGATAAAGCTTTGCACAGATGTGTTGGGTAGTGTCTCTAGTATAACCCCAGTTAGCATCACGTCGCTCTTCTCATTTCTGAGCTCGCAGTGAGTGCGTAAAGATGTCTAGAAAATAGTGTCTGCCGCCAAGTACGAGGGCCTGGTGAGAAATTTCGCCTGAAGCTATGCAGCTAACATTACATAACTGTCGTGCTGTTTCTTCTTCAAGACAATTCTCAGCCGCATTCTGCAGGGGCAATGAAGATGCTCCTGCATCGTTTTCAAATGGAAATGTGAGATTACCCACAATACAGTCCGCAATTGTCTCCCCCTGAGTTTCATCTCTGGTCACATGAACCGCTGTCTTTGAAGACAACATTTTGACACAGACAACGAGGTGTAGGCCAGCGTGGAGAATTGGCGGAAAGCACTGGCGACTGCCTTCTATGATGAGGCTATTGAAAAGTTGGTACAACGCTATGACAAAAGTCTAAGTCAGAACGGCGACTACGTAGAGAAGTAGCTGAAAGGTGTAGCTAATTGTTACAAGTAAAACATTTCTGATGTTCACTGTGGTTTCAATTTGGCAATCAATCGGACCTTACTTTTGGAATAACCCTCGTATATTCACATGTACTGGAAAATATTTTGATGAAGACAACATTGGTATAGAGTAATACATAAACCCAGCAATGGATCCAATATTCACCGCTCTCGCTTTCACTAATACTGTCAGTGTTGCGACCTACATTTTGTTAACCGACGAGGAAGTTGTATTTCTGTACTTAGAGATGCCATTAGTTGCCTGTGTTTTCTTCCCGAGTGTCGGAAGGGATTGCTCCACACACAAGTAACCGTTAGAGGTGTGTTTCTCTGAAGCTCAAAGATCGGTTACCAACAGGATGCTAAGGTCACAGGAGGTGACCCCTCGGAGTCAATTAGGAGAAAAAGTTAAAACAGCTGGTAATGAGATGCAGTCCACCAATTTTTTAACGGGAAGCGGCTGCAGATTTCGATTATGGGACACTGGTATGTGTCTGTGATATGGAGGTTGATCTGTATTGTAGAGGAAAGATTTCTAGATTTGTAACTCGTCGCTGGGCAGAAGTGTATTGAGGGCTGCTCGGAGTTTGGCGTCTGTGACGGTTTCTTTCATTCGGTGTGTGTGTGTGTGTGTGTGTGTGTGTGTGTGTGTATGTGTGTGTGTGTGTGTGTGTGTAGTAGAGTGAGAGAGTGTCGATGTTTTGTGCAGGAGCCTCTCTCAACAGGAGAGAGGCAGGAGGCTGATAGAGGCGGCCGAGCAGGGCGTGGCGGAGCAGCTGCGCGAGTTGCTGGCGGCGGGGGCAGACGTGGGGGCGAGGGATGAGTGGACCAGCTGGACCGCCCTGCACCTGGCAGCAGCCGGGGGTCACGTGGCGGCGGCCAGCTGCCTCGTCGGCGCCGGCGCGGAGGTCGACGCCAGGACCAGCCTGTATCAGAGCACGCCCCTGCACTTGGCTGCACAGAGGGGCCACGCTGGTGTGGTGCGGCTGCTGGTCGGCGCCTCTGCTGACCCCAACGCCAGGGATTGGCTGGGGCGGACGCCGCTGCACAGGGCAGCAGTGGGGGGCGACGCAGAGGCGGCGGCTGAGCTCCTGCTGGCAGGGGCGGACAGGGGGGCCCGGGATGGGGGTGGCAGCACCCCCCTGGACGTCGCCAGGCAGAACAAAAACCAGCAGCTGGTGGATATGCTGACACAACGCTGACATACGGCATTCAGGAATCACAATCAGTTACTTCATATCTGTTGGTCTTTCAAATAAAGAATACAAAAACTCAATACTTTGTTCATTTATTTGTATGTACCATTTTGTGCTGTGTATGACAACTCCGGTAACACTGTGACGACGACGAGAGATACCTGTAAACTAACGTGAGGAGCCCTTCTTTTGACGATTTAGTCTGTAAAATACTACATGATCAGTTTTTGCAAATGCTCAACAACAACAACTCAAAAACACTCTAGTATTAACAAACACCACATGTCTCTTTCAAGATTGTTTTCCTCACGGTGTACAACATATGCAAGAAACTTACAAGAACACAGCCGACATCTATCACGACTGCCTGCATTTGAAAACGTCAGCACTCAATCTCTTTGAAGACACGAATGGCGCAATATTGTTGGTTGTCTACCACATGAGACAACTGCATTAACGTTCCTTGTTCGAACCAGTCCACAACATTACCCCATTACCGGAAACTCCATGCTGCTAGCATGTGTGGTGCTATGTTACACCAGCATAAACTGCACCATAGTCAGATTACTGGCACACAAATCGTTGTCAGAATGTATCTTCAGTTGTGATCTCACGCTGAGTTTACTTATGTATCTGCAGTACGCAAATACTTGCCCTCTTTAATTGCAACCTCACATTAGTAGCAAGAGTTACACCACATACTTGGCAACACTGCACATGGAACGAGTCACACATCAGGCAAGTTTGTAGAGTGACACTATGACGAAAAGTAAAACAAATAAAATTCTCTACTTTGGTCCACGAATCAAGGAAGTGCTTCGAACTGTTGGTGAGATTCTAATGAGCGACTTGTTGTTACGTTAATTCAAATGTAGATGTGACTGCCAATGTAAATTATACAGTTTACCATATTGTCGCCATCTGTATATGAGCGAGTCGTTATTTCGTAACTTTCGTCACCCGATTATACGACGTTTAATAAAGATGACGGAACGAACAGTGGGGATGTCAAAAATGAAACGCACTACGACAACTAACTTTCAAAAGACGGTTCCTCTGACAACAGTGCTACACTGAAGCGAATCGCTGGTGGTTACACAGAGGGAAGAGAGACTTCTGCAGTGTGCACAGGTAGGTTCTTATAAAGTGTCGACTCATAAAATGTTGACGTCGAAAGTGAACTGGCCGGATTGAGCGTGTGAGGTTCCATTCCCTATCGACAGCAACTTATTTTTCCAGATTTTAGGTTTCAATGCGACGCTGCAGCTAAGGGAACAGTGCAGAATACAGCAGCGGCGGTGGTGTGCGAGAAGGCGTTCCCTGCGCGGCGTGATGGTGAGTGGCTGGGGTGAGGCTCGCGAGCCAGCCGTGCGGCCGCGAGCGAGACTCGCGCCCGCCAGCCTCCAGCACTCGGCTGCGAGGCGGACCTGCAGCTTCCCCTCAGCCAGCGTCGGCCGCCAGGGCCCACGTGTGGCGCAGCAGGCGGTCACGTGTGCAACCGCTACACGGCGAAACAAACTACTTACACCCACACATTCACACCAGGTTACAAATGGAAGCGTAAAACACACTAAATTTTCTGAATCTCGCCGTTCGAAAGAGAAACAACACCCATGGCTTCACAATATTCGGGAAACCGACAGCCACGAAGCATCGCCGTTCACAAACTGCCGAATCACCCGGTGGCGCACGAGCTTCACATTCGGACTCCATAATTTGAACAGAACATCCGTAACCAAACAGCATTACACAAAGCAGCTACATACAATAAAACATATACCAGAGGAAAATAGTGGCAAGTTTCATATGATCGAGAAATTAAACCAGCAAATTAGTAGAGATAAAAGGAACGCGCGCGCGCGCCCACACACACACACACACACACACACACACACACACACACACACACACACCCGCGCGCGCGCGCGCGTCTCGATTTTTAGTAACTTCATGTGGTGAACCGTTTCACCTATTTAAATGCTAACTGTTTTACTGCACTCTTTAATAAATGTACTGTGATGGCATCTTGGAATTTACTTCAAATAGGTTAACTACTCTCACCAGCAAATTAGACACACAGATCGCCTGCTTGCATCTAAATAGCTACCCGTTCTGCTGCAAGAACTGCCCAAGTGGCCATATCAGCGAGAGACGTACGAAGAACAAGCAGGAGGGATTGCGATGCGTCGGCTCATTAACATCGTACAGGAAATAGTCAACTGTAGCAGTCTCGGGTGGGAAGTTACGGTGTGTTTATTGCTTTCTTTAGAGTCGTGGCTACATTCAGAAACATGTACGGAGATTTGGTACAAAATGGGGGTCTTGCACGTAAAAAAAAAACGCTAGAGGAATATTAAGGACTAAATATTTGTACAAAGAATAGATGTTGAAAAATTACAGGGTGTATACGACCCAGGACAAACGGGAATTTGGGAAAAACCCGGGAATTTTTTCATCGTTTTAGTTTTCAGATATATTTTTGTAATTTTGGCTGCTAGGAACTGATACTCTGGCAAAGAATGCTGCTGTATCCCGCTACTGGAAAATAACGCTGCAGCAATGAAACATAAACGGGAGGAAAAAAATAAATCTTTAGTTGCAGAGGAAATGCGCCATTTACAACAAGAAAACACAGCTAAAAATATGTCAAAGGCCTTAGGGCGAAGACGACGTGATACTTTGCAACAATAAACTCCTTTCTGTGAGCGTGACGTCACAGCTGCTTCCGTCAGGTTCATCTGGGCAGTCGCCAGCGGGCTGTTGCGCATGCGCAGTTGACTCGCCTGCGAGCAGTACCTTCGCCCACCCCCCGCTGCTCCGACTGCTCCGGCCGTTAGCTGTATCGCGCGCCCTGGCTGCCGCATTCGCGCATGCGCAGAGTTATCTGAGTTGTAGAGAAAGGGGGGAATTCTGTCCACGTGACCCGTGTTTGCGTTCAGTGATTTCGCTGCTTCCTCTTCATATACAGCTCCCACGTCAAATGAACACAAGACGTATTTCTGTGGCCGGGAGATATCAAGCGAATTAAAATGCATTCACATATTTAGTGAAGCCGAAAATATACTATTAGTTTCAGTCATGTGGATTTTATTTCAAGGTTTTTGGCAGTGAAGCATTAATTGCTTTGCAGAACTATGAAGTTATTGTCTGTTTGCTAAAGGAATCTGGCGTTACCATTCTCGCTGAGGCGGTGAATTTATTTGAAACGAAGTGTTTCATTCCACAGCTGTTCGTTGAATGTAAAGTGCACGTTTTCATGTATTTTCGGTCTGGTAGAATTACATTTTATTAAACGGGATATCTGAAAAAATCCGGGAATTTTTTTTCCTTGTGCGATTATAGACCCTGAATTAGCAGTAAAAAACAAAACAAAATAACACGTGAGAATCCTGTAGGCCAAAGGAAATGTGTGAGCTTTGAGAAGCCGCAAATACACTATCCCACAGCAAAAGTAAGACATCTCGTAAAAATTATTCTGAGTATGAGGAACTTGACTTGGGCACGCTCTGACCCCAAAATCTCGGGTAAATTACTCTAAAAGCTGACTGATATTGTCGTGTTTGTTCCACTAGCAATGGGAACTACAGGAATTACCGAGAATAAGTACCATTTATTTCATTTACCACTATTATTCATGTCCAACAGGTGAATTTACCGGTTTCCGCTACTTGCAGAAGACTCCAAAGCTTGGAAGGCTTCGCCGTAAAACACGTAACGTGGTAATTGATGTACTCGATGTCCCCGGTCTGTCACTCGCATTTGTTACATTAGAGGGTGCTGTGGCATGGCTGGAGGTTGCGATATCTTTCATTTCGATAACTGTGCTCAGATGCTGGCAGACGAACCCGTTAAATACTTTGGAGCAGACTGCGAATAACGTAAACAATAAACATAGGTGACTGGACGATTAGTCGGAAAACAGACTGCGCGCTCCTAAACAGAAAGGTGGCAGCTGAAGTGCGTGTTGCACGATGCCTCGGAAGTAGCAACAAGCCCGTGGTAACATTCTTTCTGAGAGTGTGGCTCATTTCCAGTGTAAGGGGGGCCGTGCAGATCCTGATCCGCTCATTCCAAATCTGCATCTGCTTCTACATCTACATGATTACTCTGCAATTCACACGTAAATGCCTGGCGGAGGGTTGATCGAACCACCTTTAAGCTACTCCGCTACCGTTCCACTTTCGAACAGTTGCGGGAGAAACAAACACTTACATCTCCCCGTGTAAGCTCTGACTTGTCTAGTTTCATTATGAAGATCATTTCTACCTGTGTAGGTGGGCGCCAAAAAAATATTATCGTACTCTGAGGAGAAACTTGGCGATTGAAATAGCATGGGAAGGTCCTGCCGTAGCAAGAAACAGCTTCGCTTTGACGACTGTCATGTTAATTCCTGTATCATATCCGTAGCACTGTCTCACCCATTTCGCGGTAATACAAGACGACCTGCCCTTCTTTGAACTTTTTCGATCGCTTCCGTGAATCCTGCCTGAGGCGGGTCCCACACTGCACAACAGTACTCGAGAAGAGGGCATAAAAGTGTAGTGTAGGCGGTCTCTTTAGTATACCTGTTACGTCCTCTATTTCTTCTGTCAGTAAATCGATTGCTTTGTGCACAACATTATCCATGTCTTCGTTGCAATTTAAGGTATTAACAACTTTAATCCCTAAGTATTTAGCTGAATTTATATCCCTCAGATGTTTGTGATTTATCATCTTAGTGGTTTCTTTGTCGTGCTCATGTGGACGACTTCACACTTTCCATGATTTATAGTCAATTGTCACTTCTTGCACCATTCGGATATCTTGTCTAAATCATTTTGCAATTCGTTTTGGTCATCTGATGACATTACATAACGGTAAGTGGCTGCACCAGCTAGACACTATCTAAGAGCACTGCTCGGATTGTCTCGTAAGTGGTGTACGGAGACCAGCAACAGCAGAGGGCCTCTTAACACTTACTTTGGGAAACACCAGGCGTTACTTCTGTTTTACTCGATGACCATCCGTCGGTTACTACCAACTGTGACTTTTCTAACCTGAAATCACGAATCTCACCCAACTCCACAGGTGCGCAATTTAACTAGAAGGGACGGTGTCAAAAGCGATATGGAAACCTAAAAACTACGTAATCAAATTGACGTCCCTTGTCAATAGCATTCATTAGTTCGAGGGGGAATAAAGAGCTAGTTCTGTTTCACAAGAGGTTTATTTTCTGATCCCGTATTGCTGTTTCTCAGTATATCTTATTCTTCGAGGTGGTTCATAGTGTTCGAGCGCAGTATATGTTCCAAAACACTACTGCAAACTGAGGTTAGCGATATGGGTCTGTTATTCAGTGCATTACTCTTATCCCGTTCCTTGGCTATTGGTGTGACTTGCGCAACTTTGCATTCTCTGGGTACGGAGCTTTCTGCCAGCGAGCGGTTGTATGTGGTTGCTAAGTGTGGAGCTCTTGTATCAGCATACTGTGAGAGTAACAGACTGGTATACAATCTAGACCGCAGGCTTTGCCTTCCTTGTGCCTTAAGCTGTTTTGCTGCACCAAGAATTTCTGCTTCTGAATTACTCATATTGGCAGTTGTCCTCAATTCGACTTCTGGAATGTTTACTTCGTCCTGTCCTGTGAAAGAAATTCGGAAAACGGTTTGGTAACTCTGCCTTCGTGGCGCTGTCATCAAAAAGATCACCATTGTTATCGCGCAGTGGAGGTATCGATTGCGTCATCACGGTGTATGCGATCCGGGACAACTGGGAAATCTGCGAGAAACCCGGGAATTTTTTCATCCGGAAGAAAACTAGGAAAACGTGGAATATTTAAAATGCCGCGAATTTTTCATTGTTTTAGTCTGCAGTCAAACTTTCGTGATTTTGACTGGTAAGAACTGATAAACGGCAAAATGTGTGAAAGGCTTTTGGATGAAGACTGTGAAGTACCTCATAACAATAAACTGGTGCCGACGAGTGTGACGTCACACCTGTTTGCATTAAGTTCAAAAAATGGCTGTGAGCACTATGGGACTTAACATCTGAGGTCATCAGTCCCGCAGAACTTAGAACTACTTAAACCTGACTAACCTAAGGACATAACACACATGCATGGCCGAGGCAGGATTCAAATCTGCAACCGTAGCAGAGAACTACTTAAACCTGAGTAACCTAAGGACATCACACACATGCATGGCCGAGGCAGGATTCGAACCTGCGACCGTAGTAGTCGCGCGGTTCCGGACTGGAACGCCTAGAGCCGCTCGGCCACATCGGCCGGCTAAATATCACACCGACGCATCCTTTTATGCGCAAAACTGCTTAGGCTCTGAAAAGATAAACTGTTTCACGCATCCCTTGTCTTCCTACTACTTTCTGTTCACGAAATGTCCTATACTAAGTGCGTGGTTTGAAGGAACCCGTTTTAAAAAATCAAATGCCTCACCAATGCAAATTTTTCACACCTCATTCGCCTTCCTACCGTCTTCTACAAATGCCTTAAATTTGCTACTTGGTAGTCAGATACCTCATTAGTGTGGCTTTTTGTGCACAAAACAGCTAGGCCTGAGGCGGTGAACTTTTAACGCTTCGTTTCATTACACCAGTTTCTGCTGTCGGTTTCGTTGTGTTCTAGTGTGCATTCCAAACTACTTGTCTTGAGTGATCTTACGTCTCATTGCTGCTGAGCGAATGTTTTGTAGGGCAGAAGTGACGATTTGTCTATGTTGCTTTCGGGGAATAACTGGAAATATAATGATTTTTTATTTTTTCTGTTGGGTCTATATTCTTTAATACTGTAATTGGTGGATAAGTCGTGGTACTATGTGGTGTCTCATTAATTACTTCTTGGAAGCCTCGTAGATATAGGTCCCAAGGACAATGGTCAATTCTACAAAACAGCCTACAAAGTGTACCCAAATCTTTCATGGTACGTGCGGCCAGATTTCCACTTGGTTTATATTTGGAAATAAAGGTGGGTTTGATTTTTAATTTGTCTAATGTGTTTTTCCAATGCACTGATCTGTATTGGGGCCCATTATCTGAGATGATCCTTTTCACTCTCCCAACTTGTTGTATAAAGTCCTTTTGAAATGCTTTACTAATTGTAAATCCAGTGGCTTTCTTTAAGGGTGTAAGTGTAGTGTATTTTGATGCTAGTTCAATTACAACAAATATGTAGGTGAAGCCTTTCCTTGTTCGTGGAATTGGACCATAAATATCGGTTGCAGCAATCTGTCTTAATTTATCAGGGATAATTGGAAACATTGGGGGTCTGGTCTGATACGTCACAAGTTTTGACTGCATGCATTTTTTACAACTTTTAAGAACACGTCGAATACGTCGCTCCATGTTTGTGAAGTGCACCGTTTGTTTCATTTTTATATAGCATTTCTTGGGTCCAAAATATCCACTGCTAAAGTTCGTCAGGGATGGATGCTAACCATTGTGAAGCATCATTACTACGTTTGAAACATACGATATTATCCTGTACTATGTAATTTTTTCTAATTTCTGTGTTGGTTTTATCGGTAAGTTGGTTTTTGATCTTGAAGACAGTCTGATCTTTGTTTTGTTCGTCAGATAAATACCTCCTTGTCTAAGTAGAAAACGACGCGAAATGCTATAAATATGACATGCTCCTCGTAGTTAACTTTGCTTAGCCTGATTCCTGTGAACTGTGTTCGTTTGCTAATATTGGTTAGCATACATTCACATTTGTTTCTGTGAATCGGCAAGTAATTACATCACACAAAGGGGCGAGAAATCCTCGCCGTCGTACCAGCATCTCAGTCATACAGACACGTAGAAGAGTAGTTTACAAAAAGTGCCGTGTTTTTTTCACTGATGGCTGCATATCTGACGAGATTGTGCACAACTGTGACGTCAGATCATTCACTCACGCGACGTACTGACGAACACTGAATATTCGCCGTCACGTCTACATCTACGCCCCATTGATACGCTGCAAACCAGTGCCAAGTGCATGGCAGAGGGTAGTTGGCACGGTGACTTAATGCCGTCCCAGTGAGGAGCGCAGTGCGGCAACCAGTGCTGAGTCGGCCAGCCTGGCTCCGCCTCCAGCGACGTACAGTGAGCGGCTGGAGAGCGCCTCCGGATTCCTCGCTCGGCAGTCGTCGGCCAAACTTTGTAATCGGCCACTCGTGGGAGAGCTTGCGTCTCTCTTCAGGCGTCTGCGCACTGAGTTTCTCCACCACTTCCGTGACTCTTTCCCATGGGTCACACAAACCTGTGCTGCCCTTCTCTGTATACGTTCAGAAGCCCCTGTTGCTGCTGTGTGGTACGGGTCCCTCACACCCCAGTACCGTTCCATGACGGCACCCACAAGTGTTTCATAACCGATGTCGACTACACTGGCTCGAGTATCCTGCCAGAGGCCTGAAGTCATCGTCGCCTCATTTCCCCCCAGTTCTCTACTTTTAAATACGTCAGCATGAGGTAAACGAACAAATAAAATGTGACCTTGTAGTATGGTACGCCAATATCACTCTGCACGCATTCCTAAAGAGTAGATATGTAGCTGAACATCCTACACAGTTAGAAACTCCCAAGGAGATCGTCTTCTGTCACGGTGGGGCAAACATTTGTGATAAATGTAGCGCACCATTTTTCATTCAGTTTTCATGTTGCAAGTTAACAGTTTGTTTCGAACATATATCAGATGTTGACGATGTCCATTTTGTGAAGTGCAATTCATACATCCCATAGAAAGTTGATCCCTACACCTCCTGGACACTCATTTTCTGTCACTCTTTCAGTTCTGTTGGAAGTCCTCTGCAGAAACATCGAACAATGCTGCCGCAATTGTCCTCCGTAATTGCAAAAGTGTCGACAGTGTAGGATGTCGTACCCAAAATGACTACTCCATTATGTCCCATAGTTGTTCGACAGGATTCGTGTTGGGTGATCTGGGAGGGCACATCATTCGTTCGAATTGTTCATAATGTGCTCCAATCCAATCACAAACGATTGACATGATGCATTCTCAGCCATAAAAATTCTATCATTGTTGGGAAACAAGAGCTCCACGAATGGCTACAAATGGTCTCCAAGTAGCCAAATACTACCATTACCAGCCAATGATCCGTTCAGTTGGATCAGAGGACCCAGTCCATTCCGCGTAAACGCAGCCCACACCATTGTGCCGCCACCACCACCACCACCACCACCACCAGCTTGCATAGTGCCTTGTCGACAACTCGTGTCCGTGGCTTTGTGGGGTCTGCGCCACACATCTGACCAGGGCACAGTGTTCTGGCCGTCCAGGGTCCGACTGGTAAAGGCACGAGCCCAAGAGAGGCACTGCAGGCGGCGCGGCTGTCTTAGCAGAGGCACTCGTGTCGGCCACCCGCTGCCGTAGCCCACTACCACAAAATTCTGCCACATTGTTGACGTATCCTTTGTATGTCCCACGTTGATTTCTGCAGTTATTTCAACACGTATTGCTTCTCTGTTAGCACTGAGAACTCTCTGCAAGCACTGTTGCTCCTGGTCATTAAGTGAAGGCTGTCGACCATTTCATCGTCTGCGGTGAGAGGTAATGCCAGAAATTTGGTATTCTCAGCACACTCTTGACGCTGTAGATCTAGGAATATTGAATTCCCTAACGATTTCTGAAATGGAATGTCCCATGTGTGTAGCTCCAACTGTCATTCCACATTGGAGGTCTGTTAATTCCCTCATGTGGCCATAATCGTGCCACAGTCACCAGAATACAAACAGTTCTGCCAATGAACCACCTTTTAGTGTGTGTGTGTGTGTGTGTGTGTGTGTGTGTGTGTGTGTGTGCGCGCGCGCGCGCGCGCGTGTGTGTGTGTGTGTGTGTGTGTGTGTGTGTGTGTGTGTGTGTGTTTTACTACCATCATCTGCATATATGCATGTCACTCTCCCGTAACATTTGTCACTTCTTTCTATGAGCCTTTGTGATGTTAAGGCTTAAACTGTTAGCTGACAACCACTTGTGGACCTATTCAGCGACCATCTGAGCTATGGCTGCTAGGGCTCTGTTTGGACCCTCGATTAGTATACTTGTATTATCAGCCAACATTATGGTTTGTGAACTACCCTTTCAAGGCGTTGGAAGATCGGGTGTATAGGTTAGAAACACAGAGCAGGCCCAGTCGAATTCCTGTAGCACTCTGCATGTTACGTTAACCCATTCTGACATTATTAGGTTGGTGCATAAGTTTGTAGTGTTTTTGTTTCACATGTTGGTATTCCAGTTCCTATGTGTTTATTAATGGATTTTTATTTGTAGTTCACTGTTGCTATCTGGGTTTACGTATAGCCATTTTCTCATTTTAAGATACTGAGGGGAGCTGTGGACGCTACAAGTGGAGAAATTGGAACATTTCCGGAATATTCTTCAGTCTGAGTTCAATAGAGGGGTGACACCAGCAGAGGCACTAAGAAACATTCGCACTATGTGTGGGGGTAAATCCACTGCACAGAACAGGGCAACAAAATGGCTAGTTCATTTTGAGGAGGCTTGTTTTGACATTAGTGGCTCCACGTTCAGAAAAACCTTCACGATTTGATGAAGACGGTTTAAACGCATTAATTGGCAGTGATCCACTTAATTGTACACAGGGACTGTTAGATTTAATGAACTGTGATCTGTCGACCATTGTGTGACATTTGCGTGCAATGGGGAATATTCAAAAACCAGATGTGGGAGTACCACGTGCTGTAAACCAACATCGCAAGAATCAGCGGGCTGCTTGCTCCTAATCAACTGCCTTGTGATCAACACCGACCATTCCTATCCTGTATCATTACTGGTGACGAGACAGGGTGTCTTTGTGATAACATCGGGAAGAGGAAGGAATGGTTGAGCCCAAACAAAGCAGTGATTCCCAGTGCATAGACGTGCGCACATTCACAGTGTTACGCATTATGTGGAACACCGACGGTGTGGTGTACTGTGAATCTCTTTCCCCACTGCTAATATTTATTGTCTACAACCGAGATGTCTTTCAGACACTATTGAAGCACCACAACCAGAATGACTGCATAAAGTGATGCTACTCGACAATAATTCCCACCCTTATTCCAGTAGACTGACAAAAAACACTGTAAGGCAATAGGGTTGGGAAGTTGTTCCAAACCCACCTTGTTCACCTGATCTTGCACCCTCAACATTTTCACCTTTTCTCCTCTCTATCAAATAACTTTCAAGGAACTTTCTTTCCCGATTAAAATGACATGTGCTCCAAATATGGCTCGACAAGTTCTTTGCTTCCTAACCGTGTGATTTCTACAGTCGCCGAATCAAAAAGTTATTCCAGCGTAGGCAGACTACTGTAAAAAGAGAAGGACAATATATTATTGATGACAAAAGTCTCTGTTATTTATATCCATTGTGTTTATTGAACATACAGAAAAATGCCACGAACTTATGCACAAACATAATATTTCGTGCCTTAGATGCGGTCTGTTTATCTGTGCAGCAGAGATATTAAAACCATCCTGCTTTAGTTAGAAATGTAGAATTTTGTGATCCAAAGAATCAAATGCTTGGCAAGGTGGCAGAATATATCAACAGGATATTTTGTTTTACTTGTATAGCTCCACACCACTGGCATTGCTTTCTCTGTGGAGAATCCTTTATAAGAGCCAACTCCCATTAACAACTTCTGCTCACTTCACTGAATCAATATTCTGTCATAGGCCACTTTTGAAAAAACTGGAAAGATCAATATGTCTGTAATTAGAGGTGGTTTGCTTATCTCCTCTTAAGTAGATGGGTGTTATTACAGCACATTTAAATCTGTCAGATTTTGATATACAGCTAGAAACACCATTATGGCTCTCATTTTGTTGCATCTAGTATGTGGCATATGGTGTATTTTAGTATGAAATGATATTTTTTTTGTAATTGTGTAAATTGTTCATATTATTTGCCAAGCAAAATGATCAAGACAACATTTTATGGTGTTGTTGCTTCATACCGCAACTATGGGCTTAGAACCGAGGGAATCCATAATGTCATTTTCCGAAAGATGTGAATGATTCTCTCGTTGGAGATAAGCAGACAAGATTAATGCAAGGACATGTTCTGAACATTGTCATCCACTAGACTGCAAACAGGACGTGTGGAATATGCTGTTGGGTCTGCCGTGGCACACGCAGTTTCGTGTCGGGGGTCTCCAGCTGGCGTGCAGGGAGTCTCGGTGCTGACAACACAGAAGGCTGCGCAACACGAAGGTAATGCCACAGTAAAAGGTCAGAACAGTGCGGAAGAGGGCTCTCAAAACACTACCAAGAAAAGCCAAAATGTACAAGTCATTTCACAAAAAAATTCCTCCTTATCTATGTTATAAGCAAAGAGAGAAGAAATTAATACTTGAAGAAACAAATGGCTATAGCGAAGACAGCAAAAAACTGGATTTATGAGGTATGGTAACCAGTGGTGTGGCTTTCAAACCACCTGCTCTTGGTAGTAAGGAGACAAACTGTAGTGTCTCAGCATTTCACCAAAGTACAAACACGGCATCTACTGAAGAAAAACAGAAATGTGTAAAGCTGCATTCAGATGTTACCGCAGATGCCCTCACTTTTGACGGCTCTGTCTTCGAAACCATATGCTCGTCAAGGTAAAACTGTACTTTGCCCTTCCATTTGGTATTCCAAAAATGAAGAAAGCAGTTTAAGTGTCAAGTAGGCATTTTAAAGTAGGTACTTGGTATTACTAAAGCCAAGTCAACAATATTTACATAATTTAGAGCTATGGCTGTCCTAAGCTCCAATGAAATGTGATTGACAGTCAGGTAGGTTAACATTCAATCGATGTGGTACTTGGATCACACAATACTGTTCAAGTAACCATGATAAAGTTTATTTTCAAAGTGATATGGGAGCAAAAAGTTCAGAATTGTGAAAGCAACATGGTGTATTCTCCAGTAGAATGTGTTTTTTGAACCCTATTGACAACAAAAAGGACCTTTCTTATTTAGCATACCACATTTGTTGAAATTATTACCAACTTGTTTTATTAACAACAGAGTCACCATGCCTGACAACACTGTATTTATGAAGAGTTTAATAAAAGATCTTCCGCAATAGCAGACAAGTGTTACTGTAGCATTCACCAGTCTGCCTCCACACCCATGTGCGGCTGTTACCTGTCTCCTAAATGAATCCGGATTCGTCATTGAACACCGCATTTTGCCAGTCCGTGGCAGTCCACACCGTTCTGGCTCGGCACCTGCCACATACTGTCTGCTCACGTAAGTATCAGTGGATGGGCACACCAGAATGGTTGCACGGGTATTGTCACACCACACTGCTCAAGCTGTGCAATACATTGAGCATAAGGATCACAACAGAGCTTCACGGAATTCATGTTTTTGGTGTGTTGAACTGAGATACACACTAGATGGAAAGCACATTTATTTTGTTTCAACATCTGAAGTCAAGAAAAATCTCTTAAAACATCTGTGAAAATTTGTTCAAATATGCAAGTTGGAGAAAGAATCTGTCCTCCTCCCCTACCATTTCAGAAAAGGTTTATTATTTAAGTAAATGGACTTTTCAAACTTTGAACATTCTGATGCAACATGTATTCTGACTGTCTGTCTGAATGAAGAGTCTGCTGGGATTTGTGGTCTTGGTATATTCTATGACGGTGAAAAACAGAATCCACCTTCTGATGATGACTGGCTTACTATTTGTCTCCTGGCCCCACAAACGAGACAGTTTTTGGCCTCTTCTAATGGTGCCTTTGGCATCTTCTTCCCTTACGGCGGGTACTGTAACACTTGCATTCGATATCAGCATTATTTGATTCATGTAACTTCAATGTTTTCCAACGTATAATGCAGTATCTGTGTTACTGAGTTCTTCATTCCATTGCACATGTAAATAATTGTTTTTATTTTCTGTATAGTTATTTAACAAGAATTTTTTTGTTAAAGTAATTTTCAAAACTTCATTCACATATAAAGTGAATATATTAAAATTTTATGTATAAAACTGGTTCATGCATAGGTACATAGATTTATGCAGATGTAAATTGGTTTACTCTGGATCATAAAATTCATGCACAAAGAAAACAATTTACAGAGCCATCTTACATCTAGTGCCATACACTCAGGCACATTGAAAATGGTGCAGCCACAGGTAGGAAAGGTATAATTGTGAACTTTTACAAATAAGTACAGTGAGATCCGATAAACGAATGGTCCGAGTTTGGTACCAATGTGCATGCCCACAGACCCTGCAGTGGCACCAGAATTGGGCTGGGACCCAATTTAAACAGCACATAGTGGGTGAGTCCTACACATGACGATTACGTTCCAACTCGAGGAGGACATTAGTAGCCGCAGAATGCCAGGTAGACGTGTCAGATGACATTTCTCACAGTTCTTCAGCCAGAGTTCTTCAGCCAGTTTAACAGGAGCACAATCAGCTGCACAAAAACTGCGGTTGACACGCCGTTTGCTTACCAGGTCAATCATTTGGAGAGTCTCTTCGGACGGCGTCGGTCGCAGTGGATACGAGATGGTGCCCACATGGTACGTACTGAGTCTGGAGTGACTGGAAGGACGAGGTGAGAGGGTCAGAGGGCCGTGCAGTGAGCGATCGGGGATTTTACGGTGGCTCACTTCACGACAGAAGCAGATGTCTGAGTGACATTTGTTCGACACACCGTTTCCAGATGCAGTTTGAATGTGGATTTGCAATCCGGGTACCCGTGTCATGCACTGACATTAACACAGAGACATCAGTGGCTCAGTCTATAGAGGTGCTGAGTGAGAATGATGTGGACTGTCACAGATTAGCAGAACCTAGTGTCTAGTGACGAATTTAAGCTACAGTTAATAACCGCATATGGGGTGCTGAGGCAGCCTGGTGAACAGTACACTTCCACCCACACTGTCATTTGCCACACCACTCACATACCTGATGTAATGCTCTAGGTGACCTTGGCTTAAGATAACCAGTCGCCTCTAGTTGCAGTACCTGGAATATTAATGAGCCTTTCTACATGATCTATGAGGAGCACTTTTCCAGCAAGATAATGCTAGTCCGCAAGCAGATCAAATTTCTTGAGTCTTCCTAAATCATGTTCTGGCTCTTCCACATCCAGCCCACTGCCTGGAGTTGTCCCTTAACAGAGCGTGTGTGGGAACAGCTGAAATGCCAGTTGCCACCGTGTCACTCTGCACACAATTTGGAGGTGGCTCTTCGACATGTGTGCCAATCTGCGTCATGACAACAACAGGTGTCTAATCAACTCGATTGCTCAAGTATTGCAGCAAAAGGTGGTCCAATGAATTATTGACGTTGCAATGTATTTGTCAACTTTTAATCACTGTATTTGTTTACTTGTCTTGATTTTGGGGTGAAGTAGATCTCTCATGTGTACCATTATTTCATTTCAATGTGATGTTCCCCTTTTGGTGCACAATTTTCAGTGTCCCTGAGTGTATATGACAACTTCATACTATTGGCACAAAACATCGCCACAGCCCCCATCTTCACTACAAATAAAGTTTAGTATTGTATTTATTTGCATGGGCTGGTAAGTCACTTAAAGTACAAATAATAATTAACTCAATTTCAGCTTTTTGTTAAAACACCAATCTATTCCTAAGCTGGTCAGGTTTCTATTCCTGGTGCTAAAAAAAAAAAAAAAAAAAAAAAACAGAGTTATCGATATATAATGAGCTACCGAATCATTACTGTTGCAAAAGTGTTATCTGTTTTGATGGAGTTACAATTTTCACATGTGTACAGATAATCTTTGTACGAAGTGCTACACATGTTCAGAAAAGTATTGTAAAAGAATAATTGCAAGAAAAAGGCCTAAATACATTAATCAGTTTTTATTCTAATCAAGTAATTGACTGGGATGGTGGTGATTAGAAATATTTATAGATCTAAATTAAACTATGCCTGAACAGGCCACGAAGGCCCAATGATACCAACCGGACGTCATGACGTCGTCAATCCACAGGCGTCACTGGATGCGGGTATGGGGGAGCATGTGGTCAGCACACTGCTCTCCCAGCTGTACGTCAGTATACAGTCTACAGGCAACCACAACTACTCTGTACTTTACAGGTTTGTAATATTGCCTGCTGGCTGCTGTGGCCGAGCAGTTCTAGTCGCTTCAATCTGGAGCCACGCTACTGCTACGGTCGCACGTTTGAATCCTGCCTCGGGCACAGATGTGTGTGATGTCCGTCTAGGGGACTAATGACCTCGGATGTCAACTCTCATAGTGCTTAGAGCCATTTGAACCATTATTTGTGCATGCATCTTTACTATGATTTGTACTAAATCCAGTTAACAGACAATACTGTCTCTGGAACCCACTTAATGTTGAGCCAGTAGATTGGCAATTTGTACAGTGAAAGTATTTATGAGGTGTAGTGGTTATTCTAAAGATACTTGTGTTCTTGTAAACGTAACTGGCTACAACTTAGCAAATACTTATACCTTTCACCTGAAAACATTTAGTAATCATACTGGTTAGCATAACAGTTTGATGACCTTTTCTGTCTTACCGTCTTGCAATTGTGAAGTGTTAGGGCCACCTCATGTCCAATTTAACTGTGCTTTTCCCTTAGTAAGTAGAATCATCTAATGAAAATTATCATACAGACAATGGAAACTCCAAGTTGGAATATCAACAATATAAAGAAAAGGATTGCTTGCTAATCATTGTGAAGATGACATGTTGAGTTGCAGGTGGCACAACAAAAACACTGTTATGATTTAGCTTTCAGCCAAAGCCTTCTTCAGAAAAGAAAACAAAACACACAAATTCATTGAAACAAGCAAATAACACCTTCTCACACACTCATGACTGCCATCTCCAGCAGCTCACACTAGAATGTATTCTGGCCCAAGCTACCAGAGATTTTTTTTTTAGTCTTTCTGTTGTGCCTCTCTGCAACTCATTGTGTTAATGTTTTGGTGAGTAGGAATCTATTTCTTTTCCTTATATTGTTGAACATTATCTTTCTTGCTTTAGAACAGACAGTGTGCTCCAATGAGAGATAGTTTCTTGCCAAGACATTTTAGTTTAATTTTTTTATGTTGCTCATGAATAATGACTTACTTGTTAGATAGTGCTATTGATTTTTATCCAATTTACAAAACAGTTTCCAATTTAAAGTCATTCATGACAATTTTCGTGATTAACTGTATATTTACCTGGAATAATTTGCCTAATTTGATTGGGAACTATTTTGATTGACACAACTACAGTTTCATTTTACAGCTTGAATAACATTGGTTTAACCACCATTGACTTAAATCCTGCTCCCTGTCAAAACTTAATCTTTCAGGTAACGAAACATAATCCAATTCCTTCCCATTAGTACATGCCACAGTCAAATTATTAATTCTTTTCGAGGGAGTAACATTAACGGGGATGTACTGGTGTGGTAGTAACCAGCAGTGTTATATCTCAGGACCATTGTCCACCTAGGCTCTCCATCTAATTTTTGGTCTGTCTAAAGGTCTATGTCCTCTGTGTTTCTTCTCTGATGCTTCTCCCTCTTTTAATCCCCTTCTCTTCTTGTTGAAGCTTCTGCAACAGTATCTGGTTCATTATATTTCTCCCTGATCTTTTTCCTTTGCTTTTCTCCTCCCTCTCAAATTGGTCCATATATGTTCTGCAAGACTGTAATTTCAAAAACCTATACCTTTCTTGCAGTGTACTTTTCCATTCTCCATATTTCTGCCCCACACAGCAATGCTTGTCGGGCTACATTTTTATATATTCTTATTTTTTTATTTCTTTTAGGGGGGAAAAATTGAATGGCAGTAATTTGTTGAGTGAATATGATCTCTGTGTGCTGATTTGATTCTCACTTCTATTTCTTGTTTCTCGTCATTTGTGTTGTTTACTATCCCCCCCCCCTCCAAAATCTTTACACTTTGTACTTCTTCAGACATGTGGTCATGAATATGGAGCATTTGATTTTTTTGTCTTGTAATTTCTTTACACCCCAAAGAATTTGGTTTACTTGTCATTTACATCTCATCCAACATCCTCTGACTTTTTACGTAGCCTTCTTGACAGTGTTTTCAGGTTATATAGGTTTTCAGCAATAAGGCTACATCATCTGCAAAGGCCAGTAGATACATTTTCATTCCTTTGCCCATTTATCATATGTTTCGATTGCTGCATTCAGTGATTCCTGTATTGTTATGTTGAAAAAGAGTGGTAATATTCCAACTCCCTGCCTGACTCTGGTTTTTCATGTTGAAAGTCCTGAAATCTAAAATGTTCTTCCATTTTCATTGTTCCTTTTTAGCCTTCCAGTGTAACTTCTACAAGACTTGTAGTCTTCTTTGATATTTAAAATTTCAGCGTTTGTTACCACACATTTTCTCTGTTATTGCTATCGTAGGCTTTCTTAAAATCAGCAAACAATATTACCATTGTTTATTATGTTCGTAATATTTTCATATGGATTCTTTTGCAATAAATATCCGATCAGTGGTGGATTGATCCTCTCTATGTCCCACTTGTTTTTCATGTGTTACCTCTTTTAAATATGGTTGAAATCTTTTCTGAAGAATCTTGAAGAACACTTTTTAAGCCGTGCTAATTAATAAGATGTGTCCATTTTTGTTTATTGCCCTTTTTATGGAGAGTTACTATGATCCCTTCTTTTAACTGAGCGGGCATTGTTTCTTCATTTCAAATGTTGGTCACAAGTTTGTGTATTTGCTTCACAAGTGAATTTCCTCCTTTCTGGAGCTTGGTTGTTTCTAATATTTTCATTGAATCTGATGTCTCCTCCATTGTAGTTGTGGATCTAAGAAATCTACATTTTGTAATTTATGTTGTCGATCCATTACTGTACTTCCAGCTTCAACGTTTAAAATGTGCTCAAAGTAGGCCTACTTCTTCCAAAGTTCCACATCATCTGTACTTGGAAAAACTGTATTACTATTTTTATCTTTAATGCCATACATTCATGGTATAAATCTGTTCCTGCCCCCCATGAACCATGGACCCGACCATTGGTGGGGAGGCTTGTGTGCCTCAGCGGTACTGATAGCCATACCGTATGTGCAACCACCATGTAGGGGTATCTGCTGAGAGCTTAGACAAACATGAGGTTCCTGAAGATGGGCAGCAGTTTTTTCAGTAGTTGCAGGGGAAACAGTCTGGATGATTGACTGATATGGCCTTGTAACATCAACCAAAACAGCCTCGCTGTGCTGGTACTGTGAACGGCTGAAAGCAAGGGGAAACTACAGCCATAATTATTCCCAAGGGCATGCAGCTTTACTGTATGATGGTGTCCTATTGGGTAAAATATTCCAGAGGTAAAATAGTCCCCCATTTGGACCTCCGGGTGGGGACTACTCAGGAGGATGTCATCAGGAGAAAGAAAACTAGTGTCCTACGGATCAGAGCGTGGAATGTCAGATTCCTTAATAGGGCAAGTAGATTAGAATATTTAAAAAGGGAAATGGATAGGTTACAGTGATGTATAGCGGGAATTAGTGAAGTTATGTGACAGGAGGCACAAGACTTTTGGTCAGGTAAATACAGGGTTATAAATACAAAATCAAATGGAGGTAATGCAGGAGTAGATTTAATAATGAAGAAAAAAATAGGAGCATGCAGAAGCTACTACAAACAGCATACTGAATCCATTATTGAAACCAAGATAGGTATGAAGCCCACGCCTACCACAGTAGTACAAGTTTATATGCCAACTAGCTCTGTTGATGACAAAGAGATTGAAGAAATGTATGATGAGATAAAAGAGATTATTCACATAGTGAGAGGAGTCAAACATTTAATAGTCATGGGGGAGTCGCATTCAATAGAAGGAAAAGTAAGAGAAGGGAAAGTATTAGGTGAATATAGATTTGGGGAGGAGAGGGGGGTGAAGTAAGGGAATGAAAGAGGAAGCTGCTGGTAGAATTCTGCACAGAGCATAACTTAATCATAGCTAACACTTGGTGTAGGAACCTTGAAAGAATGTTGTATACATGGAAGAGGCGTAGAGAAACTGGAAGCTTTCAGATAGATTATCTAATGGCAAGACAGAGATTTAGGAACCACATTTTAAACTGTAGGACATTTACAGGGGCAGATGTGGACTGACCACAATTTATTGGTTATGAACTGTAGATTAAAACTGAAGAAACTGCAAAAAGATAAGGATTGAAGGAGATGGGACCTCAGTAAGCTGAAAGAACCAGAGGTTGGAGAGAGTTTCAGGGAGAGCATTGGAACAATTGACAAGAACAGGACAAAGAAATACAGTAGAAGAAGAATGGGTAGCTTTGAGAGAAGAAATAGTGAAGGCTGCAGAGGATCAATGAGGTGAAAACGTGAGGGCTAGTAGAAATCCTTGGATAACAGTGGAGATATTGAATTGATGAAAGAAGAAAATATAAAAATGCAGTAAATGAAGCAGGTAAAAAGGAATGCAAACGTCTCAAAAATGAGATAAAGTGCCAAATGGCTAAGCAGGGATGGCTAAAGGACAAATGCAAGGATGTAGAAATATATATCACTAGGGGCTGAGATAGATACTGCCTACAGAAAAAATAAAGAGACTTTCGGAGGAAAGAGAACCACCTGTATCAATATCAAGAGCCCAGATGGAAAACCAGTCCTAAGCAAAGAATGGAAAGCTGAAAGGTGGAAAGAGTATATAGAGGGTCTATAAAAGGGTGATGTACTTGAGGACAATATTACGGAAATGGAAGAGGATGCAGGTGAAGATGAAGTGGGGGATATGACACTGCATGAAGACTTTTCAGAGCACTGAAAGACCTAACTTAAAACAAGACCCTGGGATTAGACAGCGGTCTGTTAGAACTACTGATAGCCTTGGGAGAGCCAGCCCTGACAAAACTCTACCATCTGGTGAGCAAGATGTATGATACAGGTGAAATCCCACAGATTTTAAGAAGAATATAATAACTCCAGTCCCAATAAGAGCAGGTGTTGACGGGTGTGAAAATTACTGAACTACCAGTTTAATAGGTCACAACTGCAAAATACTGACAAATGGAAAAACTCGTAGAAGCTGACCTCGGGGATGATCAGTTTGGATTTGGTACAAGTGGTGGATCGTGTGAGGCAATACTGACCCTACCTATGATTCTGTCATTTGTAGACTTAGAGATAGCTTTTGACAATGTTGACTGGAGTACTCTCTTTCAAATTCTGGAGGTGGTAGGGGTAAAATACGGGGAGCAAAAGGCTATTTACAAGTTGCACAGGAACCAAATGGCATTTATAAATCAAGGAACATGACGGGGAAGCAGTGGTTGCAAATTGAGTGAGACAGGGTTGTAGCCTATACCTGATGTTATTTAGTCTGTATATTGAGCAAGTACTAAAGGAAACAAAAGAAAAATTTGGAGTAGGAATTAAAATCTATGGAGAAGAAATAAAAACTGAGGTTCGCTGATGACACTGTAATTCTGTCAGGGATGGCAAAGCACTTGGAAGAGCAGTTGAACGGAATGGACAGTGGCTTGACAGGAGGATATAAGGTGAACACCAACAAGAGTAAAACGAGGATAATGGAATGTAGCTGAATTAAATGAGGTGATGCTGAGGGAATTAAAGTAGGTAATGAGAAACTTAAAGTAGTAGGCAAGTTCTGCTATTTGGGGAGCAAAATAACTGACGATAGTCAAAGTAGAGGGGGTATAACATCTAAACCCGCTATGTCAAGGAAAGTGTTTCTGAAGAAGAGAAATTTGTTAACATCGAGTATAAATTTAAATGTCAGGAAGTCATTTCTGAAAGTATTTGTATGGAGTGTAGCCATGTGTGAAAATTAAACATGGATGATAAATAGTGTGGACAAGAAGAGCTTTCGAAATGTGGTGCTACGGAAGAATGCTGAAGATTGGATGGGTAGATCATGTAACTAACAGGGAGGGACTGAACGGACTTGGGGAGAAGAGGAATTTGTGGCACAACTTGACTAAGAGAGGGAATCTATTGATAGGACTAAATCTGAGCATCAAGGGTGAAAATCATAGAGAGGGACCAAAGGATGAATAGGCTAAGCAGACTCAGAAGGATGTAGGTTGCAGTAGTTACTCAAAGATGAAGAAGCTTGCACAGGATAGAGCAGCATGGAGAGCTGCATCAAACCAGTCTCTGGACTGAAGACCACAACAACAACAACATTTTTCTGAAGAACTTAATTGACCTGTAAAACTGTCTTGCAATGTGTGCAGCTTTATCCACGTCTGCTGACTGGCTATGTGAAAAATATACGCCTGACACTTGGTGCTTCCATTGCATAAAAAGCTGTGGGAGAAATTGACAATTTTATTTCAAGTGAATTTTGGAAAAGGAAATGATTTGGTGATGATAGTTCAGATGAAGAATACTTGCTGAATCAGTAAGATCACAATCCTGAAGCGAGGTTTGTCCAAGATGTTACTCATAACGCCTCAAAACACCTACAATGATGCAGCACGCTCAACTTCTAAAACACAGAAATTGTATTAGGAATTAAAGCAGGGATATGTCGCATTGATGCAAAATTAGCAGCAAAACAGAACTCGATCAGTGTACTACTGAGTAATGGACTTACTTTTGTCACCAGAGGGATTTTCTATAGTCTCAGAGTTATAAATTATTTTTGCTTCTTTTTGTGCAGAAAATACTTCAAATTGTGAATGCAAAATGGCATCCTTAGCAGCTTACATACAACAAAGATTTTGGAAAATCAAAAATAAAATAATTTATATGTGTGTCAGAATGAAAACATTCAACTACATTAGATTTTTGGATAAATTAGCTGAGTACAGTGTTATGAAGTGTGCTTAGATAAAAGAAATCTCTGGACTGTGCCAGCTACGAGGGTCACTCCAAAAGAAATGCACACTATTTTTGTAAAAATACAGTTTTCATTCTGCATGTGTGAAAGTTTTACAGTGTGTAGATACATCCTTCTTGCTTGTTTTCAAACGTATTTCCCGTGAGTTGTGCCATCACAGAATGTCTTCAAGATGGCTGCTACACTTGACGTATGTCAGAAGCAACGTGCTGTCATAGAATTCCTGTGCTGTGAAAACGAGACAGTGGGAAATATCCACAAGAGGTTGAAAAAGGCGTACAGAGATGCTGCTGTCGATCGCAGTACAGTTAGTCGTTGGGCAAGCAGGTTACGTGATGAAAGAGGGCACGGCAATATTGAGGACTGTCCTTGCAGCGGCAGGCCTTGTACTGCACACACTCCAGAGAGTGTGCAGAGAGTTAACGAATTGGCGACTGCTGACAGACACATCACAATGAACGAATTATCATGCTATGTTGGGATAGGGGAAGGAAGTGTTTACAGAATACTGAAAGTGTTGGCGTTAAAAAAGGTTTTTGCCAAGTGGGTTCCCAGGATGTTGACAGTGGCTCACAAAGAAACAAGAAAAACAGTATGCAGTAAACGTTTGGAACAGTACGAGAATCGTGGAGATGAATTTCTTGGAAGAACTGTGACAGGCGATGAAATGTGGCTCCATCATTTTTCACCAGAGATGAAGAGGCAATCAATGGAGTGGTATCATGCAGATTCAACCAAGAAAAAAAATTCAAAACCACATCTTCTGCTGGAAAAGTTATGGCTATGGTATTTCTCGATTCCAAAGCATTCTTGCTTGTGGACATCATGCCAAGTGGAACCACCATAAATTTTGGTGCATATGTGATGACACTAGAGAAACTTCAAGCTCGACTGAGTCATGTTTGACCACATCGGCAAAAGCAGCATGTTTTGCTGTTGCACAACAATGCACGGCCACGTCAGACAAAAAACCGTGCAAGCGATCACAAAACTGGGAGGGACAACACTGAAACACCCGCCTTACAGTTCTGACCTGGCTCCATGTGACTATCATCTCTTTGAGAAACTGGAAGACTCTCTTCGTGGAACAAGGTTTGAAGATGATGACTCCCTCGTGCACGCTGCCAAACAGTGGCTCTAACAGGTTGGTCCAGAAATTAACTGTGCGGGTATACAGGCGCAGGTTCCAAGATGGTGCAAGGCAGTAGAGAGGGATGGAAATTATGTGGAGAAAAGAAAATATTATTCCTAAAGGAGGTATCTACACACTGTAAAACTTACAAACATGTAGAATAAAAGATGGATATTAAAAAAATGGTGTGCATTTATTTTGGAGTGACCCCCATACAGCAACTTTGAGTTAAGTTTCTTGTATCAGCATCATAAGTTAACTTTCGCCACTGGCCTCACTATATTATCTCAGTATGTCTGACCTAGAGTAGTGTGCAAAATATTCACTGTAGCCACATACTTAAGCAATAACTATGAGTTACAAACAGTACAGTTATGTTTGTGTATTAAAAATGTTGCCATCAGTGATATTAGTGATTCATGTTTTCCTTTCGAATATTTCAGTTACTAATTCTTTAAAAACATCTTGTTCCCTGCAAATAAGATACTCAAAATTGAATGAAAGGAGAGATGTGAGAAATTGTTTTACTGTCTGCGATTCTCTCTCAGTACTGGCTACTGGGTCACACGTGTCACTGAGCAGTGAGAGTGCATGAGCCTGAGTGGCCCACCTTCTCAAGACAAGGCAAGGCAAAGCATACACTATCAAAGGGAGAGCCACCTGCGAAACAACACATGTCATATACCAGCTGTTAAGTAAACAATGTCTTCTACATTGGCAAGACTACCACCAAATTATCAATTACAATGAATGTGCATAGGTGCATACTGGCAACTCACAATATCCTGTTGCAGAGCATGCTCTACAACATGACATTTGTGATCTGGGGACCTGCTTCACCACACGCACCATCTGAATTCTTCCTCCAGACACCAGTTTCTCAGAACTCTGCAGATGTACTTGGTTCACATCACCTGCCGGGCCTTAATTTATGTTAATTTCTTCTGTCTCAGCATTTGTTCACTGTAACTGCTCTTTGCTTCACTCCATTTTAGTTTTCTACATCTTTCGTTGTCTGACCTGTCAATTTTTCACTGCCCTCTCCACCTCTGTTACGTACAATGCACTTGGCTTTTTAGTCTTATTAACTCATGGATGATGATTAAGCAGTAATCTGTCTGCATATTACCCTGTCTTCCATCTTTAAGCTCTCAGGTATTTGAATCTTGTCTGTTGCATCCCCAACAATAAGTATTTCCTTTTCATTTTGTCCGTTGCATCCCCAACAATAAGTATTTCCTTTTCATCCTGTCCAATGTATCTCCCCTCACCTTGGGTACTGGGTGAATTTTTTGAACTATACCCCTTCTGTAAACCTCTTCAGTCCTTTTCCTTCACCCTTCTTCCTTCCCCTTCTACCCTTATGCCTGAAGAAGGAGCCACTGGCTCCAAAATCTTGTAAAAGTAAATCCTTTTTGTATGTGTTCCTCTGCCACTGCTTGGTGAGTCAATTTTTTATCTATCTGTTTATAATACAATTTAATTCCTGCATTTGTCATCCTGATAAGACTTTCAAACCAACATTTTACTTTGGAAACCCTAGATTCAAACAAGAACACAGGGCTGGTTAAGTTTGTAGGACTTTGGTACCGCCTCACCAACTTTCAGAATTGAACATTATTTTTGTTGGTTGAGGTGTATCTATCCTGAATGAGTTTTCAACCTTATATTTTGATATCACTAAAACATGTGTTAATCAGGAAAGGATTAACACAGCCACAAGTTTTATTATTACAGCCAAGTGCACATCCAAACAAAAAGGGGAGACATGAAAATAATTTCTGTGTATCCTTTGGACAGCATACCATTTAAATTAAGTATAATTGGCTCTAGTGTATTACTCAGCCAAGCAAACCATGGGCCTGGGCATAGCTGGAACTGGAACACTTACAGACAGCCACATTCCACTTGTCACAGTAAAAGCACATCGAGCAATGCCAAAACTTCCTCAGTGAGCACCTGTGATGACAGTGTCATTAAATTGGTTGGTAAGAGGAAGTCACAACTGACAAAATGTGAGTAAATCAAAGTAAGCAAAACAAAATTGTTTCGAGTATGATGACTTTCCTGGAGACTAGAAATCTACTCTGTAGGAATTTTCGCGTATCTCGTAAATTACTCTTTTCTTTTTATTTTGTTTTTGTTTTATTATTATTGTGATTATTATTATTTGCGTAACAACGCATATACGAAAAGAGCCGCGAAATACCTTTTAGTAATGCTGTGCCAAGAATTTCTTTATAATCATTAATTGTCAACAAAACAGAATATATTGGGTTCTTATTGTTCTGTATCTGGCTTTCTATTGAAGGAACATTTTTGGTTACTGTAACTCACTATAAAAAATCAACCTATCTTCCCTACTTTATAGTTATTGAAAAATGAAAATTACTTTGTTATGAAATACTGATGTTACAGTTCGCAAAGATTGTTCAACATTTTGCAGTGGATTTTTGTTAAGCGTAAAACACCAATAATTACCACGACTAGCACAAGAACATGAGACTATTATCGGAGAAAAACGATGTTTTTACTATAAGGTTGCCAGACCAGAACTACGCACAGCAAGGTTTCTTTCATGTGATGAAAATAAATTATCTCTTTTCACTATTAGTACTATATTATCAGCAGCCCGCGTCAGCCTGTAAAACACATCATAAAATCTGCTGCTCTGCTCTGCAACTTCGAAAGCTGAAAGAAATAATTTTTCACTTCACTGTTACGTGACCGCTTCCTTGCGGTATGATAGGTTTCATGTACTGCAATTTAAATGAACCGCGGCAGCGACTGGCTCGTTCGTAGCGCCGCTCTGCACCACGAATAATATTTAAACAACTGAAAATGTCTTAAAGGGATGGGATAAAAGACCAGGCAAGCTTGACATGAACCATAATGCAAGGTTTCACTAAATAACTCTATTCAAACTTTTAAACAATTTGAGTAGTACACACCTTTTTAACAATCTTGCCTAATGGCGTCCCTCTTACAAACTTGACAAAAGAATGCTACGCTAGCATACAATATCACGTCACAGGCTATCCTTCTCACGTAACTCCAAGAAGAAGACAAAGAAATTACTGTTCGTTCTGAATTATTTATACTAGGGATATTTTTCATCTCTGTATGATATTTATCGTCTGTGCGGCTTCAGTACTCGCCGACACAGATATTATCTAATATAAATAATAATAATAATAAAAAATACATAATTCCATACAATAACTGAATACAATGCACAATATTTTCTCTTTACTGCAAAATATGTCTTTTGCTAAGGGACGTTACAATGCCCCCTGGCAGCGATTGACTAACGTTAAGAATGTTCGGCAATATGCTGCCACTAACGTCCGTTTTGTCATTGTCTATCACCTTGTTTGGAATATTCACTGTTCACTTCTTTGCTCTTTTACATTATAGTTTTAATTACACTTTTTATAGTTTTTTCACACTTTGCGAGGTGACCGTAAACCTAGTCCCAGGGTCATTACAGTTTTCTGGCTCCCCCATTTGGGCTACGTGCGATCAGAAAACCTGGGAAAACTGCGCCGGAGCCATGGTCATCTCGCCTGGTTTGTCTTAACGCACGGTTTTGTTCATCAAACAAGGGTGGACTTTATCCAATGTTCACAGATAACAATGATTATTTATGTCAAAATGTTAAATCTTTTAGCCTCTCTATTAAAAATGTACCTTCTACACTTTTTCACATTTGTTTTCTGTGTCACAATTAAGGTCAATCATTAAACAGTTTGATAGCAATGTAATGGATTGTCTCTACACTTACTCACGACAAATGTTCTACCGTTGTATGGCATTCGTGTCAGTTTGTGTCACTGATATGACGAAAACATATGACATATATCATCGAACAAGTGAATGTTTTGAGTTATACTCAGCAAAAAAAAAATGTTTGTCACGTAATTTCGTGTTCAATAAATCATTTTCATATTAGTACATGAACAACGTAGTTGGTAATGTTCGGTTGAACGTCAACAATGTCGTACGGAGCGGGCGGTGCGAAGCAATTGTTGCGTAGCGTCGTCTGGAGCGCGGCGTGCCAACGACCGCTGAGGTCGACGACCTGCTAGCAGCAACATCGAAGGCGTGCTGCGGTGGCGCCCGAGCAGTCGCGAACCGCGCCGAACCATTCACCAATGTCGGCGTGTTGCAGTGGTTTCCTGCGACCGGCTGGCTGGCGGCACGGCACCCGTCTCTGCTTCTCCGCATGGCTCCCCGTCGTAACGCATGAAACAAATATTCCACAACGGTGTACTGTCTTTAAGGATACAACTTATTAGCTGTGGAAGAAAATGCACTTTGGTTAAAAGCGTTTATTGTTCATTACGCCGTCGCTTCGCTGGTATGCACAGGACGTTTTGGCGTGATAACTGGTTTCTTGTGGCATTGTGACACTGGTATTCAGGGTTCGTCACACGCACATCGTACTACACACTTTCACTTGTTCTCACGGTTGATACACTGCCAGAGCGTCTTTCAACACGCGAAAATATTTCGGTACACACATACTAAATGTCTCCGTCGAGCGATGTTTGTTTGAATCGACTCCGAACGGATCACTAACTACCTTTTTTACTCACAGTGTACTGTTCGTTGAGCACTGCGCTATGACAGTTAGTCACTCAACACTTAACTTATACCGACGTATATATTGATGCAGATACAACAGTCATTTTCTGTCCCTACTACACACAATATTCCATCCTTTCCTAGATTGTTTATGCACACAGTTTATTTTTAATGCATAACAACTGTTCTTAGCATAATCACTCTCATCTACATTGAGTCCATTGTGTTACCTTCTCATTACGCACTTTTAATACTATTACTAGGCATATATTGCTTTTTTGTAATTATTTATAGGTGTGTGATTTTTTTTTTGTACATAGCTTTCTTTTCCTCTTTTAGTGTAGCTTGCCAGGTTATCACCCATCTAGCAAACAGATTTTACCATGTGCATGACAGCTTGACTTGGGCATATTGTTCAATAAAAACTTCATTTAGTACTAGTATTATTTTTAACGGTCCGTCCTACAGGACTACAGTGTAGTTTCCGCGTAACTTGATTCGCGTACCGCGTAATTAATATTCAAGAACGTGTACCCAGTACACAGGCTTCAATTGAAGCATTAATACATACAAAGCATAGGTTACACGGAACGGTTTTGTTTTTTATTGGATTCTGCTCCAGTGTCGTTCTCAGATCACTATTGGCATTAAACATTACATCACATAATTATTTCGTACTACAAAGTCAATTTTTGGCTAGTATAGACTCTCTCTCAGGGTTCCTTAATTCTAACACAATTACATCTGCTACATATTTATATGAGATTTCATCATTAATTGTACTTACTTACTACAAAATGATTCAAGAAATTAATCATTATTTTATCAACAAAAGATTATTCATTGCTTGAAGAGCATGTAGTATTTTAATGACACTAACTGTCTGTAAACAAAGTCTTCCATTTGCATATTATTGCTCAGTTTACTGATTCTACTTCCTCAAAATTGTAACTATACATAAATTCTTTCTTAAAACTAATATACTTATACTCTAAAACACAATTGAAATCTTCTTACCACTACTATTTACATCAGACATGTCACTGAATAAATAACTTTACATCTTTACGTGGATACAGTCCTTTTACATCTACATCTACATCTATACTCCGCGAGCCACCTTACGGTGTGTGGCGGAGGGTACTTATTGTACCACTATCTGATCCCCCCTTCCCTGTTCCATTCACGAATTTTGCGTGGGAAGAATGACTGCTTGTAAGTCTCCGTATTTGCTCTAATTTCTCGGATCTTTTCGTTGTGATCATTACGCGAGATATATGTGGGCGGTAGTAATATGTTGCTCATCTCTTCCCGGAATGTGCTCTCTCGTAATTTCGATAATAAACCTCTCCGTATTGCGTAACGCCTTTCTTGAAGTGTCCGCCACTGGAGCTTGTTCAGCATCTCCGTAACGCTCTCGCGCTGACTAAATGTCCCCATGACGAATCGCGCTGCTTTTCGCTGGATCATGTCTATCTCTTCTATTAATCCAATCTGGTAAGGGTCCCATACTGATGAGCAATACTCAAGAATCGGACGAACAAGCGTTTTGTAAGCTACTTCTTTCGTCGATGAGTCACATTTTCTTAGAATTCTTCCTATGAATCTCAACCTGGCGCCTGCTTTTCCCACTATTTGTTTTATGTGATCATTCCACTTCAGATCGCTCCGGATAGTAACTCCTAAGTATTTTACGGTCGTTACCGCTTCCAATGATTTACCACCTATGGCATAATCGTACTGGAATGGATTTCTGCCCCTATGTATGCGCATTATATTACATTTATCTACGTTTAGGGAAAGCTGCCAGCTGTCGCACCATGCATTAATCCTCTGCAGATCTTCCTGGAGTACGTACGAGTCTTCTGGTGTTGCTACTTTCTTGTAGACAACCGTGTCATCTGCAAATAGCCTCACGGAGCTACCGATGTTGTCAACTAAGTCATTTATGTATATTGTAAACAATAAAGGTCCTATCACGCTTCCTTGCGGTACTCCCGAAATTACCTCTACATCTGCAGATTTTGAACCGTTAAGAATGACATGTTGTGTTCTTTCTTCTAGGAAATCCTGAATCCAATCACAAACCTGGTCCGATATTCCGTAAGCTCGTATTTTTTTCACTAAACGTAAGTGCGGAACCGTATCAAATGCCTTCCTGAAGTCCAGGAATACGGCATCAATCTGCTCGCCAGTGTCTACGGCACTGTGAATTTCTTGTGCAAATATGGCGAGCTGAGTTTCACATGATCTCTGTTTGTGGAATCCATGTTGGTTATGATGAAGGAGATTTGTATTATCTAAGAACGTCATAATACGAGAACACAAAACATGTTCCATTATTCTACAACAGATTGACGTAAGCGAAATAGGCCTATAATTATTCGCATCTGATTTATGACCCTTCTTGAAAATGGGAACGACCTGCGCTTTCTTCCAGTCGCTAGGTACTTTACGTTCTTCCAGCGATCTACGATAAATTGCTGATAGAAAGGGGGCAAGTTCTTTAGCATAATCACTGTAGAATCTTAAGGGTATCTCGTCTTGTCCGGATGCTTTTCCGCTACTAAGTGATAGCAGTTGTTTTTCAATTCCGATATCGTTTATTTCAATATTTTCCATTTTGGCGTCCGTGCGACGGCTGAAGTCAGGGACCGTGTTACGATTTTCCGCAGTGAAACAGTTTCGGAACACTGAATTCAGTATTTCTGCCTTTCTTCGGTCGTCCTCTGTTTCGGTGCCATCGTGGTCAACGAGTGACTGAATAGGGGATTTAGATCCGCTTACCGATTTTACATATGACCAAAACTTTTTAGGGTTCTTGTTTAGTTTGTTTGCCAATGTTTTATGTTCGAATTCGTTGAATGCTTCTCTCATTGCTCTCTTTACGCTCTTTTTCGCTTCGTTCAGCTTTTCCTTATCAGCTATGATTCGACTACTCTTAAACCTATGATGAAGCTTTCTTTGTTTCCGTAGTACCTTTCGTATATGATTGTTATACCACGTTGGATCTTTCCCCTCACTTTGGACCTTAGTCGGTACGAACTTATCTAAGGCGTACTGGACGATGTTTCTGAATTTTTTCCATTTTTGTTCCACATCCTCTTCCTCAGAAATGAACGTTTGATGGTGGTCACTCAGATATTCTGCGATTTGTGCCCTATCACTCTTGTTAAGCAAATATATTTTCCTTCCTTTCTTGGCATTTCTTATTACACTTGTAGTCATTGATGCAACCACTGACTTATGATCACAGATACCCTCTTCTACATTCACGGAGTCGAAAAGTTCCGGTCTATTTGTTGCTATGAGGTCTAAAACGTTAGCTTCACGAGTTGGTTCTCTAACTATCTGCTCGAAGTAATTCTCGGACAAGGCAGTCAGGATAATGTCACAAGAGTCTCTGTCCCTGGCTCCAGTTCTGATTGTGTGACTATCCCATTCTATACCTGGTAGATTGAAGTCTCCCCCTATTACAATAGTATGATCACGAAACTTCTTCACGACGTTCTGCAGGTTCTCTCTGAGGCGCTCAACTACTACGGTTGCTGATGCAGATGGTCTATAGAAGCATCCGACTATCATATCTGACCCACCTTTGATACTTAGCTTAACCCAGATTATTTCACATTCGCATTCGCTAATAACTTCACTGGATATTATTGAATTCTTTACTGCTATAAATACTCCTCCACCATTGGCGTTTATCCTATCCTTGCGGTATATATTCCATTCTGTGTCTAGGATTTCGTTACTGTTCACTTCCGGTTTTAACCAACTTTCCGTTCCTAATACTATATGCGCACTATTTCCTTCAATAAGAGATACTAATTCAGGAACCTTGCCCTGGATACTCCTGCAGTTTACCAATATTACGTTAACTTTTCCTGTTTTTGGTCTCTGAGGACGGACGTTCTTTATCAACGATGATAATGTCCTCTCTGGTAAGCCGTCAGGTATTTTAACGTTTCGCTCAAGGGGAGGTCCCTCTAACCTAAAAAACCCCCGTGTGCACGCCACACGTACTCTGCTACCCTAGTAGCTGCTTCCGGTGTGTAGTGCACGCCTGACCTGTCTAGGGGACCCTACAGTTCTCCACCCCCGTCTGTGGATGTGCTAACAAATAGCTACATTCGTGTGGCACCTTTATTACTTCAAAGGGCCCTGAATATACCATTTGCCACTTACTATTTCGCTTTAGGGTGGCTGAGGATTTGGGGTGGTTACGAATAAACACCATGTCCCCTACATTGTATTTCTGTTTGTTAGTTACACCTCGGTCGTACTTCTTTTTTCTCTTTGCAGCACAGCTGGTTAGGTTGTGATGATGTTTGGTTTGTGGGGCGCTCAACAGCGTGGTTATCAGCGCCCGTTCAATTACCCAATCTTTGCTCAGTCCAATTGCACCACTTTCCTGGATGATGATGAAATGATGAGGACAACACAAACACCCAGTCATCTCGAGGCAGGTGAAAATACCTGACCCCGCCGGGAATCGAACCCGGGACCCCGAGCTCGGGAAGCGAGAACGCTACCGCGAGACCACGAGCGGCGGACCGGGGGGAGCTGGTTAGGTTGTCCCATATCTTTTTTCTCTTTTCCTCTCTTGTTTCTACCCTGGCTGGTAGTCTCGGTAAAGGCGTCAGCCATTCATTCTGTGTCTCATTAACCCCTTTCAATATCTCTACTGGTGGGTATCCTGTACTTGAGTGGGGTGTTAAATTGTGGATTTCTACAAATTTAGGTACCAACTCAGGCCATCTTGTGTGTCGGTTCCCTATGTAAATTCTAAGGAACTTATTCAATTCTCTGAACGTTCTTTCGACTAAACTTGCTTCCGGATGGAACCGGGATACTAGAATATGCTGTATACCTTGTTCCATTAGGTAATTTTTCCAAGTGTGACCCGTGAAATAAGTGGCATTGTCAGTCGTTATGGCTTCAGGTTTCCCCACTTGAGGCAAGTATTCTTGATTGATCCGTCTGACTATGGTTTTGGCAGTAGCTGATTTTATACAACAAATTGCCAAGTATTTGGAAAAAATATCGTACATGGCCAGTATATATTTCATACCTCCTCTGGCCATGGGGTAGGGACCTGCTACATCCACAGATACTAATTGAAGCGGCCGGAGTGGAACTATGGGATGAAGTTCAAATTTGGTAGACCTATTATAGTGTTTTGCTTTCTGGCATATAGTGCAAGTCCTAACTGTTACCTGAATTTGGTGTTTCATTCCGGGAAAGTGGCAGTATCTCGCCATGATTTCTGCACACTTCCCGATTCCTGCATGGCCCCATGCCAAGTGCGTGTGCCATATTATGACATTGACAGACTGGTTAGGTATGCATACTGCCCAGCCGTCTTCTTTCATGCTAAGTTTATAATACAAAATATTGTCCACAATTTTAAAACCTTGCTCGTCTCTATTGTTGACACCATTTTCAATATTGTTAATGATTTTTGCCCACATCGGATCTGACCTCTGTAGTTCAGACATATTTTGACATATATATAGAAAATCCTTCCTGTAAGCATTGTCTCGTACTAAAAGCACTTTATATTCGGCGGATTGTTCTAGCATCTCGGCTAACTCCGGTAATCCTACCGGTAGTCGCGACAAAGCATCCGCTACTATGTTATCTGGGCCTTTTATATACATAATCTTTATTCGGTATTCTTGTAATGTAAGCATCCATCTCCTTAGTCGGGTATGGAATAGCTTGCATAACATCAAAAAACTTAACGCCTGGTGGTCACTATACACTTTAATCTCCTTCCCATATAGGTAGTAATTAAACTTTTTTACAGCCCAGACTACGGCGAGCGCTTCCAGTTCCGTTGCCGAGTAGGCTCTCTCGCAGCTAGTTAAAGTCCTACTGGCAAAGCCGATAATCTTTATTGTTGCCGGGTCGTTGCCTTCCTCCCACTGGAACAGGCACGCTCCCAAGCCATAGGAACACGAGTCCGTCGCAAGACAAAAATTTTTTGATAGGTCCGGGTGCTGCAAAATATTTGCATTCAGCAGGGCGGTTTTAATTGCTTCGAAAGCTTGCTGACATTTGTCAGTCCAAACCCACTGCACATTTTCTCGCAGTAGATTTAACAATGACGCGTCATTTAACAACTGATTAGGTACGAACCTTCTGAAAAAAGACGTAAGTCCAATGAATGCTTTCAATTGCCTCTTAGTTCAGGGGCTCGGAAATTCTCGGATCGCCTCTAGTTTTTTGTTGTCTGGGCTGATACCAAGCAGCGTGATAAGGTGTCCTAGGAATTTAATTTTATTGCGTCCGAATTTTGACTTTTCTAAATTTGCTGTCACACCTGCTTGCTTAAATTTCTCTAATACTCTATGCAGCAATTCCATATGTTCGTCCCAAGTAGCAGTAGCGATTACAAGGTCATCAACATATACTGTGATTTTTTCTAACAAGTCTGGACCCAGTACCGTGTCTAGAGCAGTAATAAATACTCCAGCACTTACATTCAATCCGAAGGGAAGTACCTTGAATTGGTAACTTCGCCCTCCGAATAGAAAGGCTGTGTACTTCCTTGATTCTGGTGTAAGTGGGATTTGCCAGTACGAACTTTTAAGATCAACCGAGGTCAAGTACTGCACTCCGTGGAATTTTTGTATCTGCTCATCTAAATTTTCTGGGCGAGTTCTGACGGGTATAATGATTTTATTGATATCCCGTGCATCTAACACTAGCCGGATTTTTCCGTTGGCTTTCGCCACTGCTACAAGAGGACTACTATATGGAGAGAGAGAGGGCTCAATGATATCCCATTCTAACATCTTCCTAATCTCCTTAGCCACTACTTCCCTCCTCGACCAAGGGATGGAGTAAGATGCGCGACAGTATGTTTTATGTTTTGTGAGGCATCACCTCTATGTGATAGTGGTACCCTTTGACTATTCCTGGTCGGTCGGTAAATACCATGGTATATTCCGATAACAGCTGCGTCAACTGTTGCTTTTGTATGTTGCTTAAACTTTCAGATTCCTGTACTTTGGTTCGAAATTCATCAACATTTGGTTCAAAATTTCTATCTCCTATATTTGGATAATAGAGATCCGTCACAGGTGAATAATCATTAAAGTGTAGTACCCAGGGGTTCCTACCTTTGATATTAATTCGATTGCAACATGGCACAAGTACCTCCTTCGATTTCATCATAGACAACTCAATCCTCCTACCTTTATTAACTATACTTAGTTTTCCTGAGGAGAGGTAGATCACTGCGTCCCTCTCCCAGAGAAAATCTACTCCCAGAATGCAGGCCACCTTTAACCCTTTAACAATGAGGAACGAGCTCACTATGGCTTCGCCCTCCTTACAAATCTCCACCTGCACCTGGTACTTAACTAACTGGCTCTGAGCACTTACAGCTCCAGACACCTTGCAATTATTAACCGGGAAAGTCGGTATACTACGTCCCTTCCCTAGCGCTTTAAACAACTCTGTACTCATTACACTCACTGAGGCACCTGTGCCGATGATTATATTCACTGCAACATCATTGATTTTCGCTTCTATTATGGCTTGCACATTCTCGTTGCTATCTTTCTTACATTCATGCGGTTCGGTCAGTAGATCTTTATCCATACTGATCCCGTCGTTGTATCGCAGCATACGTATTCCAGGGGTACTATTGTTATTCGTGTTGCTCTCACTCCACCCCTCGGCCAGCGATGGAGAGCATATCGAGGCCGATTCTAGTTTGTCGAATGGCTTGCTTGCGAGGTACTTGGACGGCTATTAGCCGCGACCTCTACTATGTTTACGCTTTGGTTTGTGGGCCGCCACGACTGCGCAATAGGCGCGTTCTGCAGTGGTGGTCTGTTGTTATCGTACCGGTCATTACCTTGCCGTTCCGGGCTTGGTCGCTGATTCTGATTCCAATTACGATTACCGTCATTGTAATTGCTATGCCACTGACCTCGCGCATTTTTCCAGCGGTTGGTCCCTGGCAATCCGGAATCGTACCGGTCGTCAAATCGACGCTTTTTATTGTGGGACGGCTGCCCATACCCGTTCTGACTTCTCCCATTATTACAATTTCGCGAATGCTCTTGCCGCTTGTTACCACCCCCACCATTTCCATGGTTGTGGTTTTGTGCACTATTATTTCTGTCATGTTTACACCCTGATCCATTATTTCGCGAGTGATCACACGCTGCTTTTGCGTCTTCCTGGATTAAGTCTATTGAATCTAGAACAGACAGGAAATGTTCCATGTCGCTTTCTGGTACGTGTATTAATTTCTCTTTGATATGAAGGGGTAAATGTGATTTTAGGAGTCTTATTATGTCTCTTGGTGAGATAGGCTCGTCCCAGTAACGCGTTTTGTTTATGTACTTCTCGAAATACCGTCTCAGATTCCCAAGACGGGGTGAGTACGGTTCGGGATTGTATACTTCTTTTCTTAGCCGCTCTTGTATACAAGGCGACCAGTATTTCGACAAAAACGCCCTTTCGAACTGTTCATATGTCATGCAGCTGTCTGCTACTTCCGTAGCCCACAACGCTGCATCACCCTGAATGTATGACATTACGTATTGAATTTTCTGTGCTTCGTTCCACACACTAGGCAAGATATTTTTAAAGATTTTTATGAATACTACTGGGTGTACTGACTTCCGTTCAGTAGTAAACGTTTGAAACTGCCTATTTTTTATCAAACTTTCTTCAACTAATATTTTTGGCCTATACTGGTTTGCTCCTGGGACATAGGCTGTGTGCTCCGAACCGAAGCTACAGCTCTTCGCATTATCGCCTAAAGATTCACCATTGTTGCGTCGCGTATAAGTTTGTGCGTTGCCAAAAACATTGGCTGTTGGCGACATAGTTTCATGTTCAAGATGGTTGCTACTTTGTGTTAAACCCTTTTCTAAGTCTGATATCCGTTTGTTAATATTCACTTGCCACTGCGGAATATCCTCACTGAGTATTTGTTTGATGGTTTGGACGTCTTTCTGTACCTGACTATTTACTGCGGTACTGAACGATTCGGAATCTCTATCCGCTATGGCTGCTTGTACCTTAGAATTAATATTTTTGTCAATCTCACTCTCCTTCGCTTCTAGCCATGAGTTGAATTCGGTTTCAATTTTAGTCGCTTGTTCCTTCCACTTCTGCTCTACAAGCTGTGTGGAATCTATTTCTAGCTTTTCTAATCGGTTGGCTAAGACACCTATTTCATCTACCATGTTAGTGTTTGCTACTTGCAGGTTGTTGACCTGGACAGTCAACTCCTGCACGGGCTTAGGTATCGACTCATAATTCTGTTTCATACAGGCAATCTCTTTTTTCATATTTTCTAACGATTGCACAAGTTGCTGGTCCCGCTCAGCTTGCTGGCGATCTCGCTCAGCTTGCTGGCGATCTCGCTCGGCTTGCTGTTGCGCAAATTTTTCCTGGTAATCCAGCACGCGCTCTAATATCGCCTGAAGTGAATATCCACCAGGCAGATTACCACTCTCTGGTTCCTGCTTTTCTGGAGGTGGTGTAATTTCTTTATCTACCTCTCCTTGAGCACTGGTGGGCGGTGGCACCACTTCCTGTGCCTCTGCCCCCACATTTTCGCATGGTATATCCTCAAAGAGAGTACTTGTACTGCTTAATGCACCCGTTTCTACATTTCCTACACTAACTAATGGCTGTTCCTCAGTATTCATATTGCTCGGACGTTGACTACGCAATTTAACCATATTCATAAATTACCTACTCGAACACAAGATCTGACAGTTTTTTCACTTGCACACAAAATATGTTAGTTTATCTACAATACACTGCACACTAAAAATTTACTATCTACAATCAACTTTGTCCTGTCATAAACACTAACATCAAACTACACACCACTAGCGATATGAGATCACTTCACTGGAGTTAAACTTCTACAAACAGGACAACTACACTGTAGTCTTACCTTTTATTTATCTGATCTCGGGGATCGGCTGCCCCCGGATTATGTAGTCGTTACAGTTTCTCAGTACTATCAGGATCGTTTCCTCTAACTTGCTTGCAGTGGTGCGGTTTTTCATGAAAAATTTTTGTACATTCATTAATACATAGCATTAATCATGATACACATAGATACATTTATCACTAAATACATACATATATATAACAATAAACCCTGAAAGAAAGTACATAAAATATTTTTATTTTCGTGGCCACTGCAAATTCGGGCCCCGCGTTTTTTGGACGCCAATTTCGCGTAACTCGTAAATTATATGTATATATATTTTTTTCTATTTATTTTGGTTTTGTTTTTGTTATTGCTCACGTAATAACGCATATACGAAAGGAGCCGCGAAATACCTTTTAGTAATGCTGTGCCAAGAATTTCTTTATAATCATTAATTTTCAACAAAACAGAATATATTGGGTTCTTATTGTTCTGTATCTGGCATTAAAGGAACATTTTTGGTTACTGTAACTCACTATAAAAAATCAACATATCTTCCCTACTTTATAGTTATTGAAAATGAAAATTACTTTGTTATGAAATACTGATGTTACAGTTCGCAAAGATTGTTCAACATTTTGCAGTGGATTTTTGTTAAGCGTAAAACACCAATAATTACCACGACTAGCACAAGAACATGAGACTATTGTCGGAGAAAAATACGTTTTCACTATAAGGTTTGCCAGACCAGAACGAAGCACAACAAAAATTCCTATTATGTTACGAAGGTAAATTATCTCTTTTGTACTGTTAGCAATATATTATCAGCAGCCCGCGTCAACCTGCAAAACACATCACAAAATCTGCTGCTCTGCTCTGCAAGTCCGGAAGCTGAAAGAGATGATTTTATTTCACTATTACCTTCCCGCTTCTTTGCGGTATGATCGATTTCTTTTAATGCAGTTTGAATGGGCCGCGGCAGCGGCTTGTTCGTTCGTAGCGCAGCTCTGCACCACGGATAATATTTAAATGACTGAAAATGTCTTAAAAGGATGGGATAATAATTTAAGCAAGCTACTACAAATAATAATGCAAGGTTTCATTAAATAACTCTATTCAAAACATTCAAATATGTTAACTTATCTACAATACACACCTTTTTTTTAAAAAATGAGTATGTAATGGCGTACATCGATTAACCATGACAAAAGAAGACTACGTTAGCATGTACAACTGCGACACAGGCTATCTTACTTCCGTAACTCCAAGAGGAAGACAAAGAAATTACTGTTCGTTCTGTATTATCTATACTAGGGATATTTTTCATCTCTGTATGATATTTATCGTCTGTGCGGTTTCAGTACTCGCCGACACAGATATTATCTAAAATAAATAATAATAATAAAAAAGTACATAATTCCATACAACAACAGAACACGATGCACAAGACCTTCTCTCTACTACAAAATATGTCCTTTGCTAAGGGACGTTACAAAATAAAAAAAACTTTTTTATGTATTTGAAGAGCAAGTGTCAATCTTTGATTTTAATACATGCGTGGAATTTGTTTTAACGTGAGACAACTACGTATCTCAGAAATCACGTGTCGTATGAGAAAAATGTTCCAGGTAAAACGTTAGTATTAGTAAAGGGGCCATCTGTCTGTGCCACAAACTAGCCACCTCCTAACCACCCTTCCTGCATGGGCAATGTCAACTCTGCACTTCCAAATGTGACACCTCGCCCTACCACTTCCTCCAATTTTTATCTTATATGCGTACTGAATGTTAAAAAATACGAACAGTTTACTCAAACCATTGTTTTCCGTTCGTCGTAGGAGGCGCTCTAATCAACAAATATCAACAGAGCCTGTTCGCTTCTACAGAGTGTTTCACACCACGGCCGCCCCAGGATACACTGCTAACTACGTTCCGTCACGCACTGCGCGGAAGAAAGTAGAACCGTGGATACCGCGATCTCTTGTGGAGACCTTCTGCTAGTCCTTCCACAGCTTTACCTTCTTTCCTTAGGACGGACTTTCCATCAGAGCTCTTGATTTGCATACAGCTGCTTCTTTTTTCTCCAAAGGCCTCTTTAATTTTCCTGTAGGCGGTATCTGTCTTTCCCTAGTGATGTATGCTTCTAAATCCTTATAAGTAGCTTATTTGCTAGAAATATAAATGGTTAACCATATTATTTATTCTGTACAATCATATTGGCAACATTAAAACAAATTTCGAACATAGGTATCAACAGTCAGAACACGAAGGTTTCTATTTACCACGTAAATAAAGTGTAAAATGAAATGCGTCGGTTCTTAATTGCAGGAATAGACAGACTTGATATTTGTGGACTATAGCGCCATCTATGACGAATGAGAAACAATGATTTGAGTAAACAGTTCGTATATTCTGTAGTAGAATCCGAATACGCAGTTGAGAAGCGGGGTTCCCGTAGTGGGCGCCGATTAGAGTTGGTTTAGACTGGGGAGGAGGTGGCAGGAAGAACAAGACTTCTGGTCAGGTGACTACAGGGTTATAAACACAAAGTCAAATAGGGGTAATGCAGGAGTAGGTTTAATAATGAATAGGAAAATAGGAATGCGGGTAAGCTACTACAAACAGCATAGTGAACGCATTATTGTGGCCAAGATAGATACGAAGCCCACACCTACTACAGTAGTACAAGTTTATATGCCAATTAGCTCTGCAGATGACGAAGAAATTGAAGAAATGTATGATGAAATAAAAGATATTATTCAGATAATGAAGGGAGACGAAAATTTAATACTCATGGGTCACTGGAATTCGAGTGTAGGAAAAGTGAGAGACGGAAACGTAGTAGGTGAATATGGATTGGGGCTAAGAAATGAAAGAGGAAGCCGCCTGGTAGAATTTTGCACAGAGCACAACTTAATCATAGCCAACACTTGGTTTAAGAATCATGATAGAAGGTTGTATACATGGAAGAACCCTGGAGATACTAAAAGGTATCAGATAGATTATATAATGGTAAGACAGAGATTTAGGAACCAGGTTTTAAATTGTAAGACATTTACAGGGGCAGATGTGGACTCTGACCACAATCTATTGGTTATGACCTGTAGATTAAAACTGAAGAAACTGCAAAAAGATGGGAAGTTAAGGAGATGGGACCTGGATAAACTGAAAGAACAAGAGGTTGTACAGAGTTTCAGGGAGAGCATAAGGGAACAATTGACAGGAATGGGGGAAATAAATACAGTAGAAGAGGAATGGGTAGCTTTGAGGGATGAAGTAGTGAAGGCAGAAGAGGATCAACTAGGTAAAAAGACGAGGGCTAGTAGAAATCCTTGGGTAACAGAAGAAATATTGAATTTAATTGATGGAAGGAGAAAATATAAAAATGCAGGAAATGAAGCAGGCAGAAAGGAATACAAACGTCTCAAAAATGAGATCGACAGGAAGTGCAAAATGGCTAAGCAGGGATGGATAGAGGACAAATGTAAGGATGTAGAGGCTTATCTCACTAGGGGTAAGATAGATACTGCCTACAGGAAAATTAAAGAGACCTTTGGAGAGAAGAGAACCACTTGTATGAATATCAAGAGCTCAGATGGCAACCCAGTTCTAAGCAAAGAAGGTGAAACGTCCCCTTAGAGGAATTTATACATACGAAACGTCCACTTTGAACAACTTGTACAAGACTGTGCTTAAACTGACACACAGTATTTTTAGCGCAACGCAATCTGACTTTCAGAAATCCCTACAAAGGAATGGCCCTGAGTAACATTAAACTACACCTTTCAGAAATCACTTACCTCACAAAAATCTTCGTTACTGGAACTACAGCAATACGGCGAGCGCCACTACTGCCAGCTAAATAAAAGATTCAAACTACTGAAGGCACTAACTACTGATAGGGATAGTTAGCAAATGAAAGATATTAATAGAGAACAAACACTGTATTTACCTTAATAGTCATCAATAGTCATAATATATACAGCAGCTCATGACATCAATTTTTACAAATTTCAAACTCCGCCATCTCTGTCCTCACATCCGCCACTGCTGGCGGCTCCCCTCCAACTGCCCAGCGCTATGCGCTGTTCGCATCCAGCTATAGCAGTTCATGACAACAATGGCAGACAACAATTCAAACTAGCCACATACTGCACACAGCACAGCCAGTGATTTTCATACAGAGTGCTATGTGATTTTCATACAGAGTGCTATGTAACGTTGCCAATAAAAAACATAAACAGCAAACTTACATAAAGAAAACATAAACAGCCTACTTACATAGCCCCCATGCTCCCCACAAAAAATTTTACAAATGTTTTTGGCCAGTGGCCAATACAGATTTGAAAAATTTTTTCATAATTACAGTAAGAAAGATATCAAATGCACACACTTATTAATACAATGTTGGTCAACAGCTAAAATTTTCTCACAGTCAATAAAGACAGTCCTGATCATTCACCACAGTAAAACTGCCATTTCCTTTATCAAAGTCTGAGCAATAAAAGGCAATGCACACGGAAGTAGTGGATGTCCATGCAGTCTTGAAGAAGTAGTGTTGTCCTTCCAACAGAAAGACAGTGCTGACTCTTGAAATGCTGACAGGTAATGGGCCACAACAGAGCAAACCCACAGCAGAGTCAGTCGACGTGTTGAAGAAGATTGGTAGGTAGGTCATCACAGAGCAGACCCACTGCAGTCCTGGTAGAGAGTATTGGTGGGCCACCAGAGGTGCAGACCCACTGCAGTCCTCGTAGAAATAATGGTACTGGTGAGTCAGCAAAGGTGTAGACCCACTGTAGTCCTGTTAGAGATGGCCAGCAGCCATCTGGTGCGACAGTGCAGGTGCACAATCACCATTGAAGAGTCTTGCGTATAATAGAGCAAGTCCATGAACCACCACTTGTGCACTCACAAAGTTTTTTGGAATTGTCCTTAGAACCAGCAATGCTGTTATCCAGTCCCTTGCTGAATTATTAACACACGTGCAAACACTATCAGTCCCTATTTCTCACATATTGTCCATATACTATGGCCAACAGAATGTGTGCAGTGAAATGAATGCTTTCAAGTTACTTAATTTGATTAACTGGCGTCAATTACAATTATATAACATAAGAATACAATTACAAAGATACAAAATACATCATTAAAAACATAACAATACAGATAATATTTGTAGTAATAGGGCTTTACAAAAGAATAGAAATAAACATATACATCAGTGTTACAGGAATTATGACATGAGTACAAAAATAAAAGATCAGAATAACTTTTGAAACGTCAACTTCACACATGAGCATTAAAACAAAACAGAATAAATAAAGTCTAAGCATCTTTACAAAGAAAATAACAGAGTATTAGAAAAATTCTACAACATAGCTCTCATCAGCTAAACACATAAAGACAGGAAAAAAACACAAATACACAAGGGTACACAAACACATAGTGGGATAACACCAAAAGGAAAGGACAACACACAATTACATATTTGGAAAAGGCAGCAACGAGGAAAGGACAGGGTTTGGTTTACTGCAGTATTTTGCTTGGAGATCTCCCTTCATTCCATAGATCGTTCGTCTTATTTCAACCTTTGCTTCCACCAAAAAAATCCTATCCAAGCATGCTTTCTGTATTTATGTGTTCACATATTTCTTACCTCATTATTTATTTCCAAGATAATCCTACCTATACCTCGTTCCTGTATTCTATTCATATTTCTTTCAAAATAATTATTTCTGATTGTACAATACTCATTGGGGCCCAAATCTTTCTTCGCAATGCATTCTTTACCTATTCTCCATAGTCAGTTTCTTATATAGTCTACCCCCTCTTAAGCTAACTTAAATCTACTGAGCTCAGATATATATACCAAGGGACGAGGCAATGCAGCATCACAACAAATCAACACAAACAGAAATGACAAAAAAATGCAAATTGGCAAAGCTAGCAGCATAAATTAGCAAAGCAAGTGCAATATTACAACTAATATAAGGCAATGCAGGAAACAAGAAAAACTAGCTTAGAAGAGTAACACAAAGTCAAATTCAGTAACACTATGCCTGACAAACAGCAGCAACTTATACCTAGACATGACATAGCTCAAGCAGAAAAAATATTACACTAAAGACGATAATGCAGACAAGGGAAATGTATATTCACATCTTAATGTCTATGTAATTAAAGTGGTGCACCACAACAACTGATTGTAAAAAAAAATATTACCATGTACTAGAAAAGAAAATTATGTTTTACTGTTACGAGTTCCTTCGTATTGTTCTTTCCTTTCCAAGTGCTCCTTTTTTAAAGAATGTGGATCATAAAATAATTATTTAATAGATCTGTTGACAGAAAGTGTTCACATTAGCAAATGCATTTCATTTTATAAGAGCAATGCTGCAACACAGCTGGAAACCAGACATCAAATGAAATAAGCAACTACGAAAAGCAAAGCATAAAAATATCATTCAGTAGTCATGTGACATTTCATTTCATAAGTTACTTGCTCTCAACTCTCGTACAAAGACTCTTGTCATAATCAGGTGTGCAGATGTAAAAATATTTCTTGTCAATTCATAAGCATTTCAATAATTAGCACAAAGTGCGAGTAATCATATGTTTTTAAGTAACGAGGGTGTCGCATTAGCGATGAAAGGCACGCCCTAATGGCTTGTTCTCCAGGTGTTTGACACAGCTGTGTGCCCACAACGCATTACAAAAATCATATGTTTTCAAGTAACACGCTAATGGCTTTCTTTTCTACCTGAGCGTCTGAAAAGGCTTGTTCTCCAGGTGTCTGACACACCTGGGTGCCCACGTCGTATTATGTGCAGGTGGTCACTTAACTTTCTTACGGAAATATTTACGACAGTAGTTTCCGCTACAGTGACAGTCTCATATAAAAACATTTCACAGGTCAAGAATTTTATTGACATAAACATACCTCAACAGCATAATACACATCGTCGTCGTAAAAATAACATCATAACACCTCAGTCAAATGTCAAAAACGTCGTAGCTTCCTGCAATAATTTCAAAACCTAACAAAATTCTCTGCTCATGTCAAAAGTGTCACCTGCCTCCAACGTACTTTAAAATCATACTCCCTTACCAAATACATCATTCAAAGTTCTCATAGTATCACAATGGTTTCAAAAAAATTATGAACAGTTCACAAAGTGCAGACAAAGTACAATTTCTTAAGTGTGAAGTAATCCAACTCTGTAATTGCGTAAACATGTGTCACTGACGTAGTAAAAGGATGTTTGTTTCTCTGTTAAATGATCAGATAGCTGTGTAATTTATGTGTTAGAGAAATATGGTACCGATGTGTTAAATTGTATAAGCAAATACCATATTAGCTAGGGCTCCTTGTGCTTGCCAAACACATGGTACACAAAGTAGGCGTGTACCCCCCTGAGGTTTGTTGTAATTATACCCTCAGGTGTTACAGATTACAGCAATGGAATGAAATGTATCACGAAAAACTTTCTTTGTAATTCAAAAATCTCTAAAAATAAATGTCTTAAGTACAAAATTAATCACTCAAATACGTGTCCAGTAGCGCTAAATGAGCGTCTTGCTGTAAGATAATCTCTGGGAAGTGTCGTAGTTATTGTCCTCCGAAAGCTAAGTTCTGCAGAAGTCAATGTACTTACCTCATGATAAACAAAAGTGAAATGCTTTGCGTATAGATAACTTAGTTATTATGCTTATTGTTGCGATGAAGAAATTAGTGTGCTGTAAAGTATTGTTGTGCTACGGAAAAGGCTGTCTCATTGTAGCTATACCACAAAAGTTACTACTAAAACATGTTTTACTTTCCAGAATAATTCAGAAAAACTGTGCAGATAAAAAACAGATACACCACAAAAGCAACATTGTAAATTGTCACTCATTAGTAACGTCGTGATATAATCGTGTGGCTGTCACACAAACCAACCACTGTGTCATCTGGCATTTCACAGAAAGCACCTCAAATCCAGAATCCACTCGTAAGCAAACCAAAATGTTGCATGTTAACAGTTTCTTAAGTCTGACAAATTGTACAAGTAGCGTGAAGTGAAAATTGCAAAGACTAAGTTAAAAAGCAGATTATCTGTCAATAAATGGTTTTACATGAGAAATGTGGTGTAAACCTTTACTCTTCCTAGTACGCAGAGTTTCAACTTCAACGCAATTATCATGTGGTATACGTCGGAATCTGTAAGGTCCATTGTAAACTAGAAAGAATTTGTGACTCAAGTGTTTCTTCTTGTGTGACAATGAATGAGCTTTAATGAGAACTTTCTGACCAATACATAATTTCTTTGCATTTGCTTTACCGTGTAGTTTTCTCCTTTTGTCTGCTGCAGATTTTATATTTGTAAGAGCCAAATCAATTATGTCTTTGTGTCGAAGTTTCGATAGTTTCTTTCTTGTCGGTCATGTGGTGGAGAATTTCTGCCTGAGTCGTAACTGCGTGCTGGACCGTTGCGTCTAAAGTTATTCTGTCTCCCTTGATAATAGTTATTTTGGTTCCCATATTGTCTGTTTCTCTGATTGTCTCTGTGATAGTCATTACCGCGGAAAGGTGATCTTTCCCTGTAACTATTACTCTGCCAGTGGTTATCATATGGGTGGTGTCTGTTTTGGTCACGATTTACGTTGTAAGAATAGGTTTGTCGTGGCCATTTATTGTTTCTGTCGTCACGGAATTGAGACGGATGTGACCTGTAGTGATTGTTTTCCTGTTTTCGCATCCCGCGACTGTCTGTGTCAATTTCCAGTTCTTGTAACAATCCCTGAAAAGCTTCAATGTCGTCTTTGCAACGTCCTGCCAAAATAATATGTCGTAAATGTTCAGGCAGTTTGATTAAGCAAATGCGGATGAGTTCTGAGGGGCTGTATGGGTTTGATAGGTACTGATTCTTGTGCAACATGTCTTCAAAATATTTGACAAGACTGGAAAATTCAGATTGTTCAAAGTGTTTCATCATCATGATGCTATGTTTTACGCGATCTTGTGTAGCTTGTGACCAATATGCTGAGAGGAACGCATGGTAAAATTCTCCTTCACTGTGACAATCGTGAATGACCGATCGCATTCTTACAGCTGGTTCATTTTCTAAGTAGCCACACATAAATTCTAATCTGTGTTCTAATGACCAGTTGGGAGGAAAACAATGAGAGAATTGATGGAGCCACGCTTGTGGATGAATGTCGTTGGCAGAATTCTTGAATGTTTTGAATTTACGTGTAGTAATGAACAGCTTATAGTCAAAATCATCATGTCGGCGAGTCACATATCGGTCATTGTTACGTCGTTTCGGCGGTTCCATTTCAAATTTCGGTGTACCTTGCCAATTTCTTTCATAATTACCGAAATGCCCTGTGCTATTATATTGTGGCTTTTCCGTATTTCTAAGTTCCTCTTCCCGTGTTGGAGCGCGAGTATCCTCTGAAATATGTAATTCTTGTATTACCTGTGTCAACTGATCTTGTACTTCCCGGATTTCTCTTTTGTACTGTGTATTGATTTGATTTTGATTTTGTTTGAATTTTCTAATTTGTTCATAGTCTTCTGTGTCAGTGAAGGCTACGGGTCTTGTGTCATTCAGATCATCATCTACCTTTGTAGATAAGTTAGTGACCTGATCCGAAAGTTCGGCTACTTTCTCCGATAGTGAACACATTTCCTCAGTGTGTTTTTCTGAACCAAGTTTCAGAGTGTCCATTTGTGTTGAAATCGAATCTACTGTGTTCTTTAAGTTTTCCTGAGTTTTTGCCAGTTGCGTAACCGAATCGGTAGATGCAACTGAGTCAATTTTAGCCCACAAGGTCTCATGATTTTCATGAACAATGGTTTGCAGCTCTTTTATGGCTGCTTCGTGATTCTGTAATACATTCTCATGACGCGAAAAAATAGGTTGGAAATGCTCACAAATTTGTGTTTTTACGTCATTACAGACTTTCTGACATTTCGATTCTATTTTATGTAACTCAGTAGTTAAATCTTCACGTGTTTGTTCAAGCATATGTTCCACTGAGTCTAACTTTTGAAGCTTTTGTTCCATTGTGTCTAACTTTAGAAGATTTTGTTCCATTGTGTCTAACTTTTGAAGATTTTGTCCCATCTGTCTCTGATTTTGTTCCATTTGTTGCATTAATTGCAATAATAATGTATTAGTGTCTGGAATCTGTTTCTCTATGCTTTTTGGCAGTGCGTTTTCACCGGCAGCATTCACATTTTGACAAGCAGAAAATGTGTCTTGACTCATTTGAGAAAACGGTGAGGACGCAAAACCTGAATCTACAGTATTTGCAAAATTGTGTCCTGTCATTTCGGATTCCTGAGGCGAGCTGTTGCCGACCGATCGATCGATAATGCTTCCCTGTTCACTACCTGTTTCACTGCCTACGCCATTGTCTGACGCCCGCTCCATTTCCCTATGCACAGTTACCAAATTACTACTTTGAATATTAGTTAACTCATTACATGGTGGGGCCAACACACTGCTTTCGTCTTCACTGTCATTTCTCAGTTTACTTTGGAGTCGAGTGTTACGTTTTTCACACGCCATTATTTTCACAATATTTCACACGATGACACAGAAAAGCACAATTTGAATAGCAAAAAATAAGAGAACCATTAACATAGCACTGAAAATAATATCTAGTTAATTGCAGCAGCGAAATACTTGGTGCAAATCTACATGCATGCCACAACTGTTTTACTGTGCAACAATGAAAGTCTGCAACTACCCAGGAGATTCTCTCTACAATTACGCACTAGCAATAAACAAAAGCTACATTAAATACACAAACTACAAGAAAAAATCAGAAGATTCCAGTGAGGTATCCTAGGCTAAGGGTCGACATATGAAACGTCCCCTTAAAACAATTATACATATGAAACGTCCACTTAGAACAATTATACAAGCCTGTGCTTAACCTGGCACACAATAATTTTTAGCGCAACGCAATCTGACTTTCAATAACCCCTACAAAACAATGGCCCTGACTAACTTTAACCTATACCTTTTACAAATCACTTACCTCACAAAAATCTTCGCTACTCAAGCTACTGCAAAACAGCGAGCGCCACTACTGCCAGCTAAATAAAAGATTCAAACTACTGAAGGTACTAACTACTGATAGGGATAGTTAGCAAATGAAAGATATTAATAGAGAACAAACAATGTATTTACCTTAATATTCATAATTGACATTCAGTCTTACAGATTATCAAAACTCCGCCATCTCTCTCCACACGTCCACCACTGCTGGCGGCTCACCTCCAACTGCCCAACGCTATCTGCTGTTCACATCCAGCTATAGCAGTTCATGACAACAATGGCAGGCAACAATGCAAACTAGCCACATACTGCACACAGCACAGCCAGTGATTTTCATACAGAGAGCGCTACGTAACGTTGCCAATAAGAAAACATAAACATCAAACTTACATAAAGAAAACATAAACAGCCTACTTACACTGGTTCCATTTCAAATATAAATTAATAATTATCAGTATTCTATGAAAGACTGTTTATAAAACTTGCTTAAAGTAAGAAAACATAATTTAATTTTTAAGGCAAAATGAAACACCAAATACTCTTTATTTGGACTATCCGCATTGTTTTATGCCACAGTTGTAGATAAGTACCGTAGGAACACGGAAAACAATCACTTTCACAGCATCGAGCACAACATACAAATGCTGCATTTTTACATTTTCCACTGTGCCATTACAGTATGAACCCAAGAGAACTGATCTGGAGCCAAGTTAAGGGATCTGTCCCGAGAAATAACAAAACACTGTTAAGCTGCCAGACGTAGTGGAACTAACAAACGCAGCTTTTTCACACGTCAGTGCCGAACGCTGGAGGAATCCAGGACGGCAGAAAAGAAGAGGAGAAATGCGGCGCCTGGTTGGCTTCGTGGATTCTGTTGCTGATCGACTCGTCGTCAGAGTAGTGAATTTCTCGGATACGGGTGAGGAAGGAGCTAAGAGTCTACCTGACGACTCACTGCAATGAATACCTTCATTAGCTTGAGTAGTCAACATTACGGTGAAATCCCTGCAGTACGGTTTTGCGTCACACACAGCTGGCTCAGAAAAATTATCCTGTGTATAAGTTGGGAATTTTCATCACACTAGTTTCTAATCAGAATCCTATGCAAGGTAAGAACGAGAGCATTTTATGCATTGCGTCTAGCCAACTAAGAAGCGCACGGCAGTACCGAACTTTTGCCGAATATTATTTCATTCGTTTTGAAAATTAAGTGACATTTGAAGCTATATTGTTTCTTTGGCCGTCTCTTTCTGCGTCTCAACTGCAGCTGGTCTCAGCATTGCAGGTTAGTTGGACCGCTAGCTGGCCACTGCTGTCCGAGTTTAATGCGCCGGTGAAGCTGTTGTGCCGCGTCACAGCTCAGTCTGTGTGTGTGTGCAGCACAGCGTAAAACGTGTCCGTGTGATCGGACTTGACTGTACTGGACACAGCTTGGCTTCCGCTTCACGTGAAACGAAATCCAATGAGATTCGAGCAAACGCGGGAGAATACGTGGCGTAATGTTTACGTCAGGTTTATTCTTGTGACGAACAGAGCGTAGCGCCGCGGAACGTTGGCAGTTTTAAGTCTGCCGCGAGTCGTGGCGGTTTTCTGAGGTGAATGAAATTTACACCCCAGTGTTCGTCGTCGCAGTGAGAGTGAATTCCCACTTGACGCGACGGCTTAGTTCTTAAAATCCGCCCACAGCAGAAGGCCGCGTGTCCCCCCCACGTGTGGATCACACTCCTAGCCGCTGCCCAGTTCCGCCATTTTAACGCATCCGGACAGAGCTGCTCTGCACTCCGCACGTCCCTGCACGGCCTTCTGCCACACAAGCCTCCAGCAGGCGTCACCCTGCACTCCTGAGAAGGGGGAGGCCGTGGGACGAAATCTTCCGGAAGACACGTCAAAGCATACGGTCAAAACGTTCTTGTCCGAGCCAGTTAACGCACGAGATTCTGTGTAATTATGTTCACCTGGATGACACGCGTTGTGCGTAATATGCGTAGTGCTAAGGGGTGGAATGCATTTACACTCCGTGATAAACAAAGTAAGAGCCTGCGGAATACCAGACCAGCTGTGTGGCTGGATTGAAGAATTTTTAGCAGACAGAACACAGCATGTTGTTCTCAATGTGGAGACGTCTACAGACGTTAAAGTAACACAGGGGAGTGTTAAGGGACCATTGCTTTTCACAATATACATAAATGACCTAGTAAATAGTGTCGGAAGTTCCATGCGGCTTTTCGGGGATTATGCTGTAGTATACAGAGAAGTTGCAGCATTGGAAAATTGCAGCGAAATGCAGGAAGATCTGCAGCGGATAGGCACTTGGTGCAGGTAGTGGCAACTGACCCTTAACATAGACAAATGTAATGTATTGCGAATACATAGAAAGAAGGATCCTTTATTGTATGATTACATGATAGCAGAACAAACACTGCTAGCAGTTACTTCTGTAAAATATCTGGGAGTATGCGTACGGAACGACATGAAGTGGAATGATCATATAAAATTAATTGTTGATAAGGCAGATGCCAGTTTGAGATTCATTGGGAGAGTCCTTAGAAAATGTAGTCCATCAACAAAGGAGGTGGCTTATAAAACACTCGTTCGACCTATTCTTGGGTATTACTCATCACTGTGGGATCCGTACCAGGTCGGGTTGCCGGAGGAGATGCAGAAGATCCAAAGAAGAGCGCCGCTTTTCGTCACAGGGTTATTTGGTAAGCGTGATAGCGTTACGGAGATGTTTAGCAAACTCGAGTGGCAGACTCTGCAAGAGAGGCGCTCTGCATTGCGGTGTAGCTTGCTGTCCAGGTTTCGAGAGGGTGCGTTTCTGGATGAGTTATCGAATATATTGCTTCCCCCTACTTATACCTCTGGAGGAGATCCCGAATGTAAAATTAGAGAGATTCGAGCGCACACGGAGGCTTTCCGGCAGTCGTTCTTCCCGCGAACCGTACGCGACTGGAACGGGTAAGGAAGGTAATCGCAGTGGTACGTAAAGTGCCCTCCGCCACACACCGTTGGGTGCCTTGCGGAGTATAAATGTAGATGCAGGTGCAGATGTAGATGACGACGTATAATGGCTAGAAAAATTCCTCTCGACTCAAGGCGATATCTAATTCACCAGATCTGCTGACACCAGCCACCGATTGTTAAAATGTAACAAAAAAGCTGACTCCATCGTGTGTTTTGCATCGACACGGAATATCATCGCAGGGTGAGAAACTGTTTTACTTCGTGGCAGTGTGTGCAGCTGTTGTCCTTCGGCTCCTACGGATGGCATTCCTACCTGGTAGCGGATAAGGAGAAACATCTGTCGGCGGCCTTCACACACTGCACACGTCAGGGGGAGGACCGCATTCAGCTAACAACTAATTTACTGAAGAGGCGGTAAGAACAAAAAAAAAAAAAAGTCGGCAATATTATTCCGTCGTGTAGCTGGCTACGGCCGATCGCAGAACAAAGCTCACCAAAGCTTTATTTTACGGTGCTGGACCGCTGCATCCACTGCTCTTTGGCGTATGTGAAACTTCCCTTACACCATGACGATACACACATAGACGGCAGAGGCCTCTACCCTTGCCGTGTTAAGGTTCGAAACCGAGTGGATTAGACAGTTACAGTATCTGTAGCTGGAACCAAGCTCTGGTTTCAACAACTGATCTCCCTGTTGTATTACTCTCACACACTTAGTAATTCAGATAAACCTAATCTGCCCAAAGCTCGCAGTACTGTTGCGATAAGTATCCTTGTTACGTTTGGCCACGTGGAACGACAGCAAACGTTTAAGCACTGTCCCGACACTTCGGTATTTCCACGAACGACAGAATTACACTCATTCTATGAATTCCTGTTCTTGTTGGACTGGGGCTCATTTAGCTGGCCGCTTCCACAACCCATCCAAGGATTTTGAAACAGGTCCGCTGCGTAGCTTGTGTACTCATTTGGCTGAAAACTCTAATTTTTGATAGAAAGTGTACAGACATTCCTCACTGCTCTGTTACTGCCTAACTGTGAAGACTCTTGTTTCTCGTGTGCTTGTGGTGGTCGGCAAGCACTTGCATCTTAAGCAGTGCCGACCCACCGAAGCGCCCGGCGCCTCCCGTTAACTGTGCCGCCAACCTACACGAAGGAAAGACGAACTTCGATGAAGACATGGCAATTTTTTATTTCCACCACGGTGTACCCTTCCACACATTTCATTATTCGTGTTTTCGTATTCCACCAGAAACAGACATCATGACTACCGTCCGTCATTGTCCGCTGTCTCATTTAGAAAAGCGGCCACCCCAGAACAGAAACTTATTATTACTTTAATAACAGCTGTCCCTACTCGAAATTGCAATACCTAAACGCAGTTTCTATAATGATAGTACATTACATGTTATCTGATAGTCATTTATTTATAAGTAAAAATGCCTGACAGTTGATCCTCAATATTTGCTATGTTGAGATCATGTATTTTAACCACTCTGCGAGTGTCAGCTATTGAAACTACCAATGAAGTAGTGTCACAATATTCAGCGCCATAACTAAACTGGCATTAACATTATCATTACCAGGAGAGACACGATGTTAAAGCCAACACTACAGTGATACAAGTTTCCGTGCGTACCTACACCACACGTGATGAACAGATTCAAAGAATGGACGATAAAATAGATTACTCAAATAGTTAAGCGAGACAAAAATTTAAAATGTGACGAGAGACTGGAGTACGGTAGCTGGTATAGGAAGAGAAAATAGTAAGAAAATGTAGGCTTTGGGGAAGGGATGAAAGGCGAAGCCACCTCATAGAATTTTGCACAGACCATAACGTAATCATCGCTAACGCTTCGCTCAAGAATCATGAAAGAATAATACATATTTGCAACAGAGTTTTCGAAACCAGGTTTTACACTGTAATGATAACTAAAGTGGCAGTAAACGGTAGCAGATAAAGGACGTGGAACCTGAATAAGTCAAGACCCAGAGTTTGCCGATAATCTTAAAGGCACCATAAGGCAACGACTGACTGAAACAGAGGAAGGAATCCATTACAGGACGAACGGATATCTTTGAGAGGAGAAGTGACGAATGCAGCAGAGGATGTAAATCGGAAAAAGGTGCAGTAGAAATCCTTGGAAACAACATGATATGTTCAATTTAATTGACAGGAGAAAATACAAAAACGCAGCAAATTAATTAGGCCACGCGGAAGAGAGATGTCTAAGAATGCTGTTGACAGAGTCCACAATGGCAACAGCGATTTTGCACTTGGAAAACTGAAGTGTCGACATTAAATAAGAAACAAAAAAGAAAATCTTACTCAAAGGAGAAGCAACTACCAAGTGCTCATTTGGGAAGCCAGAACTAAGCAAATAAGAGAAGACTAGAAGGTGGAAGGGATATGTAGAGAGAAGAGGGGAGGGGCTATACAAACTAACATGACCACAACGTTAGATTGCTGTGAAGTGTCTGAACACGAGAGACAATACAGTTCCTACCACTCAGCTAAGTAGACAGACTGGAGAAAGGAAAACCAGTGCTCATAGCATTTCCATATTCAGAGCAAAGTTTCGACAATATTAACTGAAAGACACTCTCTGAAGCTCTGGAGGTATCAATCATAAAACACAGGGACACAACAATATCTGCCTGCCGTTGTGACCTAGCGGTTCTAGGCGCCTCAGTCTGGAACCACGCGACTGCTACGATCGCTTGTTCGAATCCTGCCCTAGGCATCGATGTGTGTGATGTACTTAGGATGTTTAAGTAGTTCTAAGTTCTAGGGGACTGATGACCTCAGATGTTGAGTCCCAAAGTGCTCAGAGCCATTTGAACCATTTTTTGTTTATCAACACGTTGCCAACCTAACGAAGTATATACTGAAAAGTAAAGTCAGACATTCTGTTCCCTTTACATCTAAGTGTGTGTGTGTGTAGTTAGTCTGGGTGAGTTTTTATTATTAGTATCTGTTTCGATAGCTTAAATAACCTTGCATTCGACAATCTAACCATGCAGGCTCTTAAAAGCCATACAATTTGTGTAAACATTTCTTAGATCGTCGCTGAGCAGCGACCACCTGATATTTTAAAGAATACCTTACACGCCACGGCGCAGAATACGACTTGTTCATAATTGAATCGATAGAGATCTTTCGTGTTTCTTATTTTTTGACAGCTGAAGAATTGTAAACCTCTCCTGTTACCACAGTCCTGATATATTTTATAAAGACGGCGGACGCTTATATGGCGTGGTCCGCAATCACTAATTAGTTATTATAAAATATTACTACTGTGCAGTGCTATGTAAGAACTTACGTGTGCAGCTAAGATGAAATGTCGAAAATGCTAAAGGACTTTATTTAAAGAAACAGCCAGCAAGATATAAAATTGAAATGTACGGAGCCTATTGTTAGCAATACTGACTAAGGTAATTAAATTGGTTATTGTGCTCTCAAATGCTGTAGTGCCTGCTTAGTACTTGACGTATTTCTATGGTATCCATCTCCTATTGATGGCAACAGAAATAACGATGTTTTTATAGTTTCATACAGCTACCAGGGACCGACTGCTTGTCGGCAAACGTCGCAGTTAAGGCAGAAGGCTCATTGTCATTTACCTTGTTTGAGATTTAAATCCAATTTCTTTTAACGTGTGGTGTAGTATAGCAAAGAATTTCCAGCTCTGTCTGGTCCCTTAGGTTTCTCCGTTCGTAGTTGCTATGTCTCATATCCGATCGTGATCGAAGATGATCACGACACAAGTAAATTAAGTGGCAATGCGAACTCTGTTGTTAATCTTGAGAACGCTACGCCTTCTGCAAACGATTTCAGATGACATATAAACTATCACATACAGTACTTAAGTTTTTGAAAGGTCTTTGCTCTTCCAACCAAGAAGTAGTGCGAAACTCACAACAGATTTCTAAATCTTGACGAGACAATAATAATTTAAGCAAAATATAAACATATTTAAAAAAAAAACACCACACTTTGCACCCGGACAAGGACTCTACTGAAATCACGAAAATCAGTCCTCTTGTGTTTGCTGCTAATATAGATAGATGTATTTAACAAAAGAATTATTTCTCATGTGCACGCTACGCGCTTAAAAAATTGTGGAGGAAAATTTCAGAGAGGAAAGACGAGCCGACGGAGGAAAACGGAGAAATTTTACATCCAGTTGCCAACTTTCAAGACATCAAACGTAAGTTACGAAAGCCGGCCGCTGGTGGCCGAGCCGTTCTGGCGCTACAGTCTGGAACCGCGCGACCGCTACGGTCTCAGGTTCGAATCCTGCCTCGGGCATGGATGTGTGTGTTGTCCTTAGGTTAGTTAGGTTTAAGTAGTTCTAAGTTCTAGGGGACTGATGACTTCAGAAGTTGAGTCCCATAGTGCTCAGAGCCATTTGAACCATTTAAGTTACGAAAAAATTTCCATATGCAGTTGAGACGCTTCAGTAGTGCAGTTGTCTTTCCAGTTTCATTACCATTCTTCCTTTTATTTCCACCTGCACATTTAAAAAATCAGCTTAAAATTCTTTTTTAGTCAAAATTCAGTAGGATTTGCAACGTAGAGTCAGAATCTCATTGTTGAGTCTAGATTTCAATGTGTAAATATGGCGTCGTGTTACATGTAAAATGCTAGCGCTGTGTGCTAATTCAGTTGTTTAGTGTGCCCGTCTTCAATCTTGTCTTCTCCGCTTCAGTTCACAGGCGTTTCTTAGGCGAGTGCAACTCCGATACTTGACAGACAGCACGTGACCTGACGTCACAAGCAAAGGACAGAAGAACCGCGCTGCAGACCACTTGTAGCTGACGTAGTACTGTTGACAGACAGACACCGCGAGATGGCGGAGGGTAAACAGAAATTAATCCCGACAGCAGGTGGCAGTGACGATACGAACAGCACTCAATATTCGCTGCGCTCACGTGCGGCTAGCATGCGAGTGGAGGCGGAGGCTAACGCCGGTGATATGAATGACACAGACCAAACAACTCAAACGGTTCCCGCGGGTAGCAGCCCGACTGTGGATACGAATGCAATGCTCCTTCAGATCCACAGTTGGATGACAAATAATGATAGGGAAAAGGAACAACTGCGGTTAGAAAGGGAACGAAAAGCAAGAGAGAGAGCTGAAAGAGAGGAAGAAAACAAAAAAGAACTAATGCGAGGTTTTACCGATTTAAACAAACAATTTGTTGTGGTAAATGAAAAATTTGAAGTAGTAAAAACTAAAATAACTACCGACTTGAAAACTGATCTGAACACGCAATTGGGCGAGGTCAAGTCGGAAATATGTGGGCAAATCGAAGCAGTAAAATCTGAGATCCGTAAACAGGTTGAGGCTGAGATTTAGTAAATTTGATGCAGCACTTGGGTGCAGCCAAGGGTGAAATTAATGCCACGATAGAAGCATACGATAGCGAAACTGTAGCATTAAAGGGTAGTTGTGATACCACGTCAAAGGAGGTCAGCGCCGTGAAACTGGTTGTCACTAACATGAGAAAGGAGATAGATGATTTGACGAAACAAGTACAATCACTTGACATAGAGGAGCAGGTAAAAATTACAGTAAAGGCTCACGCCGATGCGTTATCCGACCACGACACAGAGTGGATAAAAACCAAAGGCCATCTGATAGAAAAGAAAGTAAAGACAGAACTGAAGGAAGTAGTAAGGGAAGTTACTTATGATCTTTTGGCGGAACCAAGAAAATCGGGAGACACCGTGTTATCTCAGCTAGGACAGATAAGGTGAACTGTGGCACAAGACCTTCTTCAGTGGAAGCAGCAGGTCACTGAAGACGTGCCGACACTAAAGAACAAAGTGGGAAGTCCCTCACATCTGGTGGGTAGCGAATGGAATCACTCCCCATACCGAAATGACAATAGGCAAATTCATTACAGCACTCCACTTGATGACGTCATACCACAGTCCGACAGACGCAGTGCGTAACCACACTGAAGTGAACAGCCCACCAACGCCCATAACCCAAATGCAGGAAGAAAGTGTATTGAAACACAAAACATTTCCGACCTTTCACCCGCAGAAACGTGACATACACCCGATCGTATTTTTGCGAAACTTCTCTGGAGTATTTCCGAACAGTTGGACAGACAAGCAAAGAATACAGTTTGTGACGGGCATATAACAGGAAATGCCGCCTTATGGGGAATAGAAATGACGGACAAGTGCAGCACATATAATGAATTCGAGCGGATGTTTCTGAACAAATTTTGGAGTGATGGTGTTCAGCAGCGCTTAAGAAAAGAAGTGTTCAATGCGGAAATGTTCAGTTCGAAACACGGCAGTCTGAGAATATATTTCGAAAAATATTTAGCAAAAATTAAATTTGGGACTCGCCAATTACAAATAAAGACGCGATCAAGATTTTGAAAACTGAATTGCCCATCTCTGTAAGGGAGAAATTAGTTAATGTTTCCGAGGACGATACCGAAGCGTTTGTTTCCATATTGGACTCATTGGATTCGATTCGCGAAGACGCGGTAGCAAATGTTGGTAGCGCTCCGAATGGAGTGAGCAGGCGAAACAGTGGAGGTTGCGCGGCCAACAATGGCATTGAGGGGAGAGCGACGCTCACTGCCGACCGTCCGGCGGCTGCAGAGACCAACAGGTGTCGACCGGAGGATGATAATAAACAACGGTGCAACCCAGTGGATAGCACACAACGGCCACAGTACGGAAACTCGACACACAATTATCCACAAAATCAGTACGGAAACAAACCACCACAGAAGGAAATTATCAGGGCAGACCAGGCTTTAACAGGACGCACGAGTGGAAATCAAATAAATGGCACGGGACAAGTGCAGGACGACAACATTTTGATAGTAATGACAACACAATACACTACATGGCTCAGAATACATTCCGACCTCCGACAAATATAATTTTTTCCGGTCACTCAAATGATTATACAGGAAATCCGAAGCCGAAACTGCAAAAGACTGCAAGAATCTATTATGCGTAAAGTGGATCGAACACGGGACAAGAACCTTGTCCACGACCCTTCGTGCCACAGTCACAACACCAACACGAAACAGAGGAGACGTTAAGGGCGATATCCAATAGGGAGAACCACCATCATCAGGAAAACTAGAAACACCATTTTTTCCAAAATCAGGCAGGCGTTGATTTCACTGACAACGTATGCAAACCCCTTCTAAGAAAGCATTTGACAAAAAGGTAAATAAGGTTATTGAATATAGAGAAGGTGAGAGAATCTTACTAAGGACTCACTTTAAACCATCGTAAGTGGCAGCGCGTTTACGAAGGCCCATACGTTATTGTCAGGAAGCCGCACACAGGAAGTTACTTGCTGGCCGACACCATTAAAGGTCTGTTCCACCATAGTGACTTAAGAAAATTGCACAATGGTAACACCAGAAAGAAATTTACAGGTGTTTGTAGTACGAGGCAATTTCAAAACATCATCAGAGAACAAGGTAACTCGTCGACGTCGAATGATAAGAAAAACGACAAGGCAGTAGTTAATACGTCTGGAGGTCATCGTAAAGTGCTGACTGTATGAGGAAAGTTTGTACCGATCTGTTAATTGAATACAGTAAAGGAACATGGCAAAGAGAGAACTTAGTACTAGTTTTAAGTTAGTATGTAAGTATATGATGCATGCTTGTGTGGTAATCAGCCCCCGATATGTATAAATCAAGAGGAAGGAGTGGTCAGTGCCGTTCTCTCAGGTTTTATAATGAAGGATTTATTTCTTGTTGAGAAACTAAAGTCTCTCGGAGTACAAGTTGTACTCCTGTGTAAAATAAAGGGTCATAACTTTTCGTGACTAGAATCAAAGAATAACAGAGGATATCGTAATGATAGTGACACATTACCCCAAAAAAAGAGTAAATTATAATATGCTAAAGAACATGTCTAAGATCCGATGCTTAGAAGAAGTAATGTATATGGAAAACTTCATTAGGAGCAGAGTTTTATAGTCTATGGCAGATAAGTCATGCTGACGCAAATTCGAAGGTATAGTAAGTAAAAGAAGGGGTAGAGGTAACGGTATATTATAAGTTACATGGAAATATTATACTTAGGAAATGCCAGCCGCAAGACTAAATGTAGCGATTAATAACAGGAGTCCGCAGGCTACAGAGTCAAGTAACCAAGTAAACAACTGGTCAAACGAGCACATGCATAGAGGCATGTAAATGAATCAATTATATTTTCTGAGTGAATGACACGCAAAAAGCAATTGCAGCAGCATGAGCGCTCGCATTTAAATGCGTCTTGTTTAGCATGATAATTTTTATAATGTCCAGATTATTTAAATGCTGATTTGTGTGTTCCTTTATAAAATCTTATCCAAAATACCGACCCCTAATAATCCTTCAAACGTCATATTCCAAGGATCAGCTCGTACAGATTTACTTGTACTGTCCGGGCGAAGCAACTCACATGAAAAGCGTGTAGCTTCACGACGAGATCAGTTAAATTTTGCTTGTTGAAGCGACCTACAAGGGGAAGGCCTCAGACACGGCCAACCGATTCGACTCAAATTTGGCAGGTCACTTGTGTACAACCTAAAGCGAAGGACTCTCAGATATTTTGGGTCAACACCTCCGCGTTTTCGAGATAATCAGCCCTAAAGGTTATGACGAGCAATAGACTCAAAATTGGAGGGATCGATAGATAATTGTAAATGGAGCATTTTTCAGATAATTGTAAATGGAGCATTTTTCATCATCATGTATGGAGTCCACAAACGCATACTTTTCCAGAAATCGAGGTAAGAAACTTTTACAACTGCCGATTCTGTGCTCACATGGTAAACGCTTTCCGATGACAGCACCGATAGCGCAACGGCCAAGGTAACTGGCTGGGAACCGGGAAACCCGGGTCTGAAGAAACCTAGCGCATGTTATTCTTTTTGTTTGTATTTTTTCATACCTCAATTGATAGGGATAGGAGGGTTAATAAGGTAAGTAAATCAATGAGGAATGATAATAATAAGGTAGGCAAACTAATTTCTCAAACGCCATGAGTTAGTAAAGTATTAAACTTTTAAGCCTTGTCACATGAAAACAACTCCGAGTAAGAGTGTTGCGAATTCCTGACAAGGGATCACAGGTAGCCAACCGCGCGACGCTTGTTTACAGCGAGGCATGGATCGGAATGCACGCGGGGAGAGTTATGTTGCCCCGGTTGCCTCTTCCTCATATCATAGCTGTGAACCTGGAAGAGTGAAGGTGTCCAGCACGAGCCTTGTAGAAGTCAATCGGAAAGAGATGTTTTCCGTCATCAGGCTGTCGCGAACCTCGCGGATACATGTAGCGATTTTTCCATCGTTAATGCGCCGAATGAAATACGTTTTGTGAATGAATACAGTGTTCTTCCGTAAGTAACGTATGACGAGTACTGTATGTAGTTTGTAGTGATTAGCTCGTCTGCTTATGCTGCAGTAACTAGTTATTGTATGTTGTGTCATATCTTTCAGGTGCATAATCTGAATAACGGAGGATGTACACCATTCGACTAGCGCTGTAATATATAGTTGGGAGCCTGTCACAGGCGATGGAAAGCAGGAAGTTACCGACGCTGTGTTTTGGTTTGTAAAAGTGTTGCAAGACAGATGCATTATCAGTGCACTACTGGAAGCAGGCAGTTCTGTTTCTCGGCGTTCCAGACTGATAGGAGCGGCTATCGTCGAGCGATTTCTGGAGCTGACGCCACGAAATGACTTTTGTTTATACTGAAGTACTGTACCATGAAGACGAAGGAGAAGGTGATTCAGTGGAAGATATCCCGAATAGTGAATCGCAAAATGGTCATAACACTTTGGAAGTCTCCACGCCACTGGGATATGTACTTCATCTGTTCCCGATGAGTATTACGAACCAGTTACTAAACGATTGAACTACGGCGCTATGCTCCTTGAACTAAAAGTAAAGGCGGTAGCGCTAGCCAGGAATCATCCAAATTGGAACTTACAAACACTGCAAAAGAATGGAGCAACAACAGCCCTGAAAATGAAGAAGGAATTGAAACTGTGGAAAAGTGATATCGTTAAAGGAGGGACAAGATACGACAAATACCAGGCGACAAGTAGGTGGACATACTACCGATTTGTCGAATCTCGGTGTCGTAACGAGAATGTAACAACGAGAATACTTCAGGAGTGGGCTGCAGGTGCAGCGCTTCAATACACGGCCAACAAGGATTCTACGTTTGTTGCATCATTACCTTGGGCAAGAAATTTCAAATCGGAGTATAAAATTCGTCAACGGCACGTCACTAAATACGTCTCTCATAAGGAGGTACAAAATATAGAAGATATACAGAAAGTGGCGGCTCTTTTCAGTACGTAAACGGCGTCACTTATGACCGGTTTTAATCGTGATTACGTGATCAACACCGATAAAACATGATGCGAGTATCGGGTGAACATTCGACGTACGTTATTGCATAAGGGAGAAAAACGAACCCTTGTTGCAGTTGGTAGTAAACCAAACTAACACATCCGTATACGGCGCATTGTGCCATCACAGCCTCTGGAAAAGTGTTGCCTAAGATTTTCCTGTGTTTACAAGAAACGAATGTTACATTTGGTCCTCGGGTTATAGAAGAGGTCAATCTTAAAACCGACTCGTTGAAAAATGTATACATTACCTGCTCCAAATCCAGGAAACTGACGAATGCGATTTATAGAACATTTCTTGACAATGTTTTGAAACCATACGTTTCTGATAACAAGTTTTGTATAATATTGGGTTCCCGGAATGGATAAGTTAATACTACAATATATGATACAATGTTTATAGATGGCGAGGGTCAGCCGACGGGCACAGTAGAAGTAATACCACCAAACTCCACACCTGTGTGCCAGCTGTGTGATCTTTATTTCTATCGCCAGGTTAAAAACTTTATTTACAGCCTAGAGAATTGCAGTGTGCTTCAGGAAACCCAGCGGGAATTGCACAACCGCACGGATGCAATAACTATTCACAGCATAATTCATAACCAACTTCCAGTACCGATTTTTCAGGCAGTGATATCGTATGCGTGGTACGCATCAAAATTAATTCCCGAAAAAGACATATTTTTAAATGTAAACCAAGTCGGTTTTCCGCCGACTCTTCGGAAGGAACAGTGTAGCTCTCGAAAGATTGTATTCATTATATGTTCTTGGTGCCGTGAGTATATTAGTTTCGAATGTTTATATGACTAGTACCAGCCATCTAGTTGTTCGAAGAAAAGTGAAGACACGTAACAGTGACTGGAAGAGGCATTGTAAAGTGACCTAGAGTAACATTTTAGTTGTTTACTATCCCAAGAGGTTTGAAAATTTTATTTGCTTACCTTATTATTATCATTCTTATTGATTTACTGACCTTATTAAACCTCCTATCCCTATCAATTGAGATATGGAAAAATGCAAACGAAAAGAAGAACATCCGCAAGGTTTCTTCCAGATTCTAGCCCAGGTTTTCCGATTCCCAGCCAGTTACCTTGGCCGCTGCGCTATCGGCGCTGTCATCGGAAAGCGTTTACCATGTGAGCACAGAATCGGCAGTTGTAAAAGTTTCTTACCTCGATTTCTGGAAAAGTATGCGTTTGCGGACCCCATACATGATGATGAAAAATGCTCCATTTACAATTATCTATCGATCCCTCCAATTTTGAGTCGGTTGCTCGTCATAACCTTTAGGGCTGATTTTCTCAAAAATACGGAGGTGTTGACCCAAAATATCTTAGATTTCTTGTTTTAGGTTGTACACAAGCGACCTGCCAGATTTGAGCCGAATCGGTTGGCCGTGTCTGAGACCTTCCCCTTGTTAGAGTCGAGCCACTTGTTTGGCGTGCAATTGAGTTTGTTGTCTTTGTAACGCACGATTAGTTAGTCATCGCCCGTATATTTTGAAGCGAATAGTATTCAGCATGCAAAAGGAGGCAGTCTCTCTGTCTGGAGGCTGTCCTCAATTTAAATAACACAGTAAACACAATTAAATGGACATGTAAATGAAAAGAGTGATAAAAAGAGGAGTGTTCTTGTCTTTGAGACAATTAAAAAATGTAATAAGAATTTGACGGTAAAGAATTAATGAAACTGATAACTGAGTTTAAAAGAGGAGACTAAAAAATAGTCTTAAGTGGAAGACGTAAATTTTAACTGGTTAGCAAGAGGGAGCCATAAGAAAATGATCGACAGCAGTTCTGTACCGGACGTGATAATTAGGTTAAGAATATATGTATGTATACATAAGCAAACTATTTAAATATTGTTAGTCAAGGTATCTTGTTATACTTCTGTAAAAGTGTTATTTTTGCAAAGAGAAAGTGAGACAAGGGATGACGTTTAGTTCACGAACGCCTATCAAAGTGAAAGTGAAACTTTGTGCATCGAAAAGCGAGTCTGTGTCACGACTCTTTACACCACATCTTGTGTGTGTCAGTTTTATTTTTAACGTGTGCAACGGCCAGTGAATAAGTATCGTTCGCCATGCAGCCCTCGCAAGCCAGCAAAATAACTTCTTCTCACTCACCTGTGAGTCCTTCACGGACAGCTGACGAGTGGTACGACGAGATGACTTCGTCCAGGCTCCGTCGGTGAAGCAACAGCAGCGATCCTCAAACAACGTGCTTTAAACGCAGCACGTTATTGGCGGACAACACAACACACAACCAATCTACGATAGCGCGCGTTATGCTGGCCGGTGTTTAGTCTGTCAACATTGCCGCGCGGCGGCGTACGACGAAGTAATGGATATTTGCAACTTTACAGAACTCGTACGGAAAGATATAGGTGCTCATTCTATCCGCGCGCTATACAATATTGGAATAATAGAGAATTGTGAAGGTGGTTCGATGAACCCTCTGCCAGGCACTTAAATGTGATTTTCGGAGTATCCATGTAGATGTGGATGTGGATGTAAAGGCCGGGTCTGCGTGGCACGCTCCGGCAATAACTGAGACTTCATACTACTTTGAAGGACATTGTTCTCTATGTACATAGAAAACATCATATTTTAGAGACCGAAAAAGAACGATTTGTATTAAGCAAGAATAAAATGGTCACGACTAGAATAAACTTCGGTCACGGTCAGAACAAGGTTGATATTTGCCTTAACCGCTGTCATAAACAAGAGCAGAAGTCAGTGTGAAATGAAAGAAAGAGAGAAATCATCCTTATCCATCCTGAACCCATTGTAATTAAACCGATAATTTTAAGTAATACAAATGCAGAGAATTCTCTATTAATGTTCCAGGTTCCAGAAGTTGACGGAGAGTGGCAGATTCCATTCAGTAAAGTGGTAGGAAAGGGACTCCCATCGTGAGCGATTCTTGACAAACAATACGACGGCACAGTGTGATCCACGAACCAATGTACAATGTGTGTGAAATAAGAAAGAATATTGCGATGAAATAAAAAGGAGCCTACCGAGCTTGTAGAGACATTGAAAATTTGGAAAACGTGTGAAAGAATAATGAAAATGTCATGTCAATTTCATAGGAAATTTTAGCATTTTAGGATTATACAGGTACTTCTACGTACATGTATTTTTTTCTCTGCGACAGTACCTATCATGTCCACTTAATGTATATAGGTCTTTACTGTGAATAGTAACACTTTCCATGTTGATGTAGATGTTAAGAAACCCTGTGGCCAAAACACAGATGCAGATGAACTGCACACAGACAATTTTTACTAATGATCTTAACAATGAATATTTTCTCTGTTATGGTAACTTTAGGAAACGTCGAGTGTACACCACTATATGACTACTCAGTTTCAGCAATGGACATGTATTTAATGCCACAAATATTACGGGTGACACGAGGACGGAAGCAATACCTCCTGTATTCCTCTCCTCCTCATGGGAGTCAGTGTAATATTAGTATCTATTTCGACGGCTTAAATAAACTTACATTCTACAATCTAACCATGCAGGCTCTTAAAAGCCATACAATTTGTGTAAAATTTCCTGACATTTCAAAGAATACCTTACGCGCCACGTCGCGGATTACGAATTGTTTATAAATTGTATCGATAGAGATAATTCGTGTTTCTTATTTTTTGACAGCTGAAGAATTGTAATCCTTTACTGTTACCACAGTCCTGATACATTTTTTAAAGACGGCAGACGAGTATATGGCGTGGTCCGCTTTCATTAATTAGTTATTATAAAATATTACTATCGCTCAGTGCTATGTAAGAATTTGTGTCTGCAGCTAAGATGAAATGTCGAAAATGCTTAAGGACTTTATTTAGGGAAACAGCCAGCAAGGTATAAAATTGAAATGTACGGAGCCTATTGTTAGCAGTACTGACTAAGGTAATTAAATTGTTTATTGTGCTCTCAAATGCTGTAGTGCCTGCTTAGTACTTAAAGTATTTCTATGCTATCCATCTCCTATTAATGGCAACAGAAGTAACGGTGCTTTTATAGTTTTCATACAGCTACCAGGGACCGACTGCTTGTCGGCAAACGTTATAGTTAAGGCAGAAGGTGCATTGCTATTTACCTTCTTTGTAATATAAAACCAATTTCTTTTAACGCGTGGTGTAGTATAGCAAAGAAAATTTCCAGCTCTGTCTGGTCCCTTAGATTTCTCTGTTCGTAGTTGCCATCTTTCATATCGGGTCGTGATCGAACATGATCACGACACAAATAAATTAAGTGGCAATGCGAACTCTGTTGTTAATCTTGAGAACGCTACGCCTTCTGCAAACGATTTCAGGTGACATATAAACTATCACATGCAGTACTTAAGTTTTTGAAAAGTCTTTGCTCTTCCCGCCAAGAAGTGGTGCAAAGCTCACAACAGATTTCTAAACCTTCACAAGAGAATAATAATTTAATCAAAATATAAATACATTAAAAATAACACCACAAGTTGCAGAAAGTTGAATGAGAATGTACTACCTGCCTGAGTGTAGAAGCGAGTTTTTCGTTTTCAGCTGATTCGAGTTTTGGTTCAAATATCTTGTGGAGGGGTTCATGTAAGAATGACGACAAAGAGGTTGCATGCTAATATTCTGCTAATAATCATCCTTTGAAATGTTCTTTCTACTATTTTATCTGTTAATGTAAGCAGGGAGTTTACTCTTGCATGAACTCTTCCACGAAACATTTAAACCAAAACTGAATCAGCTGAACACCAAATGTTTCAACCACTCTCTGACAACGACTGTATTCACTTTCAACTTTCTATAACTCCCATACAGAACAGAAATAAACAAACATTAGTTTCCAGCATGTAATTCGTTAGGTTGGCAACATGTAATACACAAACCAAACAGGAAGAGACGTGAAGTGAACACACTATGGTTACGACTTTAAATGACAGTTTTCGGTGAAATGTCTACAGCTAGTGACAGACGAAAAACGAGCGAACGTCAAAGCGATGTGTCCAAGTGAGAGCAAATGCAGATGTCTGCAGCAACTCGATTAACTGTGAGTAATCGCTTATTCACGTAAAAAAAAGATATGAACTGTTTTATAATCTGCAAGTATCACATATCAAAACGAAATTGAATCATTGTAGATTCCACCGAAGATGCCTTGAAGTAAAAGACGAAATGCGTCTGGAACAAATAAAGTATACTGCAGCAAGGAAAAAAGCGTTTGTTACTTGCCAAAGGAAATAATAATCAATAGCTGTAGACACTTAGCGAATTACATCTTATGACATACCATCAAATTAGTTTCGGCTTAACTTCTGTAGGTCCATATAGCATATTGTAAATATTAACGTGTCCCATTTCATTATAATTTTCATTTCACGTGCTACTAAATGACGTTTAAAAAAATTCATCAATTCATTCTGAGAAAACTGTAGTTACTTTCACATCTCGGTAGATAAATAGATTTTGTATATTTATCATGCGACGAAGTACATGATGCTTTATAAGTTCACATTTGAAAAAAAAGACACGTTTCGATTTCTTGAACCGTTTACGAAATTTGGGGCTGATACACCACGAACCCGTCCGCCGACATATCGTTGAGTATGTCGAGAACGGTGATAGCAATCGTTCTGTTCGACTCTGAAAATAACTTCGATATGTTGACTAAACTTCATACGCAGTAATGTATTACCTAAAATGGAGTATATGCAAAGTCCACGTTTTTACCTCTGCACGCTCATTAAAATTTCGTGTAGTGGTTTACGTAAATGCAATACAGCAGGTAACCACGACGAATAACGGAAACAAATTCAGACCCCTATCGAGAGAAGATATCAGTCTGTAAGATGCTGGAGAATCAAATTTGTTCACCGAATAGTTTCCTTGGAATCGGATGATAAGTATTTCGGTAATTTCCAAGAATGTTTGTCTGTCGAAGCCGCAGTGTGCAAACGATGTATATCGAATGTGCGATTCTAAATCGATCACACGACTGTGGTGGCGGGCGTTATGATAAATTGTTTGTGAGATGTTGAGTGAGTGGGATGTCCGCTATTGTAGACGCTTCTTCTGCCTCACGTGGAAGAATCTAATTCCAGGCTTATGCAATGTAGAAAAGTGTTTAGATTTTCGTCGGAAATGTGACACCTACCCATATTTTTGCGTCTCCTGGCAGCTCTACGCAGGTGAGGCAAAAAGGGAATGGTTCCGGTACCATACACATGAAATGGACTTTCTCATGACGACAACGTCGACGACGAGTGAGGTCAGTCGTTTTATCTGTAATTACAACTGTTGTAGTAACGCTCTTGTAATTACAAAGAAAACGACTGACCTCAGTCGTCGTCGACGTTACGTAAATGCAATACAGCAGGTAACCACGACGAATAACGGAAACAAATCAGACCCCTATCGAGAGAAGATATCAGTCTGTAAGATGCTGGAGAATCAAATTTGTTCACCGAATACTTTCCTTGGAATCGGATGATAAGTATTTCGCTAATTTCCAAAAACTATTGTAGTAACGCTCTTTAGTCGTTGCTGTAGTGACCACTACAAACATGCTCATAACGCCCGCCAGCAGAGTCGCGTGATCGATTTAGGATCGCACGTTCGGTGCCTATCGTTTGCACCCTGCGGCTTCGACAGGCAAACATTGGTGGAAACTACCAGCATTTCACAGCTGCCCCCTCGCCCGCGACAGCGCTTCGCCGAAAGTTCGTATTCGTGTAGCCGGGGGTCCTGTAGCTGACGTCACGCTCAGCGCGTTCTGTGATTGGCGGACCTGCAGCGCGGCAGTTGTTCCACGTGGGCAAACCGCGACGCAGAGCCGGCGTTTCCATGGCAACCGATTCCCTGCCGCTCGGCGGCCCTAGTGGGAACAGCAAACGTTAAAACCTGCGAAGATCCCAGCGAGGATCCCCCCCACTGTACCTCCCTGCGACACTCACCCCGCACTCAGCTCGCCCACGACGGGTCCTCACCCCACCCCCATACCTCGCTCACGAACGGGACCTCACCCCACCCCCTATAGTTCTCTCACAACGGAAGACCGGAAACAGTACCTGCATTTGCGTATGGAAAATACGACTGTCTTCATAACGTTTTTGCTATCAGTATGATTTTTATATTTATTTCTTTAGGTCTAATGAGTCAAACTACATTTTCTAAACATAAAAATATTGAGTCAAGTGAGGATACTGTAAACAAGTAGGCCTGTCTATTCTCATTAGATTCTTGCTTCTATTCCGTAGCAGAATATTTTGGATGTTTGAGATACAGAGACTAGAAACAAGATAGTGAAGCTAATGCAAATAGTGCGAGCTGTTTGGTGGATAAAGCTTACATTTATGTCTCTACTGACATAACACAGTATTTTTACTGTGCTGTTTTGGTATGTGTTTGTTCTGTGTCTTATAATCTGGATAGATTTTTTTGGATGAATAAAAGAAACTCTGTTGCCATCTGCGGCATCGTAAGCTTTTATTGCCGACACACGTAACATTTCCAACCAAATTATTTGCGAAGTGTAGTTTTCCCGAAAGATCACGTTATATTAAGCGATTAATTTGATGATAATTGGCTCACATTATAATTAACAGACAGCACGTTTGTACTTCGCTTTCATTTATTATTTTAAATCATTCGTGATTTTTTGTTCCGCTTGTTGTAAATACCATTAGGTACCGGAAATCGATTTTAAGTTACTAGACACTTCTACTTCATCAATAACACACAGTTATAATCGTAGTCGTGTCTGTAAACGTTTACATTAATACCTGCAACTTAAAGTCTTTGCATTATACGTTGGAAATTGTTCATTTTCTAGTTCTCGTTGTAGGAGTAACATATCTGCGACGCTGTGTATCGTTTTGCTCCGGTTCGGCGGAGCATCTTGCTGATCAGGGGTGGAGCTTAAGTGGGGTGGGCGGGGACTATGTGTCGGGATCTTCGCAGGTTTTAAGCTCATGTAGTGGGAACCGGCCTTAACTCTCTCGCGAGTAATGGCGGCTTTCTGACGTAAATGAAAACGGATTCTTTTTTTAAATCTGCCCACAGCAGAACGACGCGTCGCCAGCTAATTACGAGATGTGTATCCATTCCCACATGTGAATCACACTGCTAGTCGCTGGCCAGTTGTACCATTTTAATGCATCCGAACAGTACTGTTTGGCACTCCACACATTCGTGGGTGGTCATGCGTCACAGCCGGCTCCAGCTCATGCTATCCTAAACTTCTGAGGAGAAGGAGATTGCGCGGGAAAATCTTCCCTGAAAACGCGTATAGAAACTGTCAAAAAATACCGTCAAAACATTTTTATACGCGCCAGTTAACGCGTGTGAGACTGTTTTACTATGCTCACCTGGATGACACGCGTTGCGTGGCAAGAGGTGTAACTATTTACGCTCCACGGTTACGAGGATTTGTAACGGCTAGAGAGATTCATGTCGAGTTATACGACACTCTCTGGCGCAGTGTGCAGGCGGACTTGAAATCGCAGCCGCCTGTCTCTCTGACGAGGCAGGCTTGTCCTTTGTAACACCCCACCTGTCGCGTGTCTGGATTTTGCGTGTGTTCGCGCCTGGGAAACAGCTTGCAGAGAAATCGGGAGTGGAAATGTACGCAAGAATGGATAAAGCTAGATTTAAATGTCGCCCTGTCACCCCTAATTAATCTGCGGTGATGGTGTTGACGATACATCACACCTATTTTTAATTCAAAACATGAACCATGAGCAGTTCAATGATATCAGCCAATTACACAGAAATAAAATAAAGCAAAAGACTGAATTCACGATCAAATTGCGGAAAGTAAATGCTCTACTGAATCACTATAAATGTATTATGAATTTCAGACCAATGCTGAATAAAAAAAATAAAAAAACAAATGAACCATTTACAAATCACCCTCCTAGCTGGGATTGGCAGTGAACTGTGTCAAAATCAGTACAAAACGCGATCTGTTACAAATTGGCTGACCGACTGACATCGACAGAAAACGTAAAATAACAAGAGTCACTACTCGCTATCTTGAAACCTGAGTGGGAACAGCAGTTGCACGTGGTCCAGCTGTTTAACGCTACTCCTAACGCAGGCCGAAGCGGGAGCGACCTCACCGTACAGCCGCTGCTGCTGCCATATGCGGCGGGCGACGGCGCGGCCGTGGAGTCGCAAGTTACGCCCCTACAATACTTGGACAACAGACTGCTGTCCGCCAGCTTCTCGAATTGCGACAGTCTGCCCCTCGGCAAAGAGCTGGCACGGCTAGCGTCCTCTCGGAACGAAAGCCGGAGCCAGGAGGCCCCTGCAGACCGCTGCCTGCCTCTGAGCCAGAGGCGCACCCGGCTCCCCGGGGCCGACACGCGGCTGGCCGGGCTGCAGGGCTCCCCAGCCCGTTCCGCTGCCGCCGGCGGCGAATTCTGCGGCCAACTCTGAAGTGGTGCCTTCGGGAAAAGAAAATTCCGGAAAATTCGTTGTTGCCCGCAGCTGTGGATCTTCCCAGGTGGCTTGGCCGGAGTTTACTCGTCAGATGCATTGAGGCAAAAACACAGTTACAAAATCGCGTAATTCTCCCTGTATTACATAGCCGGCATTGGCATGATGGCCAATGCGCTTCCACAGATATTTCATACACCGTAATCGAGAGTATTACTCCAACAAACAACAACTACTTATCTACAAAGCGATTGCGTCGCCGTCAGTCGTTTTTATTGACCTAAAGTGATAACAGTCACCCTAAATGGACTCGCGTAAGGGGGCAAGACCGTTGCCGCCTTACACCTTAACAGTTATTTTATTTTACCTTCTTTCATGCTAATAGGCTATGGCTTTTCGTCCTCGCCCACAAGAACAGATATCGATGAACAAGTATTTTGTTTTATGTCTTGAAGATACGTGATTCGGGCAGAATCGGCGATGTGAAAAGAGTTATTCGGTTGGCGGCTGGTGTTGCAGAAGTCGTTAACTGCGGAAGGAGCTACGGAGGACGCAGTGTAGCAGTTGGCCGACAGATGGCAGTACGCGTCTTGCACTGCTAAGCCGTCATAAAGCAGCAAGACGTTAGGAATGAATAAACAGATCAAAAAAGAATAATACGTCTACTGCACACGATTCTACCACACAACCAAGAAGGAAATTGTATATAGTAATGAAAATAGGGCTTCTGATAGCTTTCTGTACACATTTATAAATACAGAACGGAGAAGAAATGTGAAGTGTAAAAGTAAATTTTTCGTCTGTCTTCCCGTTGTGGAAAAGCAATGATATGTTAATATTCGCTTTTATTGTGCTTAAGAGAATATGAAAGGTACTTTAACAGTCCTACATGTGGCTAGGAAATGTGTTTTTCGTAGACCGATCTCCGAGTACCGCTTCTGATTCGTCACGTAAACACTTTCACATCCGTTCTTGATATGCAGTTTTAGATGCCGGATTTCCTTCAGTATTTTAAAAGTAAAAAATCGATACCACACCATTCCGTCGTTTTGCTGTTTTGAAGCGCGTTCGATTTTATCAATGAACAAGTACTGAACTGGAATGCGGTCAGCACTCTTGTCACGTTACGTCACGCTTGTGTAACGGTACTCGATAGCAAACCTCGCTCCAGCAGCACTGCTTAAGTTCTTCCATTTCCTCACATACGTTACACATACATCATTCTATGACTTCCACACGGGTCGTCGTCTTGTAGGATGTTCCGGTAGGTTCTGTCTCACGTTTGGCTCAATTGCTCACTCACTCCGCTCGCTATTTCGCCAAATACCTTTACAAAGCCTGCCAGAGGCGACGACAACATTTCAGAATATTGCCCTCGATATCGTCGGTCCTTTCGCACAAAGCAATCAAAACAATAAACACATCCTGTCCATTACGTCGGCTTTATTCGTTCAAGGGTGCAAGCTTCTAGGAATCAAAAAGTGGAGAACCACCCCCTTTCATCCAAAGGCAAATGGCCGCCTGGAACGTGTCCACAGGACAATTAAGAAAATGTTAAGTTACTATGTAAACAGAACGCATTCAGATTGGGACCGTTATATCAACATAGTCGCTTCAGCCTATAATAGCCGTGTCCATGAATCAACAGGCTATAGTCCTTATGAGATAGTTTTTGGCAAACCTATGAACTCACCTTTTGAATTGGACAAATTGCCCCCAGGTGTGGACATAACTGAAGTCAAGAGGTTATCCCGCCGTTTCAAGTCAATTTGGAAACAAGTTCAAGCCAATAATTTCAAAGCCACCAAAAAACAAATACAGCGGAGTAATAAGAATGCAGTAATGCCCCTTTACAAGGCTGGAGATTTAATCTTGTTGCATAACCCAACAGTAAGACGAGGAAGAACAAAGAAGTTTGCACCTCAACATGAGGGACCGTACCCTATCGTTCGGTTAACCTCTCCAGTAAATGCTGAAATCCACTTGCCAGATCGGTTAGTGACAGTACATTTTGATCGTCTGAAACCCTTTTATGGAAAAGCACCTTCCATTCCGACAGTTTTGCCTGATCCATCGCCTAGTCGTGTGTCAACTATGCCAGGACCTACAGTGACTAAAGTGAAGAAAAATAAGGTAAAACCTCTACCTGTCAGACCTAGATATTCCTTAAGGAACAAGCATCCTTATGCATTGAGGTCAAGAAACTAAGTTTGTATCAAGCGTAGCTGTTAACTCATATTCATTTGAAGTTTCATGTAATACTTGTTCAGTTGCATGCGCTGCTGCAGCCTTAAGTGTAGCTTACTAACATGTAAGTGCAAAGTGTAGAGTAAGTAGCGAGCAAGCAAAGTGCTGGAAGTATGGGTTGGAACGGCAGTATAATTATATTCGATGAGGAGATATCTGCTCAGATAGTACGATAAGTTGTCGCAAGGGATTCCGAACCACTTCCTGAATGGAAAAAGTAATTGACAAATAATACGAGACTATCGTGATCCTGCACTAACACGAGTTTAAAACTCAATCCTGGGATATTAGATCAGTTATAACCACTGTCTATATCTTCCATGTAATTCATTTCTCCAGAGCTTAAGGTAACGGAACGATTACAGCTGTCCACATTTTCTGCAGTTCCTGTGTATCACACTGGAGGATGTCAGACCCAATGCTTGTAATCGCTGCGTCACTCTGCTTCATCAGCCTCGTTGTAAATATCACACCACACCACATCTCTCTCTCTCTCTCTGTTTCCCACCATGACAGTAAAAATCCATGCTTGAACTATGGAGTTTACGCCAGAGTTTAATCTATGTATCAATAAGGTAACAGGACCAGAATAGCGAGGTTTTGGAATCATTTATTGTCAAAAGAAATAATTGCACAGTACATGCAAACCTAACATTCAGCCTGGAAGGACACAGCAATTTTAATGATATTTCTTTTCACACGTTGCACTGTGCATCTACACCTATGCAAAGTACGTATGACTATCAGTAACAAAATACACCTACTAGTTCCACTGTAATGAAAGAGAGCTGGTTGCTGCACCGAAGTTTTAGCGCCTCATATGCCTGCACTGAAATGCTGGAGAGTATGACAAAGAACGTTGAGAGGTGAGTGTTCTGTGAAGAGGAGTGCTCTGTGCTGTGGTACCTGGTTATGGGAACTACACTTGTAGTGTTTATGCCATTCATCCTCCATACGACAGTACTGGTAACTTCCCTTTTGAATATCGCTGCAATAGCTATTAACCACAAATCATTTTGTCTAATGCTCAAATAAAGTACACCTTTTCATAATGATGTCTGCCGACGTACACAACACAAATTGCTATCTTTTAAGAGGAACTTTTATTGATTGCCTAGGAGAAGCTAGTGAAAACTTTTCCGAGGTTAGAAACCAAGTGAATATTCAATGTAAATTCTTCAATACTATGTGATGAAAGAGTAACTTATTTTGTCAATCTTCACATAGAGAGATACCGGCACTACTACGTAATTGGTAGAGGACACAATCGTTTCTAATGTTTCTAATCTCAGTTCGTATAGCGCCCAATAACATTTTTCCGCTATCTTGGAAAACAGGGATTAAAAGTTTTTGTCCTCCACCGTTAAAGACACTATTGGTATTCGCGGTTGCAAGTTAAAGGAAGTAGGGCCGCTCTTGGGCGTCTTCGGGCGTACTCCTTCGCCATACACATCCAGGAATTGGCGGATATACGTAGCTTAGTGTAGCCGGCCACTGCGATGTGCATTTCTGTATCCAGCCTGGCTATGTACGGAGGGGAGCTGGGCTCGGAACCGTCCGATAGAGAGCGCTACTTTAAGAAGAATAGAACCAGAATCGTAGTTAGAGTCGAAGTATTGAGTATCGCAACTTCCCTAGTTCGGCATAGTCAAACACCAGTGCCAAATGACAGGCCACGCCATCGCAGGCGAACACAAGACGTAACTGAGCGTGCGGAGGCGCGCACAGCCGGCTGATGGGGCGGCCTTGCTGCAGGCGCCAGAGCAGCGCATTGCGTCAGATACGCAGCCGCACGCACACCCACGCACCAGTACACACACTACGTCGAACGAATCACTGCGCCACATGTTGTCATTTGTTACGCCGTCTAATGAACCACACACGTCCTAGTTGATGAATTACACTACTACACGAAGTATCTTATACCTAACCAAACGCAAATTACATGAAAGACACTAGTAAACGAAATTATTCCTACCTTATCTACAGCCTTGCAACTAATTCAGACTTTTATGCTGTCGGAAATGCAACCTAAAGTAGGGAAGTGAGTCATCTTGACAGTTACGCCAAATATTGACGGTAATACCACGCTGGTAATATTTTGATTAACACCTGTATCATTCAAATACTGAGAATAGCATACAAAAAAAGGGAGATAAAAGGCAAGGATTATCATAAATTCTTTATCAAACATCTATAGGATAAATTCAAAATCATATGAAAGAAGATTAAAGTCAAGAAAGTAATTCAGTCAAAGATAACATTTACCGTGGAAGAGAGTAGCAGCCGCATCGACAAGGAAATTCAATGCGCCTACAACGCAACTCGGATACGGAAATGTTCAGTTAGTTAGCTGCTCTTGAGTCGCTCTAGACTACTTCTGCGATAGTCGTCTGGATGCAAACGCTATTAGATTGTTTCAGTTTTGGAAGTTTGATAATTCGTGATACAGAGATTGAAGTTTTGCTCATTCATTCGACTGAAGACAGTTAATCTTTACCGTTCTCAACGCGACGTTATGAGTGTTAGACTTCAATTGCGTGATATTGGTTCATCGGTTCAAATGGTTCAAATGGCTCTGAGCACTATGGGACTTAACTTCTGAGGTCATGAGTCCCCTAGAACTTGGAACTACTTAAACCTAACTAACCTAAGGACATCACACACATCCATGCCCGAGGCAGGATTCGAACCTGCGACCGTAGCAGTCCCGCGGTTCCAGACTGTAGCGCCTACAACCACTCGGCCACTGTGATGAACAGTTACAAACCTTGAGAGCAATATATGAACGAGAGAAAAGTAATTCGTAGTTTTGTGTAGGCCACAATAAAACGAAGACACTAAGAAAGACAAGTACGCCGATTAGTCAAAAGTTGTCGTCAGCGTCACGATTACTGAAGTGAACAGAAGTTAATCTTTGAAAGATATATCAGTGTGCGTGTGTTGTAGGGACAAACAATTAATTACAGAAAGAACAATAAAATCTGAGTCAAAAGATAAACCTTACGTGTTGCCTAACTCACTAAAGGGACAATACAATGTATATTACTGCAAGTTGATTGACTCTTTAAACATTTTAAGTGACTAGTTGAGTACATGAATAATGGACAGAGAAAAGTGATTAGCTTAAACTAGTATTACGGCGTATTAAAAAAAAAATTTACTCCAACATAATTTACCTCTGCAGTTACGTCGGACTGTTGTCAGTAACTTGATGCAGCAACGGCATAGCAACGGAATAGCAGACAGCAAAATTTCAGCCCCGCTATCTATGATGTGAAAAAGGACCGTAATGATGAAATCAAGATTTTATTTCGTCACGGAACTAAACGGGCATAAAAGTCAAAATAAACGATTGCACTTTACCAGTTGAGAAGACTGTTGCGGACAGATAACACACTGCTTCTAAACCACGCGAGGAGTTGTGAGTTGCAGGTGGAGTTCCACGTCTCACCGATCAAAGAGCAAAACTCCCTAATCTGACGATGCTGCGGACATACGTTACCAAGCTGTCTTCTTAACAGCAAGGACACGATCTGGCGTACCGCAAGCGATGGCTGGTCGCTTCGACGTCCCGTCGTGGTGATGATAATGTCGCGAGTATAGCCCGAAACAAATTATCATGGTCCGGTTGTTCCAGACTAAAGACTTCCTAGCAACACAAATGCGCCTCTGAGGGAGACGAAGAATGCTCGTCACAATCACTGACGGTACAGTGATTGATTTTAACAAGCGAAGTCACAAAGTAACTCCGATACAGTCAACTTTAGCCAAAACTGCTCGACACCGACAACATAGGCCGCTTGTACGCAGAATGCTCAACTGCCAACTGTACTCGGAAAGTTACGACAAAGTCGAAACTTCAGCAACTTCGTCGAACAGTTACAATTAAATGAAAGTATATTAGACAGCCAACGGAAGGCAGACTGTCCAGAGCAGCGAGAGCCCAGTCTTGTAACCTACTCCAACCGAAAGGCGAGAGCCGACTCTCCCAAGAGCACCTGTACAAGCCGAACACAGAACATTCCCGCCCCCACGACAGTGGCCGTGGTTAAAACGTGCCAATCAGCAACTCGAAAACCGGCGGAAAATTCCACTCTATTGCTGACGCACTGCTTTTCTACCAATGGAGATACTTGGCGCCAATTTCTGCGCCGATTTTGCTACGTCACGGAGCTATCCCCTGGGCAAGCCAATCGCAGTTATGATTTTGCAGAAAACGCGGGCATTTTCCCACCAAGACTGCCTGGGAACACAAGTCATTCCCTCGCCTCGCTGGTAGCCCGCCAGAAAGTGTTTTCACTAAGTTTCTGCGAAGTAACGGACTCTCTAACCCCAGCCGCTCCTTCAGGCCTCTGAGGGCGTGTCGCCCCCGCTCTTATGACAATGTCGGCGTCTGGACAGCATCCACTCGACTCCCTCACACCCGTCTGTCGCCGGACCACCCGGGTGACGAGAGACGCTGCGTGGGAAGTCCGCGTGTCAAGCAATAGCAACTTTTCACCACATGCAATTAGAGAGGAAAATATTCATACGTTCTGAGTTCTCAATACTAGCCTTGTAATGACAATACTCGGCCATACTTCCCCAAATCGAATTACTCAGAGTAAGATAGAAATCTGAGAGGGGGCAAGTCACTGTGTGCATCTAAAGGCGGGCCACCTCTCACTTTCACCTACCTCTTCGTGATGACTGGAAGCATAATGAAATGACCTTACAATTAGATTTTCCTTGACATATTAGAGTCTCTTCTTTACCGACGTTAATGATGGAAGCTGAAGAAATTAATTGAAATGTCTGCCACAGGTGAGAGTTGAACCCAGGTCTCATTGCTCACTAAGCAGGGGAGGGCACTGGACTTGGGCAGTCCGTGTAGGACTGTCGGTGACACAGTGGTGTAGTGGCCAGCATCCCTGCCTCTTAACCAAGGCTACCTGGGTTCGAGTCTCACCTGTGGCAAAGATTTTAATTAATATCTTCAGCTTCCATCACTAGCATAAGGAAATGGTTCAGAAACTTTAAAGACGCAGGCATTATCATAGACCTTCACCCAAATGGAAACATCCTAATATGTGTCATTGAAATGTCGACAGAGGGCGAGCTCCAGTTTCACACAGCCTCCAAACGTCAATTTGTCGTTCATCACGAGGAATGTAGGAAGCGAGTTCAACTTTACATAGAGTGTTACATAAGTGGTTACACGTTTTTGTGTGCAGAGTTTTAGCGGCGCTGGCATTGCAGCCGAAATGGTTATCGTCTGCAGTATGCACTGCCATCTGCGACGCTGGCCTCCCATAAATGCTGGCCTTAACTTCCTGAAAAAAGTGATGAAGCAACGCTCATGAAAATCAGCGCAACTTCAGAATTTTGCTATGCGAGAGCCCACAGAACGCACGCGAACACCCCAGGACACTGGGTAGCTTAATATCTGACGTAACCTGTTGCAGGACGAAGTGACGGGCCCCTTTTGTTCGCAGAGGAAACCGTACCGTGAAATAATTATCTGCACATGCTCAAATAGTTCATTCTGCCAGAGAGCAAACAGCTGCAGCTGACCGTCATCATCTTCCAGCATGTTAGTTAGATGATCCATAGGTCGCTTGAATGTCCTTTTATTGAAATTATGTGGAAGCAGTCAGTTTACAGGATATGCATACACGAGTAGTGTTAACGTTGATGAACACGTTTTTTTTTGTTCCTACTCACGAAACTACGAAACTACACTTAAAAAAATTGGTTTACTTTTCATTTTTTTAAATTTTTTGCAGGCTGCCGGGTTCGAAATAGAAGTTAGCCCACAGAAGAGTAAGAGATGCCCGAGAAAAATGGTTCCAGGTTACACTTAAAATATCCCTAGTTATCTGTCACAAGATTTTACGTTACTGGGCAGATGATCAAAGTTCTTTGTTGCTGCATATTGACCTCCTTTCTGAGCCACTAATAAGGCATAATAAAGGTCATTTCTGTCTCTGGTGCCGTAGCTATGTTTTTTTCTCAAACTGTGACGAACTTGTAATGACGAACGGTGCAGCCGAGGTTGCACGCGCTCGGCGTGTCGAGTGAGGCAGCTCCTGAGAGGCGTGAGGACGGGGACGACTGCCCGCTGCCTGCCTGCCTGCGTCACGCCGCCAGGCTGCGTGGAGGGCGGCGAGTGCTCAGCTGCAGGCAGCCGCGCCGCTGCCCTTCGCGCGAGGATCAGCTGGAAGTGTTGACGCCGCAGCGCCGACTCGTCTGTGGGCGGGGCTCAAGTACTGTCTTAATGTTTTACAGACGGTGAGGGGACTACATATTGAAATTCTGGAACAATTAAAAAAAAAGCACTATGCTATACGTCTATTAGTTCCCAAGTTACAGTAGTTTAATGACAGCAGGGTTTATGAGCGACCTGTATTATCGGGGCGATTTTCGGTGTCATGACTCGTTCTACACTGTAACAAATGGCTGAAAATACACTCCTGGAAATTGAAATAAGAACACCGTGAATTCATTGTCCCAGGAAGGGGAAACTTTATTGACACATTCCTGGGGTCAGATACATCACATGATCACACTGACAGAACCACAGGCACATAGACACAGGCAACAGAGCATGCACAATGTCGGCACTAGTACAGTGTATATCCACCTTTCGCAGCAATGCAGGCTGCTATTCTCCCATGGAGACGATCGTAGAGATGCTGGATGTAGTCCTGTGGAACGGCTTGCCATGCCATTTCCACCTGGCGCCTCAGTTGGACCAGCGTTCGTGCTGGACGTGCAGACCGCGTGAGACGACGCTTCATCCAGTCCCAAACATGCTCAATGGGGGACAGATCCGGAGATCTTGCTGGCCAGGGTAGTTGACTTACACCTTCTAGAGCACGTTGGGTGGCACGGGATACATGCGGACGTGCATTGTCCTGTCGGAACAGCAAGTTCCCTTGCCGGTCTAGGAATGGTAGAACGATGGGTTCGATGACGGTTTGGATGTACCGTGCACTATTCAGTGTCCCCTCGACGATCACCCGTGGTGTACGGCCACTGTAGGAGATCGCTCCCCACTCCATGATGCCAGGTGTTGGCCCTGTGTGCCTCGGTCGTATGCAGTCCTGATTGTGGCGCTCACCTGCACGGCGCCAAACACGCATACGACCATCATTGGCACCAAGGCAGAAGCGACTCTCATCGCTGAAGACGACACGTCTCCATTCGTCCCTCCATTCACGCCTGTCGCGACACCACTGGAAGCGGGCTGCACGATGTTGGGGCGTGAGCGGAAGACGGCCTAACGGTGTGCGGGACCGTAGCCCAGCTTCGTGGAGACGGTTGCGAATGGTCCTTGCCGATACCCCAGGAGCAACAGTGTCCCTAATTTGCTGGGAAGTGGCGGTGCGGTCCCCTACGGCACTGCGTAGGATCCTACGGTCTTGGCGTGCATCCGTGCGCCGCTGCGGTCCGGTCCCAGGTCGACGGGCACGTGCACCTTCCGCCGACCACTGGCGACAACATCGATGTACTGTGGAGACCTCACGCCCCACGTGTTGAGCAATTCGGCGGTACGTCCACCCGGCCTCCCGCATGCCCACTATACGCCCTCGCTCAAAGTCCGTGAACTGCACATACGGTTCACGTCCACGCTGTCGCGGCATGCTACCAGTGTTAAAGACTGCGATGGAGCTCCGTATGCCACGGCAAACTGGCTGACACTGACGGCGGCGGTGCACAAATGCTGCGCAGCTAGCGCCATTCGACGGCCAACACCGCGGTTCCTGGTGTGTCCGCTGTGCCGTGCGTGTGATCATTGCTTGTACAGCCCTCTCGCAGTGTCCGGAGCAAGTATGGTGGGTCTGACATACCGGTGTCAATGTGTTCTTTTTTCCATTTCCAGGAGTGTAATTTAAAATGCCATGATCCTTTGTTAGAAATCGCTGGATGCGAACCCAGTACTGCCTCCCTCGGCCTGTTACCGATTTCCATTTTAAGGTTTGGAGGTTAGAACAACTGTGTAAGGTGTAAATAACTTTGGTTCAATGTTGCAATCTTGTCACACGAATACACACACTTACACACTTTACAATGTGGCAATGTTACGTCAGTTGTGGAACGAGCGCACCTCGTCCTCAGAAAGTGAAATAATCCTAAACTCCACAATGGTAAATTTTAACTAGAAGTCTCTTTACAAAATTATTCTTACGGCTACATTACGATGTTGGCCGGTACTCCGATAAATCATCCGATTACTGTTGAAAGTTCGGTGCTATTTAGGATGACAATCAAGTCTACAGAGGATGGTTAGTTTTGTGACAAGTTGAGCAAAAGATTACCCGAGGTCGCTCGAGTTTACAGTGGACGCAAGCTGGTGAACCGACAAGTTTACGCCTCTGCTCGCGGTATCTACCTTAAGCTGCGATGAGCTCTAGTCTGCATGGCTGCTCTCGCCCACTGAAATTCCCATAAAAACTAATTAAGCCTTTGCTGGTTTTTTCAGCGGAAACTTTCCCTACGTTTCTCGTGATGCGAGAAAGCATGTAGTCATCCCCAGTCTTGGAATATGGTGCTATGCACGCTCATGGCTAGAGCAGCGTGCGTATTGAAATGCCCTCTCAGTCCTCGCAAGGACAATTAACTAACTGGCCGGTTCGTTTCTCCACAGTGGGAGCTCAACGACGCTGCAGCCGATATTCAGCTGGATGTCAGCCGCAGTGGTCGCAGCGTTCACACAGATTTCTCCTCTGCATCGTACAGAGCACTACGCGCTCCGTTCTGCACTTGACGCCAGTTCACAGAAGCGTCCCCGAAAATTTCGCTTTCGTCTCTCTAGTAGCTGAACTCTCTCCCCACCTGGGTTCTTTCGTTCTCAATGTCACGGCCATTTTCGACCAATAGGAGCGTTCCTCTTGTTTTGTGGAAACTCTCTCTGCCAATTGCAAGGGCCCTACCATTGAACTGTGTCTAAATCTCGGCACTTTGCTCTTCGCTAGTTCGTTTCCACCATCAGACATTTCGTGCCCGCTCGCACGTGTACCATTCGTCGTTCACGTGATCAACTTCGTCACTGGTTTTGTTCGTACCCATTTGGAATTCCGAAACGCAGCTTCCTAAAGCTTCTTTCCGGCCTGCTTACGGTGTCCCTTTACTTGCTGTGCGGTGTGCGCCGCCTGCCCGGTCGCCCCCTAAGAGCTCCTGGTTGGCTCCCGTGGCGCGGCCTCTGCGTCTGCCCGCGCTGGCCTCCACGCTAAACGTTTCCTCTCGCTGCTTGTCTCGCCTTCTGCTCGTCGACACGCATTATATGGGAGTAGCGTGTTAACACTGTCTACTGACTGTCATCCCTTTTGCATTACATACTTATAGGCAAATCTACTCATTACTGCTGAGGTGTTAGGTGTCATATTCACCTTCCCGATATAATAACATGCAAAATTCGACAACATTTATTCTGCCACCTAGCACCATGACCAGTAGGACGCGGGCACCGATCAACCATTTAGAGACCCGGTGACCAGGGGGCGACGTGTGTGACAGAAGCAGCTGATTCCGCCCAGGCAAGACAGGGTGGAATGACGTCACAGGACAGGGACTTAGCTGCCACTCTGGACGTATCAGTCCGCGAGACGGAGATCGGAACAGAGCTGGGGACAGACAGGTATGCAGGGTCTTGTGTGACACCACAAACTCTGACGTCTCTGTGGAGGCACTGCTTAGACCCACTGGACTGGAATCCAAGTGTGGAAGGTTCCCAGGCAGTGCTCTGGCTGTCCACACTTACGTCGGCTTCCCACACCCATCAAGTTCTTGACAGCCAAATACTCTCCACATACAGGCTGATGCCGTCTTGCTTAACTTTTGAAAGCTGTTGTACACAGTTCCGCACTGCCACCTAATGAACAAGATACGAGCGTACGATATATCAGATCAGCCGTCAGCAGTGTGATTGGATTGAACACTTTCTACCAAACAGAACGTATGTTCCACATCTCCTTCTTAAACTACTGGATCGATTTGAATAACACTCGGTACAAGTATCACTTAGTATCAGCAAAGAATCGCTGTGTGTGTAAGAACCATCTACCTGAGGATGAGGAAGTGTAGCCTACAACGTGCGAATAGCTGGACTTTATTCATCCAACATCTGGAAATGAGAGCACTCAGTCACTTGTAAGAAACTTTACACGTAATACCAAACTTTTAGGAAATATTTTTTCTCGCTGGCAACGCCATCAAAATGATGAAAGGAAAGAAATGTCTCCCTTACTGCACTTTCGTTCTACAGGCATTAAAACTGCCGCATCAGCCATGATGTTTTAATTTATTACTTCCATACCGTTAACTCTACGCGCGACACGTTTAGTAGACGGTATTCACATAGATTACTGAATGTATCTGCGGAGTTATGTCACTGTACGACTCATAGTTCAGGTGATATGACGTCATAGACACTGACATGCGTGAAAATTGCTGCATCAAATAAATTATTAATCCTTTACTAGTAACTCTACCCCAAGCACATTTTGCAGACAGTATTCAAAGATCACGCTGCATGTAGCTGTAAAATTGCACCATTGTGAGACGCACACAGTTCACGAGATAAAACGCTATAAACATTAACTTGTGTGGAAAGGAAACTGCAGAGAGAAAGTCACTATACATATAGTGGAAATATGTGAACGTATATGTGTGAAATGTATTACAGGTGAGTGAGTTGTGGGTTTGCGGATTAAAACAAAGGTAGAAAGCTCCTTTTACACCCCTGAATCGATTTGAAACAAACCTGGTACATGTTTTACTTACTATCTTAAAACAAATACTGTGAGATAACAACCACCAACTTTCTATTGGCCTTGGGTGATGGACAGAGAATAGTGGGAGAGTAGAAGATGGAAAGACACAGAGGGACATATAGGAGATGGACAGAGATAGTGGGTCGCAGAAGATGGGCAGAGGAAGAAGGAGGAAGAGTGGGACAGAGAGAGAGGAAGTAGGTGGAGATGAAGAGAGACAGAGGGAGAGAAAGGGATATGGACGAGGTGGAGAGAGAAATGGGGGAGAAGGGAATCGACAGATGAGAAGAGGAGATAGACAGAGAAACGGGGTAGGGGGAGATGGACAGAGAAGGGGAACAGGAGATGGACAGAGTGCAAGGGGTGGAGAAGGTGTGCAAAGAGTGGAGAGGGAGGACGGAGAGAGATGCAGGAGGAGATGAACAAAGTGAGGAGGAAGACTGGAATAAATACATACCCGAGCAATGCCGCGTACTCAGCTACTGGACTCATATAAATGTCCTAGTGGATGACATCCAGAGTTCACTGAGGCTTTTTGCGAACGATATGTTGTTGTAACAATGAAGTTGTGATGCTAGAAAATTGTAGCAAAGTGCAGGAATATCTGTGGAGAAACGACACTTGTGCAGCAATTGGGAGCTGATCCTCATCATAAATGGATGTAACGTACTGAGACACTGAGGCAATCCGACTGATACGTTTGACGTTTTCAATCATCCGTACAGGTAAGGTACAAGAATTCAAGTGTGGAAAGCCACCCAGTCAGACTCTTCAAACAACATTCAACAGTTTAATTTACTGACAACAATTCCAAATACAATACACATCTGTACTTTGAGCATAGAAATAAACAATGTCAATCAATATTTTGTTCTTGTTGTGGCCTTCAGTTCAAAGACTGTTTCGGTGCAGCTCTCCATGTTACTCTATCCTGTGCGAGCCCCTTCGTCTCCGAATAACTACTGCGCCCTGCACCCTTCATCTCTTAGTCTCCCTCTATGATTTTTACCCTTCCACCTCCCTCCAGTGCTAAACTGATGTTCCCTCGATACCTCAGAATGTGTCCTACCAACCGATCCCTTCTTTTGGGTAAGTTGTGCCACAAACTTCTTGTCGTCCCAGTTCTGTTCAGTAACTCCTCACTAGTTACATGACCGACCCATCTAATTTTCAGCATTCTTCTGTAGCACCACATCTCTATAGCTTCTATTCTCTTTTTCCCTTAACCGTTTATCTCCGTGTATGACTTCCATACATGGCTACACTCCGTCAAATACTTTCCGAAAAAATTTCTAAACATTTAAATCTATATTTGATGTCAACAAATTTCTCTTCTTCAGAAATGCTTTTCTAGGCATTGTCATTCTACATTTTATATACTCTCTACTTAGGGCATCATCAGTTAATTTGCTGCTAAAATAGCAAAACTCATCTACTACTTTAGGTGTCTCCTAATCTCATTCCATTATCATCACATGATTTAATTCGGCTACATTCCATTATCCATGTTTTGCTTATGATGTTCATTTTATATCCTCGTTTCAAGCCAATGTCCATTCCGTTTAACTACTCCTCCAAGTCCTATGCTGTCTCTGACAGAATTACAATGTCATCTGCAAACCTCAAGTTTTTATTTATTTTCCCTGAACTTTAATTCCTACTCTAAATTTCTTTTCTTTCCTTTATTGCTTCTTCAATGTACAGGTCGAATAACATAGGGGACAGTCTACAACCCTGTCTCTCTTACTTCTCAACCACTGCTTCGCTTTCATGCCCCTCAACTCTCATAACTGCCGTCTGGTTCCTGTACAAATTGTAAAGGGCCTCTCGTTCCCTATATTTTACCCCTGCTAACTTCAGAATTTCAATGCGAGTATTCTAGTCAACATTTCCCAAATGGTACAAATGTAGGTTTGCCTTTCCTTAACCTACATTCTAAGATAAGTCATAGGGTCAGTATTGCCTCACGTGTTCCTAATTTTCTTCGGAATCTGAACTGATCATCCCCTTTCACCTGCTTCATTTGTTACATTCTTATATTTTCTTTTTTCATAATTTAAATTCAATATCTCTTGTATTGTCCAAGCAATTCTACTAGGCCTTGTTTTTTCGCCTATTTCATCTTCTCTATTTCATCTCTCAAAGCTACCCATTCTTCTTCTACTGTATTCCTTTCCCCTGTTTTAGTCAACTGTTGGCTGATGATCCCTCTGAAACTCTCAGCAACCTCTGGTTCTTTCAGTTTAGCCAGGTCCCTTGTCCTTAATTTCCTAGTACTTTCCAATTACTTCAGTTATAATTTACAGTTAAAAACCGGTAAATTGTGACCAGAGTCCACACCTGCCCTTGCATATGTCTTAGAATTTAAAATATGGTTTCTAAATCTCTGTTTTACCATTATCTGAAACCTTTCAGTGTCTCCAGGTCTCTTCCACGTACACCAATTCTTTCATGATTGTTAAACCAACTGTTTGGCATGATTAAATTATGCTCTGTGAAAAATTCTACAAGACGGCTTCCCCAGTCCCCATTCACCTACTATTTTTCCTTGCCTTGCTTTTCCTACTATCGAATTTACTGTCCCATTCACTATTAAATTTTCGTCTCTGTTAACTATCTGCATAACTTCCTTTATCTCAGCATACATTTATTCAATCTCTTCATCATCTGCAGAGCTAGTTGGCATATAAATTTGTACTACTGCGGTGGGCATGGGCTTCGTGTCTATCTTGGCTACAATAATGCATTCACCATACTGCTTGTAGTAGCTTAGGTGCATCGCTATTCTAATATCCATTATTACACCTAGTCCTGCTTTAGCCCTATTTGATTCTGTATTTAGAAACCTGTATTCACCAGAATAATAGCTGGAGTCCACCCAAGATCATCCTGCAGACATTTATTTAAGGATCTAGGGATATTCACAGTAGCTTCTCAGTATATATACTCTCTTATGAAATTTGTTATTAACAACCAAACCCAATTCAAAAGTAATAGCAGTGTGCATAACTACAATACTAGGAGAAAGGATGATCTTCACTATTCAAGATTAAATCTAACTTTGGCACAGAAAGGGGTGAATTATACTGGCACTAAAGTCTTTGGTCACTTACCAAATAGTATCAAAAGTCTGACAGATAACCAACAAGTATTTCAGAAGAAATTAAAAGAATTTCTGAATGACAACTCCTTCTACTCCATAGAGGAATTTTTAGATATAAATTTAAAAAAAAATAAAAAAAATAAAAAAAAGTAAAAATAAAAATAAAAAACACAAAAAAATGAAAGAGTTGTTATATTAACTTAAGTATGTTATTAAATTAACTTAATTATGTCATGCATTGGAAAATTTGACTCGTTCCACATCATTACGAAATATCGTATTCATGGTCCATGGAACTAGTATTAATCTAATCTAATCTGACTAGAAGTTCTGTTCCTCCCGCCATCGAACTTCACTAATTACCAGTATATCTAACTTCAGCTGATCTATTTACCTTTTTAAAATTTCTAACCTACCTTACCGATTAAGGGACCTAACATTCCACGTGCTGATCCGTAGAATGCCAGTTTTGTTTCTCCTGATGACAAATTACTTCTGAATAGTCTCCTCTTGGAGATCCGAATGGGCGAGTATTTCCCCTCCTGAATGTTTTACCAAAGAGGACGCCATCATTTAACCATACTGTAGAGCTGCATGCCCTCGGTAAAAATTATGGCTGTAGCTTCCCCTTACTTTCAGCCGTTCGCAGTACAAGCACAGCGAGGCCGTTTTGGTTAGTGTTACAAGGCCAGGTCAGTCTATCGTCCAGACTCTTGCCCCTGCAACTACTGAAAAGGCTGTTGCCCCTCTTCAGGAACCACACGTTTGTCTGGCCTCTCAACAGATACCCCTCCATTGTGGTTGCACCTACGGTACGGCTATCTGTATCGCTGAGGCATGCAAGCCTCCCCACCAACGGCAAGGTCCACGGTTTATGGGGCGGGGACGCTGATATTTTATAATTGAAATTCAAGAGAGCAATGGCCTACGGCCTTTAAAATTTTACCACCAACAAAATCCCAGCTATAAAGGCATATTTTAAACAACGACTGACATCTTTTACACGTTTAGGGGTTAAGAAAAGAGGATTTTGAGCAGCAGCGAGAGGCTCTTAAAACCTCATTTACCCAAAAGAGAAGGGAACACTAGTTGCTTAAGCAACTTTAGCATGGCTGGTGGCCACAAATGATTACAGGGAAAGATAGTTCGTTTAATTAAGGAATTTGAATTGGGCAAAAGACCCACGAAAATTGACTGGTAAGAAAAGTAATCGTCATGTATTACTGAATTACTTGACGTTGATTGAGCGAGGGTTGGTATGCCACTCTATGCAATTTTCAAGAGAACACTGCACGGCCAATGTCGTATATAACTTTAATTAAACCCATCCACATTTTTCTGAACTCTACAATATCTGACAATTTAAAAACAAGCAAGCCGTCAAAAAAAATCTGACAGCCTTCTTTTACTGGGTCATCAGAGATGACTTGTACAGAACAATTTCAGTTTAGAATAATTTCTTATACAAGCAAACTGTTAACAGCTGGGAAAGAAAACTGTTTCTCGGCAAGTTGTTGACAGCAGCAGTGCCTGACGGCTGCGTCACATCCGGGAACAGCAGCGGGTGCAAAATCCACTGGTCCACACAGGTCCCTTGCCAGCTTAACTTAGCAAACACAAATAACTGCTCAGAACTCTACAACGAATGAAACCACGATAAAAACATACGCCATGGCGTGGAAAAACACTCTTGCGTGTATCAAAAGGCGCAATATTGTGACAATTTACTGCACATGAACTTGCAAGTAGCTAACTTGTTAATAAACTCCACACAGCTGACTGTGGAATGGTAAATCCTTAAAAAAGAAATGCGGCCCCTTTGGCTGCTCGCACTAAAGCGCGAACGTGACAGGACGTATGCCAACAAATTCGTGTTTACAGTACATATACACTGAGGAGACGAAGAAACTGGCACACCTGAGTAATATCGTGTGAGGCCCCCATGACCATGCAGAAGGACTGGACTAATGTGTAAAGTAGTGCTGGAGGGAACTGACACCATGAATCCTGCAGGGCTCTACGTAAATCTGTAAGAGTAAGAGGGGGTGGAGATCTCCTCTGAATAGCACGTTGCACTGCATTCCAGTTATGCTCAGTGATGGTAATGTCTGGTGAGTTTGGAGGCAGTGGTAGTGTTTAAACTCGGAAGAGTGTTCCTGGAGCCACTCTGTAGCAATTCTGGATATGTGGGGTGTCGCACTGTCCTGCTGGAACTGCCCAATTCCGTCGGAATGCATAATGGACACTAATGGATGCAGGTGATCAGACAGGAAGCTTATGTACATGTCGCCTGTCAGAGTCGTATCTGGACACATCAGGGGTCCAATATTGCTCCTACTGGACACGACCCATACCATTAGAGAGCCTCTGCCAGCTTGAACAGTCCCTCTCTGTCATGCAGGGTCAATGCATTCATGGGGCTGTCTCCATACCTGTAGACATCCATCTGCTCCATACAATTTGAAACGAGACTCGTCCGACCAGACGATATGTTTTCAGTAATCAACAGTCCAATGTCGGTGTTGACGGGCCCAGACGAGGTGGAAAGCTTTGTGTCGTACTGTTGTCAGCATACACGAGTGGGACTTTGGCTCTGAAAGCCCATATCAATGGTGTTTTGTTGACTTGTTCACACACTGACACTTGTTGATGACCCAGCATTGAAATCTACAGCAATTTGCGGAGGGATTGCACTTCTGTCACTTTCAATGATTCTCTTTAGTCGTCTTCAGTCCCGTTCTTGCAGGATCTTTTTCTCGCCACAGTGATGTCGGACAGTTGATGTTTTACTGGATTCCTGATATTCACGGTACAATCGTGAAATGGTCGTACCAATTCATGGCTATCTTGGAGATGCTGTGTCCCATCCGTCGTGTGCCGACTATAACACCACGTTCAAACTCACTTGAACCTTGGTAACCTGCCATCGCAGCAGCAGTAACTGATCTAACAGGTGTGCCAGACACTTGTTCTCTTATCTAGGCATTGCCAACCACAGCGCCGTATTCTGCCTGTTTACGTATCTTTGTATTTGAATACGCATGCCTATACCAGTTTCTTTGGAGGTTCAGTGTTTTTAAACCCACACACTGGTGCATTAGCTGTACAGAAATTAACATGTAATTCCCCAAGGCAATGGCACGGATTAAACAATGCAGTTCATTATACCAGTTGGAGGTTAACTTCATATTCATATTTATTCGCCTTTAAACATCTTACATGTAATGGTTGTCATATAGTAACAAAAGTTACAGATACATTGTATACATCTATATAGACATATATCTGACAAGACAAATTGCCTGCATAATACTATATTTCTAAATTTGTAATATGTACTCCTTTCACAAAATGTACCATCAGAATTCATTATCATTTATTGCACTCTCTTGAAATTCTTGAACTGTATAAAATACTTTCCTTTTTATCCATTCTGCTACTTTTACTTTAAATTTGTCCATGGGCATAGAATGTGCACTTTTGGGTAATTTTCTTAAAAAAATGTGGGTGCTAGATCCTTGGAATTGCAGTGAATCTGTGATAGTCCGGCAAACAGAATGTCAATTGTATGTCCATTTCTTGTGTTATATGAGTGCACTGCCATCCTATGGTCAAAGTTATTTACCTTTTCTTTGGCATATATCAGGCAACTATAAACATACAAGCCTAGGACTGTCATTATATTCAATTCTTTAAAATGTTTACTGCATGAATCTCTGGGTGGTATTCCTACAAGGCATCTGATTGCTGTTTTTTAGTCATTTAAACACAGTCTTAGAAACTGAGCAGTTTCCCCATAGTATAATCCCATAAGCGAGATGAGAGTGGAAGAAGGCAAAGTATGTGTATAGTAGGAGTGTTCTACTGACAGAGTGTCTCAGTTTATCTAACAAGAAGATTACACATGAGAGTTTTTTTGTATAGAATGCCTGTGTGTTTCCCAGTTAGGTTTTTGGTCGATATGGAACCCTAGTGGTTTTACAGATTTGTTTTCATGTTTGGAGACAGTCACATTAAATACAATATCTTCTGTCTTATTATTTATCTGTAATGAATTTGCCTTAAACCAGCTGGTGCCTCTGTCCTTTGCTATTGTTATATTATTCTGTAATTAATTCAAGTTGTTTCCCTGAGTAATTAGCATTGTATCATCTGCATACAGTGCCTTGCCACAAGGTAATGAAGAAGGCAAATCATTTATGTAGACTACAGAAAGAAAAGGTCCAAGTATGGAGCCCTGTGGTACTCCTTTGATAACTGGCAAGAAACTAGATCTTTCTTCATGTATAGCCACTGTTTGTTATTATTGCATAAGTAAGACTGTAATAGCTGGAGAGCACTCTGCCCTTTTCTGTAGTTTTGTTATATTAGTACTGTGGGATACAGTATCGAAAGTTTTCTTAAGGTTCAACAGTCTCAAAATAATTACAGATTTATTCTCAAAGGAGTCGTATACAATGTGAAAATGCTCTCTGCTGCCCTCACAGTTGAGAAACCAGTTCTGAACCTATACTGTGTGGAACATAGCGGTTTATTCAATTCAAAATACTGGCTCATTTCCTGGTGGATACAGTATTATATTATTTTTGAAATTATGGGAAATAGTGAGAGGGGTCAGTAATTGTCAAGTAAATCTCTGTCACCTTTCTTGTACACAGATATGATAACAGAAATTTTTAAATGATCTGGAAAAACACCTTCATTTATTTTCTTATTTATTACCCTTGTTAAGGGGATTATTATTTCTTCTCTTATATTTCTTGTACTATAATTAGATAAACCATAGTAGTCTTCAGCTCTGGAGTTACTAAGCTCGGCTATTGATTCACTGACCTGTCTAGGAGTTACTAATGCTCATTCAAATTTATCACTCAGCATTCTGTGTATTGTAGGTAGCAGTGCTTCTGCCTTCGTCACATCTTCCTCTATCTTTATGTCAGAGACAGGATTGGCAAAATGTGCATTTAATATATGTGGAGGAATCTGTACACTGTTTTCTTCCTTTTGGCAGTTTATTTCTGTTTTAAAGACTTTCCATGCTGCTTTGAATTTATTTGTGGAATTGACTATGAATGTGTCATTGGCTTTCCATTTTGCTATCTTGATTTCAGGACTATAGTGTTTTATTGCTAATTTTCACATATTTTTATCTGCTTCACTATGGTGAGACCTGTCACAATACATAAGCATAGCTGTTCACAAATTGTTTAATTGGGGTGTGTACCATTCTATCATTCATTTGATTTTCTGGTGGGTGTTATTCTTTTGGGTTCTTTGGTACTGTTTAGGGCAGGTTTCTTCAAATATTTTAACTACTACTTCTAGGAATTGAATGGTTGATTCATTAGCTTTCATAGCTTCTGTGATTACTTCATCCCAGCCTATTTGTTTTAACCTGGATTTTAAATAGAAGACCTTTTTTACATTTAATCATCTTATTGCTCTACCTGGCTCATCTGATAGCATCCTATTTTATTATTTAGTGGAAGTTTAAGCAAGCCCATCATTATCTGAAATGCCTAGTATAATTATGATGCTCTGACTTTCATTGATTTGAAAATTACTGATTATTTTGTCAAGACATGCATTCTGTCTCATGGGCATATTGTTTATGCAGTAAAAGTTAAGTGCTCTTAATGTGTTAAGTAGATAGTTTACAGTTTTGCTTTTAATTCTAATGTCTATATTTACACACATCCAAAAAAAGTTTGGCATCATTCAGTTCCGAGAGTTCCGGAACCTGTACAGAAAATTGGAATAGAGATCAACATAAACATCATTTACACTCTTTTTTATTGCTCATGAAAACCACACATCGCATGCAGTACCATCATACAGCGAGACCTTTAGAGATGGTGGTACAGATTTCTGTACACACTGGTACCTCCAATACCCAGTAGCACGTCCTCTTGCATTGATGAATGCCTGTATACATTGTGGCATACTATCCACAAGTTCATCAAGAAACTGTTGGTCCAGGTTGTCCCACTCCTCAATGGCGATTCGGTGTAGATCACTCAGAGTGGTTGGTGGGTCGTGTGGTCCATAAACAGCCCTTTCCAATCTATCCCAGGCATGTTCAACAGGGTTCATGTCTGGAGAACATGCTGGCCACTCTAGTCGATCTATGTCATTATCCTGAAGGAAATCAGACACAAGATGTTCATGACGGTGGTGCGAATTGTCGTCCATGAAGACGAATACTTCGCCAATATGGTGCTGATATGGTTGCACTATCAGTCGGAGGATGACATTCAAGTATCGTACAGCCATTAGGAAGCCCTCTGTGGTCACCAGTGGTGTATGTGGCCCCACATAATACCACTCCAAAACAGCAGGCAACTACCATCTTGCTGGGCTCACTTCTAAGGCATTCACCCTGACCGTGTTGCCTACAATCACATCTCCGACAATTGTCTGGCTGAAGACATGTGCGACACTCATCGGTGAAGAGAACATGATGCCAATCCTGAACGGTCCATTCAGCATGTTCTTGGGCCCATCTGTAACACATTGCATGGTGTCATGGTTTCAAAGATGTACCTCACCATTGGGAGTGAAGTTGCACACCATGCATCCTATTGCACACAGTTTGAGTCCTGTGGCTGCACGAAAAGCATTATTCAACATGCTGGTGATGCCGTCAGTGTTCCCCCAAGACATAATCCATAGGTAGCGGTCATCCACTGCAGTAATTGCCCTTGTGTCACCTGAGCAAGGCATGTCATTGACAGTTACTATCTCTCTGTATCTCCTCCATGTCAGAACAACATCGCTTTGGTTCCTTCCAAGACGGCCTGGACACTTTCCTTGCCGAGAGCCATTCCAGGCACAAAATAACAATGCAAATGCAATTAAACCACAGTACTGACTGTCTAGGCATGGTTGAATAACAGGCAACATGAGCCGTTTACCTCTTTCCTGGTGGAATGACTGGAACTGATCAGGTGTTGGACACCCTCCGTCTAATTGGCGCTGCTCATGCATGGTTTTCTACATCTTTGGCCAGGTTTAGTGACATCTCTGAACAGTCAAAGGGACTGTGTCTGCTATACAATATTCACACACAACGTCTATCTTCAGGAGTTCTGGGAACTGGCATGATGCAAAACTTTTTTTGATTTGTGTATATCACTGAATATCAAAATTCTGCACTTTTTCTTCTTAAGGAGGAATACTATGAGTTCTTCAAGACTCTGTATAAACAAGTCCTCATTTCGAATAGGGGTGCGATACACAGGTACAACTAATGTATCAACACATGGAAACAATACAACTGCTGCTTCAAAATATGTTTCAGTACAAAAACTACTTATATCTATAACTTCATATATTAAATTCAGTCTCTTACAAATATATACATCTACAGCACCATGCTTCATGTTAATTCTAAAGTATCCTATAGCTAGTTCATAACCATTGGGTGCAGTCAAATCTATTTCTGTATGAGATAGCCAATGTTCATTTACCAAAATCACAATACAATTAAGTTTTTCTAGTCGATTTTGCAGTTCCGAGAGTTTATTTTTCATTGACTGGATATTAACATGCAAAAAGAGTAGACAAATTTCATTGACAGCTGGCACTGACTCTCAGTTTGACACATCTTCCTCATTTCTGACACATCACTTACCTTAGGCAACTTCTGCTGTTTGTTTTTCTTCTGGTTTTCCTCCATATCCTGCTTCCAACTAAAAAATCACTCAGATAAGTGGGAGACACTGTTTTCCATTTGGTTGGCAAGGTGGCCACATTTTCCTTTTCACTGATTCTTATTGTATACACTGTCATTGATGTTGATTCTGCTGATGTACATTCTAATATTGCTCTTGCTGGAGCTACTGTTGATGCTGTTGTTACAGCTATTGTCACTTATGTTGCTACTGCAGTTGTTGCTGTTGGCACTTCTGCTCGATCTGCTGGCTGAACTTCTGCTATTGCTGTTGTTGGAGGTGATGCAGCAGACCTTGCTGCTATTGTTTTTGAAGGCGGTGTCGCTGCCATCATTGTTGAAGATGGTGCTTCAGCTGCTACTAAATTTTGATCTGATGGTGTTTCCACAGTTGGTGTAGCACTATATTGATTGGATAGGTAGTACCAGTGAAGTGCCAGTTTCTTCTCAGATGTTTTATACTGTTTTTCTGAAACAGTACTAGCTGTTTGATTGACTACTACCTGCTTTTCCAACTTGTTTAGATGTAGTCCACGTTCTGTGTAAAATCTGACCAATATTGTTTATGTCAGTAATTTGCAAATTTCTGAAACATTTGCAAATGCTTGTATATTGTTTTTCTGCCACTGTGGTTTCACTATTAACACACGACCATTGAGGTAGGTCGTGCCTGTGTGGTAAATAGCAAACTATTACATTTGTATGGGTAAGATGGCTCAGGTATCTTTTCAGATTCTGTGTGGCCTCCTTAGTTTCACTTTTATTTCCACCGTTCGATCCACCTAGCAGAACAACAAAATCATTTTGATTAAGTGTGGTGTGCATACTGTAAGACCTTTGGAACACACACCATCAGATTATTTGACTTGTCGCTCTAACGAAGTAGGCGAGTGGCAGCAATATGTCTCGTGGTCTTATCGTGACGTGTTTATCTTCTGCTGTTAGGTCAGATGATAGAAATGCCAGTTGCACGCTCAGAGTATCAGATTGACGGTGACCAACTTTAAACAGAACTTGATTAATTTTCACACACATTTATTAAGATAATAAAAAGGCATAGACCTTACGTAACTTGATTCTGGATACAATCTGAAGTTCCTTTGGTCTTGGTACATTAATCCTATTCTGACATATCTCTGATACTTGACAAAGTGTCTATACATTTCTCTTCATGGCTATGTACAGGAATATGATAATCTTATTAGGCGCAGACTGAAACGTGACTGTAGACTGGTACAGACTAATGCAGATTGATGCAGACTAATGCAGACTGATTCATCGGAGGTCTGTACACTCATTATAATATCTTGAGCATTCAGGTATCACTGTGTGAGTGTGATCCACGAGGAGAAAAGGTTTTATGTTGGCAGAAATCTCATTGGCTGCGAGACATATTAATACGCGGATTGGCAGAGGCAGAATTTGGTCCGTCTCTAAGACAGCACCATCTCGTAGTGTGGAGATGGACGAGCGCTGCGCCTGCGCTGTTGTGCTTAGCGGGGCGCGCTCTATTGGGAAAGTTGTTTACATGCTGACTACGCGGAACTATGCACACAACATTAAGCTTTGCACACTCAGCAGATTGTGCTACCTTCTCTACTTCTGATAGTGGGGCATTTGGCTTAACAAAACAGGTTGCTTTTAGCTGTTTACCCTGATTAATACTATCCGCTAGTTCAAGCCCGTGACTGTCAGCCAACATTATATTTTTGCTTACATTATTTACAGTTTTTTTCGCACCAAGTTCTCTGATTTGTGCAAGACTGTATTTGTTAATTGTAGTATTTTGCTCTTTGAGGCATTAACTTCATTCTTCAGGTGGGTTTTGTCTTTTCAGTTCTAATGATAATTCACACTGATGCTTTAAATTGTTTATTTCTTGAATTAACACAGATATAATTTCAGATTTATCACCTGTGTTGCAAAGTTTTAGGCCTAAATTTTCATCACCACATTCCCAGCAAATCCAGGTATTTTGTTTGCGTTCCATATTCATGCAGCTGTAGTGGTGCACTGACTTACATTTAATGCACATTATGCCTTTAGTAGGGCACTTTTTCTTGCAGTTGTTATCGTCCTTTCATCCGTTTGCCTCTTAATGCTAGAAATCCTCAGAGGTTGTGAAGACATTGTTAGATCTTCAAACTCAAAAAAGCTTGAAAAGATTTTCAGAAATGTCTTTATAGCCTCTGCGGATGTCCACAGCATTGAAAGATGCAGCACTAAGCTTATAAACATGCCTCAGACTGCAGCCTAATTCCTGTGTAACTGAAATCTTAAAGATCTATACACATTAGTGTAGAGCACCCAGTATCTTACCAGTAAATAATGCTTTTAAAGTTAAACATATTCATGCAGTATAAACTCCAGTAGTAACAGTCATTGAATTTAGTACTGCAACATGTCACAATTTTGTCTGAATGATATAAACTGGAAGTTGTTTAATACTTTCAGATTTGTGACATGTGTGAAAAGCACCTGAATTGTCTTCAGTATGAGCATTGTCATTCTTATCCAATTTTGTGGATCTTGTAATGCTGTGAGAATGGTGATCTGTACTGAATACAAAAATGATAGTTTATTCTGCATGCCCTAAGATAACATAATTGGTAAACTTACACTAAAGTGTTTACTGGCAATTACATTGCGCATGGCAGAAACCACCTAAAATATTGAAATTCTTAGTTACAACCCCTTGCCCCCCCTGTTGGTTTTCTTTATGGTGTGTCTTTCTGAATTGGTACAGATACCAATGCAGTAGGAGATAATTGGCTGAGCACCACCTCCGCTAATTTTTATCAGAGGGAGATTCCAGAGTTTAATTTCAGGGGGCAAGTCTAGTGCTGCTAGTACACACACTAGCTAGGATTTAGAACAAACATTTCCGTAGTCAGTGAGGGGTGAGAGAGTAGTAAGTTTGGAAGGTCAAAGAAAGGGCTCATCAGGTAACCTGTAATAAGTGAAAGGAGACAGATGGCGAGAAAGGTGTCAAGAGAAAGAGATGGTACATCAGTGTTGTGCCAATCTGTACAGAGGTAAGCACAGTGAGAAGTAAAAAAATAAGGAAAAGGAGCATCTTCTCATCTAGAATAGTATTCAGTATCTTGTATTCTTGTTTACAAACTGCACAATTCATAGACAAATTGACTTTGTTTGGATGGGAATGATGTGGAAATATAATGCAGCTGCCAAGTTTGTGTCTATTTTGTTTTCTGATGTGATTTGCAGCTGGATTTCAGCAAAGACTTCCTGTGCTCCAACCACCACTGCATTCCTGAGGCCTGCGAGTGTGATGGCAACAATGACTGTGGGGACAACAGTGATGGAGTGAACTGAGTTCTGAATTTAAAATTATTAAATGCCTTCACATTTAAAGACAAGTGGTATGTAGTAAATGGTGAAGACACACTTCTTCAGATGCTACCTGCTTAAAGACCCTTTAACATAGAAATATTGTGGCCACGTAATCAGCATCAAACCTACACATGCTTAATGCTTCAACAGTTTTTTTGTCAGTATGTGATGTAAAAATAATACTTAACCATGATAGCATTATTTACTATTTTCCATTTAGACTACAACTTCACACTAGAAAAATCAGACTGGCAAATGTTGTCTAGTCTATAAAATAAAATAAAAATTAATGATATGAATATAATAGAGGGAAACATTCCACGTGGGAAAAATATATCTAAAAAGAAAGATGATGAGACTTACCAAACAAAAGCGCTGGCAAGTCAATAGACACACAAAGAAACACAAACATACACACAAAATTCTAGCTTTCGCAACCAGCGGTTGCCTCGTCAGCAAAGAGGAAAGGAGAGGGAAAAAAGGATTTGGGTTTTTAAGGAGAGGGTAAGGAGTCATTCCAATCCCGGGAGCGGAAAGACTTACCTTATGGGGAAAAAAGGACAGGTATACACTCGCACACACACACATATCCATCCGCATATACACAGACACAAGCAGAAAATGTCTGCAGTGTATGCTGAAAAGTAAAAAGGTCAAATGTGCCACTAATTTCACTTAATGGAAACACATTTAATACTCCTCAAATGATGCTTTCATAAGTAGATAAACTTCAAAAAACTTACATATTTGTAAGTTGGAACATGTGAGTTATTAACCAATGCAGAAGACTAATTATATGATTAAATTAAGATACAGAGTAGATGTGTCAGCATGCTCATGAAATCTTCAGCCAAAATGAGGTTTGTCCCATATAAAGTGTTGGTATATGTTTTGATAAGATTGGAAATAGTCATACTTTATTCATTGCTTTCCAAATTATACAATCCTTGAATGTAAACAAAAAGATAGTCACCCTCTTTAGTCATTCTGATGGTCTTCCAAGAACAACTTCAGGCAAATTCTGGGACAGTGCCTTCATGGTAATGGCTAACACTTGTGCCTTAACCCCTCCCCCCCTCCCCCCATCATCTACTGTTAAACCCAGGGAAGTGAAGTTATATGCCTGTTTGACTGGCATTATTCATATTTAGCTGGTTAATATTATTGTTAGATCATCCCTTATTGGTAATAGTCAATGTGTTCGTTAGTCTCATGTGAGCCACTTTCCAAAAGACTGCCATTCATTGCCTGCTAGGTGTTGGGAGTGAGGCAAATGTAATGACCAGCATGGAATCCTTAGAAATGGAGTCATAGCTCTGAAACAGTTTGGTCTTAAGCTAAAAAATGATCAAACACTATCTACTACTGATGATGATATCCTAATCCAAAACTATTCAGCCCCCTCCTCCCATCCATTGTCAGTGTGTGAAACCTTATTATATGATAACTATGATTTTATCATCCATTAAATGCACTATACACTAGTGTATAAGAGCTGTTCCCCATCCATTCCCTTGTCTAAAGCTTGGAACACATAATGCTGTTAAATTTTTAAATTGGTTTACAGTAGACATAATCCCTAGTGTAACCACATGGAAGGATTTTCATAAGATCAGTTCATAGCTTAACAGCGCAAGTTTAGTATCCTAAGAAGCCTCAGACAAATTTTAATTGTGTGACAAAAATTTTGTGAAGTCTTCTAGTAGGAAAAACATATTATAAAATGTTTCTTGGTTTACATTACTACCAAAATGATGCAGATGCTCATATTGTCACTGAAATTTTCCTCTGATCAAATCTTCCAGTTTGATTTTCTTCACTCCTTACCTTTAATACACTCCTGGAAATTGAAATAAGAACACCGTGAATTCATTGTCCCAGGAAGGGGAAACTTTATTGACACATTCCTGGGGTCAGATACATCACATGATCACACTGACAGAACCACAGGTACATAGACATAGACACAGGCAACAAAGCATGCACAATGTCGGCACTAGTACAGTGTATATCCACCTTTCGCAGCAATGCAGGCTGCTATTCTCCCATGGAGACGATCGTAGAGATGCTGGATGTAGTCCTGTGGAATGGCTTGCCATGCCATTTCCACCTGGCGCCTCAGTTGGACCAGCGTTCGTGCTGGACGTGCAGACCGCGTGAGACGACGCTTCATCCAGTCCCAAACATGCTCAATGGGGGACAGATCCGGAGATCTTGCTGGCCAGGGTAGTTGACTTACACCTTCTAGAGCACGTTGGGTGGCACGGGATACATGCTAACGTGCATTGTCCTGTTGGAACAGCAAGTTTCCTTGCCGGTCTAGGAATGGTAGAACAATGGGTTCGATGACGGTTTGGATGTACCGTGCACTATTCAGTGTCACCTCGATGATCACCAGTGGTGTACGGCCAGTGTAGGAGATCGCTCCCCACACCATGATGCCGGGTGTTGGCCCTGTGTGCCTCGGTCGTATGCAGTCCTGATTGTGGCGCTCACCTACACGGTGCCAAACACGCATACGACCATCATTGGCACCAAGGCAGAAGCGACTCTCATCGCTGAAGATGACACATCTCCATTCGTCCCTCCATTCACGCCTGTTGCGACACCACTGGAGGCGGGCTGCACGATGTTGGGGCGTGAGCGGAAGATGGCCTAACGGTGTGCGGGACCATAGCCCAGCTTCATGGAGACGGTTGCGAATGGTCCTCGTCGATACCCCAGGAGCAACAGTGTCCCTAATTTGCTGGGAAGTGGCGGTGCGGTCCCCTATGGCACTGCTTAGGATCCTACGGTCTTGGCGTGCATCCGTGCGTCGCTGCGGTCCGGTCCCAGGTCTACGGGCACGTGCACCTTCCGCCGACCACTGGCGACAACATCGATGTACTGTGGAGACCTCACGCCCCACGTGTTGAGCAATTCGGCGGTACGTCCACCCGGCCTCCCGCATGCCCACTATACGCCCTCGCTCAAAGTCCGTCAACTGCACATACGGTTCACGTCCACGCTGTCACGGCATGTTACCAGTGTTAAAGACTGTGATGGAGCTCCGTATGCCACGGCAAACTGGCTGACACTGACGGCGGCGGTGCACAAGTGCTGCGCAGCTAGCGCCATTCGACGGCCAACACCGCGGTTCCTGGTGTGTCCGCTGTGCCGTGCGTGTGATCATTGCTTGTACAGCCCTCTCGCAGTGTCCGGAGCAAGTATGGTGGGTCTGACACACCGGTGTCAATGTGTTCTTTTTTCCATTTCCAGGAGTGTATTTTAATGTTATTGTGGAACAGCTCTATGCTGGAAAAATAATTTTTTGCCAGCAGGTGCAAATCTGGTACTGTGAATGCAAGAAAGATAATAGATTTCCATATTTAATGGATTAGGGATACAATGTAAGCAGAAAGTCAAACAAATGAGGACTATCACTTGCACAATTTGTTCTGTACGAGCACCAGCTGCACTTGGTGGTCAAAATTGGAACTTTTTCAAATGAAAATAGGTTCCACATTAACACAATAGCATATCTACCAAGTTTTGTTGCCCTGTGATAAAGCCCACACTGGACCTGTGTGAGTAGCTACCCTTTAATTGTTAAGCACCCAGTAACTTTAATGAATACTTCAGATTACCATTACGAAAAATTCATCCCTATCGCATCTGAGAGAGAAATACCACGTAAATATATAAAGCAAAAAATTTTGCTGTTGTGTAACTTGTGGAAATAAAAATGTGTAGGAAACTTGTAGCTTTATCATTTCCTCACATTATTGTCAAGATAAAGCTTTTGCTATTGGTAGGAACTGAATTTACAAATCTAATGCTTACTCCAATCTCGATAGCAAGATGTAGTACAATGATACAATGGTCTTCCATGACCATAGCTCACACTTTCTCAGTGCCATTAATTTCAGCTCAAATGTCGGTCGTAGTGTTGTTTGGTCCTGTGATTTTTGGCCATCTTTGAAGCAGTTGTACCACACCTTTTTCAAAAGTTGCTCATGACATTTGTCATCAGAACCATATTAGTGCATCATATTGCTTTGTACTTGGGCATTGCTGAGGTTTCAGCAAAACGTGATGCAGTATTGCTGCTGAGTGTTTTGTTTCAAAACTTACTGGGAGTTGAATCAGATGAGCACTTGCAGCAGACCTTGTCACCGGCAGTTTGCATACAACTGATCTTATACTAGCAAGGAGGAGAAAACACAGCTGCAGAGGAGTCTTCCCCACATCTTCAGTCAATATAGCCTTGCACTTCATGGGTTTATGCAGGAAAGATTAAATACTTCCACACTTCATACATAAGGCTGGCTGACATTTTTTAACCTTGCAAGATGAAGTGAATGCTTAATCCATTTCTTAAAGTCACTTGCAGTGTTTTTGGAGATGTTAAACTAACTTGGCAACAATAACTTTGAACATCTTCAGAACTGAAGTCTTGTTGTGGTCTTTAGTCTAGAGACTGGTTTGATGCAACTCTCCATGACACTCTATCCTGTACAAGCTTCATCTCTGAGTAACTACTGCAACCTACATTCTTTTGAATCTCTTTATTGTATTCATGCCTTGGTCTCCCTCTACAATTTCTACCATCCGTGCCTCCCTCCTATACTAAAATGAATATTCTTTGATGCCTCAGAACATGTCCTACCAATCGATCCCTTCTTCTAGTCAAGTTGTGCCACAAATTCCTCATCAATTCTATTCAGTACCTCCTCATTAGTTATATGATCTGCCCATCTAAACTTCAGCATTCTTCTGTAGCACCACAGTTTAAAGTTTCTATTATCTTCTTGTCTAAACTATTTATCATCCATGTTACACTTCCATACAAATACTTTCAGAAAAGGTGTCCTCACACTTAAATGTATACTCAATGTTACCAAATTTCTTTTCACGAGAAATGCTTTCCTTGCCATGCCAGTCTACATTTAATATGCCCTCTACTTTGACCATCAGCTGTTATTTTGCTCCGCAAATAGCAAAACTCCTTTACTACTTCAAGTGTCTCATTTCCTAATCTGATTCCCTCTATATCACGTGATTCAATTTGATACATTCCATTATCGTCATGTTGCTTTTATTGCTGTTCATTTTATATCATTGTTTCAAGACACTGTCCAGTCCATTCAATTGCTCTTCCACATCCTTTGCTGTCTCTGACAGAATTACAATGTCATCAGCAAACCTCAAATAATTTATTTCTTCTCCATGGATTTTAATTCCTACTCAAAATTTTTCTTTCGTTTCCTTCACTGCTTGCTCAGTACACAGATTGAATAACATCAGGGATAGGCTACAATCTTGTCTCACTCCATTCCCAACCACTGCTCCCCTTTCATGCCTCTTGACTCTTATAGCTGGCATTTGGTTTTTGTACAAATTGTAAATATCCTTTTGCTCCCTGTATTTCACCACTGCCGCCTTCAGATTTTGAAAGAGAGTAAACAAATCAAATTGTCATAAGCTTTCTCTAAGTCTACAAATGCTTGAAATGTAGGTTTGCCTTTCCTTACTCTATCATCTAAGATAAGTCATAGGGTCAGTATTGCCTCATGTGTTCCAACATTTCTACAGAATCCAAACTTATTTTCCCTGACATCATTTTCTACCAGTTTTTCCATTCATCTGTAAAGAATTCATGTTAGTACTTTGTAACTGTGACTGATTAAACTGATAGTTTGGTGATTTTTACACCTGTCAGCACTTGCTGTTGTTTGGATTGGAATTATTAAATTCTTCTTGAAGTCTGAGGGTATTTCGGATGTCTCATACATCTTGCTTACCAAATAGTAGGGTTTTGTCAGGGCTGGCTCTCCCAAGGCTATCAACATCTTTAATGGAATGTTGTCTATTCCCATGGCCTTGTTTCGACTTAAGACTTTCAATGCTCTGTCTAATTCTTCATGCAGTATCATATATCCCATCTCACCTTCATTTACGTCCTCTTCCATTTCAATAAATTTGCCCTGAAGCACATCACCATTGTGTAGACTCTCTATATACTCCTTCCACCTTTCTGCCTTCCCTTCTTTACTTAGAACTGGTTTTCCATCTGAGCTCTTGGTATTCTTAGAGGTGGTGTTTTTAATTTTCCTGTAGGCAGTATCTACCTTACCCCTAATGATATATGCCTCTTATCCTTACATTTGTCCTGTAGCCATCCCCGGTTAGTCATTTTGCACTCCCTTTCAATCTCATTTTTGACATGTTTGTATTCCTTTTTGCCTGCTTCATTTACTACATTTTTATATTTTCTCCCTTCATCAATGAAATTCAATATGTCTTCTGTTATCAAAGGATTTCTACTAGCCCTCATCCTTTCACCTACTTGACCCTCTACTGCCTTCACTATTTCATCTCTCAAAGCAACCTATTCTTTTTCTACTGTATTTCTTTCCCCTGTTCTTGTTATTCATTACCTAATACTCTCTCTGAAACTCTCTACAACCTCTGGTTCTTTCAGTTTATCCAGGTTCCATCTCCTTAAATTCCCACCTTTTTGCAGTTTCTTCCATTTCTATCTACAGTTCATAACCAATAGATTGTGGTCAGAGTCCACATCTGCCCCTGGAAATGTCTTAAAATGTAAAATGTGGTTACTAAATCTCTGTCTTGCCATTATGTAATTTATCTGAAACCTTCCAGTGTCTCCAGGCCTCTCCCACATACACAACCTTCTTTCATGATTCTTCAACCAAGTGTTACCTATGATTAAGTTATGGTCTGTGCAAAATGCTTCCAGGCAGCTTCCTCTTTCATTCCTTACCCCCAGTCCATATTCACCTACTACTTTCACTTCTCTTCCTTTTCCTACTATTGAATTCCAGTAACCCATGACTGTTAAATTATTGTCTCCCTTCACTATCTGAGTAATTTCTTTTATCTCATCACACATTTCTTTAATCTCTTCATCTGTGGAGCTAGTTGGCTTATAAATTTGTACTACTGGGGTAGGCATGGGCTTAGTGTCTTTCTTTGCTACAATAATGTGTTGACTACACTGTCTGTAGTAGCTTACCCACACTCCTATTTTTTTTATTCATTATTAAACTTACTCCTGCATTACCCCTGTTTGATTTACTATTTATAGACCTGTATTCACTACCTGACCAGAAGTCTTGTTCCTCCTGCCACAAAACTTTATTATTTTCCACTATATCTAGATTGAACCTATCCATTTACCTTTTCAAATTTTCTACCTGCCTGATTGAGGGATCTGACGTTCCACATTCTGATCTGTAGAATGGCAGTTTTCTTTCTCCTGATAACAATGTCGTCCTGGTAGTCCCCAAACAGAAACCAGAATGAGGGACTATTTTACTTCTGGATTATTTTACCCAAGAGGATGCCATCATCATTTAATGATACAGTAAAGCTGCAATCCCTTGGGGAAAAATTACGGCTGTAGTTTCCCCCATCTTTCAGCTGTTCACAGTACCAGCACAGCAAGCCCGTTTTGGTTGATGTTACAAGGCCAGATCAGTCAATCATCAAGGCTGTTTCCCTGCAACTTCTGAAAAGGCTGCTACTCCTCTTCAGGAACCACATGTTTTTCTGTCCTTTCAACAAATACCCCTCCATTGTGGTTGCACCTACAGTAAGGCTATCTGTATTGCTGAGGCACACAAGCCTCCCCATCAATGGCAAGGTCCAAGGGGGGACTGAAGTCTTAAGTCAAGATATTTGTACTTGGCCAGGCATCACAGTCTTACTGAGCAATGTACCAAACAGTTGCTAGCCAGTACATTACTATTTTGTCATCCTGTCTTTTGCTTGGTTATGTCACTGATCACTTGCCAAAATTGTTTGAGAATTGTTATATGCTTCCTTATAATGTAAAAGGTTGCTTTCCTGACTATGCAGTAACTGATGTTACAGTAGTCACTGGTTTTCGACATAAAGTTCATCAGGTACTTGATCATTTATAGTACACTGTGGTATTGCTCGGAATCTCCCAAAAAACTGTAAACTGAATTGTCACAAACCTGGTTTATATGGTGACTTCATGTTGAATTTGGATTACATGAATAGTCTGTCAATGAAATATCATGACAGTCCCAACAATTGAGTTACTTAATCATGGTATTATGTCTGTGCTATGTCCAAACAATTTTAGAGGCTTGGTTAGTTTGTCAAGAAATAAGTATTTTGTCTCTATATGGTACGCAAACAAATTGATTGTACCTTGAAGTTAATGACCTTTTCAAGTTTTTTTTCCCTTTTGCTGGGTTTCAGTGATGAAATGGCTGTTTACAGCTCAGTGATATCAACACTGAACACATTGGATTTGTCAAAACCATACTGTCAACTTCTGTATTAGATTTAATTATCACACAACAAATAACCACAAGTTTTAAATTTGCATAATTGTGCTGAATTTGTAACTTCAGTTAATTTCTTGTGATCTTGCCACCCACTGGTTAAGACTGAAGTTCACCATCTATCTCCAAGAAAGCTAGACCTGTCCTCTCATGTGAAATAACTGAATTGTGATTCGAGTAGTCACTATCAAAATGAAAGGTCAACAAAAGCAGTTCCATCTTTACAGCATAAACAATTTCCTTGTACTGTTAGCATTGGTACTGTATTTAAGAAACGAGCACTAGTTTGCCGTGAAAAAACATACTGGGCCAAGATACAGAACTCCTTTTGTGGACAACGTTTGGGCAGAAAGTGCAGCTTCTATGGTCCAATAAAATAGGAAACGAGAAATAGGACATACATGCATATAATCTGTGCTATCAAATCTGTGCATCCTAATTTTAAGAAAGGAAGGAGGTATTGGCTTTAATTGCTTTATTTACAGAAAATTACTCTAACTATTACTATTAACAATCACTAGTGGAGGAATCATTGTCAACATGTGTCCATAGAGCATAGTTCTCAGTTCCATCTAGTTAATTTGTGATCATTTCAATTTTTTCCACCAGTTTTTGTGGATCATGGAGTCCCATGCACATTTCACCCACTCATAAATCTTGATTTTCCAGTCTGTGTGAACTTGGTGTTTTGATCAGCCATCCATTATGCATATTGCTGTTGAAGTGCAGAAGTGCAGCTTAGAATGACTGATTACTATGAACAAAAATTACGCAAAGCGAAATGTAATGTGAGGAGGGCCATGCAAGAGGCGTTCAATGAATTCGAAAGTAAAGTTCTATGTACTGACTTGGCAGAAAATCCTAAGAAATTTTGGTCTTATGTCAAAGCGGTAGGTGGATCAAAACAAAATGTCCAGACACTCTGTGACCAAAATGGTACTGAAACAGAGGATGACAGACTAAAGGCTGAAATACTAAATGTCTTTTTCCAAAGCTGTTTCACAGAGGAAGACTGCACTGTAGTTCCTTCTCTAGATTGTTGCACAGATGACAGAATGGTAGATATCGAAACAGATGACAGAGGGATAGAGAAACAATTAAAATTGCTCAAAAGAGGAAAAGCCGCTGGGCCTGATGGGATACCAGTTTGATTTTACACAGAGTACGCGAAGGAACTTGCCCCCCTTCTTGCAGTGGTGTACCGTAGGTCTCTAGAAGAGCATAGCGTTCCAAAGGATTGGAATAGGGCACAGGTCATCTCCGTTTTCAAGAAGGGACGTCGAACAGATGTGCAGAACTGTAGACCTATATCTCTAACGTCGATCAGTTGTAGAATTTTGGAACACATATTATGTTCGAGTATAATGACCTTTCTGGGGACTAGAAATTTACTCTGTAGGAATCAGCATGGGTTTCAAAAAATACGATCATGTGAAACGCAACTCGCGCTATTCGTCCACGAGATTCAGAGGGCCATAGACACGGGTTCCCAGGTAGATGCCGTGGTTCTTGACTTCCGCAAGGTGTTTGATACAGTTCCCCACAGTTGTTTAATGAACAAAGTAAGAGCATATGGACTATCAGACCAATTGTGTGATTGGATTGAAGAGTTCCTAGATAAAAGAACGCAGCATGTCATTCTCAATGGAGAGAAGTCTTCTGAAGTAAGAGTGATTTCAGATGTGCCGCAGGGGAGTGTCGTAGGACCGTTGCTATTCACAATATCCATAAATGACCTTGTGGATGACAACAGAAGTTCACTGAGGCTTTTTGCGGATGATGCTGTGGTATATTGAGAGGTTGTAACAATGGAAAATTGTACTGAAATGCAGGAGGATCTGCAGCAAATTGACGCATGGTGCAAAGAATGGCAATTGACTCTCAATGTAGACAAGTGTAATGTGCTGCGAATACATAGAAAGAAAGATCCCATATCATTTAGCTACAATATAGCAGGTCAGCAACTGGAAGCAGTTAATTCCATAAATTATCTGGGAGTACGCATTAAGAGTGATTTAAAATGGAATGATCATATAAAGTTGATCGTTGGTAAAGCAGATGCCAGACTGAGATTCATTGGAAGAATCCTAAGGAAATGCAATCCAAAAACAAAGGAAGTAGGTTACAGTACGCTTGTTCGCCCACTGCTTGAATACTGCTCAGCAGTCTGGGATCCGTACCAGATAGGGTTGATACAAGACATAGAGAAGATCCAACGGAGAGCAGCGCACTTCGTTACAGGATCATTTAGTAGTCGCAAAAGTGTTACAGAGATGATAAATAAACTCCAGTGGAAGACTCTGCAGGAGAGACACTCAGTAGCTCGGTATGGGCTTTTGTTGAAGTTTCGAGAACATACCTTCACTGAGGAGTCAAGCAGTATATTGCTCCCTCCTATGTATATCTCGTGAAGAGACCATGAGGATAAAATCAGAGAGATTAGAGCCCACATAGAGGTATACCAACAATCCTTCTTTCCGCAGACATTACGAGACTGGAATAGAAGGGAGAACCGATTGAGGTACTCAAGCTACCCTCCACGACATACCGTCAGGTGGCTTGCGGAGTATGGATGTAGATGTAGATGTAGATGTAGAACATGTAGTGGTTGCAGGACAGATATTGCACCTCCAGGGATGATGAATCAGTTTTCACTTTTTGTAACTTATCTTGGACTTCTTCTGTTAAATGTTCATGGAAGCTGTCGAGGACCAACATGTTTCATAAATCCAGTAACATCAGGGTGATGTTGCCAGACACGGGTCACCCAGTTGACCAGAGCCATTGTTGATCCACTCTTTTGGATTTGCTCTCACCAATATGACTTCCAATCTAATTTTTGGAGTAGTTTTCCTTTAAAATATCATGTAAGGTGGTAGCTTTCACCCATCACCACTTACACACATTACTGTAAATCTCAGCTTCTCGTTGCCACCAGTTCCTATCATGATGCTGGATTCCACTTTCCTCTTCAATGTTGTAGAGTGGTACCTCAGAACACCCTGGCATTTGATCTGTGTTACCAATTTGCAACAATATATAAGAATGTTCGCAGGGCAAATTCACCATGTAGTGATGAGAAGACAGTTTTCCTCATCACCTGAGAGCCATAAAGTGACAGTAGTTTTCCTCCAGCAGTCTAATCCATTTTATTGACTGAGAGAGGTGGCACAGTGATTAGCACATCAGAGTCACATTCGGGAGGATGAAGGTTCAAACTCACTTCCGGCAGTCCTGATTTAGGGTTTCTGTGTTTTCACTAAATCACTTCAGGCAAATACTGGGATGGTGCCTTCGAAAAGGTATGACTGACTTCCTTCCCCATCTTTCCCAAATCCAATAGGACTGATGACCTCGCTGTTTGGTTTCCTCCCCCAAATTGACCAAGCAGCTAACCATTTCATTGATCTGATACAATCAATATTTCTTATGTGAATTTCAACATTACCTATGATAATGATAGAAGCTGAAGAAATGAATTAAGATTTGTGCCATAGCTGGGACTTGAACTCTGGTCTTCTGCCATATTAGGCAGATGTGCTGACCATTACATCACCAAAGGAGTATGGATAACACAGGTGCATGGACTACAGTAGTCCAGTGCTTCCCTAACACAAATTTAAATTCACACCTTCACTGGCTATTTAAGAAGGTGAAAATGTGCTGAAGTTGTTAACAGAAGTTAGTGTTAGGAAGGGCATTGTACTAGTGTGGTGAGTGGAGCTGCTAGAAGTAATGATGGTGAGGTGATGGTCAGCACATCTGCCTAACAAGCAAGAGACACTGGCTAGTCCCAGCCGTGGCACAAATAGCTTCATTCCTTCAGATTTTGTTATCAGTTTCAACAGAAAGAACTTAACAGCCAGGCCTGTAGTAAGATATCAGTATGCTCTGTATATCTTATTGTTCTAATACTTTGAGAAGAAATTGTACTATTTCTTGCTGTTGTGCAGAAGGAGAAGTTGTCTCGCTGTTCTTAAAGGCTGAAGTTTGGGTGCACTTTATGTGGAATGAGGTGTAGAAGCTGGTGGCAGACAGTCAGCGGAATGTGGCAGGAATGGTTTAAGATGGGCTGTGTGTGTCTACTGGACAAGTGTGCAGTGGAGAGGTAGCCATCGTCTGGAGCAACCGTGACATCTCCGGGGGGTAGAGGAGCACAGGTGGGGGAGCAGGGGGAACAGATGCTCGTTGAGAGAATCGTAACTGGTGATCAGATGTGGATCTATGGTTATGGTGTTGGGACAGAGGTTCAACCTTCACAATGAGTCAGGAAAGGTTCTCAGAGACCAAAGAAAGCTCGTCAGGTCAGGTAAAATGACAGAGACTTTATAACTGTTTTCTTTGAAGGATTAGTTGATCGTGAACTGTTAATCAGTGGTACTATTGGGACATGTTGTGACACCTGTGAGAAAATGTGAGAAAGAAATTGCCTCAAATGTGGAGAGAGAATTCATGGCTCTTGCATCACAATAATGCTCTCAAACATTCGTCCCTGTTGCACAAAACGAAATCACTGTGTTGCCTAATTCTCCATATTCCCTGGACCTGGCCACTGCAGACTTTTTATTTCTGAAGTTGAAAACACTGTCGAAAGGACGAAGATTTGCAATGATAGATGAGTTAAAAATCTGCGGGTGGTACTTTGTGTGATATAGCAAGAGGCATACTAGGACTGCTTCTGGAAGTGGAAATGATGCTAGGAGCTGAGTATCAATTGTGTAGGAGTACTTCAAAGGAGACCATATAAAATAAGTATAAGGCAAGCATAAAAATTTTGTGGACCAAGTTCTGGAATGTTTTGAATAGACCTGGTATACTTATACAGTGGACTTGTGACTAAAATATTTTGAAATCTGAAGTTATTTCTGTTTGTATGTAGTTATGAATTCTAACCATGTATTTCACAACAATTTTTTGTGAACATAAATCGTGGACAGTGAATATGTTTATCTTGTGCCACTGCTGAACACTTGTCACTCAACTAACAAACTGTCATCACTATGAGTATCAAATAAAATAACATTATTCTTCACTTTCTCAGCCACTAAATTCCGTGTCAAACTCTGGATCACTATAGCCATCTTAAACATTGCTTGAACAATACAGGAGTGTCTGAAAGAGCATGTTTCAAGTATCCGAAGCTGCACTCAGTAAAGGTATCTATTGGCAACCACCCCAACTGAAATGAGAACAGCTACACTAAAAATGTAAACCAGACAGTCTCTAGCAGCCAAACATTCAACTACCAATGCTGAAACACACATAGAAAGCGTTTGATTTTTTTGAAAGTCTGTTCTTAAGTTGCCCAGCTGTACTTAGGATTTTAAGTTCCTGTCAAATAATAAAAACCAGAACTTGGGGGTTTTGTGTTGAGGGATTAAACTTGCTGAGCTTGTTTGAGTTTGGTATAGCTTTGTTACTGATGTCACTGAAGTTGCCAGCATTGGAAATGTCTTGAAGCACGGTTTAATGCCCAAAAAACAAAATTCAAACTATGCAAATGATGGCTGTACAGTCTACAATTAATAGGTTTCTGGGCTAACACATCTGAAATTTGTCATTCAGTTAGTATTTAACTGCAAAAATAGTTCATAAAACATTCAGTTTATAAAGCAACATGAATTAGTATCTTAATCAGCTGTACTTTGACTGATTGTATTTAGCCAAACACAATTTTATGGGGATAATAAATGTCAGGTTGATCAAATGATAGAACATAACTAAGATATGGGCATATCATCATGAAATTCTAGTTACAAAACTAACGCTGCTGTTCATTCACACCTCCTAAGCTCACTGCACATCCATCCAGCTGATGTCAGGGCCTCAGTGAGACCTCTCCTTTTCAACCTCTGTGTGTTTCAGTTGGCCTAAAATTCTGTCAGCATCCCCAAATACTGTAAGGTTTGTGGAGTTGAGTAAAATAAGTTAACATTATTTGTCATAGGTCTTGGGTGCTGCAATTGTATTGTGGAAAGGTTATTTTAAAACATTTGTCAATCCTAACATTAACTGTCTCTTTATTTTTGTACCGGATAACTAGAATCATATGTGGTATTTAAGATGTGTGCTTTCTCTTGGGATGTATAGCTTGTATTTTTTCTATTACAGACTGAAAAATGGGTGTCAATGAAAAAAAATTTTGAAATTGTGTGTTAACTTTGTTGGTAACCATTAAGTACTCTTTCTCAAGTTCAGAATGAAAGAAGTTCAGGTGTTTGTGCAGTGGCAATTCAATGGCCTCAAGACAGTTTCTAATTGTAAAACATCTTTGTTACTTAAATATAAGATTGTGCCTCTTAATGAGCAGATTATAATGGCATTTTAAATTTTACAGTTCAGCACTGCATTGCATGAAATATTGGAAATCAAATTCTTGTTGCCACTATGCTGCGTCTGGTACCAGATGACATGATAATAAGATGCCACCAATGTCTCTTAATGTAACTGGTTGGTATGCTCAGACGGTGCAGTTGGTTTTAAAAATGTACAGCTGATAACTCTTAGCCCCCTCGTGTATTGTGCCCACATTCTGCGCACATATCCCCCAATAGTATCATAGCTGTGTATACACAGGAATAATGTGAAACTGAAATGGATATTTGACAAGGTGAGTTTTGCTGGTGTAAAGAGATACATTTACTCAAGCAGGACTCTGAAATGAGTGAGCACTGTTAATTAAGGAATGATACGTTCCCAATGTGGACAGAAATTTCTGTTCACAGACAAGTTAGTTAAAAATACTGCCATCTTCCACATCTGTTTCCATCGCGATACAAAGCTTGAAGTATTGTTACAAGTTTGGTCTATGGGAACTGCATACTGCTGGCTTTAAGAGAGGTAACTCTGGAGACAGCTGTGAAACACCCGTTCTCCATCGCAGTCTTCGAGAACACCCTGTACTGGCTGGACTGGGAAGACCAGCAGATTGCCTAGTGTCGCAAGTTTGCAGGGGAGAACTACAGAGTCCTTACATGGTCACACAAGATCCAAATGTATGGAATAAAGGTCTACCACCCTCCCTTCATGCATCGGTAAGTCATTGGCAGAAGCCAAAGTGTATCTTACTACTGATCTTATTTTGGTGATGAGTAAAAAATTCAATAGTCAATCTGTAGAATTCTTGTAGTTTAATTCTTTAAAGTATTTGCAACATGACCATATTGCTAAAAGGGTCCTGCTAATCAGTGGCCCTTTAACTGTCTATTAGCTCTTCTCAGTGGACTTCTCCTTAGTTACTGGAAAAACATGCAGGTAGTTTGAACTCAACGTATTGCCTATAATATACAAGCCTAGATTGCAGACTACATCTGCATGCATTCCAGTCAAAGTATATGTCAATCAGAGTCCTTAAAGATAATTTGCACAAATATAAATATTTGTTTTGTGGTGATCATTTCTTTGGCAACGTGGAGGTCATTCTCTTCCTGTCCTTCACCCTCAGCACCAAAGATCAGACAACTCCACCCAGCAGATAGAAGTGCCTGTTTATGGCTCACCTCACTGATAGTATGGGATTGGTAAAACTCTGACCTGCACAGACCATAAAACACCTCTCAAAAGACGGCTGCTTTCTATTACCTATCATAACTCACAAACGTCTTTGTTTGGCTAAAGCAAAACAGGAAAGTAGGACATCTAATACCAGAATGTCATATTTCAATGCAGAAGTCTAGAGCTTCCATGTTTTATGGTCACATTGGATTTCAGATAGTAAACACCAAAGAAAAACAAACAAAAACCTAGACTCCAAGAATACACAAAGAAAATGGTAATATCAGCTATGAGGACAAAACTGTTCCATCAGTTGTCTCAAGAGTTTGACCGTTATTGAAATTAAACCTATTGTACCTTTCCAATGTGTATCTTGGTTGCAACTATTGTGGTTCTACATTACATGAGTTAACTGAAACTTCTCCAAAACGAATATTTTTCTCAATTTACTGATAAATGCAGATTGCTGAGTTCAGAATTAACCTTGCCTGGTATTAGGCACTTTATGTTTTGCTGGATTATGTCCCTCCTGGAGTTAACTCCATGCAATTACAAAAGCCATGCAAGAGAAACATGGAGGCTTGTGATCTACCTAACCTTTTCAGAGCAAGTCAAGTACATAACATCGCTCTGCATTGCATTCTCCTCACTAAACTTTATTTCCATTGAACTCAAAATGATCTTCCACTCAAATCTCTTACTTGATCCATTTGTGTTCTCTTAGTAGTTACCAACCCTACATTCCTATCCACAAACACGCACACACACACACACACACACACACACACACACACACACACACACACACAAACACACAAACACACAGTGCTTTTTGCAAGATATGCATCACAATCTTTGCCTGGGCACAAAATCCAGGGACTGTTTCCTGTCCCAAGCTTGTTTCCTTGATCTTTATGCTGAAATTGTTTGGCTTTCTCTGTTTGGCAACAATGTACACTACCATTCCACTCACTGTTGTCTGTTTTACATAACAATGAGGTCCAAAAACTTCATCTCATTCCTGATTTTGTATAAAGTTAAAAGCAACAAAGTACAGTCCAATCATTTTGCTCTTAGAAACCACCAAGATCTGAATTTTCTGAAATTCAGTTCCCCTGAAACCATGTTATACAAAACTGGCTTTGAAACCTCTGGAAGTTTGGTTTACAATCTTGCGACTGTGAACTGTTGGTCCTCTTAAGGTTCGCTCCCATCGCAAACCAAATCTTGACAAATTACAGGTGGTTAGCCAGGGCAAATTTCCACAGCTGACAAGTACTCAACTGTATTAACGATCGTATTCCACACTTGACGAGTGACCCAATTTTTTTAGATGTTATAAACGTCTAAAATTTGGCACATTAATGAAACAGCTGCAAATGGTGTCGAAATGTATTCAAAGCATGCTGGGAGTAGACATGTATTCTCACTACAGTGATGTTCACTTATCACAAGTGGGCTTTATTTAAAAGATAGTCCCATAAAATAAAAAATGAATTGATGGTGGTTTTGATGCAATAGTTAGAATGCATCTCAAAATTAAAAAAAAGTATTGTAGTAAGATGTTAAATTTATTAAAAGACTTTGAAGCAAGCAATAGTCTCGTCCTTTGGCAAGCATATTTAGCATGCTTGTCATTGTGTGAACAACATTCAGAGACATTTAACTTACTGAAAATGTTGTTTCTGCAATTTAGGAAATGTAACCTGATCAGAGGACTACCCAAACATTTCATGAAGTGTGACTTGTAACTGAGAATTTTATTGTTTCCAGGTGGAGAAACCTTGTAAAGATGCTGGCTGCAGTGATATTTGTATGCTGCATGCTGCCCCCTAAAAACTGCCCTGTGGACAGGGAACTTGGTTTTGATCAGCACTCATGCTGAGGTGAGATACAAAAGAGTTAGAAGGCAATTTGTATTGTAGTTGAGACTGCAACTTTAAATTGCAGTGATACCACTGACAGCTTTAAGCTTCCATTTAAACTGGCTTAGTGTGTGCTGCTTCACTTGTGCAGACAGTGCAGTCTGAGCAAGATTTTGTTTTTTCTTAATCGTAGTTTTGTTCACTAATAACACTTTCTATTCTTGCCACACTGATAAAAGCCATAGAAGCATAGCATTTTCTCATTGTACTTCTGACCTAAAGTCAGTTCTTGTTAATCATGCCCTTTGCATTCTTTTGGAGATATTTTCATAGAAACTTCAGTCTCCAACACAGATTTGCTTACATCTGAGATGTGAAATAAAAATTTCCACAGGTTTAACTTTAAACATTGTTCAGTATAACTACTTTCTCACTATGGAAAATCCAGGATGGAATGTAACATTATGAAAAAGATAGTTGCTACTAGCAATGTAGTGGAGATGTTGAGTTGCAGATAGGCATGACAAAAAGACAGTCTTTTTGTTGAGCCTATCTGAAAAGCAGCATCTCTGCTTTATGGTGAGTAGCAACTACCCTTTTCAAATTCATAAATATTTTCTTAAATTCTCATTCCCTATTTAACTCATTTGAGGTTTACACATATTTGTTATGGTCAAATACCACCATCCATAGACAGAGATTTAAGATCACTTTAATATTACTAACTATGTAAGAACTTTCAGCCACTATTGCACTATTACAAATGTTACATTTCGAAAAATGCTGGAACACACGTTTCTTAATTTCAGACTCAGTAATGAAACACAAATTTGCATAGGTCATCTTGAAAACTGCTTGAATAGTGACATGTTTTCAAAAGTCTTTCATTCCTACCCCATCTTCTTAGGGATGGAACTTCAAAGCATCCCTTCTTAGTTACCTACTGTAAAAGATAAAAATCCTCTTCAAATTTAAAGCCTGTCGTTAGTGGTTCAGTCTGGGCAGTGAGTCGGGACATTGTGTTCATGTAAGGATGTGATCACTACAGTGTGAACAAGGCACTGTGTTCTACTGGTGCTTACAACAGCTGGTAAAAGTTCCAGCTGTTCTGTAGAAGGAAGTGGTGGTGTCAGTGGTTGGAATCACACAATCCAGGAGGAGCACCTGCTACTGGACCGGCAGACCCAGTCCGTCATTCTGGCCAGGAGTGTCCGCGGTGTTGACGTAGTCATCTGCAGTTCCATGTATGGCAAGTAGTCTCTCACAGTGGCGGGCCCGGCTGGTGTCGCCACATGTATGTCGGCACTTCATGCCGCTCTCCACACGAGTCTGCTCTAAAAGACTCCAGCTCCATAGGGCTGCTACAGTTTGTCTTCCTAGAACCAGTTTACTGCAGTTGTCACTTTGATACAGTCTATCTCAATCTTCTTATCTAATCTTACAAGGGAGCCTTATGGACTCCCTTTTTAGAGTCTCTTCATTAAAAGATAATGTGAGGATATCAGTATCCTGAAGCAGTATTATGGAATAAAGTACTTCACAAATTCAACTAAAATGAAATTTCTTATACTTAACAGCATTCAAAAGACATGAAGTAGATTTTTACTGTGTTTGAGTGGCATCCCACTGGATTACTAAGCTGGTATCCACACACTGAATGTCAAATCTTGTAAGTCTGTAAAATGCCCTTTCTACGAAGAGAAGCCATGACATTCAGGTCAGACTTTCTTCAGATTTTGTACTCTCCTATTAGTCCATTATGGCAACATAATGTGAAAGTAATAAGGTGTACTATGTAGGAGATTTTAAGAAAGTTGTAAGAGAAGTTTTGCATGTCTGTGATGTATCAGTGCATGGCAACCATGAGTGTGAGCTGGTGGTGGTTGTGTGGTTAACATTAAAGCTCTGCAATCAGTAGGTGGATGAATGAAGTCTGACTTATGGTTTCTACTATTCCAACATTAGTCATTTTATGTCATACATACAACTTTTGAAAGATATAATGACACATGTATTTACATGAACATGCTACTGAACATCCAATTTTGTTTGGTCATTTGCTAATTTTTATCACACCAAATATTAGCTATAAACAAGCAAACAACAATAGTGTGTTCCTGAAAATGTGTGCCTGTTGCAATTTCTGAAATCTTACACCTCTATTGAGGGTAAGGTACTAAGAACTGCTTTGCACCTGAATACAGTCTGCAGATGCACATTTCAAGGATGGACCAGCTTGGAAAACCCGTCAAACATAGATAAATAAAGATGTAAATAATTCCACTCAATAATACAGCCTTACAATATCTTAGAATATGACAGTAATGAAAGATTAATTGTCAAATGTGGCCTTGACATCTTTTTCATACACACGTGAAAAACATAACAGCAGCTATTCATTGAATGAATGTAATTTTCCCACATGCACAGGGATTCTTTGAACTAGTTGAAATTTTGAAAAATTTGTCTTCTGACAATTAATAAAAACCATGCAATAAATCAATACCAAAATTTAGTGATGCACAAGTGAATGTATTTTTTGTAGCATCTCCAAGAAAAGCCATTTCTCATTTGTCTACCAAACAGAAAAAGTTTGAAGTCTTATTTTGCCTGTAGAAATGTCATACCATTTGTGCCAACAATAAAAATTAGTAAACAACTGAATAACATTGAAAATTCAGTAAAATTTAATATAACTTTATGTGTTTGTCATATTACCTTTTGAACATAATAAAGAAACATAAATAGAAACATAAACATAAACAGAAAAAACATAAATAGAAAACATGGTTGGGGCTGTCCAATGACTCAGACTAGGGAGGCTGTGCTTGGCAGCAGTGCACTGGTACATCACTGATGTGGAAAACTTCTCTTGCAGTTTCAGTGAAAATGACTCAGTATGCCTTACTACTTGGACATCATCCTAGTAAATGTGTGTAGTACAAAATAAATCTGTAATCTGAACACCTTGAACTCGTCTTGTTAGACCATCTACAGCTCCACATTTCAAAAGCTCCCATTCTCCTCCTCCAAGTTTTTGGTTATGTACTACATAGGACTACACTCCAAATACTTTCAGAAAAGATTTGATAACACTTAAATTTATTTAGATTACCATTTCAGAAATTAACATCTCATTATATAACCCTGCATTATATATTCTCTATGACAGGCAGTCATTTTGCTCCCAAAATAGAAAAAATATTGTCCTCAATTTTCAGTGTCTCATTTCTCATTTAGAAATTCCTTCGGAAACACTTAATTCAATTACTCAGTTATGCCAGGTTCACTTTATTTGATGTCTATCTTACAACTTGTTTCCAAGAAACTGTCCATTCTGTTTAACTCAAACTTCAGAATTACAGTGGGAGTTAAAGTAAACATAGTTCAAACATTTTCTAGCTTAAAAATTTTTTGCACATATATAATTTGTCTGATAATGCTAATAATGAATTAGAACTAAAGAGTTGCTCTTAATTGAAGTAACTCAATATGTAATGGCACTGTATTCCACTTTACTGACTTGAATGAGAGTTGGATGATCTAGTGTCAAGGATAAAGATTTATGGACTACAACTTCAGTTGATAAATTGAGGCCAGGTGCAGTCACTTCTTATGGTCCACTTGAAATCCTGATACTGTAATCTCAGATGAACACAAATTTTCATTAAAATTACTCAATCTTCTTGCAGATGCTGCTTCATAGTGAGATTTATAAAACATATCATGTATTTTAAATCAAAAGTAGCCACTATAGGCTAAGTCAATGAAACATATTAGCAACCAATTAGACATGTTCACATATTCAGGGGTAAGGAGAAAAGCAGCTACACTGAAAACGGAAAACCCTGCTGCTTGTCATCTCAGCAGTGCCCTTGTGCAAGTGATATTTTTCAGTGGAAATCAGCTTTGGACAGAACACTGTCCTCTAGTCCAAATTTTGATTACCTTGAGGAGTAATAGCTAATAAAGTATTCTTTCCAGTTCTTCTGAATATATGGTAATTTTGTCCAATATCTTATGGGAACCTTCTACTCTTATGCACTGAATGTCTTATGCTATGAATTAGAAAACTCTCCTACCAATTCTAGCTTGGAGTGCAGTGGTTGTATGGGAATTGCTTCTCCCCTCTTAAGAGGATTTCCATTAACTGTCTTGACCATGGGACTGAAACCTCTCAGAAGTGAATATTGGAATATATGAGGAGGAATATATTTCCCACTACCAATTTATTAATTTGGTAGCAAGAGTTAACACTGCCTTTTCAAGTTGAATAGCAAGCATGCAATAGGACAGAGCCTGATTAACGCCTCTTGCTGCTGCAGTGTCTAGCATCTCAGAATCTCTTTGTTCATAACATGGAACTTCACATGGGAGTAACTCCATGGCAAAACACACCTGGAGACACTTGTGTTGATGTAAGCACATCAGGTAGCAGTCTTGTGGTGCTCCATAATGTCCCTGAAGAAGGTTCAACATAAAAGAAAATAAAACAAATACAGAATAATGTTAAATAAATTACAAATTCACCCTAACAAGTCCTATGTGTCATTGAGTATGATTACTCGGTTATTTAAAATGTCATTGGTACAGGCATTCTACCTACCCATTCCAGAATTATAACCCTGTGGTTGTGACTTGGTGAGTTCATTCCTAAGCCACTTGTTAATCATATACCATTATGGAATATGTATTGGTATTTATGAGTAAGAATCTAAAGATCCCTGAAGAGGCTATTGCAAGATGTCCACTTATCAACTTTTAGGAAATAAGGACTAATACAATAACACTAAAATGTGATTGGGAGGAGCTTGTGAAAATAACTTTGCCATGTAAGATTGGCATTCTGTAGTAGTTCACAAATTTTGACAAGTTTCCTCTTACTATCTTATACATTGTAAAAGTAAACATTTTCAAGGGATGTTAACATGGAATGAATGCAAGACTTCAGACATCACTGGTGACTCTTTCTTTGCCACAAAATCAAGAATTCCATACTAAAATCTTGTCATGTGATAACAGGGTTCACTATAATGTTACTCAAATCAATATGAAAGAAACCATAGCATCTTGTGTGGTCAGTTATGATTCATGCTGCCAGTTTTCAACCCATAGATGTGATTAGTAAGTGTGGTTGGTAATATTTAGACTTCAGATTCAGAAGTTGTTTTATTCATGTAGTCTTATGGTATTTCTTAAAATTTTTTACCAGAAATGCCCAGATTCAACCTGATAAAGTGTTAAAAAGTTCAGTGTTTTGAAAGTGAAGTATACATGCTCATTGTTAGTGTGCCTTCTCAGTTCTGCTGATTATTGGGCATATTTTGCAACATGTAGCCTATTATGTTAACCTAATGTGTGGACCCTACTTAAATTCAACCAAGCAGGTGCCAAAACAGGTTCCTCATTGAATTTGTGTTGCAAGAAATATCTGAACCTTTCCTGTTAACTGACAACAAAAATACTGAAAATTGTACAAATGATAATGGACTTGTCTTGCATAGACATTAACAATATGGAATATACAAACTGAAATTGTCTACAATTGGATTTGTCATACACATAAATTAAAATATAGAATGTACAAAATGAAATTGTCTATAATAAATGACAGTAAACTTACAGTTTCTTTCCACATAAATGGTTTATAGTAATTTGTTTCTTATAAAAATATATAAGTAGTACTATAGATGGTAAAGTATAATAAAAGCTGAAACAAACAAATATAGAAACTTTTGGTGGTTAGTTTGTAAAGTCATTTTCTTGGTCTTCAAGATATTCATTTATTGAGTAGCATTATTTATTTATTATGCCATTCTGATGCCTTCTAGAGTGCAAACATTTGCAATATCTCTCAGTGCAAAGCAGGCTGAGTTAAGTCTGTGTGTAAGAAATTTTACACGGTGTTTACAGTTCATAGCTTCATCTATATGCATTCCTAACACTTTTGCAAAATGCACTCTCTCTATTAGTCTATCATCCAGTTCTAGATTAATGTCTTCATCCTGAATAATTTTACGAAACTGTATGTAATTTGTTTTCTTTGCATTAAGTGTACGTTTATTTGCACTGAACCAAGTCTCAATAATTTTTTGGAATTTGTCAGTAGCTGACTGTAACTACTTTTTAAAGTCACTCGCTATCAGACTTGTGTCATCTGTGTATAGTACAATTTTCGCTGTATTATATTGTAACTGTAAATCATTGACATATATGAGAAAGAGTAGTGGCCCAAAGATGTTGCCCTGGGGTAGTCCTAAAGGAACTTCTTTTGCTTCTGAAACTAACGTTATTTTTTTATTTCAATTTACAGTGGTGAGCTCTACAATCTGATATCTGTTTTTGAGATATGACTCAAACCACATTTTAACTCTTCCTCTAATACCTACTGCTTCCAGCTTATGAAGGAGGGTTTCATGGCAGACCATATCGAAAGCTTTAGATAGATCTAAATTGAGCCCTACTACACTTTCGTTTTTATCCAAATTTTTTATTATTTCTTGGGTGTAGTCTATGACTGCAGTTTCTGTGCTCTGTTTAGCATGAAAACCATGTTGATTACTATTCCAAAGTTTATTATTGTCTAGGTAACTAGTGACTCTCAATTTCATCAGTTTCTCTAATATTTTGGAGGAAGCAGGCAGAAGTGATATGGGATGGTAGTTTTCTATTTTATATCTGTCTCCATTTTTAAATAGTGGTCTCACTTTTGAGATCTTCAGTCACTGAGGAAACACACCTTCACTAATGGATAAATTTGCAAAATGTGCTAAAGGTTTTGCAATGTGCACTGCTGTCCTTATTATAATTGAAACTGGTACTTCATCAACACCTGCTACCATTTTTGGTTTTAAGCTTCTAATCACTCTACTTACTTCCTGTTCATTTCTTGAAGGAATATTCATGCTGCAGGCAACCCTTGGAGCATGTATATTTTTTGTTTTGTGAAGTTTAAGTTTAGTGAATGTGGTACATTTAAAAAATAGTTATTAATATAGTTTGCCATTTCCTTCTTTTCTATATTGCCATTTAGTGTTTTAATACAGGGATTTCAAAGTAAACTTTTGATTGGAAAGTCTTATCAGGATGACAAATAGAGAAATTTAACTATGCAGTATTTACTTCTCAAATTTTGGTACTTTCAAAAATTACCATAGTAAAACAATCCACAGTTACCAGAAAAGATAATGGCTCAAATTAACTCCAGGTGTGATCAAGTTGAGATGCAGGTTTTTTACTTTTGATCTGTCAGAGCAAAAGGTAATAAGACAAAATATTCTACTACAGTTCAATACTAATGTTCAGAGAGGAAGAACAGTGCAATAATATTTCTGAAATCAATAAATTTGAAGTCCAAAATTGGTCAACTTCACTCAGTTTGACAATACCAATGCACACTCATAGCAACAGAAAACATGAAACATTGCACAAAATTTTCAACATGTAGTTTGAAGACAACTTTGACGTAACACATATAAACATTTTTTCAGTATATGAAGTTTAGTTGACCGCCGCATCACAAAAAAAAAAAAAAAATTAATGTGCGAACTTTAAGCATGACTGAGGAGTAACATTGTATCAAAAGGGTATGTGTTGTAAAAGGAAACACAATTGCTTCACTCTTGGATGACAGATATCTTCCAGAGATATATCCACTTTTCTAGACATGCTGCCCTACTTTACTACTCACAGCCATCCATAGATTCAACTGCTAGCCAATCACATTTTCATTGTTTCAAAAAGCTACTCACTAAATACCAGATAGATGTGTCCCATTGTTTAAAACAGTATTTCTTTAGTGGGACATGTGTCCATAAACTGTGGAAAGCTTAAAATGCTTCATAAACCACATACTATTGTACACACAAGACTAAAAGTGTCTATTTTTTGAATTGCCATGTACCCAGCAAACCAGTTGGATCTAATGGCGACCTCATGAACTGAAAAGTGCATCATAAGGTGCTTCATATATGCTTGATTTCCTTTCTATGAAAGCTCACTTCAGAAAGATAGCCTCGGTGGGTTTTAAGGTATTAACTGCCCACACCTGAGGAATGTATTGGCAAATGATCCTTTATCCACGCCCATGTTTCACTTACATGCCACTCTGCCATGGATGCAGCAGATGTCATATTCATTGACTTTGGAAAAGTAACATCTCCAGTCATCTTTGGCTGCAAATTAACTTGACCCTGTTCTGGACTGGCAGAAATTAGTTTCGCTCCACACTTAGGGATACTGTGATGTCTACCTCAACCATACAGTGCCATCTGAGCACACCCAATGGGCAAGAGCTTAAGCTTGTTACTTTTTCTCTTCTCTAACTTATACACTCCTGATGCTGTGCATATGTTGGAAACATCAAGAAATATTTCTGGTGGTCAATTTTGGTTTTCTGTGCTTAGAGAAACATTTAAAAGCTGCCACAAATTTGTAGTATTTCATTGTCAGTAAGTTGTTAAAGCTCAGAGCTATGACTGGTAAGTAGGGCAACTTTATTGTTTACCAGCTGAGTGTATGACTGGTATGTATTTTTTACTCTACTGTGATCATCTCTGCCCACTCCTGTGACCAAGACTAAATGACACATTATAACACATATTATAACATGAGTTTCGTGTAAAGAAAGTATAAAAGGGAATTTCTTGTAACATGGAATTAACTTCTGAGAGATTGTGGTCAGCTTGTGGGTTATTTGTTTGGGTGACTCATCTAGTGAGCAATAAGTTTGGTGTTGATATAGGTGTCACTACAAATGTGTCATGTGAGAATGGAGCATTGTGCAGGTTTACATTAAATGCAAGCAGTATAGAATTTATGCTAATAACTTGGTTTTATTTTCAAATAAATGCTTATTACTGTGCTAGTAAGTACAGCACACCCTGCTTATAATCAGAAGTTTGGGTTTTATGGTGAAATTGAAAATTTTAATATAAAAGTGATTCACAGACCAACATATTTACAATATCGCAGTGCCTGTGTTCAGAAGTATGGTGTATTCCTTCAGCCATGCTTGCATGCTTGCAGGTTTGAGTCCCTATCAAACATACGTATGGTCATTCCATTATATAGCTGATGGCAATCCTTATTAGCAACTGCAAATACACTTCATGTATATATTTATATTTCCAATGGAGTGTCAGTATAATGAAATGTTTTCTTTAGTTTCTCATGCTTTGTAAACTATTGTTGTAAATTACTTCTGGGATTCTCTCTCTCTCTCTCTCTCTCTCTCTCTCTCCTCCCCCCCCCCCCTCCTCACCCAGCACCCCCTTCAATACTGCAAAATCCAAGAGCAGCTGATTGTTAACTGAGCTAAGTTGTCTGAAAGTGAAAATATCCTTAGTCCTTTATTAGTGTGTATCATTTGTGGAGTAAATTTGAGTAAAAAGTAAACTCTAATATTTTGGTGACTTTTTTGTAACATAGTAATAAAATTGTGTACTTATATACACACAAAAGTTTACATGAAAAATGAACAGAGCAACTAACCATTATGTAGGATGAGGAGTGGAAATGGCAACTACTGCCAATAAAAACAAACAAAATTGACAAAAATTGGCTGCTGCCGAACAACCCGTTCCACCAGGGAAGTGGTGGCTGCAGCCACCTGTGCCAGATTAGGGGCAGAAGCAGGTGAGCTTTGTGGGACAACAACTTCTGAGACTTTGACCTTGAGCAGGATTTAAAATCTACGTCTCCTTCCTAAAGTTACTTGGAAAGTTTAATGGGTGCCTTTTATGAATAGTGCACAGAAGCTGGCGCAGAAAGAAAATCTTTGTTAGAAAGAAACAGTTTTAAGCTCGAGTACTTTCTCACTGACAAATTATGTGAAATGAGTAGTGAATCGGTAGAAGAACTCATAACTGGGAGAAGGAGAGGTAGGAAGGAGGGGGGTGCCTGAGGTGGGCGATAGTTTATTTTTGAGAAACTTCCACAGGTAAGCTCGAGGCAGGCAGGGTATCGCTGAGAAGCTTCTGTCAAGGTTTGTGGGACCATATACGGTTGTCGAGAGGCTATCGCCGGTGAACTTGTTGCTCGAGGATCTGAGATCAAAGAGACAAATGAGGGCGCATCTCAGTCAGATTAAGCCATGGTGAGTGGGACCTGCACGCGGGGTGCCGGGTCAGGTGAATCAAACCTGCCCCCCTCAAGTTGCACATTAGGAGGGGGAGGTTGTGCAGTGTGCTCCTGCGATTTCATTGTTCCGGTGTAGTGTGTTCCATCTCTTTCGATTCGCTTTGCGGTGCGCAGGTTGGTCCGCCCTCTGGGATTCCGTGTGGAGAAGCAGAAAGGGAGTCTCGGGCAGAGAGAGACGAGCAGGCCCGGACGGAGCGACGCCGGAAGATCGCGGAAGTCACGTCGGCAAGTGGTGTGCGTGTGGCAGTCGCATTGGGGCCAGCTGAGCGTCGGACCTGGAGGTGCTGCAGTGACTCACTGTCGTTCGACCTTCCTGATGCCGTGGCTACGGCCTGGTGTTATTCTGGCCATTACCTTATTAGTGGCATTTGGTTAATATTGTTAAAGGTGAGCTGTTAGTTTGGTGCAACATTCATCTGGTGGAGTTACAGCGAGACTTCTTTTAGTCGTATTCTGGCTTGCGCTGCTGAGCAGTGAGTGTTCCTGTGTCGCACATTGAAATACTGACTTGTGCCCTGGTTGATTTACGTATGAACTGGAGTGCCTATGTGGGTGTGTTTGCTTTAAATTGTTGATGAAGTGTATCACAATACCCTTACTTGAGTGTCTTTAAATTCCATTTCAGTTTGTTACTGAACTTACGTCAGTTAAGGGATGCCCAACTTGCTACGCCAGTCAAGTAAAGTTTAAGTCTACTGTGACACTACTGTTTACTTGTTGGATTAAAATTAATTCAGTCTTAACCACAGCTAGGAATAATTCAAGGCTAATTGTAACTGGAGTGGTTTCTTTATTATTATTATTATTACTCACTATGTTGAATGTTAAACTGTTTTGGAAACCTCTTTGACACCATTTCACTGTGTGGTTATAGAAAGAGCTCTGTGGGTACTGTGGTCAACGGCTCCTGTTGCAACGGGGTTTCTGGCCCACACATCTATCGCATGCCAGGGGTTTAGTGCCAACTGCCAACAGTGTGGTAACTTGTTATCAATCCTTTTCAAATCACCGTCTGCCCTATGACTATTGATGGATTTCTGTGGTAAAATTCAAATGGATGCACTGTCTTGTCAGTTTGTCTGAACTGAATGTGCTTGCCTTGTAAAACAGTTCATTACTGATTCTGAGAAGTTTAAGCAGTGGTAGGGAACTCATTATTCTGGACCAGACTGTACTTGGCATTAATTGCATTGTTGTGGTAAATCTGTGTGCTACATAAGATTATAATGCAAGCGCCATTGTGGGTAATATTTACCATTTAACTATATATGAGTTGGTACTGTGAATCATTGTAGCACACAAGGTCACGCAAGACAGTGCTGTAGTGGGCAGATATTGCTATATGTCTGTGATATTATTTTCTGTAAGCCATTGTGCCCATTACTTTATGTAAGACTTAAATACAGTGACCAGTTTGGTAATTTTCTGTGTTTTGTAATAATGTTTTACAAGTATTAAAATTTTGGATAAGGTTTAAATCTCATGTTTGCAGATTGTTTGATGTTAGATAACTTGTTCATGATTCATGTTAAATCAGCTGATGTACATTTAAATTGAACAAGTTATATATCAATATGTTGTTACCAGTACCTACCATGAATTTTCTTGCGTAATAAATTAAATTTTATATTCTGTCCTCAGTTTGTTGCTCAGCCTTCCACTCCAGCAGACCCTGTATCCTGCTACCAACCATATCACTAAGATAGAATATTCAAAATTTCCAGGTGTATGCACTGATGAGAGGTTGAACTGGAAAAAACACACTGAGGATCTGCTGAAACATTTGAGCTGAGCTACTTATACTATTAGGGTCATTGCAAATTTTGGTGATATACATCTCAGTAAACTAGCTTAACATGCCTATTTTCATTCTCTGCTTTCGTATGGCATCATCTTCTGGGGTAAGTCATCATTGAGTAAAAGAGTGTTCATTGCACAAAAGAGTGTAATCAGAATAATTGCTGGAGCTCATCCAAGGTCATCCTGCAAACACTTATTTAAAGAGCTAGAGATCTTCACTGTAGCTTCACAATATATATATTCACTTATGAAATTTGTTATTAACATTCCGGCAACTCCTTCTACTCATTACATGAATTTTTGGATATAGTAAGTGGGTAATTTCCCAACCACAAAAAAAAAAAAAAAACAGTGTCCTGTAATATTTTGTGTAATGTAATATCTTGTATGTTCTTGTATGTTGTTGTGGTCTTCAGTCCTGAGACTGGTTTGATGCAGCTCTCCATGCTACTCTGTCCTGTGAAAGCTTCTTCATATCCCAGTACCTACTGCAGCCCACATCCTTCTGAATCTGCTTAGTGTATTAATCTCTTGGTCTCCCTCTACGATTTTTACCCTCCACGCTGCACTCCAGTACTAAATTGGTGATCCCTTGATGCCTCAGATCATGTCCTACCAACCGATTCCTCCTTCTAGTCAAGTTGCACCACAAACTCCTCTCCTCCACAATTCTATTCAATACCTCCTCATTAGTTATGTGATCTACCCACCTAATCTTCAGCATTCTTCTGTAGCACCACATTTCGAAAGCTTCTATTCTCGTCTTGTCCAAACTATTTATCGTCCATGTTTACTGCCATACATGGCCACACTCAATACAAATACTATCAGAAACGACTTCCTGACACTTAAATCTGTACTCGATGTTAAAAAATTTCTCTTCTTCAGAAATGCTTTCCTTGCCATTGCCAGTCTACATTTCATCATCAGTTATTTTGCTCCCCAAATAGTAAAACTCCTTTACTACTTTAATTTTCTCATTTCCTAATCTAACTTCCTCAGCATTACCCGACTTAACTCAACTACATTCCATTATTCTCGTTTTGCTTTTGTTGATGTTAAAGTGGTACTGAACATGTTAACACACAATGTGAAAGTTATCTGTGATGACCATCTAGGGTCTGAATTGCAGCACTTACGACACGTGTTCAGAGCAAATGCTTATAACAAAATACACGCTGAAAACACTTTCAGATGTCACCTAAGAAAAATGCTTTATGAAATGGCAAAGGAAGCTGAACCGGTGACTTTCCTGACACACTGTGGGGCAACAAGTTTGGACGTGTACTGCAGAGACACAAATTGAGACCTGTGTTACGGCCCACCCCCAAGATAAGAGATATATTGTGCCTTGTTAAAGATGATGTAGCTCTTTGTGTGAGCAGTGTGAATGCTGTTTGTTTGGAAGTGCAGCAGCATCTATAGAAGTGAGACAATTTCCACAGTCAGAGAGTGTTGTACTGAGCACGTGACACATATTAAGGAAAGGGACCTTGACAAGTCAGCTGTAGCTGAGTATTGCCTGATAAGTGGACATAAAATACAATTGAGATAGCATGACAGTCTTGGCTAGTGTGTCAACATAGCAGGATTCTGTTATAAATCAGGCAGCAGAAATTCCAGTGAAGTCCAGGGGTAAACACCGAGTAGGGCAGGGGGGACGGGCTTCGGATGTCGAAAGGAAGCAAAGGCAGATGCTTAACGTTCAGAGGGAGGTGGGAGTGACAGTTTCAGACGTGGCACCAGCCCCTGATGACAAGTGATGTCATTCAGTTCCATGGCAGGCCATAGCTGCTACAAACTGCCCAACTCGCCTTCTGCACGCATATCATTTTGGCGCTCTGTGATGGTGCCAGTGGTCATCATCGTGGGTATATAAGCACAAAGTATTGCCAGCCCCAGCAGTCAGTAATGTTACTCCTGATGATGATGGCAGAAATAGCCATCAAAAGTTCAAATTTTTTTCAAATTGATGCAGCTCGAATACCGAGAAACTTTTATTTAAAATCGTGTTACATTGTTGGTTGAGGTACACTCGTTAAGCTGCTGTGTGCAGCCCACAGCAACTGTCAGGGATCGACTTACATCGACTCAGTTATATTATCTCAAAAATTGCTAGGGAATGCTCTGTTCTCCAGGCACCTTGCTACAACTTGGGACTGAATCTGTAGGCTTTGAAAATTTTGTCACTGTAATAGTTCAGACTGAGTGAAGAAACTGTATGCAGCTTTGGATTGCAGGTGTGTGGCTGTCCCGAGGGCACGTTGCTGCACGAAAAATTTGCATGCCTCGTACCAGCAGGGTGCAGGGCAGAAGAGTCTGGCTGCGAGCGTGTCTTGGACAGGTCAGTCTGCTGTCGGCAGTGGCAGCCGTGCTCACCACTGTGCTGCACTCCACTGATTCCCTCACTACTTTGCGTAACCTCAAAGCTTGCCTGTGAGCTTGCACTGTGTAACTTGGCAACCTTGGGTACAGCCATCTGACACATCTCACTCAGTTCCTTGTCATGTGCTTGGAACAAAGAGAAATTGATGTCTGCAGATATTTAGTGCTGAGTTAAAATATCTCTCAGAGAACTGGAGCAGTGATCACAGATCAGGAAATCTCACTGCTTCAGCTTGCAGTCCATACTTCTGTTGGTGTTATCACTATGGCATCTTAAGGTTGTTGATGTATTATGGAGTCAAAAAATAGCCAACCAACCATAAACTGTAGTATCTTTTTAGATGAAAGTCACATGTGATGACAACTGCAGTCACAGCTCAGTGTAATATTCTAGCGCTAGCACGTACTGGGGCCTAGCTGTGTCATTTGGTACAACATATCCATAGTGGGTCTTGATGCTATAGTCTGTCAGTATCACCAGTAGTATCTTTACTATTATTTATTTTATCGGGTATCCAGGTCCCATTTAATTTTCTCACCTGAATTTAACCATCTTGTTGTCAACCTGATTAACATAGGGTAACTTATTTACCCATTAATGATGTTCTAAAGCGATTGAAATGCTCATTTTGTACTCATTAAATCATAATCTATTAATATAATTTCACTGAGTCAGGTATTCCCTTTTAGGGCAACACATTCATATTTTGCTATTGAATTTATGTAAATATCATCATAAACTTATCTAAAAACAAAGATGATGTGACTTACCAAGTCTGTCCATTTTTCCCCCCTAGGGTGGGTCTTTCCACTCCCAGGATTGGAATGACTCCTTACCCTCTCTCTTAAAATCCACATCCTTTCATCTTTCCCTCTCCTTCCCTCTTTCCTGTCGAAGCAACCGTTGGTTCTGAAAGCTTGAATTTTGTGTGTATGTATGTGTTTGTTTGTGTGTCTATCAACCTGCTAGCGCTTTTGTTTGGTAAGTCACATCATCTTTCTTTTTAGATATAGTTTTTTTCATGTGGAATGTTTCCCTCTATTATATTCATATCATTGTAAATGTTTATATATAATGGTAGGTACTGGGAGAGCTTGTATGTGAACAAATTTGTAACAAAATAAGTGATGATACTATGGCAAGATTTAACAGCTTCTACCTGTCTCTCAAATTTTTAGCGAAGCTGTAGCCTATGTTCATTGACAGACATCTTCAGTGATGTATTTTTGACCATCAACACAGTTACCTTTCCCTCATTCAGAATCAGTTATCTAAAGATTTTGATTTTGTCAATGGTCCTCGACCCAATTTTTCATCCACTTCCTTCTGTGACAAATTAGAACAATTATCACAATGGCAGCAATGTATTGCAAACCACAATATTGAACAATGTCACTGACAATATTGGAATAGTGTAGGGAGAGAATCAGTAATATTGCACTCATAACTTGCAAGCAGTCTTTGCTGTCACATGACAATCTTTGAAGTGTCTGCTACTCACAGTATGGAAGAACAAAAATGAGCAGTGAAATTTATCATTAAATTGTGCTGTGTCCTAGCAGAAATGAATTGAAGTACCACATACATTTCTGACTAGAGCTCATCAGGTGTGGCGAGACGGTTCTGGTAGACATTCTTTAAGTGTTTCCCACAGTTGCCAGTCAGACTGGGCAAAGATTGAGGCCAGTCCATCACTGTGCCAGTATATTTGTAGTAATCCAATGCAGTGACTTTTCATGAAGTATTCCTCAAAGTGAAACAACTGTTGGGGGCAATATGATCTGACCCCCATCCTGCATGAACCACTTGGTGCCTGGTTCATACTCCAACACTAGCTGTGTGGTGATAAATTGTTCCAAAATTGCAGCATAATGTTGTTGTGGTCTTCAGTCCCGGGACTGGTTTGATGCAGCTCTCCATGCTACTCTATCCTGTGCAAGCTTCTTCATCTCCCAATACCTACTGCAACCTACATCCTTCTGAATCTGCTTAGTATATTCATCTCTTGGTCTCCCCCTACAATTTTTATCCTCCATGCTGCCCTCCAATACTAAATTGGTGATCCCTTGATGCCTCAGAACATGTCCTACCAACCAATCCCTTCTTCTGGTCAAGTTGTGCCACAAACTTCTCTTCTCCCCAATCCTATTCAATACCTCCTCATTAAATATGTGATCTACCCATCTAATCTTCAGCATCCTTCTGTAGCACCACATTTCGAAAGCTTCTATTCTCTTCTTGTCCAAACTATTTACCATCCATGTTTCACTTCCATACATGGCTACACTCCATACAAATACTTTCAGAAATGACTTCCTGACACTTAAATCAGTACTCGATGTTAACAAATTTCTCTTCTTCAGAAACGCTTTCCTTGCCATTGCCAGTCTACATTTTATATCCTCTCTACTTCAACCATCATCAGTCATTTTGCTCCCCAAATAGCAAAACTCATTTACTACTTTAAGTGTCTCATTTCCTAATCTAATACCCTCAACATCATCCTCGTTTTGCTTTTTTTGATGTTCATCTTATATCCTCCCTTCAAGACACCATCCATTTCGTTCAACTGCTCTTCCAAGTCCTTTGCTGTCTCTGACAGAATTACAATGTCAACGGCGAACCTCAAAGTTTTTATTTCTTCTCCATGGATTTTAATACCTACACCGAATTTTTCTTTTGTTTCCTTTACTGCTTGCTCAGTATACAGATTGAATAACATCGGGGAGAGGCAACAACCCTGTCTTACTCCCTTCCCAACCACTGCTTCCCTTTCATGTCCCTCGACTCTTATAACTGCCATCTGGTTTCTGTACAAATTGTAAATAGCCTTTCATTCCCTGTATTTTACCCCTGCCACCTTTAGAATTTGAAAGAGAGTATTCCAGACAACATTGTCAAAAGCTTTTGCTAAGTCTACAAATGCTAGAACCATAGGTTTGCCTTTCTTTAATCTTTCTTCTAAGATAAGTCATAAGGTCAGTATTGCCTCACATATTCCAGTATTTCTACGGAATCCAAACTGATCTTCCCCGAGGTCGGCTTCTACTAGTTTTTCCATTCGTCTGTAAGGTATTCGCATTAGTATTTTGCAGCTGTGGCTTATTAAACTGATTGTTCAGTAATTTTCACATCTGTCAACACCTGCTTTCTTTGGGATTAAAATTATTATATTCTTCTTGAAGTCTGAGGGTATTTCGCCTGTTTCATACATCTTGCTCACCAGATGGTAGAGTTTTGTCAGGACTGGCTCTCCCAAGGCCGTCAGTAGTTCCAATGGAATGTTGTCTACTCCGGGGGCCTTGTTTTGACTCAGGTCTTTCAGTGCTCTGTCAAACTCTTCACGCAGTATCGTATCTCCCATTTCATCTTCATCTACATCCTCTTCCATTTTCATAATATTGTCCTCAACTACATTGCCCTTGTATAGACCCTCTATATACTCCTTCCACCTTTCTGCTTTCCCTTCTTTGCTTAGAACTGGGTTTCCATCTGAGCTCTTGATATTCATACAAGTGGCTCTCTTTTCTCCAAAGGTCTCTTTAATTTTCCTGTAGGCAGTATCTATCTTACCCCTAGTGAGATAAGCCTCTACATCCTTACATTTGTCCTCTAGCTATCCCTGCTTAGCCATTTTGCACTTCCTGTCGATCACTTTTTTGAGACGTTTGTATTCCTTTTTGCCTGCTTCATTTACTGCATTTTTATATTTTCTCCTTTCATCAATTAAATTCAATATTTCTTCTGTTACCCAAGGATTTCTACTAGCCCTTGTCTTTTTACCTACTTGATCCTCTGCTGCCTTCACTACTTCATCCCTCAAAGCTACCCATTCTTCTTCTACTGTATTTCTTTCCCCCATTCCTGTCAATTGTTCCCTTATGCTCTCCCTGAAACTCTGTACAACCTCTGGTTCTTTCAGTTTATCCAGGTCCCATCTCCTTAAATTCCCACCTTTTTGCAGTCTCTTCAGTTTTAATCTACAGGTCATAACCAATAGATTGTGATCAGAGTCCACATCTGCCCCTGGAAATGTCTTACAATTTAAAACCTGGTTCCTAAATCTCTGTCTTACCATTATATAATCTATCTGATACCTTTTAGTATCTGCAGGGTTCTTCCATGTATAGAACCTTCTATCATGACTCTTAAACCAAGTGTTAGCTATGATTAAGTTGTGCTCTGTGCAAAATTCTACCAGGGGGCTTCATCTTTCATTTCTTAGCCCCAATCCATATTCACCTACTATGTTTCCTTCTCTCCCTTTTCCTACACTCGAATTCCAGTCACCCATGACTATTGAATTTTCGTCACCCTTCACTATCTGAATAATTTCTTTTATTTCATCATACGTTTCTTCAATTTCTTTGTCATCTGCAGAGCTAGTTGGCATATAAACTTGTACTACTGTAGTAGGTGTGGGGTTCGTGTCTATCTTGGCCACAATAATGTGTTCAGTATGCTGTTTGTAGTAGCTTACCCGCATTCCTATTTTCCTATTCATTATTAAACCTACTCCTGCATTACCCCTATTTGATTTTGTGTTTATAACCCTGTAGTCACCTGACCAGAAGTCTTGTTCCTCCTGCCACCGAACTTCACTAATTCCCACTAACTTTAACCTATCCATTTCCCTTTTCAAATTTTCTAACCTACCTGCTCGATTAAGGGATCTGACTTTCCACGCTCCAATCCGTAGAACCCCAGTTTTCTTTCTCCTGATAACAACGTCCTCCTGAGTAGTCCTCACCCGTAGATCCAAATGGGGGACTATTTTACCTCCGGAATATTTTACCCAAGAGGATGCCATCATCATTTAATCATACAGTAAAGCTGCATGCCCTCGGGAAAAACTACGGTTGTAGTTTCCCATTGCTTTGAGCCGTTCACAATACCAGCACAGCAAGGCCATTTTGGTTATTGTTACAAGGTCAGATCAGTCAATCATCCAGACTGTTGCCCTTGCAACTACTGAAAAGGCTGCTGCCCCTCTTCAGGAACCACACGTTTGTCTGGCCTCTCAACAGATACCCCTCCATTGTGGTTGTACCTAAGGTATGGCTATCTGTATCGCTGAGGCATGCAAGCCTCCCCACCAATGGCAAGGTCCATGGTTCATGGGGGGGAGGAGCATAATGTTAGTGATAGTTTTTCCACATGGATAAATAAACAATAAGGAACACCCACTGCACTAAGAGTAACTCTGAGAGAATACAATGGTTTCACTTCAGATATGGCAGTTCTTGGAATGCCAAAATGGTCAGTTTGATTTACTCTTGAGTCCATTCAGGTGAAAATGTGCTTCATCAATGAACTGGATGCAGCCAACATAAACTACTTACCAATTGTTGGGAGAATCTCATTGACAATCGGCCCTGCCACATAGCTCGTACAGGTATGGCCTGTTGGGTTTGGATTTTGAATGGAAACATGTATAGGCTCTCAATATTTTCTGCATGCTGGAACCCTTCAGAGCTGTTTCTGCTGAAATTATTACACTGGATTTTGACAGATTTTGCTGACTAATTCCATTAACTGGAGACATTTTAAGGAATAGCTACAGTTAGCCTGTGGCCAACATACCCCATGAGATCAGCCACACAGTCTGTATGCTGGAATTTGGTGAAGAGCTTGCGAGTAGTTTTCACTTTGGCATTCTTTTGGATAAGTCATCTTTGAAAACAGTGTCTTGCTGCTGTAAGACTGTTCTAACATGTGGTATTCCAGTACCAGAACAACATTAAACAGAACACAGGATATCGACCTCTTCCTATGGTATGCTAACCTCCTTTCACATTTTAGTAGAAGAGCTGGCCACTATGAGATGTGATGCAAACTTTAGAATAACCTAGCTGTAACATTCTTACAGCTTTAACGACAAATGTCTGCTTCTGTGAAGTTTGGAAGGTAGGAGACAAGGTAATGGCAGAACTGAAGCTGTGAGGATGAGGTGTGAGTCCTGCTTGGATAGCTCAGATGGTAAAGCACTTGCCTGCAAAAGGCAAAGGTCCCGAGTTCAGCTTGTTGGCTGAAAGCCCACTAACTGATAGTCTTTTTCTTGTTCCTATTTGTGCCTCAGCATCTCCGCTATATGCTGAGTAGCAACTATCCTTTTCATAACATTGTTAAATTCTTTAACAAAAATCACCTATTGCAGAGACCAGCTTTGAGTGTTGAAATGGAACATGTGTAGCAAAGAGCTAATGGTGTGTCCTTGCAGATGACTGTAATGATGGGTCTGATGAAGAAAATTGTAACAAAGGTAAGGTATATGAGTCACTTTAATCTTAAATATCTTACATTTTCACATTCATCAAATTGAAAGACAAAATACATACTAGAAGCAACATTAGGTTAGATGTATTTTGTACATACCCTTTTTAATAAATGCACATATAATGTTCAGGACTGTATGATGGTTAACTCTTCCAACATTCCCCAACTTTGTTTATCTGTTATGGTTTTCCTTCTTAATTGTTTGTTGTTTGGTTAATGTTTACTTCATTCTCTGTAAATATCAAAGGAACATCTCCTCTATATTACCATCCATAAGATCACCTTTCTGTATTCTAGTAGACTTTGATGGAAACTGAAGCCATCTTCAGCCCAAACAGTAACCATGAGTTTTCTTGGACATCTCCTTTCCAAGATGTCTGGATTTTCCAGCTATAGTTTACATGGAATTCACTGGTGTGTATTGTTTTGATGACAATATTGTAGTGCATTCCCAGAGATGCATTTCTTACTATAGATATTGTCAGTTGCAATGTATGATGAACTTTTTTATATCAGCTTCATTGAAGTACATAAAAAAAGACTGAGACAGTTACTAAGACAAACATAATTTTATTAATTACTTCAAATTTGTCATTAACACATTGCAGATAGGCTACTGGGAAGAATGTGAGACCAAGGAAACTGGCCTTTTCTGCTGTTTTCTAAGTATTACTGACTCATACGTAACTGATGAATCTTTAAGAGTAATAGATACTAAAAAGGAGCCAAGCTTAAAGATTTAGCATGTCTACTTTAGTTATTTGACATATTACAAATTTTAAAGTGACAAATTATAATTTTCTTCCCAAGGAAAGTGGGAGGTGAGTTAGTGAATGACTGTTCCTTTTGAGATACCAAAATTTCTTGATTACTAAACATACTTGGTGTATTTGTAGTAGAATTACAGCAAACTGTGAAACCTAAAGAGTACACACATAAAATTACATCAATTCCACCATATTGACTCAGCCATCAACAGCACCTGTTATGTCCACTGTTTCTGAAAAAATAATACTATAAATTAACAGAAGGCTGCACCTGTCAAGAGCCAATTGTGAGATGTCTGCACATAACTCACATATGAAATGAGTAAACTTTCAGTGACTGGTGGCTCGTACATAGAGAAATTCGCATCCTGACCTGTACTTGGCTCCAGTCTGACACAGTTGCAGCCAGAGCTATGCTTCGGTTTGGGCTTCAAAGTGTTTTAAATTGCTCTTTGAGTTACTTTACAAAGTTAACCTCCCTATTACAGAAATATCTTGCAGATGTAATCCATACCTCTTACATGTGTGTCATGAGATCCCTGGTCCATGTGTTGTATGGATGTCCAAAGAATGTGTACATCGTACACAGTTGGTAAGCAATTATTAATGAAGTAACACCAATAGGATGGATGTTGTCTATGTAGGTAGGTTTCCCCACCAGACATCTAACAGATTGATCTGTAGATTCATTTTAGGACAATTTGTTACGGCTGAGAATTTGCTACATAAAGGTAGCAGTTGATTTTTTAGACATAGTCAATAATCTTCCGACATAAGACATTCATGCATTACAATGGCCACAAATCTATCAAATACTTTCACCTGCAGTGATCTGGCATTTGTCTACTGGAAGCTTCTGTTAAATTGTAATCTGCAATGTTGCAGTTAAATGTGGAGAATGGGAGTTCAGGTGCCATTCCAGAACCTGTATACTGCACACATGGGAATGTGTTGGGGAAGTAAACTGCCCAGACTACACAGATGAACATGACAATTCCAGTAAGTGGAAAGATTTTACTATGTTAAAGCTTTCTATTCATGCCATGAGCGGATAAACTCAAAGATTTCACAAAAATATGAAAGATTAATTGCCAAAAATTTCGCCTAGGTGATTAAATGTGATCTGTTACTGTGAAACAGGTGTAAAGTATGATTCTGAAATACAAAACAGAATATGTAAGTTTTCCTGGTAAGAGGACTGTATTGCTCTAGTGTAAACTGCATACTACGTATTTACTTGTGGCAACTGCTAGACAAATTAGGTGGTTTCTGTGGGTGAATGGCATCTGTCACACTGCAGCCATCTCCTTAGAGATGCACTATCTGGAAGTGAAGCACATGAAAGGGAGTTGATTCCAGATGAGATTTTAGTATCTGTGTGGAGACAGCTACTAGGAATAATTGGGAGCTTAAGCATATATTCAGAAGCACAGGTGCTGCTAATAGGCACTGCTGTCTGAAAGTGGAACCAAATCAGGTTGCAGTGTGGGTCCTCTACTGCACTGCTCTGGAGCTGTATTCAGAAATTCCTGTTCCCAGCATTCTGATCTAATGGCAGTAAGTGCAGGCTGTACTTGGAATGCCCAAATCTCTATAGACAGTGTTATTTGCCACTGGTCCCAGAAAGTTGAAACTGGGGATACAGTACATTCCTTGTACAGCCTCCAAAGACAGTGAGGTATTTGAACCACCTCCTCCATATTTCTCTTAACAGAACCTGGCAATTTCCTCAGGTTTTGCAAGTGGTTGGAAAACAGTTATCTGAGGATTGTGGAGATTTTTTGACAGTGGTGTCTTCTCACCATTTTGTTTCCTCAGTTGGACTCAGTATGACTGTAATGTGGGATCTCTGTAAGAAGGTGGGTAGAGTGACCTGACAGCAACCAGGTCAAAACAGTGCAGGGTTTTCTTGAGGAAATATCCAGATTTACACAACTGGATGTGGCAGGGGCATGGGAGTCCTATATTAAATAAATGTGTCATGAAAGCTCAAGTCAGTCTCTCTGCATGTGGTATCATTCCAGTCTATCTACTGTTATCATTTAACCCAATGTGACTGTCACTAAATTACAGCACCATCTACCAGTGGTACCGAGGAGTTCTTCTGCTCGGGTAAGCAGCTGGTGTTTACAGTTTTGCCTTAGTTTATCGTTCACTTTGCTGTCTTGCATTATGGAAGATGTCACTGTGCCCCAGAATCTTAATATTCCTGCTTGCTTATTTATAACAACTTCTTTAATAGTATCTGTATTTCATGATTCAGGTTACAATTTTAATGCACTTTAGTGTGATTGCAAAATCAGTATCACCGTACTGCTCTGTGTGAATAATCTGATGCACTTCACTGCTTCCCTAACCGTGATAGCTTCTTCATAATATAGTTGCAGGTGGGGGCTGTTAGAGAGTGGATGTCAAGTGCTGGAGACAGGTTTCACCCTCTCCCTCTTCTGGCCAGATTACAGAAACAAGGCACCACAGTAAATACACACCAACTAGTCACCTACACTCAACTCACAGTCAATACTTGGCAACAAAAGAGCCATTGTCTGCAAACAGAGGAAAAGACTTTATCATTAGGCAGCTGAGCAACCCTTTTATATCTCCAAGTTGAAAAATGGCAAGAAAATACTTTGATTTCCCAGTAGAGTCTCCATTTTTGCTGTGTGACAGTATTATCGATGTCAATATCCATCTCTACCTCTGCTACCAACCACTGTGTGGGCACAGTAGAAATATTACTTTGTGTTTGATTTGTGAATGGTATGCAAAAGCAGTCTAGATAACCTTCTCCATTACCTCAAGTAGTTTTGTGAGTTGCTTCAGCAGTTCATGGGTTTCATGACTGTTTTTGGATCATGGGCTCGGTTTCATTATTAAATCTCTACATGGCGGAAACTGCAATGGGAGCCATAAGGCAGTTCATCTAACAAAATTGAGTTAAAATGCTACACAAACTTGCAACAAATTGTCAAACTCTTCTTTGAATGCTTACTACCACATCCATTAATCCAACTCGATAAGAATTCCACATTTAAACATCAGAATTCTAAAGTCTAGTCCATGCACAAGTCTAACATCTTCCTTATGTCATCTCAGTAATCACAACTATTCTGATACATTTAATTTCTGTAGTTAGGCAGTCTGGTTGCCATTACCTAGAACATTAAAAAGCATGGAATACTGTAATTTCAACTTCTTAGAAGGGTCACTCAACAGGTTTTTGTGCAAAACTGGCTGTTGTTGCTGTGTGCAGTACCTAGCAAATCTTTGTATATACTTTTGACTGCTTGTGACTAAAAATCCTAAATCTTGGTATTCTGGCATTTTCACAAAAAGTTGCCTTTAATAGGCAGTAAGCTAGGTTACTGTGTCAGTAAGTATCATACAATATTGAAAATATGAACTGTTATATTACTAGTGTTTGTATTACATTTAGTGAACACCTCATATGCATTGTCTTGCTTAATGTGCATGTGGCTTTGAAGCTGGGGTGGGCTCCTGCTGATTTAAGTTCAAGCTGCCACTTTCTGAGTCTGTCTGAGGCACCAGCATTCCTCTAAATGGTTTTGCATCTTACATCAAAATTAACCACTTGAACACAACATCTGGTAATGGAATTCCTTAAAGGACTTGGATCTCGTGTTCTGGCACATTGGGATTGTTAGAAACATTGAACCTATTAGTGAAGATTTCTGAAGGTTGTAGAAAAACCTCCTACTAATATGTAACTGTTGAGAAATATACAATCTGATATCAAATCTGAGTTATTGAAAACAGGAATTATTAGAGACAGAGTTAACATGTGAGATAAACATAAGCAAAGCTCCTAGGGTTGGAGCCCAAAAATTAAAATTGGAATGTAAAGTTCTCAGTCTTGGTTGTGGAACTCAGACAAAATGAAGAGTTTATTTACTCTGCCCTACTGGCAGTATATTATGTGGTCATAAATTTCATGAAGGTGACTACACAGGCCGGCTGTTGAGTTCCAGATGACCGTGCTTTTCTTGCTGGCACACTTTTCTTTTGCAGTGTCTTCAGTGCTGAAGGCTGAAATAAAGCTGGAATACTTCTAAATCCTGATCTACTGTTGAGTATTTCTTCTTTCAACACCAGTACATTTAACCTGCTTTATACTTAAATTGTTCTCAGGTTTAGTCTTATCACCACTATTTAGATACAAACATGTTTGATAATGAGATTATATTCTCACCTTGAATTACCTGAACATGATTAGAAAATCATTTCTCTGGCAATATGTTGTCCAGAGCCTGAGAATTAATGAAAAAAGTTATTGAACAACACAACCATCTTCCATTTTCCCTCAAGTGCTGTCAAACCTCACTACTTGGGTTTATTGACACTTACATATTTGTCTATACTCCACAAATATTTTATACCGTAAAAACATTGTTAAGGTTCCTTATAAAATGGTATTTTCCTTTTGCTGTGCAACATGTAGTTCTTGTGACATTAACTAATTTTTGTATAAAATGCCCTATCTGTAACATATAGGACTATAGATGCTGTGAAGTTTTAAGAAACTATCAGGCTGAACATTATGAACAAATATTATTTTCTTCCACTATTTTTGCACCTACCCTTCCCTTCAATAGATTCTCCAGTTGTTGATAAAAGTATTTGTATATATAACAATGCAGTTCAAAATGTGACAAAATTTAATGTTCCTAAAGTTTCACATTCTCCACTCATTCATTACTAAATTTTAACTAATAATGTTTACTGCTGTGGATTTTTGGTCATTATTTAAGTTGGCTGGTTCCTCGCAATATGTTTAAACATTTTTCACTGCTGAGAGATATGTAATGAAAGATTTAAAACAGTGTGAAGGAGCACTAAAACTCCTTAACATGCAGGAAAAACAGCAACTATTTACTGCCAGTCACAGAAGACCACAGTAGGACATATGTGGAATGGATAGGTAACTCAACAAAGGTGGCAGTAGACTGGATCTCAAAGAACATCTACCATGTGAATGATGTGCTGGCTGGGCAGAGTGACATACAAGTGGGTGCGAGGGAGTGGAACTGATACTCAGTTTGGTTAAACTGCTTGGCAGTTGATTCATCTCCTCGCAGTTGTTCTGAGATTGGAGCTCCCACCGTAAAGTTGTCGAGTGTCACATCAATGCGTCACTTCACTTGCAGTTTGTAAGTAGTGCAGTAGGCATGGGTAATTATGTGCATTTCTAGCCACTAATTTAACTCCTTTTGGTTGAAGCGGTCTCCACTGCAACTGCAGCCCACTTTTGGCAAAGCATTGAGAGGTGAAGGTGACGGCCGATGTGGCGACACACCAACACTGTGTGAAATGAGTTAGGTGACAACTAGTTTCAGTTACAGTGTATACCAGAAGTTGTTTCTCAGCAGTCGTTTTTCCTTCCCACAGGTGTGCCACCTGACAGAGAAGCTCTGTGCTGTCGTCATGGTGGCCGAATGTGGCAGCAGGATTGGCAACGACACAGTTGACACACTTGTTTGTGAGTATATGAGAAGAAAGGTTAAATGAGTTGTCAGATCTCACAGTTTGTGTAACATCAAGAAATAAAAAAATTATTAAGAGTTTCACACAGGTAAAAAATCATTACTTCAGTCACATTCTGGCCATAAGCCTACATGTTCAGTAGTCTATGTTGTTCATGTCTGTGACTCAACATTTCTGCCATACAGTGAGCAGCATCCTACCCCTTTCATAATATTGTTATTATTCCATCCTGGATTTTCCATTGTTTCATCACGATTCCCAAGTGCACGAGTTTTCAGACGATAGTAATATTTTTGGTATCAATATCTTGTTGGTACAGAAATATTTCCTTAAATTTTAGATTTGTATATAATTAGTGCAATAGTTAAATTCTTCCACTCACTGATTTATCAAAAAGTGAGTATTACACAATACAACTTTCAATGCATTTAGTGAAAGGCATGGGAAATAACACAAACAGCACATTGAAACAGTAGGTAAAAATGTTACTCTAGATTACATTTATATCATCAAAGTGGGAAAAGTGGATTTGTGTTCATTCTTTTTCCTTTTTCCAATCTACATGATGTTCCATTACAAATAGAGAAGTTATGAATTAGAAAGCAGTTGTGAGCTATCAGTGCTGGATTTGTGAACATGTGAGGTGTGGTTATAAAATAATGTGACTATTGCTGTAAAACATCTGGTTTCAAAAAGATAAATATTTAGTTGTCATCCTCAACACACTCTCTTCCTCCCTCTCTCTACAAGACTCAAAGGGAATTTTCTGTTGATGGAAATGGGAAATGGTGTTAGAAGTCCTCATCTGTGAGCTCCTTGACATGTGATGCTTTTTTCACTGCTTAAAATGGACTGAAATTTTGTTCCTTCTGATGCAGACTTGATCTTGGGAAAGGATAAGTGACACTGTGCTAAGTCCAGCAAATATTATAGGTGGTCTAACTGAGATGAGGTATTTTGCTACAAACCTATTTAACAAACAATGCAGTGTGAGCCTGTGGCATTGACTTGATGCAGAACCTGTAATTTGTCCTTTAACAATTACAGGTAGTTTATTTTCACATGTCGTTGAGCAAGAATCTCAAGGTAGTAATGTCTGTTAATAGTTTAACATTCTGGAACCCAGCAATGGTAAAATTTGAAGAAGTTTCACACCAATGCAATTTGGACTTTCTTTAGACACTTGTGACAAACAGCCAAATGCCTAGGACATGCAGCACGCTTGTGTGAGACGAAACAGAAAGGGTGAGACAAAGGGGGCAGACGGCCGCTGTTGTAATGTGGCCTGTTGCTGCTGTGGCCTTAACTGACACTGCCCTGTGTGATGCTGAGTCGAAGGTCGTACAGCTGCCACGGCTCCCCATCACCCTGAACACTTGCAGCGTAGCTAATAGGAGACGACTGAGTTAGCTCAAATATCTCCCACAACACCCTCCCCCCGCCCCCCCACCAATCCCCCCCCCCCCCCCCGCCCCCCATCAGACACACAGAAATCTGATCGCCTGTGGCACGTGACACTTCACAGGGCTGTGCTGTATTGAACACACCTGTAAGTGTCAGATTCTCTCATGAAATGTGTTTTCAGAGTCTTCCCTATTTGGGTTAGGCGGCTATCATTCATCGTAATGAGTGCAGGATTCGTGATGGGTACTAGTGACAAATTTATGACAATTGCTCAACCTGTATAATTCCACAGCCCAGGCTTTGTAGGATTGGTTTGGGTGTTTCTGACAATGGTAAAATTTCTACATGCATCACAGTGACAGTGTTCTGTCAAAGTAACATGTTGAGAGAAGTTGACACATTTTATCAAATAAGCCTGCCAGTTGTTGCAAAAGTTCAAGTTGGCACGACTGATGATTGTGCAGTGAAAACCAAGAAAGACAGGTCTGCACAGGTTAGTATTGCCCTCACAAAAAACCTAGAAATGTTGTAATAAGAGTGCTCCTCGTAGGAGTCCCAGTCTTCAGGTGTTTCGTCATATGCCAGAATGGGCAACAGTTTCACTGGTGGGAGAGTAACCTGTTGCAAACAAGCAGATGCCACTTGAGAGCAGTGGCGAGAGCCTGCTGTTCTGTGAAAGTGTGCTGCTGGGCAGTGATGTGTTCAAATATTTCTTCCATTGAGATGTTTGTCAGGTGACTCAGCACTGGCACTCGTACACGGAGGAAACGTAACCCTCACTTGCCCAAGTTTGTTATATTAAGAACACACACGATTTATGGAACTTAGTACTTTATAGACCAACACATAAGATAAAATGTACAGGCTGTGTGTAGCACTGAACACATTGACTGGACATTAGTAATACAGGTTACAGAATAGGCCGAGCAGTCCTCTGTGGTCACATAAACAATACTATTCCTTAAGAGGCTCACCAGAGGGCACCAGGGAGCTGACCCGGGTGGCTTCCAAACAGCCTGTGAATTGCACAGATGCATTATCTATGAAATTTTGTGGGAATTTAAGGTGGGCTGTGAAATTCATAACCACAATACAAGACCCAAATGAATTTCCATATAGAACATGCATCTGTACCTAGGATTTGGAATATAATTTACATTCCGATGCAAAAGTTTGTAACAGGTTCCTGGTGGATATCAAGGAGGAATTGAAGATTCAGAAACAAAATAAATACCTTGTTAACATCTTATTTACTGTAATACTTAGACTTGGGTACATTTTGTAACTGGAGTGTTTATGTGAAGCAGATGATGTAACTTTGACAACTATCAGTTTTTTTCCCAACACTTTGTTTGATGGGTTAGACAGCAGCTGATTAATGTAAGAGCAGCAGCAGCAATAACAGCAGTGGCTTCTTTGAAGCAGCTGGTTTGTTTCCTAATACACTCAAGCAAATACAATGTAATTCAGAAGCAATTTTCATTATTTCACCAAGATAGTACTAATCATTTTTCTATATGGAACAGAACAGAAATATCTGAGTGGTGATAAAACAAATACAGCCATTCCACCTGATATTTCTCATTTTAAGATACTTAGAAGGAACAACAGCAGTTCTCTATTTTGTGAAGGTGTTGTGTTCCTGCTTCACGTGTTCTACATCCTCGGATCTATAGAACAAAAAGAAGAGGGCAACAATTATTGAATTATTTGGAAAAGAAGGTAAATTAATTTTTATTCAACATGTAAATGTCACTACTGATATTTGGATTTAGGTTATGACATGTCAGATATGCTTGCCATCATTGGCAATGATATGGCACAGACGAGTAGCAAAACTCTGCCCGATGTACCAAAGTGTCAGAACATTGTAGCTGTCAATGAGCAACTGAATGTCTGTTTTCAGCTCAGCAAGTGTTTTGGGGTTTATGCTGTACACCGTGTCTATAATATAGCCCCATGGTGACCTATTGAGAACCATGCCAGTGGCCTCTGGGTACCCCAGACTTCTAATGCAGTTCTCCAAGTGCTCCTCCTGGGCATCAAACCCTCTCATGCGTCAATGGTGTCGAGCTCTGCCATGTGTGAAAAACATCTTGTCGAAATCAGGGTCACCTTTGATAATGAGGATGAAATCATTTTCTGAAACCATTCGGCAGCCACCATGCCGTCAATGAATATCACACTGATTATTCCGTGACTGGACATAGAACAGGACACAGTCACCCACTGAGGTCGAAGAGACTTCTCGATCACAAAATGCAGAATTTCATTCCCCCAAACCCATCCAAATGAAAGTGGAATACCAAACTATACTAACATCAAAGTCTTGATTGTCAATTCTGTGGACAAGAGTGTTTGCAAAACTCAACAGCTGTTCCATGGTCCTGGGGCTTAATGGCTGATTGGTTTGAATTTTGTATGGGAGGAGATGCAGATATTGAACAACAATTTGTTGCGGTCCTTGTCGGTTGATTTCCTCCTGTTGTCCCTCTTTGGATGACCGACATTGCCAACACTGTCATCACAAACACCACCTCTTCTCTCAAACTTGTGAATCAAATTCTTTATTGTTGGCACACTTGGGCTTGTTGTTTAGAGCTCGAACTCAGTTGCAAACTTCCTTTGAGCTGCTGTCGGGCTGTTATTGCTCACATAATAGGCCTTCACAAGAGCTATACAGTCAGGCACACTGTACAGTGACATTTTCATGTGCAAATGTCAACAAGGTGCATGCCTATGTGTGAACTAATTCCCATTGTGCCTTGTGGCCAACCGTACAGTTTGAAAGTCCTAATGCAGACTGTTCACAAGTCGTGACAATTTAATTTATATAGTTTAAGAATTGTACCCTGAAAATCTAAAATGTGTAATGTACCAATACAAATATACAATATATAATTGCTAACTGCCATTGTGACTTGCGCTGCTTCCACATATGCATAATCTCTCCTCAAGGTGCCAAGTGCTTGTGTGCCAAGTGGCAGATTGCAGGTGAAAACATCTCCTGCAGGAATGAGGTAAGGTTTCTGTAGTGGATGCTTCCCAGACACAGTAGTCTACAATAGTGTGAAGCAGTCAGAACTGATATGTGTGTTTGACAGCACATTGGTAGTAACTACAGTGCTGGAATAATACATCAGAGAACAAGTCCTACTGGTCCACTGTGAAGGCTGGCTCACATAGAGAGTACCAGGTGCAGGCAAAACACAACCACTGCTGGTTCCAGTGTGTTGTCAGCCCTAGGACATGTTCTAGATTCCCTCCAGTTCTCAGGAACAGTTTCTAGATTACTTCCAGTTCTTGATATTGCCTGGCACTACTGAATATTTAGCTTCTAAATATTTCCACTCCTGCTGATTCCTCATCTCTAAAGAAATTTATTAGCTTTAATGGTTCATCATTGAAAACTCTGAGCATTTACAGGGTGCAAAGGCCTCCTGGGAATTGTGGGTGATTGGAAAACCAGTACAGTTGCTGACTGTGTGAGCAGAGAGTCTGAGGGGGTGGACACCTCCCCTGTGGTGATATCACTTGTTACTGGGCTGGTGGTAGAGTGCCTGCCAGCTGCTGTGTACCACATGTACAAGAGGCAGCTGGTCACATCCAACGACTTGGACTGCAGGCACACAAAGTGGTCTGCTGACTAAATGTGATGAAAAATTGTTTTAATCCTTCTTTTCCATAAAGAAGTGGAAGATTTGTCTGCGTTATCCCTTTCCACCCTGCGAGAAAAGTTAGCAAACCTCTCTCTGAAATGTGCCATGTCCCATGCATTATGACCTGTGGAATCAGGTAAAAATACTGAAATTCTCAGGGTGATTGTTTCCTCAAAATGTCAGTAACACAATTGTGCTAGTTAGGTTTTATCCCAGTTCAAATAAAATGTACTGTGCTGTTCAAGAAGTGCTTTTATTTATTTTTCTACATCTACATCTACATGGTTACTCTGCAATTCACACTTAAGTGCTTGGCAGAGGGTTCATTGAAGCATTTTCATACTACTCCTCTACCATTCCAGTCTCAACTCGCACGTGGGAAAAAGGAACACCTAAATCTTTCTGTCTGAGCTCTGATTTCTCTTATTTAATTGTGTGATCATTTCTCCCTACATAGGTGGATGTCAACAAAATATTTACGCATTCGGAAGAGAAAGTTGGTGATTGAAATTTCGTAAATAGATATTGCCGCAAAGAGAACCACCTTTGTTTCAGTGACTGCCACCCCAACTCATGTATCATATCAGTGACACTCTCACCCCTGTTGCTTAATAACACAAAATGAGCTGCCCTTCTTTGCACTTTTTTGATGTCCTCTCCCAATGCTACCTGGTAAGGATCCCACACCATGCAGCAATATTCCAGCAGAGGACAGACAAGTGTAATGTAGGCTGTCTCTTTAGTGGGTTTGGTGCATCTTCTAAGTGTTCTGCCAGCAAAGCACAGTCTTTGTTCCGCCTACCCCACAATATTATCTATGTGGTCTTTCCAATTTAAGTTGCTCATAATTGTAATTCTTAGGTATTTAGCCGAATTGGCAGTCCTTAGATTTGTGCAATTTATCGTGTACCCAAAATTTATCGGAAATCTTCTAGTACCCATGTGGACGACCTCCCACTTTTCTTTGTTTAGTGCTAATTGCCACTTTTCACACCATACTGAAATTTTCTCTAGATCATTTTGTAATTGTAATTGATCATCTGATGATTTTACTAGATGGTAAATTACAGCATCATCTGCAAACAGTCTAAGGGGGCTACTCAGATTATCACCTAGATCATTTGTATATATTGGGAACAGCAAAGGGCCTATGACACTACCTTGCGGAACACCAGATATCACTTCTGTTATACTCGACGATTTACCCTCTATCACTACAAACTGTGACCTCTATGAGAGGAAATAATGAATCCAGTTACACAATTGAGACAATACTCCATATGCACACAATTTAATTAATAGTCACTTGTGAGGAACAGTATCGAAAGCCTCCTGGAAATCTAGGAATATGGAATCGATCTGAGATCCCTTGTCGACAGCACTCATTACTTCATGGGAATAAAGAGCTAGCTGTGTTGCACAAGAACAATATTTTCTGAATCCGTGTTGGTTATATATTGATAAGTCATTTTCTTCAAGGTGATTCATAATGTTCGAGTACAGTATATGCTCCAAAATCCTACTGCAAATTGAGGTCAGTGATATGGGTCTGTAATTCAATGGGTTACTCTTATTTCCTTTCTTGAATATTGGTGTGACCTGTGCTACTTTCCAGTCTTTAGGAACAGACCTTTCGTCAAGTGAGTGCTTGTATATGATTGCTAAGAGGCACTATTGTGTCTGCATACTCTGAGAGGAACCTGATTGTTATACCATCTGGAATGAAAGACTTGCCTTTCTTAAGTGATTTGAGTTGTTTCAAAAAACCTAAGCTATCTACTTTTATGTCACTCATGCTAACAATTATTCTGGTTTCTAATTCTGGAATATTTACTTCATCTTGTTTGGTGAAGGAATTATGGAAAACTGTGTTTAGTAATTCCACTTTAATGGCACCATCATTGGTAACATTTCCATTGCCATCAGGCAGTGACGGTATCGACTGTTTTTTGCCATTCGTGTACTTTACATATGACCAGAATATCTTTGGGTTTTCTACCACATTTTCAGACAATATTTCATTGTGGAAACTATTAAAAGAATCTTGCACTGACGTCCACACAAAGTTTCGAGCTCTCGTGAAACTTAGCCAGTCTTGGGGATTTTATGTTCTTCTGAATTTGGCATGCTTTTCTCGTTGCTTCTGCAACAGTGTTCTGATGTGTTCTGTGTGCCATGTGGATCAGTCCCATCTCTTATTGACTTATGTGGTATGAATCTATCTATTGCTGTTGATACTGTATCTGAATTTGAGTCATATCTGGTCTACACTTACATAATTAGCTTGGAAGGAGTGGAAGCTCTCTCTTAGGAAGGCATCAAGCGAATTTTTATCTGCTGTTTTAAATAGATATATTTTGTGTTTATTTTTAGCGGTTTTGGTTGATATGGTTTTGAGCCTCGCTACAATGACCTTGTCTTCACTTGTCCCTGTATCTGTCATGACGCTCTCAATTAGATAAGGTTTATTTGGGGCTAAGAGGTCAAGTGTGTTTTCACAACCATTTACAATTTGTGTGGACTCACGAACAAATTATTCAAAGTAATTCTCAGAAAACGCATTTAGTACAATTTCAGAAGATGTTTTCTGTCTACCACTGGGTTTGCACATTTAGTTTTGCCAACAAATCGAGGGTAGATTGAAGTCTCCACCAATTATAACTGTATGAGTGGGGTACTTATTTGTAATGAGATTCAAGTTTTCTTTGAAGCATTCACCTATTATATCATCTGAGTTGGGGGTCGATAGAAGGGGTCAATTATTATTTTGGTATGGCTGTTGAGTATAACCTATACCCATAATAACTTGCAGGAACTATCTATTTCAGTTTCACTACAAGATAAACTACTACCTACAGACACAAACACACCACCAGCTACTTTATTTAATCTATCCTTTCTGAACACAGTTTGTGCACTGTAAAAATTTTGGCAGAATTTATCTCCGGCTTTAGCCAGCTTTCTGTTCCTATAACAATTTCAGCTTCCACGCTTTCTACCAGCGCTTGAAGCTCTGGTACTTTTCCAACACAGCTACAACAATTTATGACTACATTGCTGACTGTTTGCTTGGTTGATTTTTGCCCTGTACCCTTTGAGACTGGTGCCCTTTTTGATCTTTCCCAAGACTGTGTAACCTTAAACACCACCCAGTCCACACCACACAGCCCCTGCTACTCATGTAGCCACCTCCTGCATGTAGTGGACACCTGGCCTATTTAGCAGAATGTGAGCTCGGCCTTCATCTCGCTAGCAAGACTGGCAGTCTTCACCAACTCAGATAGCCGCCAAAAACCAGAGAAAATCTCCTCTTAACCATAGCAACACACATAATTAGCACCGACATGAGCCACCACCTGCAGTTGGATCCACCCTGTACCCTTCATGGCATCCGGAAGGACCCTTTCCACATCTTGGATGACTCCACCTGGTTTGCACACAGAGTGCACATTGGCTTTCTTTCAAGAAGTTTGAGTACAGTAGTATGACAGAAGTGATAAGTGATATGACCATATACACGTTGAATGTAACCTACACCCCCCCCCTCCCCCCCCCCCCACACACACACACGCACATTAATTTTTAGTATGGTGTAAATGAAAGCAGTTTTCTTCCTTGGACAAGAACAAATATTGGTCACTTGATGCAACATGTCTGGGTCCTGCTTTTGCAGTGTTCGTATCTGCAAGATCTTGGTGAAGATCTGTGGATTAATTGTCATAACCATAATAACACTTATCTACAATTAGTTTTACTGCTGGAATGTAAATTTTCATTTTTTTCTTCTTGAGTTGTTCATTTTTTGTGATTGTCACTTTCTGCATGGTTTCTCTTTCTCTCTGGCTTTGCTATCGGTGTCTGTGCAATTCCCATCCTAAACTTGAGCAAATCCAGGATACTTCTTCTAGGAACTTTATTTTCTCTGCAATCTTCTCTGTACTTCAACCAAGTGACAGTGCTCAAGTGAAGAAAGTAAATTATTAGGGAGTCCATTTCCTTGTTTTGAACAAAGGTACACTGGACTAAACCAGGCTATGAAGTTTACATTTTCATATGTTTACTATATGTAAATAACTATTTTTGAAATACTGAGATCAGACTGCTAAGCTGAATATGGACTGTTTTTCCTTTTATAGAAAATATTTTATCAGCTGTTTTTGTGATACAAAGTGTTTTCATATGTAGAACACTGTGAAATTGTAAAATATCTGAAGATGTGAATGAGATAACTAATTAGGAGGTATTGAATAGAATTGGAGAGAAGAGGAGTTTGTGGCACAACTTGACAAGAAGAAGGGACTGGTTGGTAGGACATGTTCTGAGGCATCAAGGGATCACAAATTGAGCATTGGAGGGCAGCATGGAGGGTAAAAATAGTAGAGGGAGACCAAGACATGAATACACTAAGCAAATTCAGAAGGATGTAGGTTGCAGTAGGTACTGGGAGATGAAGAAGCTTGCATAGGATAGAGTAGCATGGAGAGCTGCATCAAACCAGTCTCAGGACTGAAAACCACCACCACCACCACCACCACCACCACCACCACAACAACAACAACAACAACAACAACAACAGTGAATCAGACTTCCTGAGACTAATTCAGCAATAGCTATTTGTTTTGTGAATACTGTGGTAATTGGTATTTCATAACTGTACAGGTGATAACACTGAGAAATTCTCAAGGGTACAAAAATAAATTAAGAAAAATTAAGTGAAAAATCTTACTGTGAGTTGTCATTTGGCTAGTGGCTTTCTCATATTTTACAGAGCATTACTGATTCATCTGTTACTGGAAGTTCCATATCACAACCAATGGAAAAAATAATAAGCACTCCCTCAAAGCCGAAAACAGAATATGAATCAGAGGTAGGCTTCACTGTTAGAGGAGGGTTAGACAAGATGCACTTTCTTCCATGATGTGAACTGTGATAAGACTCATTAGACTTTCAAGTAATGCATTTTATTTTTGCTGAAAGTGTCTTCCATATTAACTGAACTTAAAATTCCAAGGCGCTGCTACGTATCTTTGTAGATTCTGTGGTAACTAATGTGAGATTCCAGATATGGAGTACACAATTTAGTTAGCTTAAGTTTTCTGTATAGCAGGGCATATAGCACTATTAGTGTGTTAACATTAAATATAATGAAATTTACTTAGATTTGCAATATGGTGCTCATTCATGTAAATGGGGTACACATTTCAAATGGAGAAACAGTGTTTATTTAATTCTCTACGTTGGTATTAAGAAAATTTTATGTAATTTAAAATTCGATTGGTCCTTGTTGTTATTTTAAAGCAATTACATCCAATGTGGCCATATTTTTAAAGCATTATGTCATTTGCAAAATTTCTTCACCACCATTACTATCATACACTCTGAAAGGGATAGAATATAGTGAGTTCATAATAGTTAAACCTATGTGTGTTGGTCTAGAACAGATTAAAATTCCCGGCCCTATAATCATAACAAAAAAAAGATTAAAATTCTAGAAGTAATTTTTTTCAGTTAAGTTCATATGATGATTACGTAATGGCTATAACAGTTTAACCTCACCCAAATTCACTGCAGAAGTTAATGACTGAATCAGACTTTAACACTGAATTGTAATGAAAATGTTGAGTAACAAAATTGCAGCCTTGCTGTGCTCTTGTGGTTACTTTTTGTGATTATTCAGTGTGACAAACATTGTGATGTATTAAAATTTGCACAGAATGCACACAGAAATCTGTTTTGATTTATGTTGATTGCTTATTTCCCACACACCAAGCATTGCAAACTGTTGGTGATTGGTTACTGCACTTGAACTGGAATTATATAACTGTTACCAGGTGTGGTAAGTAGCTACCTATTAATGTATCAAACTGAAGTAATAGAGACCCAAACAGGCCACGAACAATATTTCAGATAAGTGCTATTAAAGTGTTCAAGCTTAGTTTTGGTGAGGACTAAATTATTGACAATAGCCTACTTTCACAGCCACTTTTTAAGGTGGTCCTGGCTATCGAGGATGTCTGCACAGGTAAACAGTGTAGGCCCCAATGTGTTCAGATTTGACTTTGTTGTTACCTTGCAATTCTAAACTGCTGCAACCATTAACTAAATTCTTTTGTGGACAATGTCAGTGCAGTTCAACACTTAACCATCCATTCAGCTCTTCTTACACTTAAATCTTAAAACCATCCCATCTTGAAAAACTTGCAGTGTCCAACTGTATAAGAATTACATGCATCACAGATGTCAACCTCACAAAATACCTTTGTTTTTTGCTGAAGTATTATATAGTTTCAGCTATCACGACCATAAGTGTCAGCAGCTAGTTAGATGTAGAGCTACATACCACTTTGCTGCAGCTAAGCCACAGCTTGTACATACAAGTGGAGATTTCCATTCACTGCACTGTTGGGCACTGAGCAGTTGATACAAACACAGGCAAGCATTCAACCATTGTAGATAAGCTTTACACCAAGGAATGTTTTAAAAAATATCTCACATTTTAACAGTCTACATTTGTTGATAAAAACAGTTTCGAAAAATGGCAAACATTAAGTTTTTTTATTTTGCAATTGCATTACAAATTCTCAGTCTACCATTTCATGGACTTTACCTATGTCACACTTTTGATATTACAACTTAAGTATTTGCTGCTGTAGTCATGATTTCAATTAATTTAATGGGACCTCAAGAGGAATCAATACATTCTTCCAACTAGCCACACAAGATGCTGTCACATCTGAAGACATTGGATGCTAATTGTCTAGGCCATTCTCACAGGGTCCTGTTGGAGTGCCACAAACAGGGGTTTTGGTATGATATGTTCCACTCCACAAATTGTCACCCTGCTGATATGTGTATCAACTTTTACCCTAGAGATGTGTCAGAGTGCGTCTAGACTGTGACATGTCCACTTGACAATGGACTTCACATATAACAGGGATGGATGCTCAAAGAGAGCTGCAGTGTATTCCAGCTACTAAAATGGTCACGTGTGCAATAACTGTACTGTATTATATCTACAATCTTTCCACTGTACAACTGTGGGTGAGCAGATGACCTCACCTGTGGAATAGATCATACGTATTTGTGTACTGATATATTACAGAATGGCAGTTCTCCTACATTCAGCTGTTGTGGCATATACATTATCACACATGTCCTCACCCTGTGATGTCAGAGGCACCACTAAGTTGTGATGCCGAACTGTAAGTGGCCTACCAAAACTGGTGGAGACGTCCACTTCATTCTGCCTTGTCAGTATCCTGAGTTGATATTTTGTACACTCAGTCTACACATATGGGAAATCAGAATGCGCACAGAGGATGGTTCCACACTTAACTATCTAAATTTTTCTTGCTTCTACAAATATTTCTAGTTGGGGCCTTGGAACAATTTGTGTCGACTTCCCTATTTTTTTTTCATTTCTGCAAATGCCAGCGAATTAGTAGTTGTAGTGTCAAAATTGCCTGGTGAATCTCATTGAAGTTTCTGTTGGTAGTGCAGATTACTCTGCATTTCGCCTCGCACATCTCCGCCTACGGCAATGATCCATCTTGTCATTTAGATTTTTGTTCATCACTTTCAGCAAATGTTTCTTAACACTGGAAATATTGTTGTTCCATGCACACCACCACTCCCAGTGCAGTTGGAGTTCTTCTTTAGTGCCACATATAACTGTTTCACACACTCAAAGAGAAAGACTGGATGTGATGAAAGCTCAGAAAGTAATAAGACTCCTTAACACAGTGAAAGTAAATTAAATTGTGTTTTAATACAATTTCAAAAGAGCAAGTTCAAATATTTTCTGAAAATTTTTGAAAAAATATAGTATAAAATAAAAATCATGGCACTTTATTTTTCTGTTTTGATATTGACATTTTATGAACAGCCATAATTTACACCCTAATGAGTACATCACATCAAGCGGCCAATGAATCTGTCAGTGAATTATGAGAACAAACACATTAACACTATAGAAAATGCTTGATTGAAAAGCAGGCCACATTCAGTGATTGATCAATACAGTATTATTCCAACTACAAATTGAATTGGTTGTGTGCCTACCGGTGGATGGAAAGCAGTTTGAAGGCAAAATAGATATATGCGAATCCAAAAATAAAGGACATCATGTAGTGATCAAAAGACAACCAGCTGCTGGTATTTCTGTCCTATCCTCAAAACATTCTTCCAGAATGCCATACTCAGTTCACATATATAAGCATCATTTTGCCACATAAATGACGTTACCATATGGGCATCCGTCAGCAAAAGACTACAAAACATCCCTGCATGTTCTCAGCTCTGTTAGTCACATGACTACTATCCTAGTCAAAACTCCATCTGAAGCCAACTGCATTTGCTCACAAATGGTCGTTTATATTTAGCATTTTAATCATATTCATTAAAATTATTTATCGCAAAATTTAAAATTTCTTCGGTTCATAATTGTCATAAAATACACTTTTTCTAGATCATCACATCCTTGGAATCTACATACACAAATCAAAAGTCATTATTTTTACAGCTTCCAATTCAATATTGTGTTATTCAAATGTTAGTTTTTGTTTTTAATACTGATTGCTAACTTCTCATTCAAAAAACAGTTAAATCTTATGTGCATTAAAGTAGAAATGTTTGATTGTGGATGTCTTGTCTTGACAGTTGTATTGTCTACATGTCTGTTCTCTGCAAAATTTTCCACAGTACATAGCCACAGCTATGATATGTATTATCATGCAACACTGCCCTCTGTTATGTTACAGTCTCAATGGTTACAAGTGGAACATGTTACTCCACAGCCATTAAGCCACATCTGCAATATTTCAGAATGCTACACAAAAAAAGAAGGACCGTTACTCTTTCTTGTAAGAAATGCCACAAAGTATGACAATTTAAATTTTTCATGTTCACTGGCTCCCAGAGCATTCTGCATCTCAATATGTGCATATTATTCTGGTTAACCTTACTTGAAGTGCTTCTGTGGTGTCACTGCCAGACACCACACTTGCTAGGTGGTAGCCTTTAAATCGGCCGTGGTCCATTAGTATACGTCGGACCCGTGTGTCGCCACTGTCAGTGATTACAGACCGAGCACCGCCACACGGCAGGTCTAGAGAGACTTCCTAGCACTCGCCCCAGTTGTACTGCTGACTTTGCTAGCAATTATTCACTGTCTACATACGCTCTCATTTGCAGAGACTATAGTTTAGCATAGCCTTCAGCAACGTCATTTGATATGACCTAGCAAGGCACCATATTCAAGAATTAGAATGAATTCTGAACAAATAATATTGTGAATCGTGTATCGTCAAGAGCAACGTTCATCACTAATGGATTAAAGTTAAGTATCACACTAATTACGTCCGCCTTCTGAATTCTAATTCCTTGTCATGTTCCAGACCTCACGTCAGTATTGTTCTTCCCTCCTCACGCCAGCCTGCGTGAGCTAAAACACATGCATTTTGGCCTCCTCTGTTCAGCCAACACAACAGCTTCTTCATCAATGAAACTCAGTTGGAGTAAAAGTCGGTTGACAGTGCTCATTGAGAATATGGAAGACATAAACCAATTTCATTTTATCACTAATGTGAAGAATGTGCATGACCTCTAGTGTGTACAGACGGCAAATGAAAGCAAATGTCTAGCTACAAATTTCTTGTAAAATATGTCTCATTTCTCTTTCATGAATATTGGACATGTATTCCTCGGTATTTTATTTAATGTGTATCACTTGTTTGGAGGAACTCATTCCTGCTTGCACTAAACACCATACTCATATTGGTGGCAACAAAGAGAGGCTTTATTATTTCATGAATGTCCCAGAAAATAGTACAGTATCATATTTGTTCCCAGTATATAAGTTTAACACTATCAGTACCAACACACTACTTATCCATGTCTGCAGAATACAGGTAATTTTGTCTGTATTAAAAAATTAATGCCTTGGAAGATATCAGTCATATAAATACTAAATTAACTCTATTTTAATCCCATTTTGTCTTCTGTAATATGCAGCTATGAACAAAATTCTGTCTAGTATAATGTGAACAAGACATATTACATATATGACATTGTTTACAAAAATAAAGAAGCATCCATTCATTTAGGTAGAGTAAGTGAGTTCATATATTCATAATGATGACTGCTGAATATTGTATTTAAATACAATAGCATGTCCTACATTGATTTGTAACCTATTTTCACAAGAATGTGTTCAGGTACAGAGAATATGGCAGTGGCCTCTGGGTACCCCAGAGCCAGAAAGCGGTCCCCAAAGTGCTCCTCCAGGACATCAAACTCTCTCCTGCTTTGATGGGATGGAGCTCCATCAGGCACTAACCACATCCTGTCAAAATGAGCATCCCTTTCGGTAACGGTGATGAAATCATCTTCCAAAACCTTCACATACCATTATGTAGCCACTGTGCCATCGAGGAATGTCGCACCAATTATTCCGTGACTGGACATTGAGGGTGAAGAGACATATTGATCCCAAAATGAGGATTCTCAGTCCCCCAAATGCACCAGTTTCACTTACTGATGAACCTGTTCAAATGAAAGTGGGCACCATTGCTAAACCAAATGACAAGGTGCTTACTAATTCCCATCATGCCCTGCAGCCAACCATGCAGTTCAGAAGTTACAGCGATTTTATTCCATTTAGTTGAATAAGTGTCACCCTGCACAAATCCAGTGCTTACTCCTGTCTTGGTCACAAGATCTTGTACAATGATACAATGAACTTTGGGACCATAGCTCACACTTAGTCAGTGCCATTCCCTTCAGCTTCACTATTTGCCATAATGTGGTTCTGTCCTGTGATATTTGGCCATCTCTGAAGCAGTTGTGCCACACCTTTATTCGAGAGTTGCTCGTGGCGTTGTCATCGGAACCATGTTTGTGCTTCTGATTGGTTCTTACTTAGCTGTTGCCAAGTTTTCGGCAAAACTTGATGTAGTATTGCTGCTCAGTTTTTTGTTGCTTTAAAACTTATAGAAATCATAATCAGATGAACACCTGTGACACACCCTGTCACTGGCAGTTTGCATGCAACTGATCTTATACTAGCAGTGAGGAAAATCCACAGCTGCAGAAAGGTGTTCCCCACATCTTTACTCAACAGAAACTTGCACTTCACCCTTTCAATGTAAGGCTGGCTGATGGTTTTTAACCTTGTGGGATGAAGTGAATGCTTGATCAATTTCTAAGTAACTTGGAGTGTTTCTTGAGATGTTAAACTAACTTCTCTGCAACAACTCTGATTATCTGCAGGCTTGAAGTCCTGTGTCAAAGAGTTTGTACTTGGCCACGCATCACCCTCTTACTGAACAGTGCACCAAACAGTTGCTAGCCAGTCAGTTATGTTCTCATCCTGTATTTTCTTTAAGCCACTGACTGCTTAATGAAGTTATGTTTGAGAATTGTTATACGCATCCTTATAACACAAGATGTTGCTCTCTTTCCTCTGTAGTAACTGACAGCACTGAAGTCACTGGTTCTCTGTACACAGTTAATAAGGTACATGTCCCTTCATAGTCCATGATGGTATTGCTTGGAATCTCCCAAAAGACTGCACATTCAATTACCTCTACTGTCTGGTTTATATGGTGACTGTTCGTGATGAGTTTGGATTAAGTGAACAGTACGTTAGTAAAATCTCATGGCAGGCCAAAGATTGCGGTACTTAACCTGTTACACAAAATCTTAGGCTGCCAACCAATACTTCTGTTTGCATTATGTCTGTAGTATGTCCAAGCAATTTCCAAGATGTGATTAGCTTGTCAAGAAATAAGTATTTTGTCTCTTTACGTTATGCAGAGAAATTGACTGTAGCTTGAATTAAAGATCTGTCCAAACTTTCTCCCTTTCATTGCATTTCAGTGGTGAAACATCTGTTTATGGCTCAGTGAAACAATACTGAACACACTGGATTTGTCAAAACCATTCTGTTGGGTTCTGTGTTAGAAATGAAGTTTAAAATTTGCATAACTATGCTGAATTTAAAGGTTCATTGATTTTCTTCTGATCTTACAACCCACTGATTAAGCCTAAATTTAACCATCTATCTGCAGAAACCCTGTACATCCTTTGCCATGTGAAATAACTGATTGAATACATTAGTCAGTATCAAACTGAAATGTCAAAGGTGATTCCATCTTTACACCATGTACAATTTCCAGGTACTGTCCGCATTTTTACACCATTTCTAAGAAATGAGCACCATTTTGCTATGCAAAAACATACCAGAATCACAAATATAAACTCTTTGTGACAAATTTTTGGGAAAAATTGCAGCTTACATGGGCCAGCATTACACGAAAATTAAAATTGTGCATATTTACATAATGAGGCACCCAATCTGCACCCTAACTTTAAGGGAGGAAAGAGATATCAGCTTTCTTTAGTTTTATTTACAGAAAATTATTCTAGCAAGGCACTATTCTTAATCACTAGTAGAAGAATCATTGTCACCATCTTCCCATAGAGAATAGTTCTCAGTTCCATCTTGTTAATATGTGATAAATTTTAAGGATTTCTTCCACCAGTGCTAGTGGAATGTGGGGTCTGATGCACATTTCAGCCACTTCAAAATCTGGCTCTTGATTTTCAACTTGGTGTGAACTTGTTTTCATCAGCCATCCATTATGCGTATTGCTGTTTAAGTGCAGCTTTGTATGACTCATTACCACGAACATGTAGTGATTGCAGGACTTTGTTAGGCCTCCAGGCATAATAGTAGTCAGTTTTCGCTTTCCATAACTTATTAGGACTTTCTCTGTTAAAGTCTGTGAAAACTGTCCAGGACCAACAAGTTCCACGAATTCAGTAACTCCAGGGTGATGTTGCTAAACACAGGTCACCCTGTCGACCACAGTCATTTCCATCCACTCCAGTTTTGCTCTCACCAGTATGCCTTTCGCTGAAATTTTTGGAGTAGTTTTCCTTTAAAATATAGTGTAAGGTGGTAGCTTTCATCCATCACCAGTTACAAACATCACTGTTCATCTTTTTGCTTCTCATTGCCACCAGTTCATAACATGATGCCATTTGATCTGTGTTACCAAACACAGAAATGTTCACAGTGCAAATTTATCATGCAGTGATGAAAAATCACTTCACTTCATCACCTGAATGCAATGAAGTGACAGTAGTTTTCCTCCACAGATCTAATCCATTTCATTGATCTGATGGAATTAAAATTTCTTACACGAATTTCAACTTTTTCTTCAATAATGATAGAGGCTGGAGAAATGAATTAAGATATGTGACATAGCTGGGATTTGAACCCTGGTCTCCTGCCACACTAAGCAGATGTGCTGACCATTGCATCACTGTAGCAGTATGGCTAACACAGGTGCATGGACTGCCATAGTCCAGTGTCTCCCTAACTCAGATTTAAATTCAGACCTTCACTGACTATTTGGGAAGGCGAAAATGGGCTGAAGTTGTGAGTAGAATTTAATGTTATGGAGGGCACTGGACTAGTGTAGTGCGTGGAGCTGCGCTAAACCTACTTATACAGTGGTGTAATTGTCAGCACATCTGACTTATAAGCAGGAGACCAGGTTAGTCCCAGCTGTGGCACAAATCAAATCACTCCTTCAGCTTCTCTCATCAGTTTCAATTCAAATATCTTGATAGTCAGCCCTGGCTAGTTTTGAAACCAGAGATGCCTAGTTCTTCAGCTGAAGCAAGTGCTGGAGTAGGCACACTTCACTAGTAACCGTGCAGCCGTAGTAGGAGTCCTTTCGCCAGTTATGAATATGACCCTCACTCCTACTGCACTTTCTTCCCACAGTTTCCAGTGTTATTGTGTTCTTTTAATGTGAACCTGACATGTCAGGCTGAAGCCACAGTGCTACAATATAACAGGATCTATTGTTGGTGTATCAGTACCAATCTTATTACAATTACCTCCACACACCCCAGTTTTTGTCCTTGAATTCAGCAAAAATATGCAGATTATTCATGTAAATATGGTATGTTGAATGGGATCTATATTACAGATTACCTAACCAGTAGTAAGATGACAGTATGCTCTGTATACCTTATTGTCGTAATACTTTGAGAAATAATTGTACTACTTCTTGCTGTTGTGCAGAAGGGGAAGCTA